>NC_059106.1:70732035-71438910 GCF_020740685.1 Jaculus jaculus | reverse complement strand
CATGCACATGTGCTTATGTGTGGAAGCCAGACAACAACCTTGGGGGTTGTTCCCCAGGAACATACTGACCTTTGTTGAGACAGGGTCCATCAATAGCCTGAAGCCAGTGAGCCCCAAGAGTCCACCTGTTTCTGCCACATACTACCATAGCTGACATGAACTCGGTCTGCATGCAAGCACTTTACTGACCCAGCCATCTTCCCAGCCAAGCACTCTTTATTATTATTTATTTGAGAGGGAACGAGGGAGAGAGAGAGAGAGAGAGAGAGAGAGAAATGGGCATGTCAGGGCTTCCAGCCACTGTTTATGAACTCTAGACACGTGTCACCTTCTGCAGCTGGCCTATGTGGGTACTGGGGAATATAACCTGAGACTTTAGGCTTCTCAGGCAAGCACCTTAACCACTAAGCCATCTCTACAGCCACCCCCAGTCAGGCACTCTTTTTTTTTTTTTTAAATATTTTATTTATTTATTTGAGAGTGACAGAGACAGAGAGAAAGACAGATAGAGGGAGAGAGAGAGAATGGGCGCGCCAGGGCTTCCAGCCTCTGCAAACGAACTCCAGACGCGTGCGCCCCCTTGTGCATCTGGCTAACATGGGACCTGGGGAACCGAGCCTCGAACCGGGGTCCTTAGGCTTCACAGGCGAGCGCTTAACCGCTAAGCCATCTCTCCAGCCCCAGTCAGGCACTCTTAACAGAAAAGTGTATTAAGACATTTAATTAACAGAAGGTAGTAGGAGAAGGAGTCAACTCGTGCTGATACCTTCCTCTGGTTGTTGCTTTCCATGAATTCTCTCTTCCAAATGTATGTTAATAGTTTTTATCCCCATTTTACAAAAAGAAAACTGAGGCCAGCTAGGTTAAGACGCCAAGCTAATGAAGTGAGAGCTGAGATTTTCACCTGAAGATCTTCACCCCTAAATCCCTGCACACACAGCGTACGACAGTCAGAGCAGACTGGAAACGAGCTAGGTGTCAGGGCTTAATGTGGATTATCCTACAGGGCACATATGTTATTATTCTCATTTTATAGAAGGGGATTATTGTCCTATTTTCCATCAGTGGGGGTTTAGAGAAACTAAGTCATTATATAGCGTCTATATCAAACATTGAGAAATAAGTCACACATGCATATTGTCACTTCTGTAACTCCACTCTATCTCAGTGAGCCATCTTCTCCTTCAGTGCACATGTGACCTCAGAGGTGAGGCAGGGTGTGCCCATTGCTATGCCCCAGGGTCTCATGTAGTTATGTAGTCTTGGCTCCAGTGCGGCCTGGCCTTTCTGGTTGCTGGAGTATAATCTCCTTGTTCATTTTCCAGGAACCCACAGATAGCCGCTTGCAGGTATTCTGCACTTGCTGCACACACATCAGCAGAGCCCTAACCACAATCTCCAGAGGGGAAAGTAATTCCTAATTTTGGCATTCACCACTTTCTTGTCTTTCTCTTTTGTTACTCCATCACTAGCTAATGTCTTCCTGGGCTCAAGCGACAGTCAACTGACCTCACTATTCATTCACCCTTTTCATTCTGTTGTTCAATCTTATATTCCAAAGTGGTAGTTGACCAGTAAGATCTGGAAAAAAGGAGTTCTGAATGCAGTCTCTTCGCTTTGACCTTTGAGGAGATGTTCAACTTTACTCTTCATGATAAAAAATCTATCGGACATCTGCAATAAGGGAATGGAGACCTTGCTCAGGGGTTAAGTGCACTTTCTGTGCAAGCTCGAGGGTTGGGGATGGGGGGACTGAAATCACATGAGTCTGAATCTCCAGAATCTATGCAAACAGCTGAGTGTATCCACAAAGGGGAGCAAAGACCAGTGAATAGCCTTGGCTCACAGGTGGCAGTAAGAGACTGGCTCAAACAAGGACTTAGAGGAGGGTGAGGGAGAAGGACACCTGACCTCCCGCAGGTGAGTGCTGCCTGCCACAGGTAAGCCTATGGTACCACAGGGCACACACACATGCATACATCACACACACTGCATCACACACACACACACAACAAAAAACCCAACAATGAGATGTTACTTCTTGCCCATCAACCAGGAAAAACCCAACATTTAACGACATACGAAGTCAAAAAAAAAAAAAAAAAAAAAGAAAAGAAAAAGAAAACAAAAGCAAAACAGCAGTTCTGTATCTTGCTGGGGGAAATACAAACTGATACAACTTCTATAGATAGGAACCTGGTAATAATATATATAGACAGAGACTCATATGCATTTAATCTCTGCCAAAGCAATTCTTTCTCCAGAACTGTATGAAAATGTGACCAAGCACGTGCACGTCTACAAAGGCTAACCACGGCAGCACTGCTGTTAAGACCAAAGGAATGGGAATGGCTATATGTTCAGCCATGGGAGTCTGACCAGACAAGCCAGGATAACCAACCAAATGGAACGCTCATGCAGCCCCAGACGAAAAGCAAGGAACGTGCTAGATTACGCCATGGAGTGGCCTCCAGAATACACTGCTAAGTGAATCAAAGTGGGCAAAGTGTGATTCCACTTACCTAAGAAAGAGCGGATGTTAAAAGTTACATTAATAGGGAAGTGTTAGTGCTCAATGAACAGGTAAATCAAAAGCAAAGAGGTTTACCCATGGGTAGAAAAGACACAGTCAGAAGCCTCACTTTCCCAGAATGTGCATTTTTTGGTAGATTTAACTCTGCAACTATAGCATCTCTTTACATAATTAAAAAGAATGATTAAATTTGATATGCAATTTCAAAAACCACAAAGTGAACACAATAGCATATTGGCTGGCAGCATAATCATATAGGAGGAAACTGAAAAGGTTTGAGAACATGGTAATTTGATAGTCCATCCCTAGGAGGATAAAAGGACAAAAGGAACTGAAAATGACGATGATGAGGAGCAGGGTAATTTTCAGTGACTGTGTTGCTTGTGGCACTGGTATTATTACTCTCAGACTCTTGGTATGGTGTTTTGAATGTGAGTTTTTTCCTACAGCCTCATGTGTTTGTGATTAAAGCCTCCTACTCAGTCCCTAGCTGGTGGAACTTTGGGACGAGGAGCCCCAAAGCTGGAGGTGTGTCACTGGAAACCTTGAGGTTTCTCTAGTCCAGCCCTAACGGGCAGTCATCAGCTTGCTTATTCTTGCTGCCATTTCCCCATTGATGTTACAAGACTCGATGCTCAGCTCTGCCATGCTTTCTCTGTAAGCCTGAAATAGATTCTTTCCTCTCGTAAACTGCTTTTGTTTGGTGTTCCAGCCCAGCTGCAGGAAGGTAATTGCTATACCTGGGTGTGATATGATAAGGAAAGTCATGATAGTGTCATTGGGAATGTGGATTTTAGTAAGGGTAAAAGGTGATGCAGATATGATGTCAAGGAAATTTAAGGTTAATAGAAAAACATTCTTACATGTGAAATGAAATGAAGTCACATAAATTTTATTTAAAGAGCATTTCTTAGCTGTGTTCATTGAACAGGCTTACAAACAAGGGCCAAGTTAATAGTAGTAAGTCCCTCTTGTGCCCTGATTCTAAACATCAATTTCCACTAAAATGAACCAGGGCTCTGTAGACAAGCAAGTGTTTCTAGGTCAGGGTTATGAAAGGTCCAAGAAGGAGATTGGGCCAACTTTAAAAAGTTCCTGCTGGCCACTGGACAATTTGAACATCAGTCAGAAGGCTAACTGCAATGGATTTAAACACATGAGCTATGTCGAAACCCATTGGACTCTAATGCCATTTAAAAATTTCAACTTTGGAAGATGTTATGGATTTATTAAATTGAAAATTGTTAAGTATAAGGAAATGACTCTCTCTCCTGCCTTTCCTTTATGAACTATGCCTTAGAGTAACCAAATGGTTGATGAAAGTAAGTTTTCTTGAAGTGTTCTAGCTGGAAAAAAGACACCACAAAAGGTTGTCATTCTGCAGTCCCTAGGCTGAGGTCATAGATGGTTCTTAGTGTCCCCAAAAGAGAGGCAATGGGACATAATGTGTCTCTCACAGAAACACAAAGCCCTGCCTATTAAATGTTCTGGTAAAAAAGAGGGAGCTGTGATTCTGATTAAGCCTCTAAATCTTACTACCAATTAAAGGAAGTATACAAGAGATGGGATCATGTTAGCCAGCCCCTCGGGGAAGCAATCAGCAACATTCAAGATGCAAGACCTCCCAGGGAAGAATGAACTGATGCCTGCAGCTTAAACAAATATCACTATATAAAATGTTCATTTTATCCACTCTGAAACATATCAGGTGTGTATATGTGTGTTAGGGAATCCACATGCATGTGTGTGCATGTGGGGAGGGGATCAAAGGTCGACATCGTGCTCTACTTCTGTTTTCTGAGACAGTGTCTTTCAGTGAATCTGGCGCTCACTGATTTGGCTGAATGAGCTAGCTAGCAAGCCCAGGGGATCCTCCTATCTCCTCCTCCCCAGCACGGGGACTGCAGGTACATGCCATCTGGCTTTATGTGAGTCTTTGGGATCTAAACTCAGCTCCTCACACTTGCAAGGCAAGCATTTTACTGACTAAGCCATCTCCTCAGCCCCAGATTTATTTCCTTCCTTCCTTCCTTCCTTCCTTCCTTCCTTCCTTCCTTCCTTCCTTCCTTCTTTCTTTCTTTCTTTCTTTCTTTCCTCCCTCCCTTCTTTCTTTCTTGGCAAGTCCAATAGTCTGGCACCTTTTTTATGGGGGAGAGAGAGAAAGAGGGAGGCAGGGAGACTTGGTGCATCAGGGCCTCCAGTCACTGCAATCATCAAAATTCATCAAACTCCAGATGCTTGTGCCACCTAGTGGGCACGTGCGACCTTGTACTTGCCTCACCATTGTGTGTCTAGCTAATGTGGGATCTGGAGAATGGAACATAGGTCCTTAGGTTTCACAGGCAAGTGCCTTAACCACTAAGCCATCTCTCCAGCCCCCAGACTTACTTTTTTAATGGATACAATACTATGTCTTGAACAGGGGAGAGTGTAATTGAAACAAAGACACAGTGGCTGGGTCCACACCAAATTCTTAAACCATTTCCTATGGGGGGTGGGGACCAGAAAATGAGTGTTTGACCTTGGACTTTATCATACTTGGATATGGTTTGAAACTTTTACAACCACAAGTATTCCTTTAAAACCTGAAGCAGGAAAATACAACCAATATAAGATCATTTATCACTTTTTCTTTATGCACTTCTTGTATGCAGAGTAGTCCCTGAAACTCGGGTTGAGTCTTTGTCTTTTAATAGAGAGTTTAATTACGTTTATTGTCATAACTGATACATTTGTCTCACTGTTGTCACTTTGTTTTATGCTGTCAATTTCTGGCACTTCCATGCGGTGTCCATCTTGTCTTTGGAGATAGGCAATATGTTTTCTTTTGTTTTAATTTTCTACTGGGATGTGGAAAGTAGAAAGCCTGCTTTTTCTTCTGTTCATGGCTGCTTTGACATCTTTCATGAGCATGTGTGATACCGTATTCTCTGTAGTGATGGCACTCAAGGAGAACACAGTTACAGGGTAGCCCGGAGCATGGGTATGAATGCCAGTTCCATTACTTATAAGCTAGCAGGATGATGGACATATGCCTTGCCATCCTGGGAATCACTGGGGATAATAATGACACCTGTTTCCTAGGGCCAGTGCAAGGTTGCCAAGAGGTGATTGTTTCCAAGAAAATAACTGCAATAGTGGGATATGGCTATCTGTTTCTTTCTTAAGAGAAAGATAAGAAATAAATCTGTGAAGGTGGGGGATAGCCAGGTACTCCTAGGAGGTGGCATTCAACCACCTGGAAGTCTTTCTTAGACTGTTTCTTATTTTAGGAATGGAAAGATGGCTTAGCAGTTAAGGTACTTGCTGGCAAAGTCAAAGGACACA
This sequence comes from Jaculus jaculus, assembly GCF_020740685.1. Taxonomy (NCBI): domain Eukaryota; kingdom Metazoa; phylum Chordata; class Mammalia; order Rodentia; family Dipodidae; genus Jaculus; species Jaculus jaculus. The sequence continues at coordinate 71,433,050 of NC_059106.1, read as the reverse complement.
GGTTCAATTTCCCAGTACCCATGTAAAGCCAGATGTACAAGATGGCCCATGTGTCTGGAGTTCGTCTGCAGTGGGCCCTGGCGTGCCCATTCTCTCTATCTGCCTCTTTCTCTTTCTCTCTTAAATAAATAAATAAATAAATAACGAGTATTTATTATTTTAAGCACATGGACTGCCCATGTCTTTTATACCCATGGCCATCAAACGACTGCCACAGGGCAAACTAAGCCCAGCACACTTTTTGAAAGCCTGAAGCTGCTTTGGAGAGTTGAGCGGTGACTTTGTGGCCCCACAAGGTTGAAACTACTTCCTCTGGCCCTTTAAGAAAACGTTTGCCCACTCCTGCTCTTTCCATCCCCAGGTGACAACCCTTATTTCCAAATTTAGAAATCATTTTCTCTCATGTACTATTACAGCTTCTCCAAAGCTGAGTGGCTTTCGGCATCTATTTAAAGATCGTCTGAAAGACCATTAGCTTCTGCATTTAATTGTCCACCAGGTGGGAATACTTAATCAAAAACAAAAGCAGATAGGAAATGGAAATAAAGATGCCTATAATAAAGCAGGGTCCTCCCGAGGTGGGGACAAAAGGATGGCAGGTTCCTCAGGCCCTGGCTCACTTGTCCACTGTAAGGTTTCAACCCACAGACACACAGTGCTTCCTCCATAGGGAAGAATGGCTCCTAATCTGATTGGTTCCATGAAGAAATGGCTACAATCAGGTTAACATAACGTTAACTGCCAACATTGACTGACCAGGACCTCCGGGCTAGGCAGCTCCGAGAGCGCGCCATGCTCACGGCAACGCGGTAGGAGGGTCCTGAATCACCAGCCGAGGCTCAGCGGGCCACGTGGCTTGCTCGCAGTGACCTGGCTGGTAAACTGCGAGGTGAGAGGTTACGCGCTGGAGGCCTGTTGCTGACACACGTCTCTTTGGGAGGTTTTGGCCAATTGAAAAACTCGTCCGTCCATTCATCCAGCCATTCACACGTTCACGCATTCAGTAGCCAGCACTGACTGAACATCTAGCGAATGTCAAGTCCTGCACGTGTGAAACATCCAGGAAGGAGCTCACGTGCAACGGGAGTACGGCGAGCATGGGCAAGTGTCTGCTGGATGCCTGGCATGGCTCTTTACGAACAGATACAGCTTAGCATGATTCTATCTCCCCCTTTTTTTATCTGAAAAACCAGAGGCTCACAGGGAAAAGTGAGTGCCGTCCTGGCTGTCTGCTTACACAGTGGGCCTGGGTTGTTTCTCCTCTCCCACCCTGACATGTCAGCCGGACAGCAAAGCCCTCTCCAAGGCCCTCCCTTCTACAGCCCTGGCCCTCCACTTATGGCCAGGTTTACTGAGATGTGAGGTTGGTGACTGGGTAAACAGGCAGGTCTCTTAGGTCTCCGTTCTCTGCCCATCACAGGAGACGAGCGGAGCAAGCTCCTGAAACCATAATTCCTGCCTTCTTGGGCACCATGCAGCCCTTAAGGGACCTTTGGGATGTGCATTATCCATCCAGTGTTCCCAAACACTTGGTGAGAAATGATTCTGTGCCAGATACTGTGCTTGGTACACAAATTTGACATGATTCCTATCTTCAGGAGGCATAATCTGTTTTAACTGTCTGTTGTCTACGGGAACATACTCTGGTCTCTAAAGTTGACTCGAATGCCAGAGGCAAGGCTGGGCTGAGCGGATGTTCTAATGAGCCCAGTGCTTGCTGAGAGCCCCACGTCGCCTGGAGAGTGATCGCAAGGATATCACGACAGCACTTAACGGGGGCGCAAAGGGTGGGGTGGAGGAAGCCCCGGGAATGAGAAATGAGCACAGGGAGGGCAGAGCGGCTGGCCGCCTGTTCAAGGTTGTGGGTCTCCCCTGAGTGGGAGCTGGGAATTCAGCTCCTGACGCCTGTGATCTTGAGAGCTTCAAGCTCAATGCAGAGACACTCTTGACGCTAGATAGTCTATGACCAGTTTCTCCAGATTAATCAATTCAAATTCCTAGGCCACATGTTCCCACCAAGCTCTTGCCATCCTAGTGTGAGGGCAAGGGGTGAGCCTGGGTCCCTGGAGAAGAGGACTGATGGATGTGGAGAGGGACTATGCTAACCCGAGCACTCAGCTCCTCTCCCCAACCACCTATCTGACAGCCAATGCCCCAGCCACGGGCACTCACCTTCACAGCGCAGCACAGCACTGTTCCACACCACGCTGCCCTCTTTTAGGACACAGGTGATGGTCTCAGAGCCTTGCGTCCCAAGAAAGCCTTCGTCGCACAGGAAGGAGATAGAGCTACCCAGCTGTAGGCTGTCACCAAACCGCTTGCCGTTAACGGGAACGCCAGGGTCCGGGCACTCATTGTGTCTGAAGGCTGTGTGGATGAGGGGGAAAGGACATGATTAGGCCAAGTTGATATATTCAGGGACCCCTTCTCTGTCCCAAACATACACTTGCCAAAGTAAGCTGCAGTTTGAAGGTCACCCCCAGACCTCCACCCCTTTCCCAAGAACTTGCAATGCTGTAGGGAGAGTGAGATGCCCAGAGGTTCCCATGGACACGAGGCACACCTATGTGAACCCGGACGTTCAGCTTTTCTGAGTGTCTCATTCTAAGGGATGCTGTCAGATGAGATGGTAGTTTATGACATCGTGTCATAATTTTCGTGAGCGGATAGGATTACCTAGTTTACAGGAGAGGAAACTGAGGCTCCATGGAGCTGAGGAGCAGATATGTCTCTTCAATGTCAAGTCCATCCTGTACTTCCTGAACTTGAGGTAGTTCTGGGGGTCACTTATGCTGTGGGGGAGCTGGCTCTCACTTCTGGGACACTAACAGACACTAAGAATCATAGAGCAGATGCCCTGGAATTGACCCTACCTGAAGCCATCCCCTTCATTTCCTTGCCTCTTGTCATGGCTGCTTCTGTCTCTCCCCAGGTGACTGACAGGGCCAGAGTGAGTGGAGAGAGGAAAGGGACTGATATGATGCCCGGGCGCTTTATCTCATTAGTCCATGGCTGGGCCATTTTTGTCACCTTGCTGAGCCTCAGTTTCCTTACCTGTCAAATCTCTTGCAGGGTCATTTGGGGATAGAATTTAAACAAGTTGATAAGGACATGAACTAGGTGAGGGTTTGGTGACAGCGTACACTTGCTGAGGGTGAGTCTCTGCCTCCTCCCGTTCCCTGCGTGGTAAGATGTCGCTGTCTTTGCCACTTTCATCAAGAACATTGCTAGTCGTTCAGAAGAATCTCTCAAGCCAGGTCTCACGCTGTTGTAAGCATGGTGACCCTCACACAGAGACCAGGCTTCATGGCTGTGTGGGCATGTGTCACTTTAAAGAGTCTACTACTTCCCAGACCTCTGCAATGCCCTCGTGGTGGCAAGGGAGACACGGGCACACATGCAGAGGCAGAAGTGACCATGTAGGCCACTGTTCTTGCTTGAGGAACAGGGGCCTGCAAACCCATGACCCCCTGAGCACAGATGATGTGGGGCTTCTGACACGGAGACTACTGGGAGGAGCTGCGCAGGGCTGGCTCCCTACATTCTTCCCCTGAAACTCAAAGCCTAGGTTAGCCCAGACTCAGTCTCTCACCCCTTCTTCATTAGAAACAAGGACCACGAGCTGGCCCTGGCACCGAGACGTGGAAAAATAATGGGGACTGTTGCTCAGAAGACCAAACCCTATCAGTTACACACACACACACACACACACACACACACACACACACACACACACACACGTGCAAGAATGACTATGGTGCTGTTTTCAATAGCGGGCCTCTAAGCCTGGGGTATATACTCCCGGCCCGCTTCTGCCTGTGTCCCTTTCCAAACCTCAGCCTCTTGGGCCGATTCTGACTGATGGAGTTTCCCTGTGATGCTGGAGAATGCCCAGCATGGGGTCAGGTGCTCATGGGGCAGCGGCCAGTGGCATCATGGTGTTCCAGGTGGAAGAGTGAGACTTTCAATGCTGGAAACACACTAATGACCCTTAGTAGAGGGACAGAGATAACAAGTCACATGAGGAAGGCAACGCGTGCTCACTAGCTGTGGTGAGGGCCATCGGGGAGGTGGGCTCCTTGACACTGGGCAAAGGCAAGCTCAGGCCAGATCATCCCTGGTGGAGATGGGAGAGGAGACTGAAGACCTCCAGGGTGAAATTGTGCCAGCACTCAAACTCCTGTTCAGGACCCTGTTTCCCTGACTGTCTCTGAACCCACCACCTCTACTGTAAAAACGTAGACTCTGAGGCACGCTCTCCTTCAGCAGGCTCGGAGTGGGGACTAGAGTCTGAGAAGTTCTCTCTGGCCATTCATCTGGATGTACGCACGGGAAGACATCTGCTGTTCATAATCATGTTTGCCAAGCGTTGCCAAGGGTTACTCTGGGAGGGGCTTTGGGCTAGGAGTTGCCATTTCTTCTTTCACCTGTCCAATTCTTTGGGTGACTTACATGTTGGGGTGTACATCGTGACCATGACAGACCCCCCTGGAGGTCGATGCTGGGGAGAGCTACTGCCCATGAGGACCTGCTCTCCTCCAAGTGGAGCTCGCCCTCTGCACTGCTGTGTGCCGCCTCTTCCCCTGAGGTCCCCAGATTTGCTCCTTCCCCAGGTAGCCCTGCCATTGCTTGGAAACTATGAGTATTCGCTTTGCCTCAAGCTCCCGGCAGTGGTTCCCCAGGCCCCATCAAGCTGGATCCGTGGCCCTCCCTGGGCTTCCTCTTTCCCTTGTTCTTGCCACTCTCAGGGGGTAAGAGAGAGCATGGAGCGACTCGTGGACGCTTCCACTCAGGAAGCTCTTACTGAACCTGGCACAGGCCAGGCACTAGAAGGAGAGGCGAGGTAGCTTACCAGGGCTCATAATCTCACGGAGACACAGGCAGGAGGACAGAGAAGCTAAAAGCGAGAGCTTTCATTGTGGGACCAGCACACCTAGGAAAGACAGGACCCTCTCTGCTTCCCCCTGGCCTTAGGTCAAGGGGACAGGAAACCCCTGGAGGAGATGCACCCTGGGAAGGTTGTTTTCAGTAAATTCAGTGTCTTGAACATGGGTGATGACAGCGATACGGCCTTAGCCTGGATGGTCCCTAGAATCCAAAGTCATAAGTGGCCCACCTCAGAGCAACCAAGCCTTAAGGAACAGGTGCAGAGTCTCTGTGTCAAGGAATAGACACGTGGAAGAGAATGGTTTGTCCAAAAAGACCCCAAGGGACCATCTCTCTGCGCATGCCTGTGAACATAGGGTGGACTTTGAATTGAGGACTTGGGTTCCTAAAAGGCCCCTGGGGAAGAAGCTGGATAACTGCTCTGCAGACGAAGTTTCTGCTCCACTTGCATATCTGTCATGGCCAAGTTCACCACGCTTCTGGCGTACTGTGACCCTGCAGCTGATGGCTGTGCACAGGCTTATGGTGCCAGGTCTCTGTTCTCTAATATGTGCCACCCACCCGCTCTCCCCCGCCACCTTCCAGTGCCCACTGGACCCAGGACTGCTGAGCTTCAGGTCACTCCTGGAGGAGGGACTCGGAATGGCAACAGGACTGGCACCCTAAGACAGGCTGCAAGAAGCCTCTGGGCCTCATGGAGACACCACTTCAAGCGCTGGATCTGAGCAAGGCGAAGTGAGGGGAGACTCTTAGGAACACCACAGATCAACAGGAAGTCGTGTTCAGGGACTTGAGGGAACACGAAAGGTTGGTGATTAAGAGCTGGGGAAATGGCTTAGCAGTTAATGCTTTTGCCTGTGAAGCCTAATGACCCCGGTTCAATTCCCCAGGACCTATGTAAGCCAGATGCACAAGGGGGCCCATGCATCTGGAGTTCATTCTCAGTGGCTGGAGGCCCTGGTGCACCCATTCTCTCTTTCTCTGCTTCTTCCTCTCTCTATCTCTCAAAGAAATAAAGAAATAAATTTTTTAAAAAAAGATTGGTGATCAGGAGGTGAAAACTGAATGCCACATACAAGACAAGTGAATGTCAAAGGCCTCCCTTCTGGTAGGAGAAGATGAGAAAATTTGGGATTCTTATTCCATTATATGGGGCACCCACGGACATACATGCTCACAGTGGGAGACCATAGAGAAGGGCAGCCACCCCAATGGGCTATGCCCCAAGCTTCTTCCTGGTCATGCTGGGAGCTCTGCAGCCAGCACTGTCCATGGGAGCACCATTGGTCATCCTCAGAAGTGGACACCCAAACATAGGGTCTGAGTGGGTGAAAGAGGAAGGACTTACTGGTGAAGGTGATGTTAAAACCCCTCTTCCCCGTGGAGTGGTCAGTCTGGAACTCAAGACGGGCTACGTGGCCACTGCTGGTGATGGAGGAGGGGAGCTGGTTTCCTGAGAAGGTGCCCAGGACAGGGGCCTCGGCAGTGGCTCCATCCTTGATGACCAGGAAGTCGAACTGAGGCTCCACATCGATGTCATTGAAGGCCAGGTGGATGCGGCTCTCGGGGCGGGCCAGGATGAGCCAGACGCAGTGGAGGTGGTTGCCGTAGTCCTCTGGGTAGTTGGGAGACAGGACGACCCCCGAGGGGCTGGTGAAATTGAAGAAGCAGGAAACTGAAAGGGAAGAGCAGTGGAGGTCAGGGAGTGTCCCCAGCGTTCTGCAAGGGATCACTGAGGGCTGGTATGGAGAGCATTTTCTTAGTCTGCAGAGCACAACAGGAAGAATGGGTGGCACCAGGGCTGGGCTCTGGGCTCTGGATGGGAGCCATGCTGGGTTCCATGCTGGACATAGCACTGAGGGCCCCTTGGCAGATGGCACACAGGGCGGGGCTGGCTTTCTTACTGACTCCTCTTCCCTTTTCAACATGCCCACCCCAAGCAGCCACTCTTCTTCCTGGCCCTCTGTGTTGGGGAAACCCTATCACTGGAGCTGACATGCAGAGACACATTTCTGGTCCTTCTCAACTTAGTCTGAGGCAGGAAGAAAGAACATGGCTTAATGATATGCGGATGACAACCTCCCAGTGGAGAGTGCCTCTCTCCACCTCTCTCCTTTAAATGTCTTTGATGAGGAAATGACAGGGAATCTGACAACTGCATGCCACAACAGACACTCTGCTAATGAGGTCAGGTGAGCACCATCTTTCAGAGGCCAATGCTTTTAACTAACCAGGGCAAGGAGGTGATGCTCTGCCCACTTCCTGTTATCTCTCCCTACTTCATCTTAAGGGTCTTCCAAAACCCTAAGCCACTCTCATGTCAATGGCTAACAGACCCTGGAACAAGGAGAAGGCGAGGAAACTGCTACGCATGTAACACCAGCAAATGCTAGGCCAGAACTAAAAAAGAAAAATAATCAGATGGAAAATATAACTGCAACAACTACAATACAACTACAATATTGGGAAGATATCAGTATTGAACTGAAGATTTTATTTTATTTTATTTTATTTTATTTATTTATTTGAGAGAGAGATAGAGAGAAAGGCAGGGAGAGAGAGAGGGAATAGGCACGCCAGCCACGGCAAACAAGCTCCAGATGTGTGTGCCCCCTTGTGCATTTGGCTTACCTGGGTTTTGGGGAGTCAAACCTGGGTCCTTCAGCTTTGCAGGCAAGCATGTTAACAGCTAAGCCATCTCTCCAGCCCAAATTGAAGATTTTTTTTTTTTAACTCTATAGGACTGTCTCCAAGATAAGGCAAGAGTATTATGTCCAGAGGAGTCACTTGAAAGTAGAATTAGAGCTGGGGAGGTGGCTTAGCGGTTAAGGCATTTGCCTGCAAAGCCAAAGGATCCTGATTTAACCCTCCAGGATCCACGTAAGCCAGATGCACAAGGGGGCACACGCACCTGGAGTTTGTTTGTAGTGGCTGGAGGCCCTGGCGTGCCCATTCTCTCTCTCTCAAATAAATAAATAAAAATAAAAAAAATTTTAAAAAATAAAGTATAACTCATGTGAAAATATAGTCCACACTGCAAGATAAAACTAAAAGAAAAAAAAAATAAAACCCCTTATCAAAAAGGCTATGCTATATGGAAGTAAATACGTGCATTTACTGCTGGTTTCAGAGTAAATTTGGCACACCCTTTTAAAAGGGAGTATGAGTTCTTATTAAGTGCTATGAACTATTCAAGTACTCTAACTCCATAAGCTCTAGAAATTAATTTAAAAGAAAAAGAGCCACAGGCACAAAGATGTTGATAGTGACATAATTCTACTATAGAGGGAAAAAAATGTCAACCACCTATATGTCAACTCAATAAAGTGAGGTAAATTATAGCCTTTAATGTGGTGCAGTCTGAATGCAATCATGAAAGTGATAAATACGACCCTGTGGAAAGAGTGTTAACTATCATTTTAAGTAAAACAGTAGGTCATAAAATTATATGTGTGCTTTTGATGATAGCTATTAAATACTTGTTTATATATGGGTAAAGATTGGACAGGAGTCCCCAAATAAAAATTGCATTAGGGCTGTAGGTTTCTGGGTGATTTCTTTCCAAATGAAATGAAACTTAATTTTTCTAACAGAAAGAATGATATTAAGCCCATTCTAAACACTTAAAAAATTCTAGAGAGAGAGAGAAAGGCAGAGCGAATTGGAGCACCAGGGACTCAGCGGCCACTGCAGTCAACTCTAGACACTTGCACCACTTGGTCATATGAGACCTCGTGCTTGCCTCACCTCTGTTCATCTGGCTTACGTGGGATCTGGAGAGTTGAACATGGGTCCTTAGGCTTCCCAGGCAAGCGCCTTTACCACTAAGCCATCTCTCCAGCACCTAAACGCTTTTTAAATATGTAACAGTACAAAAAAAAAAAACCACCTAAAAATGGATATGGGTCATCTTTTAACTCCACTTCTAACATTTATACCTGTTTGGTATTAATAATATTGATGTTTGGGTGAATGTAATATTTAAATTACTAATTAAAATAATATTTAAAAACAAGATTTTAAAAACCTACAAAACAGGAAGTACTCACTCCTTGTGCTCAGTATTGCTCAAAATTCTCCCTGTCTCACCCATCTTCTTTTCTTTTAGAAGTATTTCTTTTTCAACCTGTTGCTGAAAGTCCTCTCATCAAAGTCAGCAAGATAGGCCTGGGCCTTAAGATATATTCAGATACATTCATCTCTGTGATCTGGATATTTTTTGATATTGTATGTATGTGCGTATTTTACATGTGTGTGAATGTGCCACAGTGCATGTGTCCAGGGCACAGGGCAGCCTCAAGAGTCAGTCCTTACTTTCTACCTTAGTTTGGAGGCAGGGTCTCTCTTGTTTGCCACTATGTTTGCCAGGTTAGCTGGTCTAAGGACTTCAGGATTCTCTTGTCTCTGCCTCCCTTCTCACCACGGGATTGCAAATGCTTGCACTACGCATCTGGGTTGACACGGGCTCTGAGCATTTGAACCTGGGTTGTCAGGCTCCTACAGCAAGAACTTTACCTAATGAGCCATCACTCCAACCACAATCCCAGTGCTTTTTCAGTATTCAAAGCATTTGAGCCAAGGAGAGAGAAGGACACAAAAACACTTTTAGGCAGTGTAAGATGAAGTTCATTCATGCTAGTGGTTGCTGTACATTATTACCAAGGGCTTCTGGGCTCAGACAACATGCTTAGCATTTTCACCAGTTACTCCATTTCACATTCACTTTAAGAGGTAGGTACTGTTCCTAACCCCTATTTAAAGATAGAGATGCTGCAACCCAGAGAGTGACTTGCCAGGGTCACAATCACCAGAGAATGGGAGTGCCAAACTCAAATCCGAGCTCGAGGAGCATGGTGCATACTGGCTCAGGTTATCCTGTAGTTTGAGAACAAGAATGACCACTGGACCACCGTCTCTACTTGGACTGGAGGCCTGCTCCATGGGAGGGAATACGCCCCTGATACTGAAACCTACCAAAGGGGTAGACATGAGCCCTAGGGGTGTAACGTCTGCTGGTTTCTGGCTAAATGTATATGCTATGCTCACCAAACTACCCAGTAAACACTTCTACTAATGTTCATACCCATATATTAATGCTACTCTCACTTTTGGTAGATAATCTCTTTTCAGATGGCAGTGACCTTGGGATGACTCAGAAGGCATCATGGTGCTGGAAAGAAGTGACTGGAGTGCTCAGTACTGCAATATCCCTATCATACCTTCCAAGGCTCAGGGCCCATTGCGGAAGAGATGGAAAAAAGAATGTAAGAGCCGAAGGAAGGGTAGGACTCCTTACAATGTGCTCCTCCAGACACAAAATGGCCTGGATATCCATGATCTCACAGTGCCTGACACTACCTACACAAGACCATCATAATAGGAAGAAAAGGTCATGACATCAAAATAAAAGAGACTGATTGAGAGGGGGAGGGGTTATGATGGAGAGTGGAGTTGCAAAGGGGAAAGTCGGAGGAGGGAAGGAATTACCATGGGATCTTGTTTACAATTATGGAAGCTGTCAATAATTTTTTTGTAAATAAAACAATGCAAACAACAGAAATGATAAAAAAAAAAAAAAAGGAATGCCCACTGGGACTAAATCAACGGGAGGAGTCCTTGAGGAAGTCTGTCACATCCACCTACCCCAGCCAGTGCGTCAGCACTGAAGTAGGCTAGACAGGGCTGCCCGCACATAGCCACATTTCCAGTTTCGTGCTAGATCAGATGAAAGCGTGACATAATGGTACCCAAAAGGTACCATTTTCTGCAAGGCAGAAATTAGCCAGTGGTGTGGCCTGTTGAATGAGTCCAGGATGGACGGAAGACAAAAACATGCCGGTTTTCAAGGGAAGATGACCAAGAACACAGTGAGTGTGTGAATACACAGATTTGCTGTGGGCATGATTTATAATATCTGGGCGCCACCCTCCACCCCATCACTCTACCACTTGATTCTTTTCTTATGTCTAGTGTTTCTCCAGGGGAACTCTTTTGTGTCTTAAGCAGCTCCATATGGTAGCTCTGCTTATTTTCACAACTGCACTGTTTGCTTGTTTAGTGGTTTCTGGCCTTGCCCATATCCTTCTCCAAACATGTACACACTCCCCGGCACACACCCCTGACCAGCAATCTTGTTCCTTTGATGCTCTGAACTACTCCTGACTCCCACAGTGCCTGGTACATAGCAGATACTCAACTAATACTTGATGCATGCATCAGTGAGTACCTAAGGAACACAGGGTGCCATGATCATGTGGCCTCATAACCCCACTCTGCTCCAAACATCAAGGCACCAGAATTGACCAAAGTCTGTGAAAGTAAGGTGGACACTTGAGTTGATTCTGAAACGTAGGGGGAAAAGAGTGTGGTGTGACCCTTGAGGGCATTCTGTGAGATACAGTATACATGTGGCCCTAAATAACTTATGTTGTGATTCAGCTAAGGCCTTAAAGAGCCAAGGGAAGAGAAAGCTGCTCTCAGATATCAGAGGCTTCAAGAAATATTAAGTACTCACATGACATTCATAAAACAGCACTTGAAGATGTTTTACAGCCAACAAAATATGAATCAAAACGGAGAACTCAAAAAAAGTTGTGGTTAATAAAAATATTTTAAAAGTTAGCAACAAGCAAATTAACCATCATAGTAATGAATCTAATAATTGCTATAAAAGTAGTTATAAAATAGAATGCAAATGTAAAAAAAAAAAAGTCTTTGGAAGAGATACATAAGATACATTCCAGTCTGAACCCTAGGGTAAAATATTCCAGGTTATACTGATATAAAGAGTAATGTTGGAGCAAAGAGATATGCTAATTTCCTCTTTTTGCAGGAAATTCTGTTTTATGGTTTCTGTGGTTAATTAGAAAAGTATAGGTTAGAGCATGTATTTAAAGCTGTTTAGTCTAATTAGCAATAGAATATGAAGTATCTTATCTTCAAAATTGCCAGAAGGGGAAAAAGTAAAGCAGTCAATTTGGGGGAAAAGGAAGTGGACTTCAAGGGAAAAACAATGACGCATAAAGGCTGGGTGGGGGGAATATAAATTAAGATAGATACCTTTAAAAAGACAAAATAGGGCTGGAGAAATGTCTTAGCAGTTAAGCACTTGCCTGTGAAGCCTAAGGACCCGGGTTTGAGGCTCAATTCCCCAGGACCCATGTTAGCCAGATGCACAAGGGGGCGCACGCATCTGGAATTCGTCTGCAGTGGCTGGAAGCCCTGGTGTGGCCATTTTCTCTCTCTTCCTCTTTCTCTGTCACTCTCAAATAATTAAAAATAACCCCCCTCTGAAATTTAAAAAGACAAAATAGGAGCTGGAGAGATGGCTCAGCAGTTAAGGCACTTGCCCACAAAGCCTAAGGACCCAAGTTTAATTCTCCAGCGCACATATCAAGCCAGATGCACAAGGTGGCATATGAGTCTGGAATTTGTAGTAGCTGGAGGCCCTGGCACGCCCATTCTGTCTCTGTCTCTATTTACCTCTCTCTTTCTCAAATAAATAAATATGTTTATTAACTGACAAAATATATTTCATGACAATAAATGTGCACAGGTTAATCTAGCAAAATAAAGTTCTCAGTTGGGGACAAGCCACACAGCTAAAACTGAGTGACCTTTAGTTACAAGGAAAGGAATAGACTGATTGCTCAGCCTGGGCATTAGAAGAGAGTTACAATTTGATAATGTGTGGGTCCCCTGTGATTTCCGTTTGATGGGGAGAGGATGCTAAGCCCCTTAGGAATTTTCAAAGTTCCCCAGATGATCCCAAACTGCAGCCAGGTAGGAAGAAACATTGGCGGAAGTGAATGAGAGCAATAACAACAGAAAGCAGTTTCAAAATGAATAGCTGCCTCTTGGATGCTATGTTATACCTGACTTTTGCATGATTCTTGTGGTTTTTTTTTTTTTTTTTCCTTTTCAGTCCAAGAGCTTTCTGGACAGCTACTAAAACATTTCTTCTGGCACTTGGAAAGTGATGAACTGATACTATTAGAACAAGAATGTGGCTGTACCAAACTGTCTTCTATAACAAGAACCAACCCAGACCTGACTCGGGGAGGACAGGGACAGGAAGTGCTTCTTGTTCCTCAAAGATCATTCTTGCTCAGGAATGATAACACATGCATGCCATGTTGTCATGGGTTTTTATTTATTTATTCAATTCATTTATTTATTGTTTTATTTTATTTATCCATTTTGAGAGAGAAAGTGAGACAGAAAGAGAGAGAGAGAGAGAGAGAGAGAGAGAATGGGTTCAACAGGGCCTCCAGCCATTACAAACAAACTCCAGACACATCCACTACCTTGTGCATCTGGTTTACGCGGGTACTGGGGAATTGAACCTAGGTTCTTAGGCTTCATAGGCAAGTACGTTAACAGCTAAGCCATCTCTCCAGCCCTGTCCTGGATTTATTAACAACATAAATAGATTGCTTTTCAGTGGCCCAAATGAGGAGAAACCACAGAAAAGAGTCAGAACTGGATCTCCTCACTCCCCATCATCCATCCAGCTTAGAAGAGACAGAGAGAGAGATATCAGGTGCTGTCCTCTGCAGAAACAGTGACCAGGTTGAGTGAAGCTCTCACACGGCCCAGGCTTGCAATATCATAAAGGTGAAAACAACTCATTAAGGACGGAGTGTGTAATTACAGTGCATAATATGAATTTAATATAATCATGAGCAGGAAACTCAAGAGGCCTATTGAAAAACTCCCTTTTATCACATTTTTCTTTTGGTGGCATTACTACTAGCTTCACTGCTTTCAAAATACTGACAGAGACCTCAAAGCCAAAGATGTTATTTACAGCATGAATGATGGACACATTCTGAAATGAAGATATGATTGTTATGATGTTGTATGCTCCAAGGCACCAAAACAGACAACAAAATATACTAATCTGAAGTCCAAAAGTAAAGAAATATAAGGAAGAACCAAAAGACAATATCAGTGGCTGTGTGGTAAATGAAACTCTGGCCTTTAGACAAGGAACACATTATATATATATCTGGTTTGTTGGAGTCAGGGTCTTGCTTTGTAGCCCTGGCTGGCCTGGGGCTCACTGTGCAACCCAGTTAGCCTTGGCCTTGAGAATGCTGGGATTGCATGTGTCAACATGCCTGGCTTGAAACACAACCTCCATTACAGGGGTCCACAGAATACTGAAAACACAGGATTAGATTAAGTTACAAAAAAGTCTAAATGGATTCTGCCGGGGTGCAAACACTACTGGCTAAGTTTTCTGTTCATAGGTAAAAAATCAACTGGAGATCAACAACAGAAGCATATCACACAACTCCAGATATTTTCTGAGTTCAAAAGAAGGAAGAACAGGATTCTGCGTGGATGATGCTAGTAGGCCAAGGATGCTGCAAGCGGGGAGAGACACAGACTTACTTGTCATTAAACACGATGGAAATAAAATTAGATGAGTGTTTACATTCAAGAAGTTACCAAAGGAATAGCTAAATGGGGTCCAGAAGAGAAGAGAGAATAAATTCAGAAGAGATAGAGAGAGAAAAAGAGAGCTGGCTTCTGAAGAAACAACAGAAACAAAGAAACAGATGATACTACATATGTATGCATGTATATATTCACATGATATGTATTATATATGTATTATATAATATATTCACGTATATGTATTATATAATACATGTATTCACATATATGTACTATATGTGAATATATACATGCATACATATGTACACACAGAGAGTGAAAGAGTAGAGGTTATAATAAAATCAAGGTCGTAATCCAATTATAAAAGAATATAAGGTATAATATAAATCTGAAATCTTTGAGGATTTCCCAAGTGAATTTGAATTACTAAAATTAGTGTAAAGGGGCTGGAGAGATGGCTTAGTGATTAAGGTGTCTGCCTGCAAAGCCAAAGGACCCAGGTTTCATTCCCCAGAACCCACGTAAGCCAGATGCACAAGGTGGCATATGTGTCTGGAGTTTGTTTGCAGTGGCTGGAGGCCCTGGTGTACCTGTTCTCTCAATCTCTCTGTCTCTCTCTTTGCATCTTTCTCTGTCAAATAAATAAATGAATAAAAATAAAATAATGTGAAGGAAAACTCCTGAGGAAAGTTGGAACGTCTTAGTGGTAGGATAGTTTCATGGCCACTGTTATCAAATCTTAAACAAGGCCGGGCGTGGTGGCGCACACCTTTAATCTCAACACTCGGGAGGCAGAGGTAGTAGGATGCTGTGAGGTCGAGGCCACCCTGAGACTACATAGTGAATTCCAGGTCAGCCTGGGCTAGAGTGAGACCCTGCGTTAGAAAACAAAAACAAAAACAAACAAAAAACTTAAACAAATTTATAATATCCAAGCTATCTAAATTAATCTTAACAAAATACTCCCATAACAGTAGTTTGTATAATACACATATTCTCTTACTCAGCGTAAGAATACAATCCCACTAGGCAAGAAGCGTCCACTGGTGCCACAGTGGCAAGACTGTTATGGGGATAACCAACGGCTATCTGATTGGATTTGATGCCCTCTGCATAGGAGGGAATTCATGCCAGCTACTGAAATCCTGGTCAGAAGCCCATGGTTGGGAAGGTCGTAGGCCCTAGGAGGAAGCTACTATTATTGGTTAAATGGACATGTTGTGCTCATCAAATTGTGCTCTAAATATTCATGCTTATGCCTATAGATTAGTGCTGCTCTCACTTTTGGTCAGGGAAGCTTCTTTTTGTACATGGTGGTAATTCTGGGGAAAATCAAGACTCATCAAAGTGTTGAGAAAAGTGATAGTTAAGAGCTCCAAGTGAGACATGTTCATCTCACCCACCAAGGCTCAGGGAATATTACAGATGAGGTGATAGAAAGTGTCTAGGAGTCAGAGGGTGGACAGAAATGCTGTCTTCTGGACACAAAGTGGCCCATTCCTGACCCCTCAGTGGCTGTTGTTACCTGAACAATATTGGGTTCATCAACATGTCATCACAGATGATGAAGGAAGGCACACACACACACACACACACACACACACACACACACACACACACCATCAAACTAGAACAAGAACTCCCTGGAAAAGAAGAGGTCATGTGGAAGGGACATGGGGGCAGCTGGGATACAAAAGAAAATCATGGGAGGGGGTTATCTATGATGAAATATATTATGTAATTTATGAGTTGGCAACAAAAATAAAACTATTTAAAATACAATCTCACATGTAAAGTGCTAGCAAGTCAAATGCAGCCCTAAATAGCATTGCCTTAGTCTAGATAAACACAAAAAGCAAAACTTTACTGAGATGTACACATAAATTTAAAAATAAGGAAATGATGCTTACAGTTGGAAAGAGTTCATGGTGCTAAGGTGACAATCACCCTCAAGTTACAGTATCAGTTTAATCCAATTCCAGGTAAGATCCACACCAATTATTTTTTTTCTGAACATAAAGCAACTTTAAAATCCATGCACTAAAGTCAAAATAGCCAAGCCCACCTTGAGATACGAGTAACAATATGATGTGCTAGTTTGTGTCCCAAAGGTGCCATATGTCTTACCTCGCTAACCTTACAGCAATCTCTGGGGTAGACACTACTAATGACCCCATTTTACAGATGCTATTGCCGTACAGACTTATGTGATGGGTCTGAGATGATGAACATAGCCAGGCTGGTTCCAGAGCCTGAGGGCTCAGCCGTGATACCCAGTGGAGGGAGGGTTTGCTAACAGATACAGAATTCAATATAGCAAAACAAATTATAAGGCTGCAATAATAAAATCTGTATTGAGAGACCAATAGAATTAGAAGAGAAAGTCCACAGAGAGAAGTCAGAATTTAGTATTTGGTTGTTGTACTTTTTAAAATATTTATTTATTTGAGAGAGAGGGAGAAAGAGAGAGAGGGAGGGAGGGAGAGAACGGACACTCCAGGGCCTCTAGTCATTGCAAATGCACTGCAGATGCATGTACCCCTTGTGCATCTGGTTTATGTGGGTACTGGAGAATTGAACCTGGGTCCTTAGGCTTCACAGGCAAGCACCTTAACAACTAAGTCATCTCTCCAGCTCTTAGTATTTGTTTGTTTTTTTTTTTTGTTGTTGTTTGTTTGTTTTTAAGGTAGGGTCTCACTCTAGCCCAGGCTGACATGAAATTCACTATGTACTCTCAGGGTGGCCTCAAATTCATGGCGATCCTCCTACCTCTGCCTCCCGAGTGCTGAAATTAAAGGTGTGCACCACCATGCCCGGCTTGGTTTTTTGAGGTATGGTCACATTCTAGCTCAGGCTGGCCTGGAATTCTCTATGTAGTCTTACAGTGATCCTCCTGTCTCTGCCTTCTCAAGTGCTGGGATAAAGGCATGCACCACCATGTCTGGGTAGAGTTTAGTACTGGATAAAGGGGATTTTCAAGTTTTCAAGGAAAGCATTGTTTGATGAAGAGACTGCTAACAAGTTAATGAAAAAAGTATGTCAGCCTACAACTCCATGCACCATTAAAGTGTTAGAAGAAAATATAATAAATGTTTGTATAATTTCAGAGGTGGGGGAATGATTTCTGAGCAGTACAGCAAAGTTAAAAATCACAAGGGAGGGCTGGAGAGATGGCTTAGTGGTTAAGCACTTGCCTGTGAAGCCTAAGGACCCTGGTTCGAGGTTCGGTTCCCCAGGTCCCACGTTAGCCAGATGCACAAGGGGGCGCACGCGTCTGGAGTTCGTTTGCAGAGGCTGGAAGCCCTGGCGCGCCATTCTCTGTCTCTCCCTCTATCTGTCTTTCTCTCTGTGTCTGTCGCTCTCAAATAAATAAATAAATAAATAAATAAATAAATAAATAAATTTTTAAAAAATAAAAAAAAAATCACAAGGGAAATTATTTTAAACTGAAGTTAAAAAAAAAATCTGGATTTCAAGTATCCCCAAAACCAAAAGCTAACCAACAAAGAACACATGGAGAGAAAAGATGTCCAAGTTATTCTAGTAGAACTTTTACTATGGTTTACCCATACAAAAACCCCTGCAATTTAATAAAACAGAAACATTTGAAAGAAAAATACTGGCTAAGAAAATAAAGGCAGCTAACAAAAGACTATAAAGTTGGTAATGAAACTGTGGGAAAATGTTAAGATTGAAAACAAAAACTTAAGATGGCAAGAGCTATTGCGTTGGCATGCAATAAAGCAGCAGTGGGGAACTTTCTAGGCAAATGGAGAGAAGCTGGTTAGGCAGAAATGAAACAGTCAAGAGGTGAAGAGAGAAGCAGAGAGTTGTGAGGATGAGGAAGGGGTTTCCAGAGGGAAGAAGGGCTGCCTTGTGGGAAGACTGCCCGTCGAGTCTACCTCTCGACTGAAAATGACCCATCAGGTGTCACCAGCACAAGGCTCTGTGGTGGCCTCCGGGAGAGCAGTCTCGGGTGTGGTATCCACAGTGTTAGGATGGGGTGGGGTAGGAGGCTGGGAGGAGACACGTGCCCACAGCAAGTCCAGAGATCCTGCCTGAAGTCCTAATGGGAGGGACAGTATCTGAGGCCCTGTATGGAGATGTGGGGGTACAAAGAAGATGTTTCTGTCATCTTAAGATGAGGAGAGATGGATTGGGGAGATATCTTGGTGGATAAAGCGTTTGTCATACACACTTGAGCACCTGTGTTCACATCCTCAGACCTCACGTAAAAGCCGGAAGGAAGCCGTAGTGGGCTTATACAATCCCAACCCAGTGACGACAAGATGGGAGGAGACGGAGACCTGCCGCAGAAGCCTGCAGACCAGCTAGCCTGCTGAGCACAAAGAATCAGAGGCCCTTGTTCAAAGGAGGTGCACAGGGGGGTCCCAGCCTGTCAGGTTGTCCTCTGACCTCCACACGTGCACCACAGTAACCGTGTGCTCACACTCATATGCATGACTATACACACACAGCCATACACACACAGCAAGCACATATGCCAAAAAACGAATTCAGAGACATGATGAGAGGCCTGAGAGAATTTCAGTGTTGATGGGAGGGAACAGGTAGGGGGTGTGGCTGAGGAGGCAGAAGGAGAATGAGTTCCGAGGGGCAGATTTTGAACAGTGCCACAGTGGAAATCTCCAATGCCTCCCAATGCCCAACAGTCAGGGGCAGCTTCCCCAGCGTGGTAATATTGGGAAGTGGTGGAGTCTTTGGGAGGATTGGCTTTCTGGGAGGGTCTTAGGTCATTGCCATGACCTTGCTGGGGACTCTGGCCCCTTCCTTTCACTTGATTGCTTCCCACCATGGTGCACTGCCTCACAGGCCCCAAGCAGGAGGCTAATCATGATTGAGCCTCAGTAACTGTGAATGAGTAAGCTTTGTCCTTGACTAACTCAGGCATTTGGTACATGATAGAAAGCTGACTGGCACAGAAGCTGAGGAAAAATCCATAGCAAAATATACAAATCGGTGTGTTGAAAGCTGAGTGACGGGCTGTGATACAGTAGGTCATGAGAGTTAAAAAAATAATAAAAGGAAGAAAACAAACATTCTGAGTTCATTACAGGAAGTAAAGGTAATACTGCTTGTGAAATCAATGTTTTGATGAGTCAGTGTGTACTGAATATAGTGTAGATGGGCTTGTATTTATTTACTGATTGAGACAGAGTCTCATGGAGCCAAGGCTATATAGCCAAGGATGACCTTGATCATCTGATCTCCCTGCCTGGACCTCCAAGTGGCTCCACCATGCCTAATTTATGCAGTGCTGGGGACTGATCTCAGGGCTTTATGCATGCTAGGCAAGCAACTCTATCAACTCAACTGCATCCCAGCCCAGAGATACATTTAATGATGTCAAAGGTGTTTGAAGATCCCTGACCTTACCTCATACCTAGAGGTAAGTCTGTTCATTTTTGTTTTCATGCTGTATAATCTATGAAGGGGACTGGTTGTGACAAGAGAAAGGATTGTTCATCCCTCTACCATAAAAGCAGGGGAAGGTGGAGAAGTGAGAATGCTAGACAGTGGCAGCCTTGGAGTCTTTAGACTGGAAGTTGTGTGTCTTGCTAGGGTGGAAGGCAAGGTCATTCTCAAGTGCAATGTGAGGGCTGGGACGGGCTAAAGAGAGCAGAGAATGCTTGGGACAGTTTCCGTGGGGAAGTGGAGGACACAGATGGATTGCCGGGCATTGTGGGAGGCGTGATTGAGACTGGTGGCCATGAACTTGCAACAGTGCCAATTTGCCTGCTTGGCCGATTTTCTCTGGCCATGCTCACTCAAGCACAAGGGCCCAATCAGGTTTTTCTTGCTTCATTGTACGTCTCTTAGAACAGCAAACTGAGGCAGCTGTGCTGATTAATGCTACGGCTGAGTGGGAAGCAGAGGTCTGACAATCCCACCTTCATGTTTCTTTTACTTCATTCTGCTCAGCTCGGGGAACATTAATTTCTATTTCCAGTTATCTTGACATCATCTCTGGTGATGTCAGAGAACTTGGTGAAAGTTATTATTTCATTTTGTTGGGGCCAAAGAGGCTGTGTGTGAGGGTGTATGTGAGGCTGAAGATGAAAGCTGGGTGCCTTCCTCAGTTGTGCTCCACCTTATTTTTTTTTTTAGGTGGGGTCTCTTATTAGTCTGGAGTTACCCATTCAGCTAGACGAGCCCCAGCCATTAATCCCTGGGGCTCTGCCAGCTTCTGCCTCAAGTGTTTCAGTTACAGGTGCACGAGGCCATCGCCAGCATCTTACATGGGGGCTGAGGATCAGAATCAGGTCCTGCGCAGCAAGAACTTTGCTGACTGTCTACTCGCCCCCAGTGTGGGAGGGGCTTGAGGTGACACACGTCATGTAATGGTGGTCAGTCTCTGGGCAGGGTTCATCCCTATCATATGCAGCATGAACTCTAGCCTTGGTTCCCTCTGAGAATACATGTGCGCACACCTTGCCTGCAGAGCACCAGGGCCATAGGAGGAGAGTGTAGCAGCAGAGTCATTAATGGCACAAGGCACATATGGTGAGTTGTGGAGGCTGACCGAGGGTGTTTTAGAATATGGAAAGGGGCTTGGATTTTATCACAGCAAACTGAATCAAATATGGTCCAAACTAGACCCCTGGTCTTCCTCAAGCTTGGTTCTCTTAGATTCTAGGACCTACACTGTCATTGGCATCAAGAAATAACACAGGGGCTGGAGAGATGGCTTAGTGGTTAAGGCACTTGCCTGAAAAGCCAAAGGATCCTGGTTCTACTCCCCAGGACCCATGCAAGCCAGATGCACAAGGTGGCGCATGTGTCTGGAGTTCGTTCACAGCGGCTGAAGGCCATGACACACCCATTCTCTCTCTCTCTTCCCCCCCCCCAAACAAATTAAATTAAAAATACATCCTGTATAAAAAAAGAAATAACACAGCTCTGCCATCACCCAGGAGTGGGCTTTCCCAGAGCTTGTACACTTCCTGCTCCTCCTTCTTTGTGCCATTGTCTTCTGAAAATACACACACACACACACACACACCCCTCCCACACTGTAAGCTCAACACAAAACTGCCAGCTGTGCGTCTCTACATGACTACAATTGTCCCAAACAGAATTCTTCAGCTATTTTCCAAAGCTTCCTTTATGCTTTATCTCCATGAATGACAACATCCAAGGGCCTGAGCAAAGTGAGTCAACATCTTTTCCCTCAATGCATAGCCCTTCAACGACTAAATATATCTTCTGTCAAAGTAATTTTCACTGGGAACTGTAATATATGAACAGTTAACACATCGGTCATATTCCCATCGGGTTATCCCCTTTGGTCACCTCTCCCTTGTTCCCATTCCGCTGAGGGGGTTCTCCTCAGTCGGGGTACTGGTAATCACTGTGGGGTCGTGAGCACAGCAGTCTGCTCCCTGTGGGGAGACAGCGCCTCACAGTCCACTTTCCCACCCTGCAGCGGTCTTTCTGCCCACTCTACCACAATGCTCCCTGAGCCTAGGAGGGCCTGTTACAAGTCCGCAGTAGTGTTGAGCTCTTGGCAGCCTCTGATTCTCTGCTTTGATGAGTTTTAAGTCTCCTCAGTGTCTCCTCCACCTCCGAGGAGGGTTCTCTGGCTGGTGGTGACAGCAGTCCTCGGATTTAACCTGCCACTGCTTCTGCTTCTCGTTCCCGCCACAGCCGCATCACAGGGCCGCCTGGGCGAGGCCTGCTGCCCGCTGCTCTCCTCGCGCTCGTTTCGCCCTTCAAATGTTACCCCCTGGAACTCACCCTCCATGGTGGCTCCACCAGGAGGGGCGGATTTGTAAATCACAAATTTCACTCCCTTACAGCTTTGTTGGGAACATTTTAAAGACTTCCCACTGCGTACAGGATGGAGTCTAGACTTCTTAAAGAGGCACCCGACTCACAAAGGCCCTTTTGATCTTCATCCTCCTGCCTCAGTCAAATCAGGCCACTTGCAGCTCTACAAATGTGCAAAGCTCACCCCATGGCCTATTCTTTTCTATGAGCTATTTTCATTTCCTAGGATGTTCTTTCCTCTTGGCCCCCTGTAACTCTGTTAAGCAACGTTTCTGGTGAGTGATGTTGGTCTTTCCTGCTCCACACTTACCCACGCTTAGCTTAGTCACAGGGTGTGTGCACCAAGCTCACCTACCCAGTGCCTTGCTACCCTCAGCTACAACTCCACCAGTTTGAGAACAGAAGAATAAAATCTTGCTGCTGATAGCTTTCTATCCAAATTCTCTCCCACTCCAACCATGCTGGCTCTGTCTGTTATCATAACACCAATCCCAGCACTACTAATAGTACAGCACCACAGAGAAATAGTCACAAGCAATTTTCTATAAGATTGGCACTAAGAGACAGCAATGAATAAGACACATATGGTTGTGCCTTCAGGAGTGTTAATGAAGTAAGTGTTGCTTATTGTGATAGATGGCATTATTTATCCATTAAAAAAAATCAACATTTGTTCCCTTGCCACCCCTGCCCTGCATCCCCTTAGGTGGAGCTCTCTTCCCTGCCATCATTGACCTTGGGCTTGTGATCAGCTTTAGACCATGGAGTGTGAGTGAACATGACAAGAAATTCCAAACATAAGCATTCAGTGTGCTTGGGTGGTCTGGTTCTGTCCCTTGGAGCACTTGCTTCCCGCTGGGAGAATAGCAAGCTCTAGATAAAGGCTGCCTGCTCAGCCTGGGTCCCACAATGAGATGCCACACAGAGTTCAACAGAGCCACAGCCGACTTACATCCCCCATGGAACCTGACAGGGACTCATTTATTGCTGCGAGCCATTGAGGCTATTGATGCTACAGCAAAAGTTGACTGAGGGCCAGAGAGATGGCTTAGTGGTTAAGGCTTTAGCTTTCAAAGCCAAAGGTCCCAGGTTCCATTGTGCAGGACCCACGTAAGCCAGATACACAAGGTGGCGCATGCATCTGGAGTTCATTTACAGTGGCTGGAGGCCCTTGCGCACCCATTCTCTCTCTCTCCTTTCCTCCCTCCCCCCTCTCTCTGCCTCTTTCTCTCAATTAAATAAAAATAATAGCTTTTTTAAAAAAAAGTTGGTCAATACGCTTCTGAGAGTGGCATGAGTAAAGTAAAAAGCAAAGGACTGCTCTTGTGGATGAGGTGGTTAGAGACGGACTCTGGGAAGGGAACAGGCAAGGAATGAGGATGAGGATGAGGATGAGGATGAGGATGAGGATGAGGATGAGGAGCCGGCACCACGAGGGACGTAGCAGCAGGTAAGCACAAGCACAGCGAGGTAGCGAAGAGTTTTGCGGGAAAGAGTGGCATGAGATGAGGTGGGAGGGGGAGGCAGGGATTGATCACACCTAGGCTCCTGGACCTTGCTCAGCTCTCCCTTGGCATCCAAATCCCCTGTTCAGCATGAAGTCTGTTAAGCTGTAGTGAGAGCGGTCACAGACTGCACTAACTGGAACACTGCTGAATATGACAAGTGGCACCCTTAATGATCACCTAGAACCAACGGTGCCGACTGGAATTTGTCCCAAGCAAATAGGGAGACGGTCACCCTGCCCACGGTCCTTTCATCCCCTACCCACAAGAGTATTCCTGATCTGCTCCAAGTTTCGCACTCGCCACCCAAACCCACTGGAGCTGGAGCCCCACACAGAAGCCCTCTCGTGGCGCTCGTCCACGGTGCGTGTCTTGGGCCCCATGGCAGGACCCCGTTCCCCGAGTCCCTTAAATGTTGCCAAGGGTTCTCAGTATAGATCAGTTGGTACAAAGCACCATCTCTGGGGATGCTCCACTGCCTGCAGCCAGGCTGGCTTCCTACCTCATCCCTACAGTGGAGGCCGCCCTCTGGCCCCAGCGCTCGCCCGAGCCTCCAGACCCCAGTCACAGGCAGCCTCTGACCTGAGCTACCCATGCCCCATTCAGCCGCTGTCTGAGCTCGTGTCACCGGCTCACAGGACACACTCCAACACCCCAAGGGACAAAGCATGAGGAAAGTTCCTTTTCTGTGCTCCCGATGAGTGGCTTTGAGGGCTCAGCCCACCAATACGTGGAGCGAAGCCGGCTGCCCCCCTGAAGACGGGGCACATCTGAGTCCTTCTAAACAACGTGGGGTTGGTTGTCGTGTTTCTCTTTGGTGGAGGGGGAGTGAAAGTGTGAGTTAACGCTTCAAGTGAGTCTTTTCCTGTTTGTATAAAAATTAATCAATACTGTGTAAGCTATAGCTTTGATGTGAAGACCCAGTTCAAAGGCCTCAGAAGGCAGAGGGCATCACTATGCCTGGTGCTTGACAGAATAAATTCAGGTTTTGATGAATTTGGGGGAAAAAAAGGAGTACTGAATTTGAGAAAAAGGTGTGTCCCAGTTCTGCTGCTCCTGGTGGGGTCCTGCCCTCACACTTCTGCTCAGAGGGTCCACAGGTCTCTCAATCAGCCAACTGAAGCAGCCAGAGGCAGCCCAGCCTCCACAAAGCAGACCTCAGACCCCGAAATTTCCTCTCTGATCTGATATTCCTCTTTCCCTGACTCCTCCTTGATGAATAAACAGGCCACACAAAACCCAAGACAATAGCTGAACCCATGTCCATGAATGGTGTGCTGCATGGCTGCCAACTGTGCAGTGGGTACCCCTTTCTGTGGGCAGATGGCTGCTCTGTCAGTTGCATGGGGGCCAACTGCTGAATAATCCAGCAATGGAGGATGGACAGTCTGTATGTCTCAAGTTTTCTGTGGGATTCTGAGGGACTGAGATGCATGGGGTGAGAGATGGGGCCCTGATGACTCAGTCTTTCTGTGTCTCCAGAAAGGCTGCTTCTGAGTGCTTCTCAACACTGTGAGACCCATAGCTACCGCCCTCATTGACACTCACAGGATTCTGTCCTTATCACAGGGCAGACAT
This sequence comes from Jaculus jaculus, assembly GCF_020740685.1. Taxonomy (NCBI): domain Eukaryota; kingdom Metazoa; phylum Chordata; class Mammalia; order Rodentia; family Dipodidae; genus Jaculus; species Jaculus jaculus. Next base: position 71,407,884 of record NC_059106.1, on the reverse strand, counting down.
CAGCCGTCCTCTGTGTGAACATTTGTGCTCTTCCCCAGTCTTCTGTGGGTGGTGGCTTGAGTGAAGCCAGACTCTATGTGGTTGGTAGAGACTCCATGAAGTTCCTCTGCTAAAAATGCCTTAGGAAGTATGGCGGACTCTGTGACAGAGCTCGGAGGTTAGCTAGGCTGTCTTGTCACTCTGATATGTCAGACTTAGGCATGAGTTGAGGTTAGAAAAGTACCTTGGTATGATATCATACAAGAGCAGAAACCATCCCTCCAGCTCAGATCATTTTAAGGAAGGGCAGGGACTACACCTCCAACAGTTGAGAAGGTGTTCCCGGGACTACTGACGCAGGCTACTGGAGATTTGAGGCCCGTGAGACCTGCCCTCTTTCCCTGGGAGCTGAGCTCCGTCACAGAGTCAGTGATGTTTCCAAAGGCAGTATTAGCAGAGGAACTTCAGGGTCTAAACCAACCACATCGAGTCTTGTTTCCTCAAGCCACCACCCACTGAAGACTGGGGAAGAGCCCAAGTGTTCACTTAGCATGATCACATGGAAGTCTGTGGATTTCCCTCCAGGAGAACCCAACATGATCCGTGGGCACACTCAGTCTGAGAAAGCATCCTTCGAGACCTTGATGCAAGTTTCTGTGTTCATATGGAAGGTAATGGCAAGCAACCTGTTCTGAACCCCTGAGCTGACGACTCCCCAGAAGACTGATGTCATCCATAGGAACTGGAGTGGGAGGGCCATAAAACCAGGATGGGTGACTCGAGTCTCCCCCAAAAGCCAAGGTGAGCAGTGCCTTTCTGAGAATCACAGAGGTTGAGGACACCCACAATACCCAAGGCCTAGGGTGATGCACTTATATCCAAGCGAGATGGTGAACTCACCAAGGAGCTCGAAGCACAAAGAGGGGTATGGTAACGCTTCAAATTCCAGATCCCGAGACAGCTGCTGGGACAAAAGACCTTACTGGATGAAGTTCAATATTTGTCCGCATAGCTCTGAGTCCCATGTGGTGAAGGAGGCACCCTGAGCAGGGGCACTTCACAGGGGAAGAGGGCCTGTTGCCTTGATCACAAAGACAGAGGGCAAAGCGAGAATGGCAGCGGTAGGCCGTTCCTCCTAAGCACAAGGGGTGGGCCGTGACTAGACGCCCATAGCTCGGTCAGTCTTTCCAGCTCCCACTGTCCCCAGCAGGCCCTAATATTCCTTGGAACAGGACTCTTAGCTGTAGGATTATGGGACTGGGATGAAACCATGTTCACAGCTTGGCTCTGGACAGATTCCTGGGTCAGACTAAAGGTCATTGCCTATGCTACAATCCTCCAAGAAGACTTCTGAAAAGCTGCTCATTGGAATACATTTTCTCCCTTTCTTCCAGCACTTTGTGACCACATTTATTACTGTAATAATCTGGAGTCTGCTTTGTCATATAAGTACATGGCTGGGCTGGAGAGATGGCTAGGCGGTTAAGGTGATTGCCTGCAAAGCCTAAGGACCCAGGTTTGATTCCCCAGTAACCATGGAAGCCACATGCACAAGGTGGTACATGCATCTGAAGTTCTGTTGAAGTGGCTAAATACTCTGGCATGCCCACTCTCTCTCTCTCTGATTAAAAAAAAAAAGCATATGCTTATGCCACTTATTAAGCAACTATGAGCTCACGGAGGGCAAGAACCATGGGAGAGCCCTACACCCCCAAACCCTCCTTAGAGTCAAACACAATGCCCACGCACAGCTGTTTCCAACCCCATGCTTTGCTTCATCTAAACTAAATGAAAGCTGGCCATCACCACAGGCAGATGTGAGGTCCAAGTATGCGGCCACTCATCCCCTCTTGCTGGGATATCAGCGACAGCCCATGGATGCCGGGAGATCCTGACCCCCATGGGGGGATAGCCTCAAAGAAGCAACACATGACCATGATGTATCACCTCACGCAGCACGGTACCATGTCTCACAGGCTGCCCTCTTGGCAAGGCACCAAACAACTCGGAAACACCATCAAACTCTCCCAAAAACGGTTGGCACACAGTGGATGTTCCGTGCGAGTGGATCAGAAACCTGGCCCCAAATTTAAATCGCCTAGGTACGTTCTAGGACTACAGTTCCAGGACCCAATGGGTTGGAAATTCTGGGAAAGAGACCAGGAATTTTACATTTCGAATGCTTGTGAGGGATGCCAATGCTTAGCTGAGTTTGGGTCCATTTTTGACGGAGCAGGGCCAAAGATACCTCCTCAACTCACCATGTATTTGTCTACTCAGCCATAGAGCAGGACACTAGGTATGGGACTGCTATGGGCACAGTGGAAGTGTCCACTCCACTGTGTACTGTCTGTTCACGCAGCCTTTGCTTAATCTTCCCTTGGCCATGACCACCACTGCACACTTGAATTCAATGGGCCCAGTTCTTTCAGCCTCATCGTGAGCCAAGTTCAGCTAAGCTTTCTGGTACACTGAGCAGGATGTTTCCTCTCCATAAGCCAGTGGCTAAGGTGTGGCTATCTGGTGGGATTGACAGGAGATCCGCTTACTCATCGGCTTTCTGAGTTTGAGGACCTTCCTTTCTTATGACCCTTCCTTAACATGATGTCTCAATCATGGAGTTGGGGACTAGGCTTCTGAGCTGACTCTTTTTTTTAATATAAAAATTGGTCATAGACCAGATTGAAAAAAAATTTTTTTTGTTCATTTCTATTTATTTATCTGAGAGTGACAGAGAGAGAGGGAGAGAAAGAGACAGATAGAGAGAGACGGCTTCTAGCCACTGCAAACGAACTCCAGACGTATGCTCCCCCTTGTGCATCTGGCTACGTGGATCCTGGGGAATTGAGCCTCGAACTGGGGTCCTCAGGCTTCACAGGCAAGCGTTTAACCGCTAAGCCATCTCTCCAGCTCCCTGAGCTGGCTCTTGACTCCTCCCCCAAGTCCTTGTTCTCAGTAAAGCTCTTTCTGCCATTATGGTTCCTGGTTGGTGCAGAAACACACCCTGCAGGGGCAGATCTTATTCCCTTGGAGAGGACTTGTTTCATCCCAGAAGTGCCCCACTCATCAAGTATCCGACTGTTTAAACACACAGTGGATGAGTGGTTACGGGACCTGCGCTGGCCTGGTAGGTCTAAGTTGACTCTCTTTCCTTGGACGTTCTGATAAGCAATGCTGGCAGTGGCCTGTGAGAGCCAGCCCTTGATCCAGGGTCAGTTCTGCCAGCTCTGGAGTCCCTCGACTCTGCCTTGCCTTCCCCAGACTGCCCCTGTGGCACCATGATGCTTTGTAGGCATGCATGTGCCCGTTCTCTGTTGCTGGGACAGGTACATCTCTCTACTCCTACTACTGCCACAGACTCGGAAGACAATGACCCTGTGGCTTACCTGCAATCTTCTGCAGAGCAAGTCCCACCCCCCAGCTCGGCATATCACTGGAAAAGCAATGGCATAGGCTTTCAGTGGCCAGTTTTTTTTCCCCGAGGTAGGGTCTCACTCTAGCCCAGGCTGACCTGGAATTCACTATGTAGTCTCAGGGTGGCCTCAAACTCACTGCAATTCTCCTATCTCTGCCTCCCGAGTGCTAGGATTAAAGGCGTGCACCACCATGCCTGGCTCAGTGATTTGAGGACTGGGTAACAGAGAGAGGAGTGCATTGGAACTCCCCAAGTTCTGACTTGGGGCCCTTTATTATCAATGGGACCTTGATGGAAATGGCATTCCAGAGAAATGAGAATGCTATCCCAAACAGGAGACGCTCACACAGCCCTCATCATGGCCCCTGGCCCGTCAAAAAGGTTCCCGGAAATATCATTCCCCACACTGAAGCTGACAGTTTCAGATCTTGGCTCATCCCAACACCGGCTCCAAGCATTTGAAAAAAAAGCAATTTCTGAGGCTATTGCGATCATATTTTCTGGTCCAAAGGAAAGGATGTTTGAAATTGGAAAATCTGAGATTATACATTTACAGGTGCTGGCCACGAACAGGAGGGGAAACGGGGACAAGCTTTGTTGGGTGCAGGACATGGAGGTGGAGGTGGGCGTGGAAGTGCAAAAAACACCTGCCAATTTCAGAAGAAAGGTAACAAACTGCGGATGTGGCCTGGATGAGGAAAACCACGGAGCTGGTATATTTAGAAAAATGAAAGGAGAGAGGCGAAAGACACACACGCTATGCATCCGGATGCAAAGCCGAGTACTAGGCAAATGCTTATTTTCTTCAAGTTAATTTATAGTTTAACAGGCACGCACACGCAAGATCCCAACAGGCTTGTTATTATTATTATTTTTTGCTCTGACAAAATGATTCTAAAATTAATCTTGAGCAACAAACAGATGACAAAAACAATAGGCTATTATGAAAGGGAAGATAATTAAGGAAGAAAGGAGGTGTTTTTGAGCTCTGCTTAGATATTAGAACGTATTATAAAACAACAATTAGAATCATTCAATGCCAGGGCTAAGGCAGACATGAAGCATCAGAGCAAAGGGTGACTCAGGGAAACAAACTTGACTACATCGAGGCCCCGGAGTGTCCTCGGGTAAAGCAAAACACTTCCCTAACGTCACAAGGGAAGCGAATTACTTAAAAAAATTATGTTGGAAAACTGCCCAAGAGTTTGGGCAATATTATGCATGCATCCAAATAAACTCCAGATGGATTAACAAATTATAGTTTAAAGAAATCAAACTACTGACAGATAACTAAAAATAGCAAAACTGCTTCTCAGATTTGTAACAGAATGATAACTTTGTCAGCTTTGGGAGGAAATCACAAATATTGAGGGATTTGTCTGCACAGAAATGTAAAACAACTTCATAATGCAAAATAGCTAAATGGAAAGACAGGAAAACAAGACTGAATCGGGTAAACATGTGTATGGAAGGCCACAAAGACTTCTGTCCACACATTGGGATGGACGCTTTCATATTGGGAAAATACCAGCCCTCTCCACTTGTACATAAAAATCTTGAACAGCAAAGACTCCGTGCCCCTGCTCCATGGGGCAAGACCCAGGCTGACTGAGAACAGGTGGGAAATGACGTACTGGCCCAGGATCAGGACGTAAATCGCAGTGCACTCTTGAGACCTCTTTTATCCTCCTGCCTAATACAGGGGCAGGCTCTGGCCCATGGCTGTCCCCAGACTCTATGGCCACAGACCCCACCAGCCTTCTGCACTCACACCCACCTTCAGCAGCCATCGTCTCCAGGGCCCTGTGCAATCCCAAGGACCCAGGATGCCAGTGAGCAAGCACATGCTCATATTTGCATGCGGGCATGTACGTATCCATGGATTACATATCCCCTTTGCTTGGACATTCGCACATCCCATAACTTTTCTGAGAACCCATGACTGCCACTTTTCCAATGAGGCCCCAGCTCTGTCCTTCTTTGACTGTCAACTCTTCTAACAGTTACCATGCCCAGTTTGTTTTGTGAGAAGCGGGGCCAATGCAGTCTGGTCAGCACCCGCTTGGATGCCTGTTACACTCAAGCCAGTAAGGACAGTCCCATGAAGGACGATCCTAAGTGTATCTGTTACACCAGGACATCTTGTTGAAAAACTAAAATTAACCCACAAGGCATGACTTCAATTTGCATAACTGGATCTGTCATCCATGAAGAGAGCTCCCTGAGGTCAACACTTGAACTCCTCATCTCTGGTTCCGTAGCTCTTACTGTCACCTTGGGCCCTTCGCGGCAGATGATCAGGGTATGTTAAAGGGGTACATTTATTAAATTAGCATGGTTAAGTGGCCACATAAACGCCGAGAACTAGAGAAGCTGACCAAGGTGACAAGGCATCACCTATAGGAAGAACAGCACAAAGTTGTTCTCTTTAGAAAGCGGAAGTAGATGGATACACGGGCAATGAGGCCATGCTTATGGGCGGGAAGGCCGCGCATTCTAGGGACAGTAAGCTTACAGCTTTTGCTATTGGCATTGTGAATGGGCACAACATTTTGGGGAAAGATGATACAATGATATGCATCAAGAGTTATAAAAATGCTCCAATAACCTTACCCCTAGGAATTAATCCTAGGGAAATCAATGCAGAGGGTGGTAGCGGCCATAGACGCAGAGATATTCATCACAGCTTTATATAAAAGAATTGAGCAGAATTGGTTGGGTGAATGAATCTTAGTCCATTTACTGCACAGAATATTCCACTGATCTTAGAAAAGAGGAGAATGAAAGGCATGTAGGAACATGAGAAGATATATGATGTAACATGGACACAGCATGAATCATGGTAAAGTCATCTTGATTAAAACCCCATGAGAGGAGTGTGCAGATGGGGAATAGACAAGTATGAACAGGCAAATAGATAAAAAAAAAAAAAAGGATAGATGAAGTGAGGTGGAATCAGTTCTCATTGAGGAGAGGAAGATTAAGGTCATTTCATTTAAACTGTTAATATTTCTTTAAATTCTTAAAAAAGATTAAAAAATTTTTTTAAGTACTAGAACATCCCCAAAGCTTAATGTTATCCCTTGAGCTGTAGAAACTTCCATATATACAGTCATGGGAAGTGACATCAGGTACAGCCCTGACAAATCATCCCTTTAGCCTAAGCAGGGTCATGGGGGGGGGGGGCCTCTAATTTACAACTTGACCAAGAAACAGCCACACCCTCTTATGCCATCGACTCTGTATACAATAGGAGCTCAATGCATCAACCGAGATAGAGAGGTGGGTGAGCAGAAGAAATGTAAAGAGTAAAGACAGGGAAAAGAAGCCATCACTGACATCTGAATACAGGATTAGTCCTAGACTTCCTTCAAGACTTAGTTTAACTCCTGTCAACCTTTGTTACACTCTGGGGGGGGGGTAACTCAGGCAGCAGTGTGTTTCTGTACACTGGCCTAGGATTTTGTCCTAATGATTCCTCGTCCCTGTCTTGCCAGTGAGCCCTTGGGTCTGGAAAGCTGGAGCAATGGAAAAAGCACAGGACTTGGAGTGAGCGCCAGGCTTCCCTCTGCTGCACCGTCAGTGAACAACCTGAGCTCTAGGCTAGCCTTCAATAGCTTAATAGCCATTGCTGCAGCTCCTTGCTCTTAGTTTCACGTATAATCAGAGAGAATCAAAGCTCTGCAAGTTTGGAGAAAGACTCACGTGTTTCCAGTGACATTAAATAGGTAATAAATACCCGCGTTCCCCCTGCTCACATTTCCTTGCTATCGTATTGCATCCGATTTTAATACCAGCCGCACCAGGCAAACCCACCAGGGTCTTCGCGAGACAAGACTAAGACATCCTAGATCAGAAGCTCCTTATCTGACGTGGGTTTTCCACCAGGGAATTGCGTGTCAGTGTCAGCAGATATTTGTGGTTGTTCCAGCTGGCGTGCAGGTGTTTAGTGGGTAGAGGGGGGGATGCTGCTAAAGATTGCCCTACACACACACACACACACACACACACACACACACACACACACAAATAATTATCTGGAATGAAACACCAACAGTACTGATAAACCCTAAACATAAGCAATGGTCTCTAGGTGACAGCAGCTTCCCGATGGCCCTGGCCTGCGACCCAATCCATTCCTTTCTCCACAAAGGTGTATGCCCCCAGTGTTCGTGTTGGATAGGGAAAATGATGGGGGAATGCTAGCAGAGGCTATTTCTCATAGCACCACTCCACAGAGCCCCCTTCTTCACTTTGCAGCTCTCCAAAGCCCAGCCTCCTCTGTGGCATCTTCACTCAGTACCCAAGGGCCCAATTCTCCCTCCAGCGACCTTTCAAGACTGTTTGCTGAAGTATAAATTAAACTGTATATATCCCAGGAGGCCCTGCCCTCTCATTTCACACGTACGCCATACGCATTAGGACTGACGCAGTTAGGGTTCACACCTTCTTATGCGCTGTACAAAATGGCAGAAGCAACCACGCTTCCCTGTGAGCCGTGGCAGGGCTCTGGTGAAGACAGTTTGGAAACTTCTTCGGAAAGTGGTTGCTAATGGGCTGATAATTGGTTTCCTGCCTTTCTTATGAAGTGTGAAGTGCTCTGCTAGCCTGTCAACAAAGCATCAAGCCACCCTCAGAGTTATTTGTCCCTCTGCAGTGGCAAATGGCTGCACGAGGGATGCACGGGAGAGGCTCTCTAATCTTTGGTAAGGATAGGCATGGCATGGACAGAGCTTCTGGAAGGTAAGGACTGCGTCCAACCTGACCAGGGCTCTCCCCAGGATACACAGACTGAGCCGATCCCGGAAGCAGAGAGGGAACAGGTCTGGGTCCACCACCTGGCACCTGGCGCAGGGCCCACGCTCAGTCACTAGGACTGGATGGATGGAGGGGGTGACAGTATGTCCGGCTGATTCTGAGCAGCCGGTCCCTGGGAATGTGAATTAACTGAAGAGGACGAGAGAGTGAGAGGAAAGAAGTTGACTCCACCTTTGCTTTCAAAATGCTTTTCAACATGAGCTACACATCTTCTTGCTGCCAACCTTGGTGGGCAAAGGCTGCTGAGCATCTACCACTGAGAGGGCAACTCAAAAGGCAGCAGAGTGAGTTGGAAGTCGCTGTTCGCTGCAGACAATGCCTGGGAACGTGAAGGGAGAGTGGGGCTGTGTGGTCTCGGCGGGGCAGCTCCCTAGCAAGGAGTTGTTTTAAAGAAAATGCTCCAGCCAAAAAAAAAAAAACAAAAAAAACAAAAAAACAATAAAACCAACCAACCAAACAAACAAAAAAACGCTCCACTTTGCACTTCTTTGGACAATTGTTCAAACAAATTTCGGCCATCAAAATAATTTCCCTGCCCTGCTTCTAACTTCTAAGGAGGAGAGAGCAGCATTATATTTCTAAGCACCATTTTAATATTTGTTGTGACTAATGTGAGGTAAAGTATAGGATACCTAAGCTGTCTTTCACTAGAGGCAATTGGGTGTGCACATTTATGAATGCTAGAATACACAGAGGCAATGTTACTGTTTTGTGTTTTTATGGATGTTTATAGATACTGTCCCCTTTTGAGTGATCAGACGCTATGATGCATTTGATGCAGAATCGGGAGCACCAGTGTCTTTCCATCAAAGCATAACCTGCTCTGTGATGACCCACTTTGTGGAGCATTCACCCGGGAGAGCCTGGGGACTGCTATGAATATGATCCCACAGACAGCGTTTGAGGAAGAAGGAGGGATACCCTATTGGATGGACCAGCACCCAGAGAGGAGATACCCTGGCTGCACTCCAGAAGCTGAGCTAGGAGCCCAGAATAGAGCCTCCAGATTTCGAAGCCCGTGTTACCCTGGGGCATGTGGGCAATGTTTCTGTCACCATCCCTTCACTACCAGTCAGATAGCGAGCTAGATCCTTGAGGGAAAAATCTCAAGATGCGTGGCAGCATGAGCTTAGGGGATAGGTAGCAGGCAGATGGTGAGCCCTCATTTTCACGAGGGGCAAATATGTAGAGCAGATGCACGAGACAGACAGGTGGCTCTCCCGGGCCTCCGCTCAGGCCACCGTCCCTGGGACTAAGCTGGGTTTTGCCTAGACACAAGAATGTAGGCACGGCGGAGTGATGAAGGGACCTGGGAATTCGATCTTCCTCTACAGGAGAACTTTCCAAAAGGCATGCCATGCTGCCTCCTTGCCCCTTAAGGTGCCGGTTTCACAGTTTTCATCAACAAGCCCTCATCTTGGCTTGAAACCAGAGAACGATCTACAGTTGTGGGAACAGCTCTGGCCTCTTTCTCCTTTCTTCCTTTCTTTGATGTGTACATGTGTGTGTGCATTCATGTTTGTGTGTGTAGATACACATGTGCATGTATGTGGAGGCCAAGGACTAATGTCTGGTGTCCTCCTCAATGCTCCCCATTCTTTCTGACAGAAAGAATTACTAGAGCTCACCACGATGGCGACACTATCTCACCAGTGAGTCCCAGGGATACCTCCTCTCTACCCCCTAGCACTGGGGATTATAGGCACAGACCACCATGCTTGGCATTTAAGATGGGTGCTGGGATCTGAACTCAGGTGCATATGGTTTGTAGCAAGTACTTTACCCACTGAGCTGTCTCCCAACGTCTCCCTCTTTTCTTCTCAGCTTCTGGAGACGAAGAGCCCACTGAATTCACGGAAATGTATTCTGCCCTTGAGCAGAGATTTTAGAAACATGTCCCAAAACTACTCCTCATAGGCAAAGGGTCAAGTACCTTCTTAGATGACACCTGTGGAGCATTATGCTTGCTACCTTGACTTGTGAGACAGGGAACTTTATCCTATTTTGGTAAGTCTCTTTCCTCCTTTAATCCTTCCAGTCCTGTGTCTCTGAAGTTCTGCCTTATTCCCATCTCCGTGCCTTTATGCAGCTGGATTTCAGAAATTAAGCCCTATGCTCGCTTTATGCAGCTGGATTTCAGAAATTAAGCCCTATGCTCGCTTTATGCAGCTGGATTTCAGAAATTAAGCCCTATGCTCGTCAGCGTTCCCGTCGCACGGGCCTCTGCAGTGGGAGCGTCCAGCCAGGGCCACGTGCGGTTGCTCCGCTCCATCCTGGTGGGGATGGCTTCCACTGCCCTGCTCCCCACTTCCGCCCTGCTCCCACTGAGTCACAGGGCTAACACCGGCGGGTATTGTTTTCTACCTACAGGAGGGAGCAGAGGGAGCAGACACCTTGCAATTTGAGATTTTTTTTTTCTGTAAGGGTGATTTGTTCCATGGTATCTACATGGAATAGATCCTTAATTCTGAAGAATTTTTACATAAATTCACAAGTCATTGAAAATGCTTTGTCACACAAAACATTTTTTGTTTCAATTGTGTTTCGCCTTGGTTTGAACAATATATTACCAACATGTCAACTCACCCGCCCACTCTTACCATCGAGATGCTAAACGATATCCCAGCCTCCTCCCCCCAGTCCCCAGCCCCAAAGGGCTCTTGCTCTGTGGCATGCCAAATTCAGAGACCCTGAGTTGCCCACTGAGGTGGGTGAAAGATGAGAGGGTAGGGCTGCATGCCCTTCCCTGAGAGAAACAAGCCGAAAGCAGTAGAGGATTTGGTGTGGGAAGGGCTGGGAGAAGAGGCGACACCCCAGAGGTTGGAACCTTGGATTTCTGGACACCAACCATGCCTGGCCTCCCTTTGCCACCCGAGGCACTTCACACTTGCAATCCCACAGTGACTAATGACTTCCAGGATCATTGGCGTTGCAAAGTATGACCAGCAAGTCCGAAAAGAAAGATGGCAGGTTTCCTTGGTAACTCTTGAGTACAGACTGCTCAGTTTAACCTCCCCCAACAAAAAGTTGCAACCTGAAGATAGCTGGGGCCCTCCCCGCTCCCTAATCCCCCACAAGAGGCAGTGATCATGGGAAACGTGTATCCTGTAAGACCTCGGATCCCTACAGCACCCCAGAGGCTGAGAAGAAGTCTGCAACTAACCTCTGTGTAAGTCCTGCCCACCCCGCACGATTAAATGGTGGTGGTGGTGACAAGGCAAGAAGAAATGTCTGGATCTGATTTTGTCAGCCATGTCCAGGAATCTCTACTTTGCTTTTAAGGCTTGCTAAGGAAGGTAAGACACTGTCAAAGAAAGTTCTCGAGCTGTCGCTTATGTTACTGCCAGAAATGGGGGCTCAGCCCCCATCCCAAGACCAAGAGAAGTCACCCCTTAGTGGAGTTGTGTGTGGAAACCCACTATTGGCTTTCCATGGACGGGGCCCTGGCTTAGGTAGGGCCCAGGGGTGCTGACTGCCTCACAGGGGAGTCTTGCAGCCATCGTCTACCTCTGCTCACTTACACACGCAGCCTGGCTTCTTAGCCGACCACTGGTTATTCTTTTGGCACGTGATTGCTTTCTGCCCGACCAGCTCAAAGGCAGGTTGACACTCAAACTTGAGTGTGTCACCATGGCGAAAGCGAGAGCCTTCCCGTCGTCCGTAGGCAGGAATGCCAGGGTCTCCACAGCTGCCCTGTTCGATCTCTGAAAGACAGGAAGGGAAGAAAACACAGAGAAGAGGTGACTTTATACCTGTCCTGGAACTGCAGCCCCCCTCCCCTGATGCATACTCAGATCCCAGATCCTCAGAGACACCATTCTCATAGGGAATGGAAACCACAAGAGGACCTGTTGGAACTGGGTCTTCAGTTATTTCATGCCTGTAACTCTGTTCACACAGCGTCCTAGATGCTTGGTTAGTTTTGTGTGGGGAAGGTAGATGTTATGAGTTACATATAAAATATCCCTCACAGACTCATGGTTGTGAACACTTGGTCCCTAGCTGGTGGTGCTGTTTGAAGAGGCTGTGGGACTTTTGGGACTGCAGCCTAGCTACGCAGAAGTAGGTTGCTAGCAGAGTGGACCTTTAAGGTGACTTTTGCTTGAGTTCTCAGCTTCTCGATTTGTCAAGATGTGAACAGGCTGCGTTACAAGCCCCTGCCACTGTGAATGGAGCCCCAGCTGCTATGACTTCACCACCATGATGGGCTCTATCCCCTGACGCCACGGAGCGAAAGGCATCTTTCCTTTAAGTTGTTTCTTTGTCAGGTATTCTGTCACAACCATGAGGAAATGAATACAGTAAGGTCTATATTCTTTGTGAGGGACCTGACCCAGGAGCTAACAAGCACCATGGCTTGAAGACCTCCTGCCTGAACTTGACTTTGCACCTGATTATGAATGTCACCGGGTCGGTTTTAAGGACAGCCCGTGTGAGCAGTGAAGGCAAGCGCAGGTGAGAAGGCAGCCGTCAGCCTCTGCCGCAGGCCGGAGTTGGGAATCGATATTGGCCTCCTACTGATTCAGAGACATTTTCAGAAGATTTTTTTAAAAAGTCAATTTGAGAGGGTAGCAGGTAAAATGAAATAAATGATTAATTAGGTAGACTCCCCCTCCCCTTTTTCTTCGCACGTGTGTGGAGAAGGTGCATGTCTGCATGTTTGTGTGTGGGCACATGTGCATGTGGTCAACACCGACCATATGCTTCTACTTCTCTCTATCTAATTTTTCTTTTTGAGACATAGTCTTGCACTGAGTCAACTAGACTAGCTAGTCAGCAAGCATTCGGGACCCCTCTGACAAGGGGGCCTGGAGTAGTAAGCCCCCCCCCCCCAGGCTCTCCTCTTAGTATCCCCAGACATGCTTTCTGCGATTTAACCTCCAGGATGTGAGAAGTGTCAGGGTGGTGACGGGCCGGGTAAACACTGCCTGGTGTCTGAAAACAGAGCCTGCACACCAGTTCCTGCTGCCAGGAGGCAGGGCCCAGACTTAAGCTTGCCGAGTGAGACCTCGCCGTTCTGTCCCAGACGTGCATGCGGAGTCCGTATGCCTGTGTTGCTGCCCTCAGTAGCTTGTCTGAGACTGCAGCTGGGTCAAGAGAATAAGCATACTGGGGGAATCTTCCCTGCCCCGCATCGTTGAAGCTCCCTGCACATAACCATCCCAGCCTCGTCTCTCTCTCGCTAAGGCAATCCCAGGCGTGCAGTGCACACCTGCTGTGTGCCAGGTCCCGTGTTAGGCACTGGACATCTGGATGTGGACTCTGTCATCTTGGGGTAACCAGAGGAGGAACGAGGGGCCCTGTGACCTAGGGTAGCAGGTGGAAAATAGGGCACAGAGAGCATGGCACACAAAACATTAATGACCTCAAGGTTTCAGTAGTCAAGTGAGTTTTTAAAAATTGTAATTATTCTCAGAAGGACAGCCAGATATTAACATAAAGTGGGTTTTTCCTTTTAAAGCAAATCACAGCTAATACCTACGAATATAACCGGAAGGAAGAGAAACAGAAACCTTCGAAATACTAAACTGGACCTTGGACCTAGATAGCTTACCTTATTCTCCTTGCCCTAGTCCTGTCCCTGTCTCAGTCTGTTGGTTTTTAAAATGATGACTGTTTTATCTTAATCTTGATTTTTAAGATAGTACCTTGAATACTATTTATCGGGACGGTTCAATTTGAGGCCCCATTCAGATTGTGAGCCCAGGGTGAGTGCTCGCTCCTCACACAGGGTCCCTCTCTTGGGTCAGGGAAAGCTTCTTGGGGGAGGTGATATCTGAGCTGAGGCCTGAGGCTGTATGGGAGCCAACAGTGAAAGGCATGACCACAAGGAAGGGAGGAAAGGCCCTTCAGGTGAAGGGAAGAGTCTAGGCTGAGTTCCAAATGCAAGAGCATATAGCACTGCAATAGAAGAATGATGATGGCTATTATATAGTTATTATTGCAACCAACTTTTAGTTATAGAGCTAATAATTCTGCCACCGATGTTTTGCTGGTGGCCACAGTAAGTACTATGGTAGATCTGAGATCCAAACTAGGGTACATAGTTCAGGGGCTCCTCACCTCTGTGCCATCTTGCGTTCTGCAGATGTAAGCCCTGTTTATAAGGTGGTGAGAGAGGAGACTGGGAAAGGCACCAATGGGCAGGAAAACACATATAAGGTTCTGTGCAATTCACCTGGGAGACTAGACCACAGACGACAGGTAATGGGGAGTCAATAATTCAGCAATAGGTATCTGTAGGTGAGAAAGACCACTCTGACCCTGGTCTGAGGAAAGTTCTGGTGGCGGCAGCCAGCTGGACCGTCTCGCAGTCATTCACTCTACAAACACTGGAAAGCCTGCTCAGCGTGGGCTACTGTGCTGACGGTGTAGTGGAGACCAAGGCCGATCACATGTCTTACCTCTGTGCAGCCTCCCAGGTTACGGGAGACTCGTGATAAATTGTGAGATGTTCTGAGGGCATCCTGCACTGAACATAGGACGAAGGTATGAGGAGAACCAAGAAGACATGGGAGGTCTAAAGCAGGAAGGATGTTCCAGGAGTGAGAATGCAGGAGCAAGGGAGGGACCATGCTGCGCCACATCTGAGGTTCTGGCCTGGGCCAGGGTGTGCTTCGTGAAGACATGAAGGTAGGGGGAAGCACAGGTCTGAATTAAGGATCTTCTCTGCAGGGCATGCTAAGTTTTGAGGTGCTGGTGGGACTTCTAGTGGGATTATCTATTAGAAAGAGATAGCATGAGGTTTAAATTTGGGAGAGAAGTCTGGTCATGAAATACAGGGTCACAGGGTACAGAGGAGGATGAGCTCTCAGAACAGTGAGGTCAATGTCACAGGAAACCAGAGGTAGGGTGGGAAGGTTGGGTGGGAAGAACAGATGACTTTCAAATAAACTAGTTTTTGGCGGTGAAAGAAAAGAGGAAATTGAGTAAATTGAGGAACATGGCCTTGGGCAGTGGTTTGAAATATTTTTAAAGATAGAAGAAGCCAGGTCACATTTACATAAATGCCAGGGAAGAACAAAAGAAGGGAGAGGGGGCTGGCTGATTTTCTGAAGATATGGTGAAGCGTGGAAGGACAGAAGACGCTCTCAGGAGGTAGGCATCAAGGACCCTAAGAGTGCTGGATGACTGACCTTAGCAACCAGAAGGGATTCTCCTTCCCCCTGATGACAGGGACAAGGGGTAGTGATGCATTTTCAGGTAAGGGTCAGAGGTCATGGTCTTTGGTAAAGGTTGGGTACCAATCATGGGCATCGGGCTTCGATGTTGATAAGACCTTCTGAACCTGACACTGGAACATGGAAATTCCTCACGAGATGGCCATGCACCTGTAGTACACTGAGGACAGAGATGGACCTCACTTGGCATGACCTTTTCCAACAACCTCTGAGTACATGGCTCATGCACATCAGGGGCAAGGGGTAGCAGGAAGAATTGAGGGAGGGATGGCTTAGCAGTTAAGACATTTGCCTGCAAAGCCAAAGTACCCAGGTTCGATTCCCTAGGACCCATGTTAGCCAGATGCACAAGGGGGTGCAAGTGTTTGGAGTTCTTTTGCAGTGGCTGGAGGCCCCAGTATCCCATTCTCTCCCTCTCTCTCTCTTTCTCTCTCTCCCTCTTTCTCTGTCAAATAAATAAGTTAATTAATTAAAAAAAAGAATTGAGGGGATAGAGATGTAAGGGACAATGGAGCAGAGGAGTTGGGTTTGTCGCCACAGCCAGGGACACAAGATGAAGAAGGAAAGGAGAGAAGAGAGCAGGCTGCAAGGAGGGAGATGGAGACACCAAGCAGAGGCTGACCAACCAGACAGGAAAAGTGACACCTGAAAGCGCTGAGGGACAGAGCACAGTATGTGACCCTGCGACGTCAGAGGTGCCGGAGGGCAGGTCCTGTGACAGCTACAGTGGAGCGCTATGAAAGGAAGTAGGGTGGTCGAGTCCCAAGAGACAAGGTGATGGCCAGACTCGGAGAGGAGGAGAGGGCACTAAGAACAGCAATGGGGAGGGAAGACGGCAGGGAGCTGGAGGCTGTGTGAGGGCCGGGGAGATCACACCTGTGAGAGCGGGATCATGAGCTCCCTTCCGAAGTTCATCACTGGGAGAAATGAGTCTCTAGCTTGGAGAAGACACGGGTATTAATGATGACGTCAGGGAAGTATGGGTTCAAGGGAGCATTTGCAAGGAGGGCTCACTAGAGGATCCAGACCCAGACCCAGAGTGAAGAACGAAGCGGGGTGGGACGGGAAGTTGGGGAGTTTCTTCAAGGAAAGGAGAGGGCTTGGGGGATGCTTTCTGACTCTTGGTGCCCTTGTCCTAACCTGGGCCTTCTCCACAAGCCCACTGTCAATTCCCAAAGAGAACACAGGATCACTGTGCTCCACTGTCTGCCTGAAAGACCTTTGACCTTAGCCTTTCTGGTCAGCTGGTGGCTGATGTAGGGACTCGGAATTACAGATAGATGGAATTTTGACTTGGAGGAAAACAAAAAAAAAATCACTCTTGCAATTGCCCATTTATGGGTTAATGTAATTCCATTGCCCCTCCTCTCTTCCTCTCTCTCTCTGCTTTGGTGTACCAAAGCAAGCCAGGAAACATAATAAGTCTGCTTGTAAGATGCCTTTGAACTCCACCACAACTGGCCACGCCATGTTTCCTTTCCCTTCTCTGCTGCTTTACCCTCATCTGTGATGAACCGCCTAGTCTTCCCAGGTGTTTCAATTTCTAATACTAAATTGGAATCCTTTTTTTTTTTATATAACAACGTCTGTTCAGAAGGAACTGTGTCACGCGTCTTTATAAATTCGCTGTCTCTTTGATGTGCTCCAAGAAGGGGAGCGCCACTCCAAGCCTGGGCTGCCGGGTGCTGCTTTTCCCGACATTGGGACTTCATTTGTGCATTTCCTCACGGAGCCTCAGCGCAAGCCAGTGCTTCTTCTCCCACCCCGGCACGCGGCTGACTCCTCGTGCTAGCAGACTTGAACTGAAACCATCACTTCCTCACAGACACTTTCTCTACCCACGTGTCTTAGATTTCACCCTCTTAAATTTTTTTTTTTTTTGTTTTTATTTATTTGAGAGCGACAGACAAAGAGAGAAAGAGGCGGGCAGAGAGAGAGAATGGTAGCCCCAGAGCCTCCAGCCACTGCAGGTGAACTCCAGACACATGCACCCCTTTGTGCATCTGGCTAATGTGGGTACTGGGGAATCGAGCCCCGAAACAGAGTCCTTAGGCTTCACAGGCAAGCGTTTAACCACTAAGCCATCTCTCCAGCCCAGATTTTACCCTCCTTTTATTTCCTCTCCTGGAAGCCCATTCTTTTCCTTCATAAGGTAGATTACATCTTGTAGCTATTCATGTCACCTAGCAAGTGTTGTAATGGTCACTGCCCCAGACATTGTAGGCAGAGCAGCAGGAGGGGAGAAGGAACAGTGCTGCCCTCCTGGCAATCTTGTTGGTGATCAGGGGCAAACTGAGCCCCTGACTTGCCCCCTGCCCTGCACCCAGATAGCTCCAGAAGGGTCTCTTTGTGTCTTGTCTCCTGCCCCTGGAGGTAAACCCTGTGAAGGCTGAGGTTGGTGATGTGTGGGGATCACTGAGCACCCAGCACTTTGCCAGGAGCACTTCAGTGCTCTCCACGGGGCCAGCTAGTGTTCACTGCCCAGAAACTGTGCAAATACTATGCTAAGCACCAAAGACAGAGCTTCAGGACCCTTTATGACTGGGCTGGGAGGACTCAGGGCCAGGTGGGTATGCTTGGGCTCCGTGGAGGCTGATTGCATCGGAAACTTGGGCATCAGCAGTTCTCTCCTCTTGGGGTTCCTGTGGGCCCCTCAAATTGGCTCCTCATCCTGCGAACACCCTGGCATCTCTTCACCTCTCCTCTCTGCCTGACTTCAGCCCCTCATGGTTTCCCACCCGAACAGCAGTGGTGACCTGGTGGACCCCACCCTCTGCCCTCTGCAGTGTAAGATGTCCAGAACCCCAATCTGATCATGCTGCCCCCCGCTCAGTGATTTGTCCACAGCTTCCTAAAGGCCACAGGTTCAAACCCTACCTCCTTCTCCTCCCTCTGCCTCATCTTTGAGATTTGTCCACTACACATCCGGGTGATCTGTAGGATGGCAATGAGGTGACTGTGAGGGTCACAGCATCCTAGACCTGCTTCTTCCTGGTTCTAACATGACATGGTGGACATGGGACACAACACCAATTCTTTGTGAGCCTTAGTTTCATCACCTGTGCAATGGAAAACTTAACAATCACTCACATAATAACACCAACTCCCGGGGTCATTGTGAGGATCAAACGAGCTTATGGATTTAAGACGAGTGCCAAAACATTCTGCACATGGCACAGAAACTGTAACGGGGTGGCATTTCCTCATTGTTATTGTCGCCGTTGTTTGCAGAGCCCTGCCAGCTCTCCCACGCTGGAACTGGGCACCTGCTGTCTGCCCTTTCTGAAACGCACACCCCCTGCTTGTCTGCCAGACAAAGAGTCATTCTTCAGTGTCAGCCCAAGTGTGTGCCAATCTGGGTACTCCCTGGAATCGCCAGGCAGTCTCACCAGCTCTTGGGGGTCTGCTGCTGCAGCGGTGGGGCCCTCTGGGGCGTGCATCACCCTCCTCCCCCAGTAAACAGTAGCTGTCGGGAGCTGCAGGTGGTGTTTCTGAAATGCCCGTAGCTCAGCTTCTGGTGGCACGCAGGGCACAGAGGGGCCTCCGGGAGGTGGCAGCGGGAGGATGAAGGGAGGCCAGACGGAAACACGGAAGGAAAGCATAGGGAAAGACGAGCAAGTGGTGACGCCATGGTGTCTGAGCAGAGTTAGATATGCACTGTGGGGGGAAGTTCAAACACTGGTGAAGAAGATATGTGGGCCGAGAGAGACAGGGGAAGGGCTGGCTTTAAGCTCTGTCACGAAGGGCATCAGCTCCTGCAAGCCAGGGGACCACCCTTCCTCTGCATCTCCAGTTCCAAGCCTAGTGCTGGCATACTGCCGTTCAGTCAGAGCAAAGTCCCAGCCACTGACCCAGACAGCAGCCTGGCTCTCTTGAATTGGCTTAGAACCATGCGCCCACACTCTACTCAGGCTCCCCCAACTTTGCTGATGGGGAAGAGGTCAAACACGTAGGTGCATATCTGTGATGACATATACACCTCTCTGAGCATGCCCTTCAAGAGTGGGATGGGGACGGGAATGGGTCAAGGGGTGGCTCTTCCCTTCCCATCCCCTTCTCTGCCATGCCTTTGTAGGTCTGCTCCCGACTGAGGGAGCTGTGACCATGGATACGAAGAGCATTCAGATTACCTCTAAGCTGTCTGCCTAGCCCCAAACCGGAGCCCACTATTTTTGTGAAAGCCCACAGATTTAGAGCAGATCTCACTGACCGATTACGCCCAGGCAAACGGCAATGCCACAGAGTACCCTGTGTGTGGCAGCACAGTCCGTGGGGGGCAGGGCAGACCTACTGGGGTTCCTGAGAAGAGGAAGGTACTTCCACTGACTGCAAAACCTTGCTTCCAAAGGCCTGAAAAACCCTTTAAGAGTTCTCTGGCAACTCAGTTAATGGCTCAGGAGCAGGCCTGGTGTTACTGTTGGCTAGACTTCCTGCTTCGGGGACCAGAGAAAAAGTAGAAGTGTGCTGGAAGTCACAGATGAAAGCCTGAGAATGGCTGTGCACTTGATGTCTGACGAGGGGAGGGGCGATGTCCCACAGGGAGCAGAGTCAATGGTGCTGGGCTGCTGCTCTCAGCCTCCTTCAAGTCTGGGGTCAAGTCCATCTCTCTCAGGAGGGTCTTCAGTGCCCGCCATCGGGGCTATGCTCTGGAGAAGGGGATGTAGTCATGGCCCGTAGAGTCAATCTTGGCTTTCTTCTCAGTACTAGCTCTCACCATTGATTCTGAAGGAGAGCTTAGCCTCCTCCCTATGCATATGTAGTTTTCCAAGGCAAGCTCTCCTGTCTCTTGGGGTTATCTGACTGCCTATTCCATATCCTCCAATCAAATCTCAATTTCCAACATCAGGTCCTCTAGGGAGCCGGCCTTCCCCAGTGGGTCTCTGGCACGGCCACTCGTTTCTATTTCCTCACCTCCTAGCACTTACTCCATGCTGGTGGAAAGAGACTATGAATTAGGACGTGATGGCAGAGACAGTTTGTCCCTGTGGCCTTGATGTCCTTAACAGTGTCTGTAACACATCACTGGGTCTTATCAGACATTGAGTCAACAGATGACCTCATTCGCACTTGAGTCTCCTGGCTCTTGGGCCTCATTCCTATATGATTCCCATCAGTCTGCAAGTCTGTCTCTCGGGGGCAGCGTTCCCACTGCTTCCTTCCCTAGGCCAGCCTCCCAGATTGAGCATCAGGCTGCCAGATCCCAGGCTCCAGTCAGGAAAGCAAAGAGACATCCAGATTGATGCGAAAACTTGTTAGCAAGTTGGGTGTAATTTTATAATGTTTCTGCTAAGTGCTAATTGCCTGTTCCTTAAATATTTCTTGTTCTACTGGGAAGCAAAGAAATCGCAACTGTGAATGTACTTCCCACAGCTGGCTGCCCCCATGGAGGGAGACTGAGTTTCTAGGCTCAGAGGCCTTCCATATTGACAGAGCCTGGATCGCTTCCCCCACTCAAGCCGGAATGGAGACAAGAAGAAGAAGACTGGATAAACTTTGGGGAAAATAAATGGACCAGTGTTCCTGCCAGGCTTTTAATGCCAGGGTACAGGAAGGCTATGCAGTCACCTGCCATCCCCAAGGGGTGGCATTCTTACATGCATTGGGGCAGAAGAAGCAAGCTTACATCTGGGGAAGGAGGAGAAGTGATGGAGGTGAGGATCTCTGGTTTCAAATGCCTCCTGCGGCCCTGTGGAATATCCCCATCCTAGTTACCCTCCCATCCTTGGTCCACGATGTCTATGGGCTGTGAAATTTCCGAGATGGAGGGATAAGAAATGCCGAAGCTCTGAGCAGTGGCACAGCGTGGAAGTGCTACAGGCCTGGGAAGGCAGGAAAGGAAGCGGGCTTTCAACCCGGTGACTCCTGCATGTTGGGCCCTGTGCTGGGTGCTTCAAGTCAAACCCTGCGCTGGACTTTAGAGTCCTCAGGCAAACCTACTGAGGTGGCCAGTTACCAACCTTTCTTCACAGAGGAGAAGACTCAGGCCTGTCAATGGAAGGACTGAACCAAAGGAGTCCATGAAAGTATCTCATTAAAAATGCATTTGTGGACTGGAGTGATGGCTTAGTGGTTAAGACATCTGTCTGCAAAGCCAAAGGATCCTGGTTTGATTCCTTAGGACCATGTAAGCCAGATGCACAAGGGGCCCATGCATCTGGAGTTTATATGCACTGGCTGGAGCCCTGGCACGACCATCCTCTCCCTCTCTCTCTCTCCCTCACTTTCTCCCTCTTTCTGTCAAATAAATAAATAAAAATAAAATATGTATTTTTAAAAACCCCTGCATTTGTTCCAACCCCAAAGCCTATGGGAATGTGAGGGGTTTTGGTACCTGAGCACTAGAATGTAGATGGAAAAGGAATTGAGAGGGTTCCGTGGAGGATGACTGTGTAAGAATTCGTGTTTATAAAGCTTTTCTGTACACATGCTCTGTGCCAGGCCCTATAAGGGCTGGAGAGATGAGTATGCTATAATCTGTGGCTTGAACGGAATCACAGGAGTGAGAACTTGCTTTGAAATTACCATGGAGAACTTGAGATGCCAAGCGAAAGACTCTGTACTTCGTACTGAAGTCAACGAGACATTGTCATTAAAGTCCCTTCTCTTTTGAAGGAGGAGGGAGTCGTGGCAGACTGGGAGTCTGGGAAGGTCACTGTGTGTATGCAGCAGATGGGGAGGGAGGATGTCAGGTAGGAGGCATGTGCTATCAGCACAGTGACAAGGATGATGCAGGCCTGGACCACTGTGGTGAGAGTGGGATGCTATTGGAGACGAGCAGAAGGGATCTGGGCTCGGAAGGATGGGACAGGGGCATGAGGAAGTTGGAATGAGGGACCCAAGTGAGGCAGAGGGGTTGTAGGAGAAGGGATGGAGCTGTGAACTGAATGTTTGTGTCCCCCAAAAGTTATAGACTTAGGTCTTTAGCCTCCAGGGTGACAGCTTTTAGAAATGAGTTCTCTCTCTATGAAACTAAGGTTAAATGAGATCATAAAAATGGGGCCCTAACTTGATAAGATTTGTGCATGTATTTTAGTTTTTATTTTTATTTTCCAAGGTAGGGTCTCGCTATGAGCCCAGGCTAAACTAGAATTCACTATGTAGTCTCAGGGTGGCCTCAAACTCACAGTGATTGTCCACTACTGCCTCCCGAGTGCTGGGATGAAAGGTGTGCGCCACCAAACTCAGCAAGATTTGTGTTTTTATATGAAGAAACTCCACAAAGCTCAGGCTTTTCTCCAAGGAAAAGTCACGTGAGGACACAGGGAGGAGGCAGCCGTCTACAAGCTAGGAGAACACTCCACAGACACTGAACTGGCCCAACTCTAACCATCTACTTCTAGCCTCTGGAGCTATGAGAAAAGACCCTATCAGCAGTTCAAGCCACCTAGTCTCAGGAACTTTGTTATGGCAGCCCTGGCTGCCCAGTACAGATGGACTGGACAACAGTGGTCAGATATGCAGGTGGAATGGATGTATAAGTCTCTAGGGTTCAAGTCCAAATCAAAGCTGGAAGAGCTGGTATGATCAGCTGTAGAAGGTCCTGGAATAAGAGGACTCAGGTCTCAGTACAGACAGTGGGGAGAAGCAGGGAGAAGCCAAGAGGTCAGTGGGGAGGGACAGCTGGAGGCAGTGAAGAGCCCGGGGCTGGCGATGGCAGAGATCGCACTGAGCGTCAGGGGATGCAAGTTACTACATGACGGCAGCCCAAAGCGGGGCTCCCTCACCATGCAGACGTAAGGCTGGTGGGTCTCACCCCCCAGAGAGCGGAGAAAGTAGCCCTCTCTAAGGAATCTTCCCAGATTCTTCCCACCGAATGAAGGTCACCAAGTTTAAGGGCTTTGTGGTGTGTTGTGGTCCTCTGTGAGGAGTATCCTACCTCCTCCCCAGCACTGTATCATGGTTTTGACATGAAGTGTCCCCCAAATATTGAAAGCTTAGCTCAGCTGGCTCTATTTTTGGAGGTTCCAAAACTTGAGTAGGCATTTCTTAGATGGAGGAAGTAGACAGATGAATGGGAGCAGGGTGGATCTTGTTCCTGTTCCCTCCTGGTCCCTCTGCGTTCCGCTCACCGTAAGTTGAATAGCCTTTGCCACATGCTCCTATCGCCATGATGGCCTGTCTCATCACAGGCCCAGAGTCAATGGAGAAATCTCTGATACCATGAAGCCAAGTGTGGTGGTTGGATTTAGGTGATCCCCATAAAATTAGGTGTTCTGAATGCTAGGTTTCCCAGCTGATGGAGATTTGGGAATTAATGCCTCCTGGAGGGAGTGTATTGTTAGGTGTAGGCTTATGGGAATTATAGCCAGTTTCCCCTTGCCAGTGTTTGACACACTCTCCTATTCCTGTTGTCTACCTGATGTGGGCCAGGGGGTGATGTCCACCCTCTGCTCATGCCATTGTTTTCCCCTGCTATTGTGGAGCTCCCCCTCAAGCCTGTAAGCCAAAATAAACCTCTTTTTCCCAAAAGCTGCTCTTGGCTGGGTGATTTCTACCAGCATTGCGAACCTGACTGCAACACCCATCAAATCTTTCCCTCCATCAGTCGGTTACATCAGGCGTTCTGTCAGAGCGATGGGAACTCACCACTACAGCCTCCACAGCCACACTGCACCACAGTGAGCCAGCCTGGGAAGCAAGAGCCCTATGGGGATGCTGGCATGAGGCTGAGAGCCAATACACGAGTCTGTCAGAGCCAACATGGGCCACAGGAGGCAGACTCGGGCCTAGCCTGGACGATAGGGACCTTGACGGGTTTGCGTGGAGGGGACACTGGCATGCCTCTAAGGGGAAGGTGCTGTCTCGATGCCAGGAAGCATGTAAGGAGCTTCCAGAGACACTGTTTCATTGCCATACAGCACATGAGGATGGCGCTATTATCTCTGTATTTGTTTTAGATATTTTTATTTATTTGAGAGACAGGCAGATAGATAGAGACAGAGACAGAGAGAGAGAAAGAGAAAGAGAGAGACAGAGAGAAACAGAGAGAAAATAGGAATGGGTGTGCCAGGGCCTCTAGCCACTGCAAATGAACTCCAGATGTATGTGCCACCTTGTGCATCTGGCTTACATGGGTCCTGGGGAATTGAACCTGGGTCCTCTGGCATTGCAGGGAAGCGCTTTAACAGCTAAGCCATCTCTCTAGCCCTATCTCTATTTTCTAGAGTTGTTTTCTGTGTGTGTGTGTGCATGGCAGGACACACATGTGAAGGTCAGAAGATAGCTTCCACTTATCTGCTCTCTACCTTGTTTGAGACAGGGTCTCTTACCACTGCAAATGAACTTCCAGACTGCAAAGGAAGGGCAGACTAGCTGGCCCTCAAGCTTGGGATTCTCCTAGCTCCAGCTCCCATTGCATTGGGTGCTGGGAAAACTGAACCCAGGTAAGCATGCTTTGCAAGCAAGTGCCTTTAACTGCAGCACCATCTCCCAGTCCATCTCTGTCCTAGGAGAAGGACAACTGAGGGTCAGAGAGGCTACAGGATGTTCCTGAAGTCATGCAGTGGGGACCAATCTTGGATGTGCCAGGCCTGATCCAATTCCAGAGTCTGTTTTATCTTCGCAAAGCTGGTTACCTCTGTGCACAGATCCTGACAAGAGTAGTGAGCATTAGCAAGCCCCTTAATGTCCACATTGTCAGTCCTCTTGTCACAGGTCCAAGCAAAAGCCCAGCTGACCCTTGTCTGTGGCTGCCATCTGCACAGGTGGGCTCAGGCCACGTCTACGTGGCTCACTCCTGTGATTCCAGCACCCGGCACAGGGCAGGGCTTCGTCACTCCTGGCGAGTGAAATGGACACACAAACTCACAAACCAAACTCCAACCTCTGAGGACCTGGAATCCAGGCTTCTGTTATAGGGTACATTTGACAGCAGCAAAGCCTTGGCTTCTAGAATGATTTCAAAAGGAATTAAAATTCTATGGCTTTGGGTGTGTGTGTTGGGTGGGGGGGACTCTCTGGATGGGAGAAATCATGGTTTTTGAGGCCAGAGAGATGTGGACTCAAATTGCATCATTGCCACTTTCTAAACCTCACCTCTCTGTGCTCAGATGCCTCTTCTATCCAACAGCAACATTTGGGGGCTGGGGAGATGGCTCCGCGGGTGACAGCGCTTGCCACGCAAGCGTGAAGACCTGAGTTCCACACTAGAGCTCATACAGAAAGCTGTGCATGGCCACGCACACCTGTGACCCCAGGACTAGGGAGGAGAAGAAGGAAGCGCATCACTGGGGGTCACTGGTCAGCTAGTGTGACCCTTCACCCCCTCAAAAATAAAAGGCACCTCCAGATCCGAGAGAGACTCTATCTCAAGGAAACAGAGGAGGAGAGCGACAGAGGAGGACACCTGGCGTTCTAACCTGGCTTCTGCGTGCCTGTGCTCACGGTGCTCACAACTGCGGAAACGCATGCACCCCCCCCCCCACCACACCACACATAAAGTTAAAAGACAAGATAATACAGTGGTCAGCATCATATGAAATGAATTCATGTTTTTCAGTGTCCAGCTGTGAATATACTTTGTGTGTGTGTGCATATGCATGTGCCATGGTGCACGTGTGCAGTTCAGAGGAAAACCTTGGGTGACTGTCCTTACCTTTCACATTATTTGAGGGAGTGTCTAGTTGTTTACCACGATGTGAACAAGGCTAGCCGGCCTGGGAGCTTTCAAGCGATTCTCCTGTCTCTGCCCCTTTCTCGCCCTGGGCGCACTGGGATCACACTTTCTAGCACTACAGTGCCAGCTGTACCCAAGTGCCCTCTGGTTCTCACACTTGCACGGCAAGCGCTCTATCCACTGGGCCATCTCCCCAGCCCCATCTATGAGCTCTCTCTTAAAGGAAGGCTTACGAGGAGTAAACAAGAAGCAAGGAGAAAAATGCAAACAGGCTGGAACCCGTCCTCTCTGGGCACCCCGTACCCCACTTCGGTGGTCCTCGGGGACGCATCACTGGAAAACCTGAGGGGGTGAATGTAAGGCTGCTGGCACCCAGTTGATGGATGCACGTTCCTCTCCCACGAAGTCACACCAAACAAAAGCAATTCCTTCGTCCCACGTGTCACATCTTCAAATATTTGGACGTAGCTCTCGGGTCCTGAATCCACCTTTCCCTCAAGTAAACATCTGCGAGTCACAAACACTTCTCATGGGGATTGGCATAAATCCCTTCCTCGTGTATCTAAGACTGAGGTAGCCACATCCAAGCTCAGTTCACCGATGGCTGACCAGGGCAGAATAAGGCACAAGCTCCTAGGAGTGTTAACAGCCTTTCTTTTGATATTTCTTTCTGCGTCACTGTTTCCTACTGCATTTGCCAACAAGCTCTCCTTGCTCCACACTTTTTGTCTGCTGAGGGGCATGGTCATCTTTAGGCTCAAGCTATTTGTGCCTTATCCAGATCTCTGGACAGACTGACCGAGGACATGTGTCTATCTGGGGTCATTCCTCCCCAAGGATTGAAACAGTCATAGAATTTTGGAGCTGTGTGTCTATATCCATTCCCATTTCCACAGCATTGATTGACAGAACTGGATCTGGATCAGGGTCTCCTGGCTTCGGCCTAGCTCTCTTTCCACCACCCACTACTGCTCAATGTGTGTATGCACTCCCATGTTAACTTGTTGATGTGATTGCCAACCTCCCAGCTATTCCCACCCCCCTCCCCGCCATGCACTGGTGAGGGACTCTAGGACTTGCATTGTAGGCAAGTATTCTAACTGAGCTGTACCCCATCTCACTTTTAACTTTTTATTTTGAAATAGAGTCTCACTACATTGCTCGAGCTGACCTTGAATTCACTCTGAAGCTCAGGCGGGCCTTGAACTTTTGATCCTTCTGCCTCAGTCTCCCTAGATGTTGAGATTATAGACCTGTACCACCAGGCCTGGCTCATTCTCACTTTTTTTGTTTGTTTGCTTTTGTTTTCCGAGGTAGGGTTTCACTCTGGCCTAGGCTGACTGGAATTCACTATGTAGTCTGAGGGTGGCCTCAAACTCATGGCGATCCTCCTACCCCTGCCTTCTGAGTGCTGGGATTGAAGGTGTGCACCACCATGCCTGGCATATAATTTTTTAACCTAGCCATATTCACAGATTGCCCTGTGACTGAGGTTGTGTCATTAACTCCATTTCATCAATGAAGAAACAGAGCTTGGAAAAGCTCCATGACCACCAGAGAACTACAAAGTGACAGAACCAAGACCTGTACTGAGCATCTGTCACCCACAGCATCCTCTGTCTGCTATTCCACCTGCCTAGACCCAGGCTCTCTACTTTTGGAAGAGTACATCTTTACCTAGGTCAGTGCTATGCCCATGGGCTAGCCTCCTGTGCTGCTTTGAGTTTCTAGTCCTAAAAATCCATGTTGCAGTTCTAAGTCTTTGCATATGCCCGTGACCTCACTTGGATGTGATGTCTTTGCAGATGTGATCAACACGGGGGTACACTGGGTAGGCTGGGATATCACCCAACATGTCTGGTGTCCTGATGAGGACAGACATGTGCATAGAAACATGTGGGATGACAAAGGCAGAGACTGGGGAGATAAGGTGTAAGATAAGGTGCCAAGAACTGCCGGCTATCACCAGAGGTGCAAGGTGTGCTACCCAGTCCTGCTGACACTTGGCAGACTCACCACCTTCAGACCAATGTAGGAATGTGTGGCTGCTGCTGTAAGAGCCTGGTGTGGGGTTCTTTGTCAGAGATTCTCTTCCTGTGTGCCCAGACTGGCGGCAGTACAGATCCTGCGATGGGAGGAAGCTTTGGTGGATCCAGTGGAGAAGCAGGAATGTGAGCCACACTGGAGGTGTGTTTCCCTCCCCTTGTCCCTCAGTCCCATGTCCCTAATTGTCACTGGTCATTGAGAAGACTTCAGGGAAGTGTACCCAGGGTGGTCGGCTCCCACCCTGCACTCCCACTGGCTCTTTGGCTGGCTTGTGTCCATCTTGGCTTAACAGTCATCTGTTCTATCTCCCTGCTAGTGGCAAGGCCTGGGCATGGCACATGTTATCCCAAAGGCTAGTCTGGTGTCTAGTACCTCACAGGGCTGAACAGCTACTTACTGAATGGCTTTTCCTGCCCTCCTGGTGGGACTTCTTTGACCACCAGGAGCTTTGGAAGCTCATGAAGGACAGTGATGGGCATACTCTTGGACTCCAGAGTTCAGTTTTCCCTGAATGAGGACTCTTGTTAACATCCTTCTATGACCACTGACAATGGTGTGTGTGTCTCTTTAGGTGTCCCAGGCAGAGTTATTCATCTACCAACATGGCCCCCAAGCAAGGTAGCCGGGGGAGCTCACAACCCCAGTGTGAAGAGGCTTAGAAGGTCTACACGAGACAGTTATGAATCAGAGATGGAGCAGATGCATAGGCCTGCACTGGATAGCTTGTGTTTTAAGTGCTTTATCCCAAAGAATCCTCAACATCCAGATGCAGAGGGCATGGGAAGGTACTGAACAAAGAAGGAGGCAGAGGCTCAGAGAAGTTGAATAGAGAGTCACAGGACCGAGTCAGGATTTGAACCCCGGGCACGTGCCTGGGTGGGTTTTTACGGGGAGCAGTTACCTTCATAGGAAGCCTTGAATCCCAGGGAGCTGCCACTGCCATCTGTCTGGAAGAGGAGCCACATCTGATGGTGGGTACTGACGATGAGATCGGGGACCGATGTCCCTGTCAGGCTGTCAGGAGAGAGACACTTAGAAGACTGCACCTTGCCAAGGCACCCAAGTAGAATGATGGCCCAGCTGACCACATCTCAGGGAAGCCAGGCCCAGACTAGGCCTATCACTGATTGTGGAGCGGGGTCACATGCATAAGAACAGAGGCATCTCCTGGATTGGCGCTAGGTTACTGGGCTGGGTAAAGTGACTCCTGGGAGCAAAGGCCCAACCTAGGGGAATTCAAAGGCAGCTTTGTGTGGTCCTCTCCCTTGATGAGACAATTCCATCCTGGACTTCCTTGGCTTAGGAAATACCCACAATATCTGTCTGAAGTTGTACACATCCCCGAGAGTACCGAGCATGTAGGAAGGTTAAGAGAACATGTTTGTGGTTTTGGTGAGTAGTCAGACTGCCAGGGACAGATATGGCCAAGAGAGGGCACAGTGGGGTGACAGGACCAGGGTATGTGCAGAAGTAGGTGATCCCATGGGAAGCACCAGATGTGTATGCAAAGGCTCTGTGTGCCCTGCCCTGGAGGATCCTGGGTCTGAACATACTCTGTGTGCATTTCTTGTGCATATCTGGGCCAAATTTAGCTCAAGAGCTCTGTTCGCCTTGGCTATGGCAGAGGGAGGATGCAGGACACACTCTCTGCAGCTAGGATCTGAGGACCAGGATTTGGCAAGCCTACGCCCTTCACCCACTCTCCAGTTAATGTGTGTGTGACAACCTGGCCTCAGACCACACACAGCGTTTCACTTACATGTAGAGAACCGTCTTCTGGTCCCCATCCTGCCCACCGTCCCCGACGGTCAGGGTGTCGTAGCCCCTCTCCAGATCAAACTCTTCAAAGGCTAGCTTGATCACCTAGGAGGGAGCACAGGGTTAGGGGGGCTTTGGCAGGAACTGTGAGGCAATCACTGAAACTTCCCAGTGCTCATAGTCTCCGGTGACCTCATTCCCCACATTTCTGTTGCCACCCTTAGGAGTGTTTCTCTGTAGGCCACACAGTCTCTGGGGCCTGAAGATGTCTCTGAAGACGTTCAAGGCGCATCTGGCCAATTCCAGAGGCTGTCAAAGCACCACCAGGCACATCTGGCCGACTGCGAGATGATTGGATGCTTTCTGCATGCCCTAATGTGTGGAAATCCCCATGGGCTTGGTGACAGTATCAGCCACATGTGGAATCAGCTCTCTTGGCCCCAGGGACCTGAAGAAGGTTCTCCAGTCTCAATCTCTCTCCCCCACCCCACTCCTTCACCAGCTTCTCTCCATCCTTTTAGTTGGTTTCTATGCTGACTGAATTAAATGTTCTCAGGAGATTTCAACAAGATTGCTCTTTTTTGACTCACCTTAGTCCTGTTATCCACAAATATTTGCTAAGCAACTGCCACATGCCAGACTACAGGGTGGGTTCCACTGTGGGTGCCACACTGTCCCTGTTTTCTACGAGGAACGAGGTTCAAGGAATAAACTGACACCCATAATCCCAGGTGAGGGGTGCCATGGTGTAGGGGGAACGTAGAGTGAAAGGAGCCTGAGGCAGAGGGAGGAGGGGACACCACTCATGAAGGTGACATCTAATGGAATCTTGAGGGCTCTGGAAGATGCTATCCGATCAAAGCGGTGGCTGGGAGATGGCGGAAGGTGCTCTGAGGAGTCAGGTGCACAGGCCCCAGGCTATGGCAGAGAAGGATTCTGGTACAAGCTGTAGACAGCAGATCTTCCAACAGCAGCTGTGTCAGCTGCCGCGCCCACCTGGGGGACCGTAGGGCTGTGCCTGCAGTGCAGAGGCGACTTGGGAAGGTCTGAAAGTGGAGAATGTCCCTGGAGCTTAATTCAACTGCCTCCCCCTGCTTTTCCTCCATGAAGAACTGGGCTTTCTCCTGGGGGAAGCGACAACAGTCTGACTGCTGGTGAGGAGCTGACTGGCCCCTGTGAGCTGGGTGGTGAGGAGGGTGGTGGGCTTTGGTAGAGGCACCTGGATGTGATGGAGGAGAGGTCAAGTTCTGATGACGTTTAGGGATGTGTCACTGGATGCATGGGGGCTGGGGTGGTGAGATGGGGTAGAAATCTAGCCTTTTTCTGGCTTGGGCAAATGTGCAGTAGACTCTTCTGTCCCTTTGAATCTAATGCTGCTCATCACCAGGATCCTGGCTGTTCTCCTTTGCTTTCTATTCTATAAACCACGTAGGACAGACTTCCCATGGTTAGCTTGTCCTAGTCAAGATGAACCAAACCTGACCAGCACTCAGCCTGGATGCCAGCATAATCGCACCACTAATACCTCAGGATTGCAGAGACAAACTGATGTTGTCCCCAGTCTTGAACCTGGTACCCTTAGCCACCAGCCCCTCAGCATGGGCAAGGGGTTCACAGAGGGGAGCAGCTCTGGGCAGAACATTCAGGAGCTCTTCAGTAGGTCTACAGTAGACGTGGGAGGGAACAATCTGACTGGCTGGGAGAAAGGCCTACGGGTTTCCTGTAAGAAATAAAGCTCTGGCTGCATTTGGAAGATGAGCCAGATGGGGTTCAACCGAGTGGCAAGGAAGGGGAGGCAATCAGCAAAGCGAAGGGCAGAGGCAAGGGATGGTGTGGCATGTCCAGAGATTTCTGACTGATCTGCACTTGCTGAACTAAGTGGGAGGCAGAGGATGGCGACATGAGAAAAGTAGGAGACACATGATGGAAGTTTGTAGGTCATGCTAATGATCTGTGGTTTTGTACTAAAGGAAACAGGGAATTGTGGGAGTAATGGAAGCCGGGGCCTGACATGAGATTTCCGCCTTAAAGGCTACAATATTGAGGGCTGGTCAAAAACCAGGAACCCAATTCATGGGTGGTGGCAAGAACCTGGTGAGGGAGGATGCGCGTCTACAGCAGGCCATGTCTGGTCTGGTTTACAGGGATGGTATTTAACTGTCCTTGATGGAGGGGGATTCCTTGGCCCTTCCTGGCCTCCCATCCAGAGCATTCTCTGTGAACTAATGGTATCACCAGTTGGTCCTTTGCTTTGACTAGAATCTCCTTCCTGTCTGCCAGGCAGAGCATTTCTGGGTTGTTGTTTCTTCCTCTGACACACGTGCTCCCAGCTAACCTTCTCACCCCGTCACACAGGCAGCTCGGCCAGCAGGGTCCTGCGCATCCCATCATGGTGCTGTGACGGGTTAAATATGGCATGACCCCCACAGACTCATAGGCTTGAAGACTTGGCCAGGTGGTGGCACTGTTTGGGAAGCTTCTGGACACTTAGGAAGTGGATCCTTGGAGGGGGCAGGCCTTGAAGTAAGCAGTTTCCTGCTTGGCCTCTGTTCTCTGGTTTGCTGAAAGGTGAGGAATCCCAGTCACATGTTCCTGTCACCACAAACTCCTCTTTGCCTTCCCTGCTGTGAGGGATTGTATTCTGTTAAACCTTGAGCCAAAATAAACCTCTCATACCTTAAATGAGTTCATGCCGGGTACTTGGCCACAGTGATCAGAAAAGTCTAGATATAGCCAAGGGCTGTTCAGGCCCTCCCTCTCCCTACTCTCCCCTGGCAAATGTCTCAGCATCAAGCTTCCTCTCTTGTAAGTTCTCTGCCTTGAAGAGGGGGGGCCACTCTCAGCACCTTCCTCTCACTTACCTGTAATTGCTCTGTTTATATAACCCTCTAGTACTCCGTAAAATCCCAGAGGACAGATGCAGGTCTGCCTTTGTACCCACAGTGCCTGTCAGCATGCCAGGCACATGCCAGGGGCTTGGACAGGGTCCAGTGGCAGGTCATTTTCCAAGTTTTTCCTGATTCCCAGCATGGGCAGACTACCAGACTCTGGGACCCCTCACAGTACTTAGAGCATAGATTGTCCGGCCTTTTCTGACACAACAACCTAGCTTTGTTGTAATATGAAATAGCCACAAACAGGTACGTTAGTGAGCATGGCTGTGTTTTAATAAAACTTTATTTATAAGATGAGTGATGAGCTACACATCTGACCCCTAGACCCTAGTTTACTAACTCCTGGTCTAGACGATTCCTTGAGATACCTAGTCATAGTCGTTGCTTATGTTCTTTTACAAAACTTCTTCCCTTTATGTGCTGATGCCTACAATGACGTTAACTGTATTCTGAGCACTTTATACAAACCCAAATCTGCTGATGTAAAACTCACAATACCTCGTCTGATCACCTGTATTTGCAGTGGAGGCAGCTTGCCTGGGCTCATGCAGCACAGAGGCAGAGGAGCATTATACCAGGAAGTTGGAAGCCAAGCAGGCTCCCGGTCACCTTGTTCCATTGTCTCGGAGCACCCGAGCAAGGCCTCAGGTGCCTAAGGCTGGACTATGATGGACCCACTCAGGCCGTCCCAGGCTCTTGGCTGGATCCCAGCAGGTTCTCAGCAAACACTTGCTTGCAAAGAAAGTACCCAAGCCAGATGGTATCCTCTGCAGGAGGAGGGGTCAGGGCTCCACAATGACCATATCTCTGGCTGCAAATTGTGACTGCATGTGCCCCTTCCAGCCAGAACTGGGGTGGAGGGCACTCCTTACCAAGCCATCTCCAGGGAGGAAGTGTATGGTTATTAGGCCCATAAAGGGAAAAAAATACTGCTTTAAAGGGCAGAACCCAGAGCCATAAAATAATTCACACGGTTCTAACTGCCTTGGACTTGAACCCACTTTGGAGCCCTGACCTGGATGTAGGGGCTAATTAAACCAAGATTCTCCCCCACCCCAGCATACACAGCTCTGCAGCTTCAGGGTGGGCCCAGTGTGCCAGGAACCCACGATTTTCTTCTTCTTCTTTCTCCTATGCTTTGGCCATTGTTTAAAGACAGGATCCTGTAATGACTCATTAACAAACACACCCATCAATCACTCTCACAAAGCCTGTTGCTGAGGCAGAAGAACCTTCGGCAGGAGAAATAGGTATGATCAAGAGACACATTTGTATACAGCTCAGACACCCAACTTAAGCCCATTAGATAAATGAATAAACAAACCCATCATCTGAGACATAATTACTGAGCACCTGCCATGTGCTGGGCATGGAGCAAGCTGCTTCCCATAAGTTATCTCGCGACCTCTTACGGCAGCATGGAAATGCCAAGGATGCCGCGCTGGTGGTGAGCACCCGGGGGTGCAAGGCGGGGAAGGACGAGGAGGGTGCACAGAGGCCATGGGGGAGCAGGGCCTCGCGGCGTGGGCTCCGTGTGGGCAGTGCTGTGACCAGTGAAGAGTGAGCCGGGGGAAGCAGCCGAGGCATGGGCGGGTGCGGTTAGGAGCACGGGCAGATGAGACTGCAGTTGGATGGTGGCCAGCAGCTAGAGCAGGCTGTGTGGACTTCATGGTCAAGTAGATAGGAAGCTGTGGTTCAACATGAGGGAGGAAGAGGAGGTAGGGATTCCTGGCAGGAGCTGGTGCAGGGACTGAGGGAGGGAGGAAGGTCAGGGGAGCTGGAGTCTATGAGTGAGTGAGGAAGCAGAAAGTTGGAGATGAGACTGCTCAACGCAGGGGTTTTCTTTGTCCTGAAAACTGAGGGAGGGAAGGGTGGGGCTGTGGGGTGGGGGGTTCTCCTTTTCAAAGTGCTGTCTAAGGCTGGTCAAAGGACTCAGCGTCAAGTCCCGTTAGCCTCCCACAGAGGTACAGGTGAGACCACCCAGCATCACGGTTCAACTCAGGGAGGTGGTCTGGAATCCTAAGAGAATTAGACTACTGCTGCTCGTCTAAAACCGGCTCCTATCTGGCGTTCTGCCTCTGGGAACCCTCGTTCCCTTTGTCTCCAGGCTCTCAGGGCCTTACTTTACCTACAGCAGGGGTTTGGAAATGATGGCTCTCCGGCTCCATCTATCCCCTAGCCTATTTTTTTTTTTCACATGCTCCCTAGGGTGAAGGAGGGCTCTTACGTTTTAAAAGTGTAATAAACAAAAACCCATAAGCAAGGAAATACGCAACAGAGATCTTACATGATCCTTGGTGTCTCAAATATTTACTTCATAGCTCTTTACAGAAAAGGTTTTCTGACCTCTGCCCTAGAACAACAGTTGTCACACTCTGTTCCCAGCCACCCTGGAGTTAAATAAAGGTATTTTAGGGGTCACCAACAAAGGTGGAGAATTAGCCAGAATGAGAGGTCAAGGCCCTGGTTCAACTAGGACAGGACCGTTTTGATCTAGTTCCTAGATTGTGTGATTTGGGGACAGACACAGCACTGGTTGTCCTTCTTTATTTATTTGTGGTGGTTTGACTGCAACACATTCCCTAAGACCTCGTGTGTTCATGACTAAGCCTCATACTTAATCCCCAGCAATAAGAAGGTAAATCCTGCACTCTTCCTGACAGAACTCTGGCTTCCCTGGGAATGTGGAGCATGGCAATGTACGTTGCCAAGCTCATCACTAAGAATGGCTATATGACAGAATGATGGGCAATGAAACGTAAGCTGAAGAGTCCTTGGGATGTTTGCTTATGACCACAAGGACAAAAGCTATGTGCACAGAATGGTAAAGGGAACATATAAGGAGCCCAAGACACTGAAGAAACCACCAAGCCAGTCCTGGCGGCTCATCTCTGGATCTTTGGAATATGGAGAAAATAAGCCATGTGGTGTTCAGTCATCTGTGGAGGAGTTTCCTGTAGCCACAGCCACACTTCGGGTGCTGGTAGAAGGTTCTGAAGAAGGGTCTTTGTCACCAAAGAAGAAGTGACTAGCTCCTGACATCTCAGCCTGGGAAGTGTGGGCTTTCTATAGCCTGTGCACTGCCCTGGCTCTCTAGAGGCCCCTTTGTGGCAGGGTGCCCCGGTCCCTCCTCCCTTTCCTCAGCACTTTCTCTGAGCTCCTGGGGACTGGGCTTGGCTCAGGCAACCTTGATGCTGCTTCCGGGTGACTATGGTACCTCGGAAGGAACGAGCTGGCTTTAGTGGGCAGGAGGAGCTCCCAAGTAGGAGAGCGGGAGGCCTGCAGGGAGGTTGAGGGCAGAACTCTCGGGAACCAGAGGAGGGAGGCAGGGGCAAGGAACACCCAGGGCACCTGGATCCTTGGTTACGACTGCAATTTAATTTTGTTGGGCCTGAAAGCAAGTAAGCCATTCAATTACTGCCTCATTCACTCATTGACTCATTTATTCATTCATCCATTCATTTAACAGCCACTATGCCCTTGCCTCATGCTAGGCTTTCAGTGAGGCACAAACATGGTGGCTATTCTTGGAAGGCCTCATGGGCTGGTGGAGGCATCACATGGGGCCATGAGTACACCATAAACAATATGGTGTGTTGAGCACTATGCCTCAGAAGCATGGGGATTGGGCTCAGATCGCAGGCGTGGGTTCCTTGCTATGGGACGGGCTCGTCTCCAGCTTAAGGAAGGGTGCACAAGGACACTCCCCGACAGACTCGGGTATTGTTCAAAGTGAGTTTGCAGTTCTTACCTAGTGGGCAGACGCCTGCTAGGGGTTGGGGGGAGATGTCCCTGGGGGTGGATCTGAATTCCAGCCTGGAGGTACACAGAGTGAGTTCTGCCCGGGTTCCCCTCTGTCTGGCTGCTGGTTTTGCTCTTGCTTGTGGTGCTGGTGTGTGGGTACGTCTCTCTGCCTGCATCTGTTGAAAGGGGGCCAGTTTCTTCAGCCATCAGTGGGACTTCATATAACTCCCCTATTCCCACAAACTGTGCCTGGTTTGGAAGTTCAACCCAGCAGCGTGGCACTGACTATAACACCGGAGCTCCGACAATCCTGGAGGCAGAAGGATGCCAACAAATCCTGCACCAGGGAGACAAGCCTGCAGGGAAGGAGCTGGGGCTGGATTTGGGAAGACCATTAAAGAGTCCTTCTACCACCACCCAGCCGCAGGCTGCTGGGGACACCAGAATCTCACAGGAGCATGGGTGCATGTTTTTTGACTGAATGAACAAGTAAGCAAATAGACGAAGAACATGTCCAGGACACTGTCCAGCCTGCGATGTGGTCTTGTGGCTGGAAGGACACCTGGGTCTTGGGGTCTTGGGGTCTACCCAGGGGAAAGTACTGCTCTCGCCTTTGTCACGGAGTTCATGTGAGGGGCTTTCTGGTCCTTTTTCCTCCCACGCCGCTTCTTTCCTCCCACCTTGCCCTATCCTCTCTCTCTCACCACTCCCCTCCATGTTTCCCTCTGTTCTGTTCTAGTGAAGATGGATGGACTTTCCTTATCAGACCCAGAGGCTCATATGTAAATTGGGTCGTATCCCTGGAGTAGATGCGGAAAAGCTGCAAAATAAAAGGCAGGAGTGAGGTCTGGTTTGAGCCTGACTGCGGAAATCCCATCAGCTTCGCCTCCTTCCCTGAGGCTGAACTGAGCTGAGGGATCCTATCGAGAGGAGGCACCAAGCGCCCCAAGGCCGAGAGGGCAGGAGTTCCTCTCCCATCAGCTATGGACATCCTTAAACTTCTGTAGAACTCCCCTCTTGCTGGAGCTCCAGGGCCCCAAGTGGGGGATGTGATCTGGAGGCCAACCTACTTGCAGCGTGCTAGGGAGTTGGGGGCCACAGAGCAAGAGGGCGGGTGCTGTGCACCCAGTCAGGTGATGATGGAGAGCTGCGGGCAGAGGAAGGAGCATGGATAGAGGAGCAAGGAGACACAGAACAGGATGTGCCCAGACGGAGGAGTTAAAGGCCAGCCATGTCTTTGAAGCACAGTTCAATGTGGCTATAGCCAGGGCTGCCTAAAGGAAGCAGAAAAGGTTAGACTCTGTGCTTTTCCAACAGGAGGGGTCCACTACCGTGGAGTCATCAAGGTGCTCCTTAATGTAAAGGCCCTAAGCATTGACCGCAGACCTGTTGAGCCAGTTCTTTGGCGAACAGGTTTGGGTATCTGCCTTTAAAGACTCCCGGGTATTTCTGATGGTTAGCCACATTTGGGAAATACTCTATATATGAATAGTAACATCAGATTAATATCGTAAAGGCTTGAGTGGCCCAAATGCTCATGGTAGGGCTGGCATTGCCAAGGTCACCCCATTCAAGGGGAGAGGGCAGAGACGGCTGGTAGAGGCTGGCATTGCCCACCTCTCTGGTTGCCTGACTTCTATTCCTTGTGCTTACCCAGCTTCCAGGAAGGAAAATGGGAGTGATACTGGCTTTACCTTATAACACTGAGATGGACCCTTCCCCCGCCCCCTCAGTATGACTGAGCTCTTCTTGTCCTCACAGTGTGGAGCATCAGAGCCTACGAATGCTTACTTACTGCTGGGGTCCTGTCCAACGTTCATGAGCATCTCTGGGGGCCTTAGTGTTCCCAGCTTCCTCCCGAGCACAGCTGGACGCTGCAGCTGTCCTGGGGCCGTATAGAGCGGGCTGTAATTTCAGGAAGGGTCCTCACACCCACATGGGCTCAGATGCTTCAAATGCATAGTCAGTCCCCAGAGAAGCGACTGGGGGACACGTGCCCCATCATGCCTCCCTCTTGGGTTGAATATCTTGGCTCCTGGCAGCACTGTCTCCTCCCACAGGGAGCCATGCATTCCTCCAGCTGCTCCTCGCCTCCTTCCGCCCACACTTCGGCTTTCTCTCTCTGCTTGCTCTGTCCCTGGCCTGCATACAGACTCCATCCCAACAAAGAAGGCCTCCAGTACCCAAAGCCTTCTCCTCATCCTCTCTTCCTTCTCCCCACTCGCCCACTCTCCTGCAGGTGCCTCTGCCCATGCTCCTTTCTTCACAGGTCAGGGTGCCTGGACACTGGCCCCCCAACACCTCACTCTGTTTGCCCACAGTCCCTGCTGCCTGTTTTGCCCTCAGAGCTGGCCTCCTGCCAAGGCTAAAGCCTTGCGTCCTCTTCAACGGGCCTTCCCTCATCATTAACACTGTCAGATGCCCAAGCTGGAAAAATCCTGCTTTTGTACCAGATTCTCCACCCACCTCCCTGACAGATCCTTCTTCATTCCTTCTACCTATAAGGATGGTTTTGTGTCCAATCGGGGTCTCTTCACCCTTTATAATTTTTATTTATTTTATATTATTTTAGAAAGAGAGAGAGAGAAAGAGAAAGAGCTAAAGAGGGATGGGGAGAGGCAGAGAGAATAAGAATGGGTGTTCCAGGGCCTCTAGCCACTCCAAACGAACTCCAGACACATGCGCTACCTTGTGCATCTGGCTCACATGGGTCCTGGGAAATCAAACCTGGGTTCTCTGGCTTTGCAGGCTACCGCCTTAATTGCTAAGCCATTTCTCCAGGCCCTTGTCACCCTTTCTGATCAATGCCACCCCTCAGATTTCTATTTCATGTGCTAATGAAAGGGAAAGGACACCTAAATCTCTCTGTCTCCTTGGTCTGTTTCCTCCTCCCTGTCTCCAAAGCCCTGGTTGATAGCACAGCATTCCTACTTGGATAACAGTGTCTTGCTCCCACAGTATTCTCCTGGAGTCATCTGCTCTCGTGTACCAGTGATCTTACAGAAGCTCTGACTTCCTGTTACTGTTCGGTTTGTCCTTCCCAGTTCACCTGCTGCTGCCAATCCTAGCCCCTCCCATGTTCTCTGCAACTTACTGGCTGTGTGCTATGGCCATTTCCAACCTTTAACCTAGCCATAATCCAGTTTCCTCATCCATCAGGCGGGTCTGTTAAAACCTAGTTCATTATGCTATTAAGCGAATGAAATAAAATCATTTATACAGAAGGATTAGCTCAGTGATTGGCACAGGATAGGCATACAGTAAAATCCATTATTGTTATTAACGGTGCCTAATACATTTGGCTAAAATGCTGTTTCAAGATAGAATCCAAGCCTCTCGGCTGAGTCCACAGGCTCATGGCAATCTGGTTCTTGCTTCGCTTTCCAT
Source organism: Jaculus jaculus (assembly GCF_020740685.1). Lineage (NCBI taxonomy): Eukaryota > Metazoa > Chordata > Mammalia > Rodentia > Dipodidae > Jaculus > Jaculus jaculus. Next base: position 71,368,047 of record NC_059106.1, on the reverse strand, counting down.
CCTCACCTGATCCAGTCTTGGTGATTTACTGCCGTTCTGAGAGGCCGTAAGCAACCTGGGTGCCTTTGTGCCTGAGCTCACTCAGACGCTGGCTTCCTCGCCTACTCATCCTCCCTGGCTCATAGCCACTTGAGGTATTTAGTGACTCCTGCCTGGCTGTCCCCCAGTACTCTGGACACACCATCTGCAGTGCTTATCTGCACTCGCATTTATGTCCTATAAATTCATACTCCTGCTGTCACTGCACTACGGCACACCCTCAAGTGCAGAAGTCGCACCTCCACTCAAGGAAGGCATGAATGGTCACCTGAAACGTGCTACCAGCTGGGGACACTGGCTTCTCTGTTGAAGGAGGGACCCAGGGCAGAACCATTCCCAGGAGCAGGGTGAGGAACCCAGCGTCTTGCTTTCCCCAATGCACATGGGATGCAAGCTTCTCCTCAACTCCAACCCGGGGGGTCTAGCTAGCCAATTCCTTATTGCTAGGTGTGTTCCCTGTCTTCCCCTCCACCTGGTGAGAGTTTACAGGAAAAAAAAAAAATACATTAACTCTTGCAGCCCTTCTGCATTCCCTCAGCACTCCCGGAAGCCCACAGAAGGCTTACAGAGATGCATCAGAAGGGCTGGCTTCGGGAGTGCAGGCTGGTGTGACCTCTGGGGGCCAATATGGGGCTACTGATCCCCACACACTGGCTGAGGCTAGACCTAATGGGAGATAATGAAATTGTTACCGCGGAAAGTTTCAGGCCTCAGTCAGCCCACCCCACTTTCACCTCCAAGTTCAAAAGCAAACAAAGGTAAGTGTCTGACAGTGCCAAGAAAGAATCCTCTCACAGCCAGTAGTTCCTTATTTCTGGTCTAACCTCCAACCTAGCTCCATGTAGCCTTCTTCCCAGTTGAGTAGGTTCTCATGACATGACCCAAATGTGAACCCTTCTTTATTTTGTTTTATTTTTATTTCTTGTTTGTTTGTTTTTTGAGGTGGAGTCACACTTTAGCCCCAGAAAGCCTGCTTCCAGTGTTCCTATGCTATAACCCTAGGCACTTGAACTAAAGAATTTTAAAGTGTTGAGTAAAACTTAAAAATTTAAAAAAAAGTACTTTTCAGCTAGAGAGATGGCTGAGCAGTTGAGGCACTTTGCCTATAAGGCCTAAGAACCCAGATTTGATTCCTCAGGACCCACATAGGCCAGATGGACAAGATGGGGATGGGGCATGCATCTGGAGTTTGTTTGCAATGATTAGAGGCCCTTGGGCACCCATTTTCTCCCTAATAAATAATAATAAATAAATAAATTTTTAAAAGTACTTTCATAAGTTTAAGCTCGTATCCACTTCCCAGCCCTGCCAATGTGACTACATTGGGAAGTGGGCATTAGCGAGATGGTTCAAGTGAAATGATGTCATAAAGGCGCATCTTAATGGAAGAGTTAGAAGGAGACCTCAGAGCGCACGTGCAGAGCACAGAGGTGAGGCGACCGTGGGAGGTGGCCTTCTTACAAGGCATGCAGCGTCCTCAGCAGAAATCAGGTTTGCCAGCACCTTGATCAGGACTTGTGCCCTTCGCAATGGTGAGAAAATAAATGCGTGTTGTTCAGGGCAGCCACGTGGTGCACAGTGCTGTGTCGTGGCGCTCTGAGAGCAGTAGCTTAATGAGGAAGACTCAGAGCCCGTGGCACCACGCGGTGAGGGTGGGGACCTGAAATGTAACTGCATGCCTGCAGCTGGCTTTGACTGCATCATCAAAATTCAGTGAGGTTTGGTTTTTTAGGGACTCCTGGAGAAGGGACAGGAGCCAAAGGCCAGAGTCACCCCACATGAAACAAGTGGGGGTGAGCTGGAGGCCAGGCGATCTCCCTCTACCCTGCAGCTATGTCTCTGTGGCTGACCTGGAAGCTGAGGAGCTCAGACCTCGACGCTGAGAGGGCAGAGCACAACAATTTCCTCCCAGAATCCATTCCGGAAAGGAAGACCTTCACGGGGGCTCGCAGCCTCCGTGTTGCTTCTGTGCTTTGAAACCTTTGCGCTGATAATGTAGTTTGCAGAAGGTTATAGGTAGTGATGCCCCCAGCACCAACCACATGGAAATACATACAAACTTTCTCCTGGGAAATAAAATACAACAAACACCTTCTAGCCAGGTCTCGGTTCCCCAAGTTTATGACCCTATTCACAGAGTCAGAAATTACATAGGAGGCTGGAGAGATGACTTAGCGTATAAGGCACTCGCCCGTGAAACCTAAGGACCCAGGTTCAACTCCCCAGAACCCATGTTAGCTAGATGTACATGGTCATGCATGCGTCTGGAGTTCATTTGCAGTGGTTAGAGACCATGATGTGCCCATTCTCTCTTTCTCTCTCTCAAATAAATAAATAAATAGGAAAGATGGAAACTTGGTTTTGCAAGCCTTGGGAGGTGAGAACAGACCCTGGAAATGAACTTAAAGGGACTTCAGATATTGACATTAACAGACACAGAGTAAGAATAAGTGGGCTGACTATACCAACAAAGAGAGAGCTGAGAGGATGAATAAGGAGTAAGAGACCATAAAATATCAAGAAGATTTTAAAATGAACCAAACAGGACTTTAGAAAGTTATTTGACAGAAATCTTCAGTGACTGAATTTAACACAGTTAGACACAGCTGAACAGAGAACAAGTGATCAGGAAAGAGATGAAATAGGAGAGAAGTGAAGAAACAGACGACAAGGTGAGATAAAATGAGATCTTGTCACACTTCCAAAGGAGAACACAAAAGAGGGAATGAAGGAGAAACAACAGTGAGAAAGATGATGGCTAACTATTCTCCCAAGCCGATAAAAGGCAGACCTGAGAAGCTTCATGAATTCGGGATGAACACAGAACGTGCCCACACCTAGACACATGAGCGTACATCTGCAGAACGTTAAGGACAAGGAAAGGACCACAAAGCCATCAGAGAGACGCCAGACAAAGGAAGGGTAATAAACTGTCAGGGGCATTGGATGCCAGAAGACAGTGGCACAATAAATCCACATATGGAGAAAATGTGAATATATGTGATAGCCAAACATCTAGGGAAGACTGGTGTTCTTCCAAGAACAGGGTAAAGAGACATTTTAAGAGAAAAAAAAAAAAGAGAGAGAGAGAGATAACTAAGAAGGATTTCTCTCAACAAAAATGAATTTGAGGATGGGCTACTTTGAAGTGAGTTATTGTGATGTCCCCAAAATAATGCAGGCTATTGCTAAGGCTCTGGGTTTCCCACCAGAACTAGATGGTCCGACCCTATGGCTGGAGACTCCACACGCTTGGGCTGCAGGTCACTGAGAAATGAAGCTGGAGCGGAGCTGGGAGCCTCCTCTCTGCTGTCTAGCTGTCAGGGTGCTGGAAAGTGCTACACAGCCTGATGGGGAGAAAAGTCAACTATATCAACCAGCAGCGGACCGTGCAACCTACACGGCTAGCCAGCCAGGGGAAATGTGCCAACTGGTACAATGGTGGCATGTCCGCTATGGGGAAACCAGCTGCTCTCTGATGGGATTTGAGGCCTACTCCCTGGACGGAAATCCCTGCCCGGCACCGAAAACCACTCAAATGCCCATTACTGCCGAGGCCGTAAGTCCTACGGAGGGTGGGGAAGTACTTCTGATGTTTGGCTAAATGGATATATTATTTCCACTGAATTGCCCTTTAAATATTTGTTTATATCCATATATCAATGCTACACCCACTTTTTACTAGAGAAGCTTCTTTTCAGATGGCAGTGACTCCTGGGGAGACTGAAAAGGTGCTGAGAGGAAATGACAGTGGAGTGTTTAGCAGAGAAACATTTGTATGACACCCTGTAAGGCCCAGACCCACTGAGGAAGAAGTGGCAGAAAGGGTGCAAGAACCAAAGGGTGGGGAGGAACCCTTTGGAGTGCTGCCTGTCCAGGAACTACATGATTTGAGGGCCAAGGAAACGATGACATCAAAATAGAAGAGGGACTGGTTGAAAAGAAGGGGTCCTGTGGATGGAGAGGTAAGGAAGAGGGAGCAAAGAAGGGTGGTGGGAGGCGGTTCTGATCAGGCTATATTGTGTAAATGAATGGCAGTTGTCAATAGAAAGTTAAAAAGAAAAGAAGATTTGAAAGCCTGTACTTCGAGCAGGAAGAAAGAAACCGTGGAAGAGGAAGAGAGGCACGGATGTGCAGGGAGCGAGGAAGGTTGCCAGCCTGAGGATTCAGCAGCTCGTAGCAAGGGTCACTTTTGAGAAGCAGTGAGGTGACATGCAAACACACACACCATAGAGTACTGGGAAATTCAAATCATGGGGCTCTAAGATACCTGCCTTCTCAGACTTTATTAAGTCTGCATGTTAATAATTTTAGTTCTTTGGCACTAACCCTAAAATAACAAAAGTTAAGTACATTATTTAAATGGTTTAAATTCTCAAGGCAGGGTCATACTCTAGCCCAGCTGGCCTGGAGCTCTGTTTTTTTTGAGGCAAGCCCAACAGACTGGCCTGTTTTGCTTTTTTTTTTTTTTTAATGTGAGAAAGTGAGAGAGTGTGTGTGAGAGAGAACTGACACACCAGAGCCTTTAGCCACTGCAGCTGAATTCCAGAAGCATGCCCCCCACTTATGCACATGTGCAACCTTGCGCCCTTGTGCCACTTAGTGTGTCTGGCTTATGGGGGACCTGGAGAGTTGAACACGAGTCCTTAGGCTTTGTAGGCAAGTGCCTTAACTGCTAAGCCATCTCCCCAGCCCTGACCTGGAACTCTTAAGTGTTCCTAAATTTTCCTGTTAAAAGATTACTAGTCTAGACTTATTTTGCATACATACACATGTGTGTGGATTATGTACATATGTGAGAAGATGTGTGAGCCCCATTCATGTGTGTGCAGAGGTTACAGGAGACCATCATGTGTCCTCTTAGAGATCCTCTGAGTATTGCTCAAGGAGGGTCCTTCCCTCAAACAGGAGCCGCTGTCCCTCAGCGAGCTCAAGTTATAAGGATTCTCTAGTCTCAGCCCTGTGCCCAGCAGTGGACTGGAATAATACAGACATGCATGGCCGCACCCAGCTTTTTATGTGGGTTCTGGGAAGCTGACCTTGACAATCTCCAGTATGAGAGGCCCTCAAGCTTAAAGTGGCAAGGGCTCTTAGCCACTAAGCCATCTACCTAGCTACTCACAAAACACATAAAGCCCAAGGAAGTAAAAGGCTGATGGAACATAACATAAAAAAAAAAAACCAAAAAAAAAAACCAACTTACTAGCAGAGACCAAAAGAAAGCTCATCCGTTAGCTGGAGAAAAAAAAAATCTCTAAGATCTACAGATAGAGAGCCATTACATAATTCTTTTAAACTAGTTGATATACCAGGAATATATGCTTCCACTTGAATTCTCTAATAGCAGTTCTACAATGTATAATACAAAATTTCATAGAATTTCAAAGAATAAGAGATACACCTACTATCAAGGGGGAGATTTTTAACATTCCTCCTTATGCAATGGATTAAGAAGGCAAAAAAACATCAATTAAGATATAAAAGACAGAAACATAATAAAATGAGCTTGATATGATGGACATATTTAGAACACAAAAATTGTAAAATGTGTCATTTATTTTTTTCCATACACGTACAGAATATATATGAAACTGATCTAAAAAGTGCATCTCAGTGAAGTCAAGTAATTCAAATACAGACAATGCTGTCTAGACACAGTGTATAATCAGTAACAAAAGGAGAAAAAAGTCCTTTGCTTAGACATTTACGTGTGCCTCTAAATGACTTGTGGTTGGTAGATGAAAGAACGGTGGAAAGTAGAAAACATTCGGAAGAGGACTAGAGGCATGGTTCAGTTATAGAGCACTTGGTTAGCACCAAAATGAAACCAAAATAAAATTAATAAATAAAAATATTTAGGGATGGAGAGATGGCTTAGCAGTTAAGACGCTTGCCTGCAAAACCTAGCTCATGCTCAATCTCCAGGTCCCCTATAGCCAGACACAATGACGCAAGCTTACAGTGTCGCACACACGCACAAGGTGGCACACATTTCTGGAGTTCATTTGCAGCAGCTGAAGGCCCTGGCACACCCATTCTCCCTCTCTCTGCCTCTTTCTCTCTCAAAATAAATAGTAAAAACAAATAATAATTAAACAATAAATATAAGTGAGAACTAAACTATAATGGAAATCCTGGGTATATAAATCTGTAAGTGTATAGCCAAGGTAGTCCTAAGAGGGAAATTCATAGCTTTAAAGACTTAAATAAGACTGGAAAATAATGGACTAAGCATGAAAATTAAAATGTTAGAGAAAAAAACTTTAATAAAACCAAATATAGGGGCTGGAGAGATGGCTTAGCAGTTAAGGTGTTTGACTGCAAAGCCAAAGGATCCTGGTTCATTCTCCAGGACCCACATAAGCCAGATGCACAAGGGGGTGCATGCATCTGGAGTTCATTTGCAAGTGGCTGGAGGCCTGTTGAGCCCATTTTTTTTCTCTCTCTCTCACTCTCTACCTGTTTCTCTCTCAAATAAATAAATAAGATATATATAAAAATAATGGAAGGAAGGAAATAAAGAGCAGAAATTGATGAAATAGAAGATAAGTATGTTGAAATGAGTATCAACAAAACCAAAATTGGTTCTCTAAAAAGACTAACAATGGGCTGGAGAGATGGCTTAGTGGTTAAGCGCTTGCCTGTGAAGCCTAAGGACCCCGGTTCAAGACTCGGTTCCCTAGGACCCATGTTAGCCAGATGCACAAGGGGGTGCACGCATCTGGAGTTCATTTGCAGTGGCTAGAAGCCCTGGCACACCCACTCTCCTCTCCCTCTGACTGTCTCAATCAAATAAAAAATAAAAATAAACAACAAAAAAATTTAAAAAGACTAACAATTCTGGCAATGATGATTTTTTTTAATGATAAAAATTAGAAATGAAAAGCAAAACAGAATGCAATAGTAGCAGAGGTCATACATATAAAGTACCACATGTAACTTTATATACAATACCTTTGGAAACTGAGTCCTACGCAGACAGACACAGTGATGCAAGTGCACAATGCCACACACGCTCAAGACAAAACAAGTGATTTAACTTATTGTGGGTATTAAGTTTACATAGAAACATCCAACAAAGGAAATACCAGGCCCAGGTAGTTTTGCTAAAAATTTCCACCAAACTAAATTTATTGCAATTCTCTAACAATCACCAGGGATAGAAAGAAATGAAACCCTCTAAATCATTTTATGTAGCCAGTATTTCTTGATACCCCCCCAAAAATGTTTCAAGAGCAACATTAAAAAACAGAAAACAAAATAGAAACAAAATATTAAATCATGTGTTTGTAAATCAAATAGAGACATGCATGAAAGTATCAATACTGAATGAACAATGACCTGGGAATGGAAGACTGGAAGCGTAAGAAAAGCCAGCTGATGCAATACACTACATGATGAGAATAGAAGGGCAAAACAGCGATTATATCAATGGACGTGAAGAGGCATCTGATAAAATCCAACACCCATCCCCAGTTAAAAACTCAATTGTAAATGAGGATTAGAAAGAACTTCCCCAAGACCCAAAATAGAATCTATAAATTACAAATAAATACACCTGGGCTGGAGAGATGGCTCAGCTGTTCAGGTGCTTGCCTGTATAGCCAAAGGACCTACGTTTGATTCCCCAGGACCCCGTAACCAGAGGTACAAGCTGTCGCATGCGTCTGGAGTTCATTTGCAGCAGCTAGAGGCCCTGGCATGCCCATTCTCTTTCTCTCTCTCTCTCTGCTCCTTTCTCTGTAAACAATGATTAAGTCCCTCCACCATCATCAGAAAAGGTGAGTGAGTTGGGAAGGAAGAAAGAGGGACATTGCTCTCTGCAGACACATGTAGACAACCCCAGGGAGCTCACAGACAAATTATTTCAAGAAACTTGTTCTGTGTAAAAAGTGGGGCTGGGAAGATGGCTCAGTGGACAACACCCCTTGCTCAATCAAGCACTGAGGATCCAGCTGCAGCATAAACAGCCCACAAGGCCACATGAGGCTACACATGCCTGTGATCTCAAGCACTAAGGGTGCAGCAAGAGACAGGAGAGCTGCTGGGCCTCGCTGGTCAGCCAGGCTAGCCCTCAAAACTATCAGCTCCAGCTTTGGTGAGAGACTCTGCGTCAAGGAAATAATATAAAAGAGCAATGGAGGGGGCAGCTGGCACCTTCCTCTGGCTTCTGCACATGTGTGCATGGGCGTGCACATCTGTATACACACATGCATAGACCACACACACACAGACACACACACACACACATACATTCACATTATACAAACACACACTGAGAAATTAAAATCCAAAAGCAATTGTGTTTCTAAATGCCATCAAGAAACAGGTAGAATATGTACTTTTTAAAAAGATATAATTAAAAATTTTTTTAATGTTTATTTATTTATTTGAAAGTGACAGAGAGAGAAAGAGGCAGAGAGAGAGAGAATGGGCACACCAAGGCCTCCAGCCACTGCAAACGAACTCCAGACAGGTGCGCCCCCTTGTGCATCTGGCTAATGTAGGTCCTGGGGAATCGAGCTTCGAACCAGGGTCCTTAGGCTTCACAGGCAAGCACTTAACCACTAAGCCATCTCTCCAGCCCAAAGACATAATTTATAATAGCAACAAAAACATGACATTTAGAAATAAACATAGTAAGAAACGAGTAAGATTCATGATAGGAAAAAAATTGGTATAAATTTATCTAAAACTATTAAAGCCCTAAGCAAGTGAACAGATATGCCATGCTCATGGACTAGAAGACTCAGTATTAATAAGATAACAGTCATAACTCAAAATTATTTTAACAGGTGTCTGTGGACAAGATAGTTGTAACATTTCTATGACAGAACAGGGGGCGCAGATAAAGGATTTTTTTTTTAAATACACTAAACAGGAAATAAACAAATAGAAAGATGTGGACAACTGTATAAAATTACTCACAACATAAAAAGGTTTTGAGGGAAGCTGATTGAGAGTATAGTACACGTAACATGAGTGAGTTGATATAAGTTCAAATGCTGACATGGAACAATGGACCCCAGGGGTATACACTTAAGTAGAAAGAAAAGCAAAGGTGTTTTTTTTTTTTTTTTTAACAAAGGTCAAGGTGACCTCTGAGGGTGCAGGGAATGGGATGCTACTGGGGGTGACTTGCCATCACGAAGGTAACTGATCTCTTCTTTCGTTTCTTGTCTTTTTCTCATGCTAGAAGATGGCTAGACAGTGTTTCTTTGTATCTGTGTTGTTTCTATCTTGCTTATGTTTTATAAATATTCTTTTTAAGTTACTCAATACTTAATCATAATATGACAGAAGCTACTACCATGAGGCTCTGGGGTTGCAGTACTGAGTAGGTCAACTGTCCCTAAGCTGGGCCTGCCCACAGGACCCACCCCTCCCCGTCCCTGGAAGCCTTACCTTGGCAGGGTTGAGCGCCGTGATGACCCATACACAATGTGCATTGTTGTCGTACTGAATGGGGAAATTGGGGGAGGTGATGATGCCCGAGGGGCCTCGAAGATGGGCATCACACATGCGGGCTGCAGAGGGGACATAAAGAACGAACGGTTCAGTTTAGACTAAACCAGTTCTCCCTCCCATCTCCCACACCCAGCCCTGAAGAGACTGGATCTGTGTAGGGTCCGCCCAGAATGGACCTGATTCCGGCATCCATCCCCACATTCCCCGGCTGACTGCACAGTCCAGGTGTCTGGAGCGCTGCTCTGTCCTGCTGCTCCGTGGGCAATGTGGAACTTCCAAGGCAGGCTGAGTGCCCCCCGAAGCTACTGCCCACTGTCTCCTTTCCAACTCCGTTCAGATAAGGAGGCTCCATTCCCCAAGAGTATGGGAACCAGGGCTCAGTGGGTTGCAGGCATCTAGAGACCTATACCCAGCAGCTGGCACTGGGCTCTTCTCACCTGCCTGTGTTCTCTTGTAGGCACCCAACTTCTCCAAGCCAGTGGGGTGCTACTCTAGCCCTTAACCGGCTTTTCTACAATGAACCTGACCTCATTCCAGGTCCAGCCAGCCTTCAGGGCCTCCCTCACCGACCTCATAGGCCTTCTGAAGTAGAATCTCAGGGTGTCTTGCTCAAGGACATCCCGCGGGGTCTCAAAATGCCTGTGCCCAAAGACACTGCCAAGCTCCCACCCCGACCTAGCCTAGCATTGGGTGCCAGGATGTTTTCAGAGCTAGACATGTGCTTTCCACATCTCTCTCTCTCTCCATGCCCAGCCTGAGCCTGGTATGGGTTTTTGACTGGAAGCATAAAGATTCAAGGTGAATTAGAAGAAGTGCTCTCCTCAAGTAGATATAAAGTGTTATCAATCACAGCTTAATCTAATTAAGCTCTTTAAAATAGCTTCTAAACTAATTAGATTAAGGAGTGATTGATCTCAGTTAAGGCTGCACATTGGGTCGAGGTGTCTGCTTCCTTTTAAAACCATGTGTTCAGAGTCCTGGCCACCTCATTCCTCAGCGTTAGGGCGCAGCTGTTGGAACACCAGGCTCTGGGAGCCCGCTCTGCCGTGGCCCGCCTGCCACTTTATTCTAATTGTGGGCACAGTGCTCAACGGTCAAGACGGAGTGCGCAAATGCAACAGGCCTGAGCATATAAAATGGGAGCGCTGTCAAACCTGGTTTCCACTGACGAGCCCATTTCCCGGCGCTCCTCTTCACATGGGGACAGGCATGACAAACCTTCCCCAGGAAGGCCCTCCTAGGAGGTCTGGGAAGCAGACTCCATAGCCCCCAGACATAATGAATCTCTCCTCATTTCATGCACTCATTCTCACATTCATTCATTCCAACATTGATTAAGTGCCTGTTTGGGGCCAGCCGGAACGTGGGGAGAGAAGGATGTCTGGCAAAGCTCTGCCTCTTTCACAGGCCATAGTCAGCGCAGGACACAAACGTTGAGCACATCCCCACAGAGCGAATGTTTTCCGAGGGCTGTCTGCAAGGGCCTTGGGGTCGGAACTGCTCTTTCCTTCTGTGGGGTGAAGGGCCTAACGGAAATACCCATGAAAACTACTTCTTTTTTAAAAAAAATTTTTTTTAAAAAATTTATTTATTTGAGAGCGACAGACACAGAGAGAAAGACAGATAGAGGGAGAGAGAGAGAATGGGCGCGCCAGGGCTTCCAGCCTCTGCAAACGAACTCCAGACGCGTGCGCCCCCTCGTGCATCTGGCTAACGTGGGACCTGGGGAGCCGAGCCTCGAACCGGGGTCCTTAGGCTTCACAGGCAAGCGCTTAACCGCTAAGCCATCTCTCCAACCCGAGAACTACTTCTGCCCCATCCTGATTGAATCAACTTTTGACCTCCAGCCCCCACTGCCCTTATGTGTATCTGACTGTTGTTCTAATTCTGTTGTGAAACTCTTTAATTCACAGGTCACATCCAGGAAGTGTGGCATGATTGGAGACAGGTCTGGCACGGACTCACTTACTTAGACTCATGGGTCTAAATTCATTTTCTGGCTGTTGTTTAAGCCTGAGGGAGTTAGAAGACCTTTCTGATCCTATTTCTTCATCTGTCAAATGGGGCGAGTGTTAGCACCTCACTGAGGTCTAGTGAGGGTGATGATAACTGGGAAGACTGAGCCCAGGGCCTAGGACAGTGGCAAAAGTCAACAAAAGGGCTGGAAAGATGGTTTCGTGGTTAAGGCGCTTGCCTGCAAAGCCTAAGAACACATGTTGAATCTCCAGGTCCCAAGTAGCCAGACGCAAAGTAACACAAGCATGCAATGTCAAACACACATACAAGGGAGCTTGTTCACAGTGGCTGAAAAGTTTCCTGGCATGCCCATTTCTGTCTCTCTCTCTCTCAAAATTAAAAAAAAAAAGAGTCAACAAAGGGGACCACGGACTACCAAACACCATGTCATGCTTATTATTTCACTCTATATCCAAGAGTTCTCTGTAGCCAAGGTGCTAACCGAGTGAGAAGAAAAGTGATCCCATCCCACGAGTGCAGAGCGGATCGGCGGAGTCGGAGTTCTAGCCCTGCAGAGCGCCTTAAAGAGCTCTGCCAGCATCACCCTCCACCTCCTTCGCAAAGTCAGATTCTGCTGCCAAAAGACTCAATTTATCCTGCACTTGTTTCCAAGAATTAGATGGTATTTGCTGTCTGTTGAAATATGCTGAAGGTAATTAGAGAGAACAGGTCAAAAAAGCACTCACCACTTTAAAAGCTTGGAGGGGCTTAATTAAAATGTTACAATCAGTAGCAGCACAGGGCACCTTAAGATGGGTTCTGAATGGAACTTTGGTTATTTTTTTCCCCTCTCTGCTGTCTGAGCAAGGTCAGGGGTTCTACAGACAGACAGACTTCCTTCTCTGTGAGCAACTAGCTCCTGGGATCTCACCAGCAGATGGAAAGCGCCTCACTGTGACCCAGATGAGCTGGCAAAATGGCAGGTGCTCAGACAACACCTGGATAGATGAACAGATGCCATCTTCCTATTTCTCTACTTGCCTTTTATCAGCCCTCTTCTGGGGACTTCTCTGAGAACATCCAGGCCTCCCATCCTTCCTTAGGACATCTCTGTACATCCTAACAGGAGACAGTATCCCAGAGGACCACAAGGAGACAGCACCTTGACACATCGCCAGTTCCAGCTTGGCTTCAAAGCAAGAAACTACCGGAGTGCGAGAGGCACACAAGTTCCTCCATCCCTAGCTTCTCTCCACATGTAAGTCCCAGCCGGAGCCGGGCTGCCTTCTAAGCCTGCTTCTCCCACTTCTGACCTCTTCACCTTTTTTTTTTTTTTTTTTTTAAAGATAAAGTCTTAGTATGTAGCTCAAACTGGCCTGGAACTTTTATATCTCCTGCCTTAGCCTCCCTAGGCATGTGCCACCATACCTGACATCCCGCCACCCATTCTAAGGGGAAAAAAATCCCTACCTGTAGTTGTAATATCTTCCAGAGCCCACGTTCTCTACAGAAGTAGTGACTACTGCTCATCTTGCTCCCCTCACCAGGATGTCTCTGTGAAAATGCTTGCTGAATCCTAAACTTACTTTGAACCCGCGGAAGTGGCCAGTATGTTGACAACAATATTTTCTCTTGACTCACCAGCCTCCTTCTGTGGCCCTGTTTTCTCTTCCATCCTTACCCAGCTTAGACCCCATGGTCCACCATGATGGCCACTTCCTTGTAAACCCTCCTAAGTCCCTCTCTTCTCTCCGGTCTGATCTGTTGCCTGGGAGACACCAGTCACTGATGAAACCCTCCACCTACATTTTCTATACCTGCCCCACACAGCTGAGCTTTATGGGGGGCACCACCACTGTCACACAAGGAGGAAGACTGTTAGCACTATAAATCCATTGCCCATCTCACAAACTTCCTGGATACCAAGTTCTATCAGCTACCTCTCCTGCTCAAAGTCCCTACCATGCCTTCCCCGCAGCCCCTGGGCCTCTTGCTCTTCCTTTCTCCTGGCTGAAGACCTCATCTGTCTTTTCGGAGGAAACAGAGCAATTTATGAGGCACGTCCTCTCCCCGACTCCCCAGATACGCACTCCTGTCTGCCGATGTGCTCATCTCTCTCCTGGTCCAACAGAGGGGTGGGGCGGGCCCTTCTTTGAAAGGCCTCTTCTCATGGGATCTGGACCACTGACCTCTCCCCAGCTATGTCTATGGCCACACACAGGGCCTCGCTGTCCCGGTAACCAGGTAGGTCCAACTTTTGGGACTTAAAATCGGCCATCCCTCCTCCCCATCACCTGTTCTCTGACCTCAATGTACCTGGCGTCCTACATCCTAGGCCACTCTAGTCCCTTGGCCCCTATCTTTCTTCCCATCTCTTGGTTCCCTCTTGACCCTCCTTCTTTAACTTCCCGGTGTGGACCACAAAACCACTCACCAGTATCACTGGCTCCCTGCACACCTCCCTATCTGGTGAAGAGCCTGTCTTTGGACAATCCTCCCATCTGGTTTCCCATTCCTAAGTCTTGGGGCCTAGTGGCCACCAGGAAAACAGTGGCTTCATCACGGATTTTCAAATGGAAGCTTCAGCCCAAGCTAGTGTCCTGCTTTCAGGGTATCTGGTTCTACATGGGCACTGGGGAATCGAACCTGGGCCAGCAGGCTTTGCATGTAAGTGTCTTTTGCCTCTAAGCCATCTCCCCAGCCCTCTTTGTCCTTCTTTGGTTACTGTGGTGGTTTGATTCAGGTATCCTTCCATAAACTTAGGTGTCCTGAATGCTAGGTTCCCAGCTGATGGAGATTTTGGAACTAACGCCTCCTACAGGCAGTGTAGTCTTGGCGGCGGGCTTATGATGTTAACGCCAGTTTCCCCATGCCAGTGTCTGGCACACTCTCCTGTTGCTGTTGTCCACCTTATGTTGGCCAGGGGGTGATGTGCATCCATCCTCCACTCATGCTATCATTTTTCCCCTGCCATGGTGAAGCTTCCTCTCAAGTCTGTAAGCCAAAATACCCACCCCCGCTTTTGTCCCCAAAAGCTGCTCCTGGTCAGGTGATTTCTGCCAGCAATGAGAACCTGACTGCAACAGTTACCTTGCCAATTCTCTGCAGAGACAACCTTAAGCCTAAACCCAGTCACTTACTTCCAGTGGTGACACACCCTTGGCCTCTTATGGAGGATGTGACTCTTCTCCTACTTCTCTGACCCTCTCAGTTTCCTCCTTCTCCACTTGCTCCTTCAGAGGAGTTGCATGAATCCAGTTAATGGGTGTATGTGAGCTCACTGCATGCTCAATGTGATCTCCCACGGCTGCGCGTGGGTGGGCAGGAGCTGTTCGTCATGGCTTCATTGCCCCCCTGGACTCTGAGGAGGCCCAGATGCAGTGTTCAAGCTGACGTGGCTGAAAGCTTTCGGAGCCAGAGTGGAGACTCAGCTCGACTGATTGGCTTTGTGCCCTTAGGCAAGTTAGTGACCACTTGAAGCGTCAACTCAACATGAAATATTGCTAGTGCCACTTTCCTCACAAAGAAATGATGAAAAGTGCCTGGTGTGATGTTTTAGACAAGTATAAATAGCTTAATAAACAGTAGCTTCATCATTAGCACATGTAGGTAAGGGACTCAGAGATATTCTTAGGGCTGGGACAATGGGGCATGTATTTAGTAAGTCAGTGGGCTATTTCCACTAAAGAGAGGAGAGAGAAGAGAGGGGAAGAGAGGAGACAGGAGAGAAGAGAGGGGGAAATACAACTTGGACAGCAGTACTTTTAAGGGGTAGACTCGGGACTCTGATGTGGGAGAGAAAGGCCTCTGTCGTGTTTTAATCCAGCCTGGTTTGTGTTGTGGGTCCCAAGCCCCACTCTCATTTTTTTTTACAGATGGCCATTCCAAGTACTTTACCACATAACAGAAACCTTGTTAATAGCAAGGATGAAACTCGAACTTTGGTCTGAGTATCAAGCATGATGTTCTATATTCTCAACACACACACATACACACACCTTAGCAAAAAATGAAGAATATATGGTTGTGTGTTCACTGTGGGCCTTTTGAGCCAGCACCTGTTTGTATCTTATCTGGGGTCGGTACTCAGTCCCATCCTCCATCAACATCAACCTGCAGCTATAAGAAACCAGGGATGCTGGTGGTTAATTTGGTCCTCTTCGTTACAGCCGTGGTTCACAAAAGTGAACCCAGAGGCCCAGGCCTAGCAGTGTAGAGGGGCTGCTGAGAGACGTGAGGGAGGGACAGACTCTGACTTCCCATCCCTGCTTTAATCAGAAAAGCTCCACTGCTGTCTGTTTTATCTATCAGGTTTCTACAAAGGCTTACTTGTGAACAGTGGATTCCATACAGAAGCCCTTGTACCGTGTTCTTTCTCCCACCTGGGACTGCACAGAATGAGCTGAGCGCTATTACACCAAGGCTCAGAAAGAATACTTGATGTCCAGCTGGTGGTGCTGTGTGAGGAGGTTGGAGGACCTTTTGGACGTGGGGCCTGGCTGGAGGACACAGGGCCATAGCGGTGGGGCTAGATGGCTACAGGCCACCCCTACTCTGGCTCTCTGTTTCTTGATCTGCTGGTGTATGCGGAACGAGCTGCACGACCAGATCCCACTGTGGTGCCTTCTGTGTCATGAAAGATGGTGTCTCCTGAACCATGAACCAGAATGAAGTTTGTAGAAATTTTCTAGAAAGATCACTGCAATGTCAGTATGAGTGAAAAATGAGGTGTTATTTATCTGGGGGCCAAAGAGTGTGAGATAGCTCTTTAAAAATGCTTTGATCTCCAGCTGAGATTTTATTTTTGTTTTATAGTTTTCATAGCCGAGGAAAGGTGTAAGTGAACACACAAGACATGGTAATTTCTATATCAATCATTGCTGTAGTCAGGCCACCCTAACAATGAGAACCTCTCCTCTTTTGAGTAGCTTCTGTTGGATATCTGGTGACATCAATGCAAAAGCTATGAATACAGCCAATGTGCCACCTGGTTCTCAATCTCCTTTGCATGACCAAGACGTTCTAGGAAGACAGGCGTGGTGGCACACACTTGTGATCCTACCACTCAAGAGGTGGAGGTAGGAGGATCAGAAGCTCAAAGCCATCCTCAGCTACATGGTGAGATCAGACTGGCCTACATGAAACCCTAGCTCAAAAAAAAAAAAAAAAATGGTTGGAGTCAAATCAGAAGCTTATTTCCTTCAGGTGCAAGGGAAAGACTATACATCTAATTTCACTAATTTCAAATTCATCCAGCTCAGTGACCGATTCATTCAGGTGGTCCTCAAGCATTTATGGAGAACCCATTATTTGCCAGTCCCTGTGTTTCAGCAGAATTAATTGTGTGGAAAACTGAATAATTAAAACCACATCATATTTTAAATGCTTTAGTGGGGAAACAATACCGTTGTGAATGGGGCCAGGGCTTTTTAGAAGGCAATCTTTTGGTAACTTGCTTCTCAGTGGAGCATCTTATAATTGAAGGACTTTTGTCACTTTTAGTGAAAGAAGTGGGGTTCATCTTAAGTTGTCCTTAAGAAAAAAAAAAATCACAAGTAGAGTGGAAATTCCAATTAAGTAAAAACAAAAGACTCTAAAAGAAAAACCTTAAAGACTGCCAAAATACAGAGAGTGCTGTATCTAATATGGAGCTCAGCCCTTGGCCTTCAGGGACGCTCAGGAAAGACCATCCAGATGTAGCCTGGAGCCTTGGCCTGCCCATTGTCTGCCTCTCCATGACCAGTGGAACGGAGCAGTAACAGATGGAGCGAGGCAGAAGGGTCATACTGTGCTGGAAACCACTTCTGTCACATGATTTGTTTACAATTCCCAGTCACAAAGCAGGCCATGGTTTTGTTTTCTCCTTTCCCAAATAAAGGCCCTGTGGCTAAAACTGATGGGGAAGAAGGCCACACAGGGCCAGTCATCCAGGAGATGGGTGATTTACAGCAGTCTACGCATCTCTCAAACTGTGGGACTGCAATATAATTGGGTGAGACAGTAGCATTTAAAAGAACCTAGCCTCTATGGGATGAAACCTGCGGTGTGGACTCACTGTGTGGCGGGTTAAGCTAATTGATTGGGTGTGCCCATGTGTTTTGCAGACACCCTGGGTGGGTAAATGAGCACTCTCGTGTCCAGCGCTCACCGTGATACCAAGGAGTTCTAGTGTCTCTGCAATTTAGTAGGGACAAGAAAGAAAAGGATTTGGAGAGGAAAAGACATGGGCTCAGGGCTAGCAGGATGGCTTAATGGTTAAGGCACTTGCCTGCAAAGCCAGAGGACCCAGGTTCAATTCCCCAGGACCCACATAAGCCAGATGCACAAGGTGGTGCATGTATCTGGAGTTCATTTGCAGTGGCTAGAAGGCCTGGTGCACCCATTCTCTTTCTCTCTCTCTGCCCTCCTCCCTCCCATATGTGTGCCTGTCTCTCTGTCTCTCAAATGAGTAAAAAAGAAATAAGGAAAAGAAGGAAGGAAGGAAAGAAGGAAGGAAGGAAGGAAGGAAGGAAGGAAGGAAGGAAGGAAGGAAGGAAGGAAAGGGGCTCAAGAACACTCCGCTAAAAATGTGGTGATGGTTGGACTTGATCTGTGATTTCCCCTCACCATCCTCTTTCATAGTGGCAGAGGACACCGGTGTGAAACCAGAACAATGCTCAGAAATTAAACACATGCTGAGAACTCAGTCTAGTGGGTCAGATTCTCTCAAGACAGCTGGAATGGGGCATAGCACACATTGAGCATGTTGTTGAACTAGGAACATGAAATTCCTCCTGAAATGCCAGCCCTCCTCCACACTAGACACCTTCCTCAAAACAACTTTCCTATATGGCAAAAAGTCTTGGTGAAAGATCAGATCCTACCACTGCCTAAGGGTATTGCTGTTCTGGCCTGTAATCCCAGCACTTGGGAAGCAGAGGTAGGAGGATAGCTCTAAGTTTGAGGCCACTCTCAGACTATATAGTGAATTCCAGATCAGCCTGGGCTAGAGCAAGAGCTTACCTCAGGAAAAGAAAATATTGCTATTTAGGCTCCTGGAAAGGAAATTTGAAATGACAGATTGACCAATGGTCCCTTGGTCTTCAGACTCCATGCTTCTCTCTGCAGCTGGCGTCCTGACTCTTCGCAATTAGAGTGGTGAGCTCCTCCGTCATTTATTAAACCCTACTGTACATCAAACCCTGTCTGAAACAGGGATCAAAATAGAAGTGCTTGCCCTATAGAGCTCATACTTTAGGATGAGAATACTTGTGTTCCTTCTAGGACTTTCCAAGTTATAAAGTGTTTACACATCCTTGACTCTGATCATCACACTAAACTCTAGAGCAGCAAGATTAGGCAGTACAACTAACTACATTTGTAGCTAAGAGAAGGCCCACAGAAAATAGGAGGTTTGCCTATGTGCTCATTCTACTAGGAACTTTTTAATTAAAATAAATAGTAGCTATGTAAACTCCTTGGAGTAATATAGCTAAAATGAGTGGGAATACAAGCACTTCATAAACTGGATCATGGCCACTTAAAAAGTTGGGCAGGTATGAATATTTGAAAGACATTTCCACAACCCGCTTCCAGGGGTCTTAGCACATTTACAATGGGAGTGTGTTCAGCGCTAACTTTGAACATGACTACATACAATGACTATGTTTTCTTTTTAAAAAAAAATTATTTATTTACTTATTTATTTAATGAAGAGACAGAGAGAAGGAGAAAGAAGATAGAATGGGTGTGCCAGGGCCTCCAACCACTGCAAACAAGCTCCAGGTACATGCACCACCCTGCGCATCTGGCTTATGTGGGTCCTGGGGCAATTGAACCTGGGTCCTTAGGCTTCTCAGGCAAGCGCCTTAACCGCTAAGCCATCTCCCCAGCCTGAATGACTGTGTTTTCTATTACTCTAGACATAACATCTTGAGGCATGTGGCCTGAGAGAGGCAAAGAGCCTCTTTTTGTCAGAAGGATCCAGAATTCCACTGTTTATAGTAGGCAATGCACTTTCTCTCCCAGAGGGCTTTTCAAGGCAGTCTGCCAAAAGGGCCTTCTTTTGCTTTAGGGAATAAGCTGCTCAAGGACTTCTCTAGAAGAATGTATTCCTAGGAAGGGGTACGTCCAGTCCAGTGTTTGAACATGACCTGAGGGAGGGGAGCAGGGCAGCCTGCCTCTGGTTTATGTGAGAGGTGTGAATGGAGGGGGCAAGACCCTTGAGAACAAGATACCCAGGCATGGTACTAAGAGATACCCACTGAGCAGCCTTTTCATACCATGCTCCGTGCCACTTCTGTATGGCTAAAAGAATTTGCTTCCAGAAGCAACCGGTCTACTTATTGCATTTTAGGCAAAGAAACAAGGGCACTGGGACAGAGTGCTCTGGATGCGTCAGTGTTATAATAGAGGGAGCCAAGATGACAGTACAGAGGGTGACTCCCTTTCCTATCTCTGTGGTTGTGATGGCTTTGTGTAACGTGCCAGCGACCTGTTTTGTGTTTGCCGCCCCCATCAGACTGTGAAGTACCCGTTCATCTCCCTACCACTGCACATCCTGACCCTAGCGCAGGCCCTGGTACAGACAAGGTACCAGGCACACAGGAGAATTAGTCAGTGATGCAGGACCTGAGGTCCAGGGAGCAGCAGGGCGCAAGGGGAGCCAGCCTGAGTGAGAGCCCGGGCTTCCTCCATGCTAGCCCAAGTGTCTGGGCAGCCCCCCTTCCCCAGGCACCCTCACCTCGGCAGACTGGCCTGTGGTCGCTCCAGGCTGCAAACATGTCGCTCACTTTCATGCAGGTGATCCGCTTGGACCCTTGCAGGTCATAGCCCTCGTTGCAGGTGAACTGGACGCTGGACCCTAACCTGGGTGGGAGACAAGGTGTGTCATGAGCTTAGTCCCTTGGCCTGCTAAGCCCTGCCCAGAGTCCATCCTGTTTCCTGACTCGAGTCCCCTGGGCAACGTTCTTTCTCTTTTTGGCCTTTTGTCAGGGCTCCACCGTTTACCACTTAAAATGTGTTGGCAGGAACATCTGCTCTTCATCTTTGTTGTTTTGGACCATTTGATGGGTTTAGGATTGAGTTAAAAGGAGATTTTTGTGGGTGAATTGTGATTCTCTGAGATAAGTATCAATTAGGGCAGCCAAGAGTGGGTGGATGGTACCCATAAACTATGATGAAAATAAAGGATTGTGGGAGGAGGTTTTAGTAGTTCAAAACTTTGCAAAATGTACCAGCTCAGAGGCCCTGGGGACTGCCAGAGGACTGCACGCCTGTGTCATCGGATAGCATGTCACTACTGCGAGTGGCAGCCCTTTGAACCCCGAAACCTGGCTACATAGGTTGACAGTGGTGGTATTTGTTGGCAGTTTTCAGTGACATCCCCATCCCCGTAAAAGCATGGCCGTTCTTCCAAGGACTAGATCAGTAGAGCACGTCTACAGCTACGGCTTGTTCCAAGCAAGGCCCGCTTCCCACATGTGTTCCATTTTCTCTGCCCTACCTCCAGCCCTTGCCCTCCCACGACCCAGGCCACCCCACCCTCTTTTGCAATCAGAAAGTTCCTCAGTAGGTCTTACCTGAAGTCCGAGCCTAGTCTTTTGCCCTTTTCAGGTATGCCAGGGTCTGGACACATATTATGTCCTTGGGACACACCAACCTGAGTTACTACAAGGCAAAAAAACAGCACACACATAGATGGACAGTCTCAGGAAGGTACCAGGCAGGGCAGTGTCTCAGGGAGGGCGGTGGAAGCAGAGACAGAATGAGCCCTTGCCCCCCCGTGTTAGTGCGGGGTGGCTTGGCTCTCCGGGATGGGACTCTACTAGAGTTGCAAGGTGGGGAGCTGCTTTTGACAAATTCCTTTGCAAGAAAACTCCACGTGGAATTCATTGAGAGCACGAGGGCTCTGAGACAGTTCCCACCCACCCCCAACAACCACCCTGTCCCCTTGTCCCACACCAGTGGCCAGACAGGGACCACCCATAGCCTCTGGTGACCTCCCCACCCTGCGCTTCAGATCCAGGGGTGGAGAGGAGACTCTAGATGAGGTGATCCCTCCCCAGACCTCAGCCCCAGATGGAGATGACTCAAAGAAAGTTAAATAAAAGGTGGATGCATGATCAGAAACGATAAAGAATGTGAGAAAGAGAGAAAGAGAAAGAGAGAGAGCGATCTGTATTTTGAAGTTCAAAGCAACTTTAGCTCATATATGGACGTTGCTTATGAAAAGTCTTTCCCCCCCAGACACTTGTCAAACCACAGCAAGTAGTCACCGGAGCACCCTCCCCACACACACTTCCCCTGCCCAATGCCATCATCCAAGGTCACCAACCAAAGATGTCACCTGGGCTGCTTCTGACAGGTGGCACGATGCTCTGACACCTGCCAGACATCTGTTCACAAGAACCATACACACGGCTGTCTGGGCCCACACAGAATGTGATCTGGGGCGGCGAATACACTCATGGTGCAGAGGGTGGGCCACTCTCGGGGTCCCTGCCTGGTCATTTTCCTTGATGTTCACATTAATGAGACTGGGGTCACCTCACAGTGCTGGATTCCTGGCTTGGAGGATGACCAGGAGCTGGGCAGGCAGACAGTTTAGCTTGAGAAATCCTCTTCCATGACACACCAATCCCATGATCCCAACAGTAGCCTCTGAATGAGGGGCTCTGGGGCATCTACAGCAATATCCTTGCGCTCACTCATGCCCTCTCCCACCCCTTCAGCTCAGTCTCGTATCACGTGAGTGATACACTCTACCGCTCACTCGTTCCCTCACATGGGCGTGCCACAAGCACTCACCGAGCAGCTACTTTGCACAAGGGGAGATGCCAAGGGTACTTAGATAAACCACTGTCCTCAAAGGAGCTCCCAGTTGAGCGAAGCCGTGACCCATGGAAAGGAACTTCACAACCAGAATGGGGAGGCAATGAAAGAGGCAGGTCAGGGCTGCTCAGAGGACAGCGCAGTCTGGGGGTGCTGGGAGAAGTCCGTGGAAGGCGCCACGTCACACAGACTCTCTGAACAGGTATGGTTTGGACACATGGGGAAGTGACAGAGGCAGAAGACAGGCATGGAGAGCGAGGTGGAGACACAGAACCAGAACCAAAACCAGGGCTTGCTGGGTGCAGCCAGAGTGAGGGGGAGTTGAAGAGTGGCAAGGAAAGAGGGAAGGGAAGCATCAGAGATCTGACTTTTGAGAGGCGCCAGTCTCATCCCAAGCCCCCTGTGCCATCACTGAAGACTCCAAGCAGGAGCAAGGCCCGGGGATCCTGATTACTCAGTTAGTGGTGGGCGGTTAAGGATGGTTAAGGAAGGTCTGTGATTGGTCAGGTCAAGGTCAAGAGCCCTGCAGAGACAAGAGACAGCAGGAGTGGCTGTGGAAAGAGGATCGCCATGGAGTGTGGAAGACTAAGGCAGGAGGAGGGAAGCAGGGAGCCGTGAGACATGGTGGCTGGAAAAAGTAGGGAAGGTGGGGCCTTGCTGAGGCTGTGGCGCACTTCTGCAGGTACAGATGGGGCTTAGCCCCTGTTCAAACCTCCAGGTAGCCCAGGGAATGGCTGCCAAGGGACCTGAGGGTTGAGACAGGCTGCACACACCAGCTGCCTTCTTGGTTATATGGCAATGCTTGCAAGGCCTCTTGGGTGGCTCTGCTCTGCCAGGTTGAGGTAGGACATCCATCTGGACATTTGTCCCCATCCCCATTTCTTGACAAGCCTCTACCTCCAAAACATTTGTACCCTAAACTTCACAAAGCCATCATTCCACATCAACCTAGAAATCTTCAGGCTGGAACAGTGAGCCTGAGGTGACTTCCCAAAGCAGCACAAGCCCCTGCTTCCATGAATCCACAGAAGGAAGGAGATAACGGGGTCTTCCTGCAGACTGGGGCCTGGGAGGAAGGAAGTTATGGCCTAAGGAAGAGATAGTCCCAAGCTGTTTTTGATGCATCCCTGAGCCATCATTGCAGCCGATCCCTGACGGAATACCCCTGCCCTGTAGGTCCCGCCCATTTGTCCTGCCTATGACCACATCCCTCCGAAGGTCTCTGCTAAGGACCACCTCATGGGAACCCCCTCACCTAACATTGTGAATACTCAGTGGTTCTCGTTGCCATTCTTGCCCTCTCATTTAGTCCTGACGCCACCCGGGAAGCAGTGAGGATAGTAGACTGCTTGGATGAGAGTGGGACTGATGGAATTGAGGCAAAACTACCCACCAAACCAGCCCCTGACATGCGGAGCACAGCTCCTGCTCCTCTGAAGCCAGCCAGCACCTTGCAGGGGCTCAGATCCATCTGAGTTTCTGACCCAGAAAGGACGCAGCTTACACCTATCAGTGACCTCCTTCAGGACAGTTGGCAGCTGTCCTAAGAGCATCTTCAAGAAACTTGTATCCCAGAGAACCATTCACTGTATGAGTCACCTTCCCCTTCCTCCACAAGGCCACAGCTACACTCCCTGCCTAGACCAGCCACTGGTATCAGTAGCACTCATTTGCTGTCAGTTACTGGGAGACAAAAATGCAGGGCAATCCGTGCCTTGGCCACGAGGGACCTGGGGTGAGGAAGAAAAGCAGCAACATGCTTATAAAGCAACATGTCTGACCCAAAGCGAATAGAGACATGGCCAAGAGCGATGGTCAGGGGCCCTGGCTCTCATGGACTGACGGTGGAGGCAAATCTGCAGGGTCCACCCCTTCCTTGGAGTTGAGACCAGCCATCCACAAGGGTCTGAAGAGAATATCTGCAGGCATCTGCAGCCTGCCTCTGGGCAGCTTGAGTCATACCATCCCTTTCTGAGGGAATCTTGCAGTGGGGATTAATGTCTCGCTGGGTAACATACATGTTTTAAGGAATATTTGCATTATTTCCTTAGCATAGAGTTTCTGTATCTACCTGGTGGAGTTGTGAGTATCCAAAAACTTGTAGGAGATGAAAACCATAAATCCCTTCTCCAGAAACACATGACCCACACCACACGTGGTTTAGTTTATAGACATCCTGAAGTTCTCAGTCAGGAAAAGCCTTAGATTCAATAGCACCCTTAAGTGGAAGGCAGGGGTTTAAGATTCTATATCTGTACCCTACAGGTGTGGAAACTGAAATATTAATTTCTAGGGGAACATGAGATAAGCACCCTCCCCCCCCCCCGACGCAGGATCGTTTCCCAAAGTTGGCCTGTGGCTCCGTGGGAAATGAAGCCACGAGTTTCCCAGTCCCTCTGGATCCCAACCATAGAAAAGAGCACACGGGCACACGGCACGGGCAGAGTTTTCTCCATAGAGTCCTGAACTGGCCTGCCACTCCCCTTCCAGCTCCTTCCCCTGACACCCTAGCCAAGCACCAATGCAGAGCCCCCAGCTGTCCTCTGACATCCAGCCCCTTGGGCCCTGGGCCATGGGAGATACTGGTCTCCAAATGACCCTTGCAGTCACTGGTACCATGGGCACTCAGGGAACCAGAGAGACCCGAGCTAGCCCTCACACTCAGGCTCAGTGGTCAGGGCCAGGCCCTAGCTCTCTCCTGGCCACAGCCACCATCGGAGTCTGGGAACTCAACGGTGACTCCTCCTCTCCTTACTAAGTATGTCTAGCAACTGAGGAAAGGTGGGTGCAGGGGGCTGAGAGGGAGAGAGCGACAGGAGAGGGTAAGGAGCTGAGCAGGCATGGGAAGAAGGCAAGAGAGAGAGAAGAGGAAAGCAGAAAGTTGAAGAAGGAAGGGTGAGGCAAGCAGGAGGTAGAGGCAAGAGTGGAGCGGGCAGAGATCGGAGGGGGAGGAGGACTCGGAAGGAAGGGGAAGGAAGGGAACCTGCAGTGCAGGCACTCGGGGGGACCGTGATGCCTTGCTCCTTGCGCTTCCTCCAGATGGAAGATGGAGTTTCTGGAGAGGTCTGTGATTTCAAGTCTAGCTTTTAGAGGACAGGATGCCTCCCCAGAGCTTTTCTGTGTTTATACTTGAAAGTCCCTCTGCGTAGGCTCTAGCTACCATGTATCTCTAAGAGTGATATTCCAGATCATTCTCCAGCATTAGACCTCTTTAAATTTTTTTCACATGTCTGCACTATGCATGCATATATAACATGCTTGTATGTATGTGGGTGTACATATGAGCACATGCTTGTGGAGGCCATAGGTTGATGCTGGGTGTCTTCTTTAGTTGTTTTCTATCTTTTTTTTTTTTTTTTTTTTGAGACAGGGTCTCTCACTCAACCCAGGTCTCACTGAATCTGCTAGACTA
This sequence comes from Jaculus jaculus, assembly GCF_020740685.1. NCBI lineage: Eukaryota > Metazoa > Chordata > Mammalia > Rodentia > Dipodidae > Jaculus > Jaculus jaculus. The sequence continues at coordinate 71,342,360 of NC_059106.1, read as the reverse complement.
ATTAGCCAGCAAGCTCCAACAAGCCTCCTGCCTCCACTTACCCAGCACTAGGAGTAAAGGTCTGGGCCACCCATATGGCTTTTATGTGGGTACTGGGGATGTGAACTCAGGTCCTCATATCTGCATGGTAAGCCCTTTGACGACCGAGCCAGCTCCTCAGCTCCCTGGGACTTCTTTTAATCTTCTACACAGTGAGTAGCAGTTCCATGTTCTCAAAGATGCAATCCAGCCTGTGCCCAAGCACCTCCCCACTGCTTCAGGAGGCAGGGCCCAGCCCTCCACTCTTCTCTCTGCCCAGCCACATCCACACACAGCCTGGGAGGAGGTTGCTAAGGATGTTCCTTCCTCCTTTTCTTAGACCCTAGCCTGAGGTCATCAACTCATGGTAGAGGAGCCACAAAGAAGACAATCTTAGCAGGTGGAAGTGATTGAAAAGGAAAAATAAAGAGAGAAATGTAGCAGTAATGACTCCCTGGACCACAGTTCAAATGGGAAGTGAGGGAGGAAGAGGAAGAAGGAGGAAATGGGAGGAGATTGGCAAAGGACAGGCTTGGGCTGCTTGCTGGCTGCCCGGGGAAAGTAGGGGCAGGGGTTCAGTGTGCCCATGCGCAGATGGAGGGAGGCAGGGGTGAAGGAAGTCGTCAGGCAGCATCTGGCTTCCCCACGGTCCTAGCACCGGCAGGTCAGACCCGAGCACGAGAGGCCCCATTGCCCAGGTTGGCAGCAGACTGACAACACTTACACACAGATGTCTTCTGGTTGTTGTCTTTGCTGGGCATCAACTTCACGCCTCGAGATTTCAGCTCGATTTGCTTCTTGACTAGAGAGGAAGAGAGAAGAAAGAGAGTTTGAGCTGTTGTCTGCTATGGCCAGGGATGAGGTCCCTGCAGCTGGAACTGGGACATTCCATGGGATAGGGTTCAAGCCAGGAGCCCTCCCGGACAGGAAGATAGCACGGGCACCAGACCAGGGAGGCAGGATGGGTGTTCTCCCCTCAGCTGGGACTTGCAGGCATTCCTTCAGGTCGCTCCCAGATATGAGATCTCGCCACTGAACAAACTACTGACCTCAGTCAGCACTTCCGCGAGCCTTTTGTGAGTATCTGCTGACCCAACTGTGCAGCCTGACAGTTTAGATCTGAAATGTTCTCCACCAGCTCTGTGTGAGGGGCTCAGTCCTCTACTGGTGATATTATGGGTCAGTGGTAGAGGACATTTTGCAAGGGAAACCTAGTTGAAGGAATTTAGGGCCTAACGAATGCATCCTTGAAAGAAATATCAGGCCCTTAGACCCTTCCTGTCTCTCCTTTGGCTTCTGTTGCTGCCACGAGGCTGGCAGCTTCCTCCACCAGGTGCTCCCAACTTGACATCCTAGGTCCAAAGCAGGAAGGCCTGGGGACCATGGACTGAGAGCTCTGAAATGGTGAGCCACATTAACCTTTCTTCTTTTAAAGTTGATTTGTCTTAGGTATTTGTTATAGCAATGGAAAGCTGATGAATGAGCATTCTGGTCTACCCTCTGTAGAGCCTGCCCTGCTAAATTTATGAGCCATTCCTGACAGGGAGTGTTAAATGGATCATTTCCCTGTATCTGCACCATTATGATATGATTATCTTTTTTTTTTTTTTTTTTGGTACTACTGGGAATTGAACCCAGGGCCTCATGCATGATAGACAAGGTCTCTACCACTGAGTTGTATCCTCAACCTCATGATATAACTTTTGTATTTCTTCTCACTGCAGAAGTGAGATCTATTTTCCTACCTACCCCTTGACCTTGGCTTTGCCAACTGGAAATTTGGAGGCCTTGAGTCCAAAGACTTGAAAAGCGCCTGCCAGATTAGGCCTTCTCCAGTGCACCACTGCTGTCATGAGAAGTCATGGCTGGTCTCAGGAGAAGGGAGATGAAGGTCGGAGCCCATAGCTCTACCTAGCCCACAGTCTACCAGCTGACTTGGGGCAGGGGAAGCTGAGTCTCTGAGATCGTTGAGGGGTGGCAGTCATGTGGTTGGATTAAATATGGCCTTGACTCTGTCCAGTCCACAGCTCTGCAGGACTTTGCTGAGTAGCACACAAAGGTTGCAAAGCCAGGAGTCCCTGATTCCGTTTGTTTACCCAGCTCCTTTGGTCTGGCTACCCATAACTTCTCCTGACCACCAAAGGCTTCATCCCGTCTCTGGTTATAAACCTCGGCCCTTATCTCCAATCCAAGGCCCCTTGTGTCATCCCAGCTGACTCTGCCCAGGCTAAGACTGATGCTCTGATGCCCAAAAGTGATGACAACTGTGGCCAGGCAACTCACTATGTACCAGACCTGAGCGCTTTACAAGTTCTTTACTGAAACTAGCTTCCTTGGCTCTTGTCTTATACCACACATGATTTCTCAGTAAATCTGTTCAAATATGTCCCCAGTGTGACCACTTGCCACATCTTCATGTCTGTCACTCTGGTCCACGTTCCTGATATATCTCTCTCTTTGCTACCATAGCCTCCCTTATCCTCAGCACCAGAGCCAGAAGAATCTTGCTGAAGCATGAATCAGACAGCGCTATATCTCTGCTAAGAACTCCTCAACGGCACCTCAGCCTGGAGCACAAGCCAGCCCCTGCCAAATGGCCCACAAGGGCCAATATGTGCTCTCTGTGACTTCTCCAACCCTTCCCTTGACCGCTGCCACTCTGCCCTGGCATCATGGGCCTCCCCAGGCTTCTTGCAATGTAATCAGGCCTATTGCTTTGACTTAATAGCTCCTCAGAATATTTCTCATCACTTGTTATCCTTTCCCTGGAAACAACTGCACAAAGGCCTCATTGAGCCTTCCCTGACCACTCCAGTGGAACAACACCTCCAACCTCAGCTCTCCTGCCCCCTTCTACTTCATCTATTGAGCTGTCTAGTATACCTTATCATTTATGGGGTTATTTTTGTCACCCCCACATTGCAGTGTGAGCTCCACCAAGGCAAAGCTTCTTTATTTAAAATTTATTTACTTGAGAGATAGAGAGAACGAGAGAGAGAGAGAGAGAGAGAGAGAGAGAGAGAGAGAGAGAGAGAATGGGCACACAGGGCCTCCAGCCACTGCAAATGAACTTTAGACACATGTGCCACCTTGTGCATCTGGCTTACGTGGGTTCTGGGGAATCAAACCTGGGCCCTTAGGCTTCACCGTAACTGCTAAGCCATCTATCTCTCCAGCCCCCTTTTATTTGTCTTAAGTTTTTTAAGGCAAAGCTTCTTATTCACTGCTGTACCCTCCATGCCTAAACAAGTGTCTGGTTCACTTGTAGTGGGGTAATAGGAATCATATCACTTGGTCCTTCGACTTCCAATATGCTTGCCCTGGGAGTTATTATGCCTACCTACTGAGAGAAAATAAATAAACAAAAGAAATAAAATTAAGGTGTCTCAGGTAACTAGCTATAGGACACACAACTGAGCCTCAGCTTTGCTGTGACCTGCATCTGTCTCTTGAGTAACTTCCAGGGTAGCGTCAACTTTCCACCGCATCCCCCTGCCCCCAGCTCAGGCACTGTAGGTTCAAGCGCTGACACAAGACTGAAGAAAAAATAGCACATCCAAAACAAAAGTCTGCAACTATCAATAGTATGGGGCTGGGGGGGGGGGTCCCAGTTCCCCCAGCTATGGCTAACCCAAAAACCCAACCAAAGACTTGGCCCCTGACAAGCCACAATCCAAGTTGAATGCCTGAGAAAATACAGTTCCCACCCCAGAGGCTCGACTTCCTGACGCTCACTGGAGCCTCTTTTATAAATGCACACTGCTCCCTGTGTGTATCCAGCAGGAAAATTTCCAATGAACACTAACATGGACGCATTATCAAACAGAGGGCATTAGTAGAGAAACATGCATTATTCAAGTTGAGCTAATATGCTATGCCAGGAGGGGAAAAAAAAAAACAATCCCTGATCTAACCATCCCTGGGATATGTAGAGCACTCTGAGCAGCATAAGGATAGTTGGAGCCCCTGTTCCCAAGACCCCAGGGTGGCAGGGTCATGGTAAGGGGGCCTCTGACCTGGTGTAGCCCAGCTGATGCAGGGTTGCATAGCTGACTAACTGTACCCAGGCAAGAGGCAGGGAGTTGATATCTTCATGGTCTCCTGCCTCCATGTGTAGTGTCTACTGGAGGGAGAGGTGTGAAGATGGGACCAGAGCACTGTGGATGCCATTCCCAGGGACAACATGCCACTTGGGTTGTTTTGGAACTGCTGATGGGAGCTGTAAGATATGGGCAGATATGAGAGAGATACAGCTAAGACGGTCCACTCTTCCTGTTTCACTGAGGAAAAGTCTACTGACCCTCTGCCTTCTGGAGGTCGCCACAGGACTCCTTCTGACTCTGAGGCCCATTTTATATACTTGTCCCACCCCAGAAAAGACTCTCTAACATCAATGGATTTGGTACCCAATAGCCACTGGACTGCTTTCAGTAGTGGATGATGTCAGCACACTGCCCCAAGCTGGTGTTAACTTCCCTTTTACTTCCTGTTACTTCAGATGGGATGGAGTTTGTCAAGGTAATAACAAGGACTGAATGACAAGGAATCTAAAAACTAATTTATATTTAAACTTTGTGACTGGGCTCCTTAGAGCTGGCTCTCCATGTCTGCATTACTCATGTAACTTTTGGGTGTAGCATGGTTATCAGAAACACATCAGAAGCTCTGGGAAGTTTTTGTTCTCATAATGTGGTCCTGGAGAATGCAGGGGGGCCAACACTCTTTGAGCAAGGGATCCTCATTCTAACAACAATAGGTTCTGGGGAGGTGGAGCCTATAGTCAGCCCATACTATGTGAAGTCTGATGAGTGGGTCAGTATTTGGGTTTGTATATGAAATGTACCTCTATATGCTGGTGTGATAATGTTGACATCTCCACTGGTAGTGCTATTTTGGAAGTGCTGAGAACTTTTAAGAGGTGGGACTTAGACAGAGGAAGCAGGTCCCTGAAGCTGTGTCGTGGGTCAAGGGGTGCTATATTTTGCTCTCCCCCCTTTCTTTTCTCTCTCTCCTCCATCCCTTCCTGTCTCTCCTTTCTGTCTACCATGAGGTGAACTGCTCTGTTCTAGCTCAAGATCTCCACCTCACTCAGGTCCTTGGCAATGGAGCCAGTTGACTGTGGACAGAAATCTCTAAATGGGTGAGCAAAAATAAACCTTCTCTCCCTTCAGGTGATTGTGTCAAGTAATTTGACACAGCAGTGAAAATCTAGCATAGAAAACAGGCTCCAGAGAAGCAGGGTTGTTATTGTGATGATCTGACAATGAGATTCTGAAGCCTACAGAACTAGTTTCGGGGGAGGAAATTGGAAGAGTCTGGAGAAGTGGGATAAAGACAGTGTAGAATGCTGTAAGGAGAAACTAATGGGAAATACTGGTGAGAGCTCAGAACAGAATGCCGATAGGAATGAGCAGTGAAGAGGTTTTAGGTGGGAACAAAGCCTCTATTGTGAATGGGTTGTGTTACATTCATAATAATTGTGGCCAAGAGCTTGTCTACATTTTGCTTATACCTTAAGATGCTAGGGAATGAATTAGTGTACTTTTAGTTGTAGACAAGATAGTTGTATCATGGTAGCTGTAATCATATGACCTTCTTCTTTTGTTTATTTAAAGATTCAGACTAGATCAAGGAGGTGTGAGGTGTGTTTGGATGCCAAGTTGGCAAGGGTGGTGGGGAAACTTGATGGTCTACTTGATTTTAAAATAGATTAGGTTGAGAGATTAGTATAGCACATGTATGATCCAGGATGTTTCTAGGAATGATTAGATCACTAAGGTTCTAAACTAATCAATAGTTTAATCCATTGGTGGATTTAAAATTTGAGTGGGGGCTGGGGAGATTTCTCAGTGGTTAAAAGCACTTGCTGGCAAAGTCTGGCCACCCAGGTTCAATTCTCCCATTCCCACATAAACCCAGATGCACAAAGTGGTGCATGCATCTGGAGTTCATTTACAGTGGCAAGGGTCCTTAGTGTACCCGTTCTCATTCTCTCTTTCTCTCCCTCTCCCCCTCTCTGCTTGCAAATGAATGAATAATATTTTTTAAGCTTTTATTTTATTTTTTTTAATTTGAGTGGACTGCTGGGAGGTGGTAGGACTGTGGAAGATGGGCCTTGTTGGAGGAAGGCTGCCTGCCTTCGGAGGGTGGACCTTGGCTCTGGCCCATTCCTGTTCTTGGTTCCCATCTCCGCGTTCTGGCTGCCTACAGTGAGCCGGCTCCTTCCACAGCCACACCTCGTCTTATTCCCAAAACAATGAGGCCAACAGACATTGAGCTGAAACCATGAGTCGAAGCAAATCCTTTCTCCTTTTAAGGTCTCTCTTGGGGACTTGTTACAGCCATTTAAAAATTGACTAACACAGACAGAAAAATGGATCTAGGCAAAATCCACACCACCAGGGACATGAGCATCACAGAGCCACCTTCAGATGATGAGGACTCAGGGTTTTTTTTTTTTAATATTTTATTTTTCTTTATTTACTTGAGAGAAATAGGCAAAGAGAGAGAGAGAATGGGTGTGCCAGGGCCTCCAGCCACTGCAAACGAACTCCAGATGTGTGAGCCCCATTGGGCATCTGGCTTACATGGGTTCTGGGGGATTGAACCTGGGTCCTGTGGCTTTGCAGGCAAGCACCTTAAACACTAACCCATTTCTCCAGCCTGAGGACTCAGTTTTGAGTAACCTCAGGGACACCACTGCACCCTGGATTTATGTGTAGTGAACGTGTTTAGTGAACAGCCGGCCCGGGCAGGAGGTGAGCTTCTACGGAATATGGAGCACCAGGGGAAATGAACCGTGAACTGAGCTCACTGGAGAGTTTACTCAGCTGATCCAGGTGGACTAGAGCACCAGGAGCAAGGGGCAGAGTTCAGGGCAGATGTCCTTGTAGAGCTCCGGCATGCATGAGTGTAGCTACAATCAGAAAGGAAAGTCAAACTTGATGGAAAAGTAAGCAAAAACCTAGAGAGTTTCTGGGATGCATTCATTCATTTTTGCTTGTGTATTCATTCATTCATTCATTCACTCATTCATGGAGTACTTCCCCAGCCTGATGATGCCACATTACACTGAAGCACTGGTGTCTAAAAAGTGGGTTCTGGGGCTGGGGAGATGGCTTGGTGGGTAAGAGCACTTGCTGCACAAGTACGGTGGCCTGAGAGACCTTGATCCACCCTGAGTTCGAGCAACCTGAATTGCCCTGAGTTCAATCTGGAGGGCTCACATAAGCAGCTAGCTGTGGCCACACATGCCTATAATTCTAGTCCTGTGGGAGACAAAGACAGGAGAACAACTGGGGATCACTGGCCAGCCAATCTGACCCAAAACAGCAGGTCTAGGTTCAGTGAGACGTCATCTCATGGTCACACGCTGAAGAGTGATAGAGGAAGGAGTCTTCTGGTCTCTGCATGCATTATGCAAAGCATACCCATGTGTACACCTAGGTTCACACGCCACACTACACACATAAACACACCACACACACACCAAACCATTTTTTTGGGGGGGGGGGATTTTGAGGTAGGGTCTCACTCTGGCCCAGGCTGACCTAAAATTCACTATGTAGTCTCAGGGTGGCCTCGAACTCATGGTACTCCTCCTACCTCTGCCTACCGAGTGCTGGGATTAAAGGCGTATGCCACCACGCCCAGCAAAACCATTTTTTTAAAGTGTGAAATTCTGTAACAACTGAATGAAGTTCTCAATTTAAAAAAGCCTGAGGCTGTTAAAATTTTTTAATTAATAATTAATTTTATTAAAAGTATACTTAAAAAAACAATCCCGTGTTTATGACTACACAAATGCATAGACCTTGATGCAGATGCACATGTAAATATATATATGCACACATGTTAATTCATGTCTACAACCAGAGCTCTCACAAGCATGCAGGTGAGCATAGAACTACAGAGTCACATACACAGTGTAAATCACACACAGATACACAATTTCTCACTTTCTCATCGTAGGTGAACAGTCGGGGCTCCCAAGAGAAACATGCTGGCTGTAACTGGTTGATGGAAATTGTAACAGGTACATTCATCTCCTCGGAAGGATAATGACTACGGGAGGCTGCCACATTGCTCCATTCATCCTTTCTACTCTGGTTAATTACAAGACATTTCCCCGCTGCTGTAAAGGTTAGCAGGAGGCACTGCACACATTTGAGCTGGAGGAATGTGGAGATATGAAAGACTCTCTAGTCTGCAGCCAGAGTTACTGGGCTAGCAGTAGACAAGGACCTGCTGAGGAAAGGAAGCCTGGCCTGTCCCTAAGGCTGAGGCTATGGGAGAGAAGATGTGGACCATGCCTGGTGCTGCCCCGGTGCATTCAGACTTTTTATCCTGTGGACTGAGTCAGCCCTGACTCCTCCCACACCCATCAAGCCTTCCCCAATTTGATTCACACACCCTTAGAAAGTTCTTCCAACTCTCCCTTAAAGGGGCTGAGCTGCTCTTGCCTAAGCTCATCCTCTTACTTAGATTTCATTTTGCTCCCTGACTCCACCTTTCTTTTCTTTCCTTTTTTTTTTTTTGGAGTTTGTATGTGTTTGTGATATGCGCGTATATGAATGTTTATATGCATGTGGGCGCACATGTGTGCGCATGTGGAGGAAAAAAGTTAACTGTCTTCCTAGACTATTCTACTCTTTATTTTACTGAGTCAGGGTCTCTCAATTGAGCCCAGAACTCACTAGTCTACCTAACCACAGTGATTACAGGGCAGCTGGCCACCTGACCTCAAAATGAGTGCTGGGTCCGAATTCAGGGCCTCACCATTGAGCAGTAGGCACTCTATCCACTGAACCATCTCCCCAGCCTGTGTCCTTTTTTTTTTCCTAGGGAAGCCCAACACACTGGCTTTTTTTTTCAGAGAGAGAGAGAATTGGTGTGCCAGGGCCTCCAGCCACTGCAAACAACCTTCAGACATGTGTGCCCCTTTGTGCGCACATGTGACATTACATGATTATATCACCGTACATCTGGCTTACATAGGACTTAGATATTTGGACATGAGTCCTTAGGCTTCACAGACAAGTGCCTTAATCACTAGGCCATCTCTCCTGCCCCAGCCTCCGTCTTTTTACAAATTGGGGAGGCCTGTGGACACTGGAAACTTGATGTCTTTCTGGGACACAAGCGCTTCTGTGTGTGCATCCTACGTTCTGCTCCACTCTTGCTGCTGCTTCAGGCCAGTCTGTGCAGAACTGCTTCAGTTACTCATGGCCAGGTGAGGCCAGTCCAGAGTCCTGGCTCTTCAACTCAGATTTACACCAAAGGTTTAACAGGCAAGTGCAAATGCCTGAAAGGTAAGGCTTTGACTTGTACACCCAGCAGATGCTATTTCCTGTGGAGCCAAAGGTGAGAACAGAGATTCCTAAACAGAACTGGGAGAGCCTCCGAGTCAACTGGTCTGCATTATGAACATACTATGTGTTCTTGCGTGTGAGTGAAAGGACACCTGTGCACAGGCATGGCTGTGGAGATGAGAGGGCAACTTCTGGGGTCAGCCCCAATCCATTCCTTAGACTAGCTGGCTGGGAAGCTGCCAAGAACTTCTCCTCTCTCTGCTTCCCCTCTCTTCATAGGATTGTACATCTCCCCACCCCGGTGTCCAGCTTCTGCATGGGTTCTGAAGGTCTGAACTAAGTTATTCAAACTGGTGTGACAATCACCTCATCCACAGAGCCATTCCCTAACCCCCGAGCCCTGGACACGAGAGGAAGGAGTTAAGAGGCACCACCATCGCCAGCCACCGCGTCAGCATGCATGGTCTCCACAGTAGTGTCAGCACAGACCTGCAAAGGTGTCCATCCAATAGCAACTAGGAAAGGTGTCTGGATGCATGTCAGCCGAGTAGTCACAGAGTTTAGGGAACAGCCTAAGCCTGTGACAATCCCCAAAGAGGTGACTCAATTTGCCACAATGTCTGCAAGTGCAGACAGGGGAATTAGCATGCTCATTGCTGACGTCATCCTAGAGGTTGGAAGGGTATCAACACAGCAGAGGACAGAAAAGCACTGAAGGACAGTCACAGCGTGGACGTACAGACTGACAACACTCACATCCCACACACTACATCTAAAGGTCTGAGAGGTGAACTTGAGGATGCTTAGAGTTTCCAGGGTCTGATAAGTTGGACTCTCTCTTGATTCTGGCAATGATCACTAGAACCCTGTAGTCATACTTGCCAGAGATGGCTCTTACCACACTCATTTTGAGTAGGAGAAAACTCAAGTGCCAGTAGTCCAAGCTCTAGGCTTTGGTGACCAAAAGTAAAGAGCAAGACTATGGGTACTAATGTCACAGTGTTTGTAAAAGAGAGTGTGGGCCTTAACCCTGAAGGGCTTAGGGAAATATGGAGAGGCTGTGGGACTACAGATGATGGCATGTTCTTGGCAGGAGAAGGTGACAAGATTCAGACTGAAGAGCAGACTGAGCAGGAATCTTTAGCACTTAGATTTTACTACTAGTGCCTGTGACAAGGACAGACAGAAGGAACATCTGGTGAAACTTCAGCTGCAGTAGCTGTGCCAAAGATTGATGGGGCAGGTGACATGGAAGGGAAAGGAAAAGAGTCACAGAGAGACTGAATGCTGCAGGATGTGACACTGGATGCCATCCAGGTACTTCGGTGCGTTCTGCCCTCGGAGTCACCGCTCCGGCTAATGAAGTGGCAAACACCTGTACGAAACGGTGCACAGAACACCCCAACTTCTGGCACAAGCTATTGCTAAGAAGGTGGGTGCTGAGGACTCTCTGGGGAGTGAGCTTCTCAGAAGCAATCAGCATGGGGATGCCGGGAGCTGCTCTGACCACATAATAAATGCCCAGACGAGACCAAGAAGTACAGCACTGGGCGCTGGACACACGGTTTCTTGGTGAGCCACAGACCAGCTGCGCGCAGCCTGCAGAGTCCTCAAGGAGCAGAGGACCCTGTGTGGTCGAGGGGAAGCAGTGTGTGCGGAGCGGTGGCTTGTTCTAACTCCTGGGACGGTGTTTGCCGTGATGGATGGGACAGTGTGGTGGCCTTCGTGAACAGCCTCCCAGAATATTCAGCTGGAGCAAATGAGCAGAGGGAGGATGTCTAAGGGACTCTCTATAGCCAGCAGTTCCGGGTTTCAGCTGCTGGTGTGGGACTGTCCTGTCTGCCTGGCTGTCTTCCTCCCCTTCAAGGCCCGGCTGCTTCTTATTGGTAGGGAGCCAGTGCCCCACTCAAACATTACCACCTCCCCATGGCTGACTCTGTCCCTCAGGTAGCAGGCACGGCCCTCTCAAGAGTTTACTCAGACCTTTGTCTGACCACACCATGTCCTGTTCTCCTAGGGTCCCATGGGCTTGAATGTCTGCGTCCTGCAAGTGTCACAGAGCTGGGTAGAGGCTGATGACTGGGCAGATGAATGAGTACTTTCGTTTCCTTGCAAAAGGCTGAGTTACACCTAAAACCTAGTGAGGTGAGGGGGCTGGATATTGTATTTATGCACTGGTGACAGACTTGCTTTTTACCAAATTCCAAAGCCTGGATTTGTGGTTACCTGGCCTTGGACAACTGAGCCAGGTAGCAACCATTCTTCATTTGTGCATAGACACCGTCCCCCTGCCCCCCCCCCCCCACCACAGAGATCCAGAATCTGCAGGCAAGACTGGGACAAGCGTGGCAGCTCCGAGTGTGGGTCACAGGCTGCCCCTTCTGCTCCTGCCTGAGACAGCGGGTTGGTCACAAGCAAGAAGCCAGCACGTTTGTGTGGAGAAATGAAGCTCTAGTGTGGCACTTATAAGCATCAGTGTCTGCGTAATGCAAATGGATGTGGCGTAAGGCATCTAGAGAACAGGAGTCCACGGATGTCACTGAGCAATGTCTTCTACCTCTCAGCCACAGGGGCTGACTTGGCAAAAGAGGCAAGGAGAAGAGGGGCAGCGGGGCCAGGCAGGGACTCGGCTGCAGGCACCAGACAGCAGTCAGATGATCAAGTGAGGGTAGAAGGCAAGGGGCATGCGCCCAAAGAGGGCCAGCGGAGCTGGCACTGGCTCTGCTTCTCCCATTGAATGTTTCCCCGTAAACAGGAAGTCAAGAGATCTGTGGGGTACGAGGCTGAAGGTTCCATTTCCTGAGTATCTACTGTGTGCCAGGTCCTCTGTCTGGATCTCCTTTCACTCCCCACAGCCTGGTGGGGCTAACAACATTCCCCATCTATCTGTAGATGTGGAAGACTGTCGTGAGACGTACTCATGGAAAGGGGCTGTTAGGGTTTGAATGTGAAATGTCCCCAATGGGGGACTGGAACAGCTTGGTCCTCAGCTGGTGGGACTGTTTGGGGAGGTTGTAGAACCTTTGGGATGTGGGGTGTAGGTAGGGGAAGTGGATTCTTGGAGGTGAGCCCCACCTCAGGTTCTGTTCTGTGCTTTTTAAGCCACCGTGGCTCCTGTTGTCAAGTCTTTCACACAACTATGGACTGTTTACTCTTGACCCTGAGCCAAAACAAGTCTTTCCTTCCATAAGCTTCTTATCCAGTTATTTTATCATGGTGCAGAGAAAGGTTACTACTACTGATGCATGTACAAAACAGTTTCTTCACCACCCCTTGTAGGGCTGAAATAACTCGAGAAAGCAAATAGCATCCTGTGGTGGTTTGAATGTAAAGTGTCCTCTATGGACTCAAGTGTTTAGGTTTAAGCCTCCTACCTTAGTCTCTAGCTGGTGGAGCCTTGCTGGAGGTGGTGCATCACTGGGAGTGGCCCTTGGGATTTTACAGTCCGGCCCACTTGTTTGTGAGAGCTCGCTTTTGCTGATTGCTCCTTGATGCACATGTGTGGTGACATGAACCAGCCTTCTTGCTTGTGACATGCTTTTCTTGCCATGATGAAACGTCCCTTCAAATCTTGTCTTTTTTTTTTTTTTTTCTGTGATAGCGTCTCACGCTGACTTGGAATTCACTATGTAGTCTCAGGGTGGCCTTGAACTCATGGCAATCCTCCTACCTCTGCCTCCTGAGTGCTGGGATTAAAGGCATGTGCCACCATGCCAGGCTAAAACTTTCCTTCAAGACTGTAAGCCCAAATAAGCCCTTTCCTCCACAGGCACCATCTGGTTGGGTGTTTTGTTCCAGAAACTGAAACGCAGCCTGAGGAGGCCTGGAAAGATCTCTCACCAGAGGCAGAGGGACTACTTGATGGCGACCTCAGTGGTTCTTGCATGATGAAAGGAACCTTGAGGAGTTCTAAGTCCTGAGGCTCCAAACACTTTCTCTACAAGAACCTATCCATTTAACAAACACTCAGATAAATGCCCATTATACGAAACTGATCTAAAGAGGAGCCGATCTGCTTGAAGTGAGAGTGAATACCTGCTTCCCATCCACTCAGTTCTCATGAAACCAGCTGATAAGGTGACCCTCTTGGTCTCCATAGAACCCAATTTGAGCATTGCACTTTTTTTTTTTTTTTTTGGTTTGTTTTGTCTTTCAAAGTAGGATCTCGCTCTAGCCCAGGCTAACCTGGAATTCACTATGGAGTCTCAGGGTGGCCTTGAACTCACGGCGACCTTCCTACCTCTGCCTCTTGGGTGCTGGGATTAAAGGTGTGCACCACCATGCCCGGCTTGAGCATTGCACTTTTGATTCATGTGTATATGTTGGTGGTCTAGGCTTCTGCTTTGACTGGAACTTTTCACATCTCTGTTTGTAGCTCAGACAGAGCTGAAGATCTACATAAAACCAAGGACTATCCTATAGTTCCCCAGACAAAGACACTCCAACAAAACAAAAGCAAAATTCTTTCTCACTGACTGCCCCAGGTTAATAGCATCGCCCCACGTGCACGTGTGTTGCGTGTGTGTGCGTGTGTGTGCGTGTGCGTGTGTGTGTGTGTGTGTTTTGCCAACACCGGGGGTGGAATCCAGGACCTTGTGCGTGCTAGGCAAGGGCTCAATCACTGAATTACCATCCCTAGTCCAGTAGTATCGTTTCTGTGATCCACTGACTCAAGCCAGGAATCTAACCTTCATTCCCGACTCCTTCCTCTCTTTCACCGCCATCACACCCACATACACAGTCATGAGTGCAGTGGGATTTCCATGGAAATCTTTCTTCTGGTCTGTCCCTTCTCACCTCCACCCTGTCTAAACTCTGCCTTTGCCACCAAATTCTCAAACACTCCTCCCAACGGCCCTCCCTAGTTCCATTCTCTAGCAAAGATCTTTCCAAGGCTGGACACGTGAGCCTGGCCGCCTCTCTCCGAGCTTCTCTCTGCTGTGACCAGCAGTAATAAGCCCATCTTCCCCAGGGCTTGTCATAGCTACACTTCACTTGTCACAGAGCTCTTGCCTGCAAACCAAGGACAGCATTCCCTCCTGGAGACTCAGGAAGCAAACAAAACTTAAGTCTCAGAAGAGCCACAAGGCCCCTCACCCAGGTTGCTGGGGAGAGATTCCCCTTCAGCTGGGAGTGGCTTTCTCAGACTTCACCCACATGGGAGTGACTTTTTCCTTTACAGTTGCCTTTCAGTTACGTGCGCTCCTGTAAGCCATCCCTTACCCACACTCCTGTTGGAAACGCCAATAATCTCACCGGTTCGCTGAGTTCCTTAAGTGGAATGGTGCGTTGGTCTGTCATTGGGGCTCAATCTGGAGTGAATCAATGTCTGTTTACGTCTTCCCAGCAAAAGCCACACGTCATGCCTCACTCTGCAGTGCCCAGACACACTGCTTCTTGCTGCTCCTCCCCTCTGGGCTTTGAGTGGCACACTTGCCTGCAGTGGGCAGACTTTTGCTATAAAGTGGCTGCCAGTCCACAGACTGTAGCCGCCTAGGTGACAAACTTCTGGCTCTGCCCTGGTAGCCCTAGAGCAGCCGTAGGCCAAGTGTAAGCAAATGGGTTCCAGAAAACTTTTCTTCGTAATATGGTTGAAATGCGGAGTTTATACCGTTTTCATGTGTCATGAAATAGGCTTCTTCTTTGATCTATTTTTACCCCTGCATGTTTTAAAACATGAAGCCCATCCTTGCTTGAGGGCCGTCCACAAACAGGTGAGGGCTGGATTGGGACTGCTATCTTTGTCATGTATCAACATGGGTGGGATTCTGGATTAGGGAGTTTCTAGCCTCCCCTCCTCCCCATGCTGTGTCCTACTGTGTCTAACATCACTTTGAGGCCTACCTTTCCCCCGTCTCTTTTCTACCCTTGGTTTTGTCTGTTTCCTGTCTTTAAGTCCTTCCTGCAAAACCAATTGCCCCTTTATCTCACCTTAGAACTTTAAAAATATATATTTTATTTATTTGCAAGCGGGGGTGGGGGAGATAGAGAGAGAGAGGAGAATACCAGTGCCTTCAGAAACTGAAAACGAACTCCAGATACATGACCCACTATGTGAGTCCTGGGGAATTGAACCCGGGTTGTTAGGTTTAGCAGGCCAGCACCTTAACTGCTGAGCCATCTCCAGTCCACATTCTAGAACTTTTAATCAGGCACCAATTACAGCTCTTATCAAAGGCAGTAGGGAGTTACAGATTCATATTTGCACCTCTCTTCAACTTGATGTCCCTGAGAATAGAGATAGGCCAAGCAGGTTTATCTTTCTGTGTAGTCACAAAGACACATAATCACGGTACGTGGAAAATCCAAGTGGATTTCGATCACCCATTTTCTTAATTGAGCACCTTAGAACGCTCGGCCAGGCTACTGCCAATGATCACCCATCTTCTGAACACACCTGAACTAGGACGTGAACTCTCTGATACCTGCGGCTGAAGTTATCTCTAGCCTTAAACACAGCTCTCTCTCTCCTGTATAATTATTGGTGGTAGTGGCATTGTCATTGAGATAGTATCTTGCACTGTAGTCTGCCTTGCCTCTCTCAGCAAACCCTCCAGGACATTGAATTCTAGCCCTTCCACCTCAGCCTGTTCCATCCCCCCCCCCCACAACCCATTCCCTCACCTCGCTGAGAATGTTGCAGGCAGAGCCAAATGATCTTGGGCTATCTTAGACATTTATTGCCCACCTCTCTGTGTGACCTAATATCTTTAAGACTATTAAGTAAAGCCTTTTGGAATATACAAACAGAGCCCTCTCTTCTACCAAGCCCAAAGCTACAAATGCCATCAGATAGGCCTATAGCAGAGACTTTGCCACTTTGCTATGACCCAGTCTACCTGGTGTACCCACCAATGTATTTTGAAAATTGTGTTTTGATTTATGACTTTCTTTGTTCTGTTGGTATAAAAACTTCATGAAACTTGCTATGGGAACACGAACTTTGGGGCAACTGGAGTCTATTCTCAGGCCATGGTCACTCATATTTGCCTCCAGAATATTCCCTTGGAGGTGAGAGCTGTTTTTTTTTTGTTGTTTGTTTGTTTGTTTTTTTACATTAACAGAACCATAAGAAGAAGAGACTCTTTGATTTTGTGGAGCAGCTCACATAGGCTTGTGAATGAATTCAAATTTCACCATTTAGGGGCCATGTGTCTTTGGGCTGGTTATACAACCTGTCTGAGCCTCGGCTGGAAGGCTGGTTGGTCACTGGTCTGTGCAGGAGTAAAGGAAGAAGTATGCCCCAGATGCCTGGCACAGGGCCGGGCACACAGTAGGTACATAATAGGCACATGGTAGGGATGCAAGAGATTGTCTGGTCTGCCTTCTCGATGCTAGTGTCTGGCATGGCGCCCTTCACATATCACAATGACACAGGGGCAGCCCTGGGGAACTTGAAATACTGAACATAGCCAACCCTTATTTAATCAGAAGGAATGACAACATTCAGATCTGCTGTTCTATTCTGGGGAGAAAAATACTGGAAGATGCAAAAGCAGCGGGTGCCTCTCCTCTCACGGGCCAGCCTGGCCTCAGTGATGGCCTCCACCGCTGTTTCCTGAAAAGCCAGACCTTGTGATGCACACCTTCATGCCAATGGGCTCCTTGTTAATTTTTTCAGATATTTCAGAGGTGTCCTACATCTTTGAATGTGATGAGGATGTTCAAAAGAGATGCACAGATGAAGATATGGCTTCCTCCCTCATGTTAGACTCTAGCCCCACAGCCTGGCTTCAGTGACATTGGGGAAAGGGCTTAGCTGTTGCCAGAGCTGCTCTGTGTGGGTTAACATGCAGTTGGCCTTGGAGCCCCAGGCCTCCTAAAATGCCTTCTGCTTATTAAGTCCACAAGATGAGTGCATTGTTGAATCTATTAAAATCCACATAGGTTGGTGACTGGTAATAGTTAAAAGCTTAAATGAGCATTTGATGAGGCCAAGTATTTCAGGGTTGAAAAGGAATGCCTTTCCCCTTTCCTGCACATTCACTGGCTGTGTATACCTCCTCAGGTACAGAGCACACCCCCCTCTGGGTTGACCCTCTCCCGGGGTTGGGAAATTTTTCATTATTGGAGCAGAAAAGTGCTTCCCTGCATTTTTCACCCACTGCTCCTGCTCTGAGCTCGTGCCCAGATCTGAGCACGTAAACCGCGGTGCTCCCTAAAGTGATTTTTGCCTGTGTTTGCAATATCGTCACCCTCCACAGAATGATGAGGAGCGGAGGGGTGGGGAGCTCCCCGACTATACGGAGGCTGGCTGGAGGAGGGCGGATGAGGGAATCTAGCTCAGCAGGCGGTGGTGCAGGTGGCCCTGGAAAACAGATTTAACTTCTGAGCCTTCCTCAGCTTCCTTGGCAGCAAAATGCTGGGGGGGGGGGGAGGGGGACATGTGCCAACCTTATGTACTTCACAGGTGGCAAAGAGGAGTGAGGGAGATGGTGCCTGCCTAGTGTCTGGTACCCAGTCTGACTCCTAAAAGGCATGTGGTGAACACTAACCACTGTGAGGGACAGCCTGAGCGCCAGTCCTCAGTGACAGCCACACTGGCAGCAAAGGACCACAGACCCGCTGATGCACATGTTCAGACCTCGGGATCCTAAAAGGCGAAAGGTCAGAGGCAGGGACCCCCAGAAGTGTACAAGTCCCAGTGTAAGAGGAGACTGCGTCCCCCCGAGTCCCCTCCACTGCCCTTGGAGGAAGCCTAAGGTCTGGGCTGTGCTTACTTACCTTGGTACTGGGCACTGAAGCCTCGCTGTCGGTGGTTGCCGTCGGACGTGAAGTGCAGCCGGAGCCAGTTCTTGCTGCTGATGACCGGGGCTGGGAGGCTGGCTCCCGTGAACCTGTGGGGACAGGAAGCAGTGCAGTCAGGAGGACAGTTGGGCATCTGGGAGTCTCCCCAGCCCCAGGAGCAGGGGACAAATACTGTGTTCTCTCTGGCAGTCTGGGGCCTGAAAGCTGGGGAGGGTTCTCCAGACCAGCAGCTCACCAGGGCTTCCCAGACAGGCGAAAGAACCTTCCTGGAGGCCAGGAGCCAAGTGAGCGCCCCCTGCTGATGTTCTCTAAGCATCACACTGCTTTTCCTATCGCAAGATCTTCGTCCTCTTCTACAGGTAACACTCGCCACCAGTCACCCTTCCTCCTCTCCATGCTGTCATGGCTGAGAACTCTGGCAAGTCCTTGAGATCCCCAGCCCCAGGGAAGCCTCCCTCCTTGTTAACACACCCAGGCCCTTCGAGCCCTAAGCATAGAATGCTGCAAGTTAAGTCGAGCTCCCTGCCTCCCGGGGGGCCCAAGGCAACTTGGATTAAGGTAGCTCATTCATCAATCCTACCCCCTTATCCAGTGCCTGCTTGGCTCTTAGCAGAAAAGCTCTGGCCAGGTATGCCACAACAGCTGCTGCTGTGACAAACATCTTTCAGCAGTCCCACCACACTGCCTGTCATGGTGTTAATAACCCCTCAAAGGCTATCCATTGAAGAATAAGCCCACCCAGTGCCCCTCTCGAATCTCACCGAACACTGCCCTTTTCACCTTTGAAGTCACACAGATGAGCTCAGATCCAGCCTCTCCTACTATGACCTTGAACTCAGTCCCTGTTCTTTTAAAGAGCGAGAACACCAGTCCTTGAGTCTGCGGGATGAAGTGAGAAATCTTATGGGCGCTAAAGGTGGCCCAGAGCCCAGCCCGTCTTAGCCCATGGTGACTTTCTTCCCTCCCCAGTAGAGCTCTGGCATTTGATGTCAGTCACAGCTCCGACGTCACCCCTTCTACCTGGGATCACCCCTCATCGGTGAGCAGTGGGAGAAGCTGCTTGGTCCTAGATGGCCAACTGAAGTGTGGGAGCTCAGGAAAGTTATCTAAGCCCACTGAGACTCAGTGACCCGATCTATAAAACGGGACCATGAGATAACACAGCAGGGAGCCTGGCATGGCCCTGGCAGCAGCAAGCTCTCGAGGATGGCAGCTGTGGTTGTTTACTTCTCATCTTGGTTGCCAGTACCCAGCATGTCACACTGGATAGAAGGCAGGCATGTCAGGGCCCCGGCAGTGAGCAGGTGGCTCCGTGACACGGCAACACTTCCAGGAGCCTGATGAGCCGCTCCTTACAAAGGTGAGAGCAGGCTGGGGGAGACCCCCAGGAAGGTGGTACTACGGGGGGGGGGGGCGGGGGGCTGGTAAGAAGACAGGGGCTCATAGCAGAAGCCACAATGTAGGACCCGGATCTTCAGTGAGGCTATAGATGGTTTGTGGAAAGCCCATGAGGAGAGGGCAAAGGGTGAATATCCAGAACTCTCTTTTCTCCCCTCCCTATTTCCCGACTGATGTTCCTCTTTGTCGCGGACTGACTCTCGGGGAGATCAGGACATGGACGTAGCACCTCTTCATCATCCACTTGGGAACCAGAGGGGAAGGAGGGAATCCTGGTGCCTGTCCACACACAGGAGAGTCTCCCCAGGCATGGGGGAAGGAGGAGGAGGCAAGAGAGGGGGTCTGGAAGTCTAGGCAGGAGAGTTCCGGCACAGTAGCTCTTCATAAATATACATTAAACAAAAGATTTAAGCAAGGAGCTCATCACCCTGTAGAACTGAGGTTTTACTACAACAAAAATGCTGACACACACCAAACTCTAGGAATATAACCCATATTGCTCAGGCAAGAACTATTACAGAAAGCAATTACTGGAGTTCACCAGATCCCATTTAAAATAGTTTATTACAGGGTGAGTCATTTAGTTTTCTAAGGCATCTCAAATGGTCTTGCAGACAAGTCCCACCCCCCCAGGGCCAAATTCAATCCTATCTCCTTGTCAGAGCCTGGAGGCCATTTACATAAGGAAGTGGGCCTAGGCAGAAACCACCTGAATAATTCAGAACCCAACTGCTCCTTCTTGAAAAATGGGAGGGGGGGCAAGAGAGGTTGGTGACCTGGACTCACTGCAATTGAGGGGACATCTGGGGAGTCTGGGAGGAATCAAATGTCTTAGGTCTCTGAGACAAATTAAGAGCAATGCAGCCTTGTTTCCGATAGCCCACAGAAACATGGATGCCACCTGGCCTGTTCTGGCAAGACTAGAACTTGCATCTGATCCAGGCTCAGCCAACGTGGCCACTAGCATCGACTTCATCCGTTTCCCGCCTCTTCCTCAGCTTTTCCCAGCTGGTTGGCTGGCCCCTTTCTGAGTTGGACTCCTGAGCCCACCAACCGATCAGGTCTCTCCCTTACATCCCAGAGAATGGCGATGAGGCTCACTCTAATTGGATACCTGATTCGTATAACTGGACCTGTGCCTGCTGTGTAGACCTCCTTCTTTTTTTTTTTTTAACCTCTTTTCGGCTCTCTCAGCTTCTCTGACTCCCTTATCCTCCTTTGTCCCTTCCTTATGCAAAGAGAATCTTCCTTTATATTTTTTAAGATTTTAATTATAATTTTATTTACTTATTAGAGAGAGAGAGAAAAAGAGAAGATGGGCACACCAGGGCCTCTAGCCACTGCATCTAGATGCATGCGCCACCTTGTGTATCTGGCTTATGTGGGACCTGGAGACTTGAACATGGGTCCTTAGGCTTTGTAGGCGAGCACCTTACCAGCTAAGCCATCTCTCCAGCCCTGTGAAGCGAATCTTCTCAGACTACCCTCATCTTTCCCAGCCAGGCTAGATATGAGGAGAGCTCCTTTTGGCTTGGGTGTTTTCCCTTCCACATGTATGAGCCCCTTCTCCATGGGCTTCTCTGCTGTATAATATCTTTATCTATGTGAGAGAAGTTAGATTTTCTTGGTCTCCTCTCTCTCCCTTCCCACACTGACTAGGAATGTGTGTGGGGGGGGAGGAGGGAATAGTTTTGGGGCTTGGGGTTTCCTATTTCCCTTTCCTCTTAATCCTATAAGCCTCTCTGAAATAAATCTTATAACTTATAATTAACCCTCCCCCCTTTTGGGGGGGGTTTCGAGGTAGGGTCTCACTCTGGTCCAGGCTGACCTGGAATTAACTCTGTAGTCTCAGGCTGGCCTTGAACTCATGGTGATCCTCCTACCTCTGTCTCCCGAGTGCTGGGATTAAAGGTGTGCACCACCATACCCAGCTCTAATTAACCGTTTTTTGAATCTGCATTTTCAATTCTTTGGTAACTTGGACAAGGACCTAAAGTTGGAGCTGATGGGCCTGGGAAGTCTCTTGTATCCTTATAGAGATCTAATCCCTCCCAGGACTCCAACCCACAAGGCTCCTTCTTGAAAAATGGAAGGTGGGGGAACAAGAGAGGTTGATAATCGAGATAGTCATTGGAATTTGGGGAGGAGACATGCGGGGGGGTGGTCAGGAAGGAATCCAGTGCTTTATCTCTTGATGGCAGCTTGGGAAACCCGGGCCACCTTACACTGATTAGCTCTGAAAGTCTCCCTCTCCTCCCAGGAGTCCTGGCAACTGCTCATCCCTGAGCTTGTGCCCTGCTGGCGTCTCTGCTCTCTGCTCTGCCTCTGGCTCTCCTGGCATTGGCTTTGGGTCTTTTATTTTACTTTTCTTTTAATATTTTGTTTTTATTTATTTGAGAGTGACAGAGAAAGAGGTATGTATGTATGTATTATGTATATATATGTGTATACACATATATATTGAAAGAGAGAGAGACAGAGAGATTGAGAGAATGGGCACTCTAGAGCGAACGAACCCCAGACGCGTTAGCCACTTTGTGCATCTTGCTTATGTGGGTACTGGGAATTTAACCTGGATACTCAGTCTTTGCAGGTAAGCGTCTTAACCACTAAGCCATCTTCTCAGCCCACATCGGGCTTTTGAGGGTCCTCTTGGGTCTATCATGGAATCGGGGGCTTAATGTGGAGGAACCCTTATCAAATTGCTGTAAAGGGGCAGTTTGCCTGGCTTTGCTTGAAGCTTTCCAATGGAGCTTGTCATGGGGGCTCACGCCTATAATCCCATCACCTGGGAGGCTGAGGCAGGAGGACTGTTTTCAGTTTGAGGATAGCCTGGACTACATAGTGAGTTAGAGGCCAGTCTGGGATACAGAGGGAGACTGTCTCAAAAACAAACAAACAAACAACAACAAAATAATCAAAAATCCCTCCAAGGCTAGGAACGTCCATAAGGCCATGGGCCACTTTTTCCTCCTAAGGTTCTGCTGAACCCTAAGAGCACAGACTGTGAAGTCCTATTCCCAGGGATCTCTGGGAAAGACACATCTCTAGTGAGAGGGTTTCCAGAGCTGGGAATGAGCCATGAGACCGCAGGAAGGATTGCCTGGTTGCGAAGGAGACAGAAGTGGTGGAAATGGGCCATTGACCACGTGGGCTGTTCAATGTATGGGAAGGCCACTGTCCACACAGCTCCAGTAGCTATGTGTTTACAACAATGCAGTGTGGTTTAATATCAATGACACCTTAACAGAGTGAATTAACAACAAAACAAAATGAATCCTCAATGGCTTCAGTCTTCAGAGGAAGAGAACTCCAGGGCCTGGTAAGAAGCCTTGGCCTCCCTGCTTCCTCCTCCTCATATCTCCTGCCTGATTCTTTTCTGTGGGACTCCTTGCTGTACAAACCGGTCTAGGCCTCCTTCAGCCTCAGGGCCTTTGAACTTGACCAGTTCTCTCTCCGCCTGCCATGCTGGCTCTTCCCCCAGACTTCTAGCTCTTTCTCTTTCTCTCTCCCATGCTCTCAAGCCTATTAGCAAGTGTAACTTTCTCAGTGGAGTCTTGCTGGTCTGACTCTTGCATGTTCTTTCAGTCTGAGTGTACACACACACACACACACACACACACACACACACACACACGGAGACAGAGAGAGAAACCTGCTCAAGGTCACATGGCAGTAAAACGGCAGAGGTGGGCTTCAAACACAGACCATCCCTTTCAGAGCCTGTGCACTCAACCAGTGCGTTACGCTGTCACATGCATGCATGTCCATGGAGCAGTCCGGCCTGAATCCTATTCTGCATCTGCCCCTCCTCTCACTCCTCCCCTTTAAGATCCTCTTTAATTTTGCTCCCTCTTAAAATCATAATTAAAGAACACACAGAGAGAGAGACAGGCTCCCTTTCAAACCTTTCTGTCCATATTAACTTCTCTCTGGGGGGCCTGGGGAATTCCAAGTTTGCCCAGTAAATTGCTACTGTGGTACAACATAAAATATATTTAAGCAATTACACTCAAGTTTTTTTTTTCTTTCTTTCTTTCTTTTTTTTTTTTTTTTTTGGTAAATTGACTTCTGTTAAATGGGGCTTCATTAATAGAATCAGGCTTGGGGTGGAAAAAAAGCACTCCCTTTAATGCCCATAGTTGATTACAGAAAAAGTGGCTTTGCCTGCCTCTGTGGAACCTTAGCCTGGCGCTCGGCTGTGGGAGCATCCTGAGCAGGTTTGCAGAAAGCCTCTCTCTATGGCAGGATGCCAGGGCACTGAAAGATGCCCCTATAAATGACCACAGCGACTCCCTGGGGACTGCTGCCTGTCAGCCCACAGCAGGAGTATCATCAGTATCCCAGAAAACTCTCAGTCTTGGGGAGGCAGAACCTCGGCCCATCCGCCCGGTGGTGAAGGCCCTGTTTGCAGTGCAGCTCGGAACTTTCTAGATATGGCTGTACCAGGCACGTCCCCAAGTGGCCTCTACAGTGCCACCACTCCCTCATTGTGACGGACCCTGGCATGGGAAGCACCAAGGGTGTCTCAGGGGCGTACTGGCTCCGAACCAGCACCACACACTAGGACTGGGGTTTGCAGCCCAAGCCATCCTCACCCCCAAGGCTGGCCTGGGAGAGGGTGAGACAGGGGAGGTGGGCTGCCATGTCCCACTCCCAAGCTTTCTTCATCTTGTATCCACCAGGGGACAGATGGGACACCATGAAGCAACCATGAAAATTCTTCTGGAAACGTCTTGTTGGGTGGGATAGGGGGAGGGGCATTGGGGCCCTTGTTGGAGGCCGAGTCCAGCCTCCCTCCTCAGCTGCCTCTCATCCTCAAGGTATCTTCCTAACGAACCCAAACCTCCAGGCTCACCACAGATGCTTTCCAAACTCCTTTTGTTTTCATCAGCCAAATTTTTAGGGTTCTTGCAAAGTCAGGATAAACTGTTTCCCCCGTACAATCCCATGGTACTACCTAGTTTCCAGAAACATGGTGAATGCCCGGGATGGGTGCCAATATTTCTGGGGGCTGAACTGATAGGGTCCTCCAGGCTCAGAGATTTTCACTGAGAAGAGGACCCTTGCTCCTCTCCAGGGGTCTTCCCCTGGTCAGTATCTGCCCAATTGTGTTCAGACAGCTCCCAGAGGCCTGCGCCACACTGAAAAGATTCTACTCTGGGGACCTGGACCATGCTCAGGGTGCCTTACTGTAGTCTGTACAAAGTGAAGTTCATCCCAGCCACTTCTGCTTCTGTGCACACATGCGACCCAACAGCCAGGTCTCCTCCTGGGCCCTGACCCTGCAGACATCACTCTCCGCAGCCCCTTTCCTTTGCCCTCCAGCCTGGTGCGACCAGGCCACGAGCTCATCGTCTTTCTCCTGGCCAGCAATGACATCCTCAAGCCAGCCTTCCTTCCTCATCTACCCTCTGTGAGGCTGGACCAAGCTTCTGTCGTGCTGGGAATCTGCATGGTCTAGAATTGAGCCCAAACTTATAAAAGCCTTCCATGCCCAGTGACACCCATTCTGAGCTCCAGCCACACGGAAGTGTGTCATGCCACCAGGCCACTGCATACACCATTCTGTCTGCAAGGAGTGCCCTCTCCTGTCACCCCACCTGATTACATGGCAAAATACTGCTGATCCTATAAACCTGGCTAACTACCTCTTCTCCCAGAGTATCTTCCCTGAAACAAATACGCATATACATGCGCAAACACACATGGCCACTGTCCTGAGCAAACACACATGGCCACTGTCCTGAACTTCCCAATTTGTAATCACTTTTTGACTTGACCACCTCCCCAGCTAGAAGGTTAGCTCCCTGTCTGCTGGGATGGGGGCTTCTTGGACTCATCTACAGTCACACAGCAGAACAAGTCATCAGCGTGGAACAGGGGTCTGTCAAGCATGGCCTGCTGGCAGTGTCTGTAGATCAAGTCTGACCATGTCACAGCCACACTCATCCATTCATTTGCAGGCTGTCAGTGACTTCTTCCTTGCTGTGTGGGGAGAGCTGTGTCTTCACGTCACAAAGACTACCTTGCACAGCCCAAAGTACGTTCTCCCCTTGACAAAGTTTGCTCACCCCAACACAAAAGCCTCAAGGATAATGTCTGTAAATTAGTAAAATAATATTTAGTTTCTAAATAGGGTCTTGTAAAAGGGCACAAAGGACACATTCGTGCTTTAAATGTTTCATTACATTGTGAAATGTTTAAACAGCCAGTAATTGCCGATATACTAAATGCAAGCCCAAGACCTGCTTATATACATTACAACGTGAAGCCATTTACTAGGTTATCCAGGCAACAACTATGTAACGAGGCCCTACTATATGCTAGGCTCTTGCCAAGCACTAGGGATGCCAGTGCCAGGGGTTCACTCCAGCTCCCCAGCGGGGTGCAGCCGTCTCCTTCCACTCACACCTAATCCTCCGGAAGCTGTCCTTTTTAGTAGCTCTCCTTTGTGGAGTCATTCCAGAATATTCAATTGAGTTTCCATCATGGCAACTGTATTTTCTTTCACACTCATATCTCATTCGTTTATGTGATGTTTAATTTAAATCGCATAATTACAATAACAAGTGCGGCTGGCACTGGGAGAGTTGGCAACAGAACTAACCAATTCTCAGAAAGTGCAAGGCTCAGCTGGAGAGAGCAGCCGAGCACAGGCACGGAGGGCCTGGCTGGGGACATTTGGCTGGCAGCGAGGGCGGTAGCTTCTGGTGCCCCAGCACCAGAAAGGAAGCTGTGTCAAGGCCAAGGCTGAGCGAGTGTGGGTGTACCAGGACATTTACTTATTTATTTGTGGGCGTGTGTGTGTGTGTGTGTGTGTGTGTGTGTGTGTGTGTGTATACACAGGCACATGCATGCCACAGAGCCTATGAGGAGGTTAGAGGACATCCTCAAAGCACCTGGCCTCCCCTTTTATGTTTGAGCCGGGGTCTCTTTTGGTTTGCTGCTGGGTGCGCCAGATTAGCTGGCCAGCAAGCATCTGGATTCATTCAGCTCAGTCCCCCATTGCTGTAGACACACTGCGATCACAGATGTGAGCTCCACTTTGCACCCAGCTTCCCATGGGTGCTGGAGAGGACTGAACTTGGGTTGGCGGGCCTGCAAGCAAGCACCTTTAACCACTGAGCCATCTGCCTCACCCCTAGGACACTTCTATTAGACATGAAGGAAGAAGTGAACCAAGGGCAGTCACTTGCTCCCACTGGGAGAAGCGTCTTGCCTAATGTCGCCTCTGCAATCAGGAAAGGGAGACAACTGATCTCTAGTTTTATTCAGTGTGCTTTTTTTTAGGGGAGGGTGTTGCGGTCAGGCTTGCATTGCTGGCAGGTAACATCTGACCAACAGCAGCTCCTGTGTGGAAAAGATCTGGGTTTGCAGACTCGAGGGGAAACCCCATGATGGCAGGGGAAATGATGGCATGAGTGGACATCACCTTCTGGCCAACCTCAGATGGACAACAGCAGCAGGAGAGTGTGCCAGACACTGGCAAGGCGAAGCTGGCTAGAACACCTAAAAGCTTGCCCCCAAAATACACTGCCTCCAGGAGGTTTTAATTTCCAAATTGCCATCAGCCGGGGATCTAGCATTCAGAACCCCTAAGTTTACAGGGGACACCTGAATCAAACCACCATGGGAGGAGGCAGTCAGAGCCAGTAATGCAGAAAAGGCTGACCTTGAACTCCTGATCTTCCTGCTTCCACCTCCCAGTGCTGGGATGACAAGAACATGCCACCATACCTGGTTTACGTGGTACTAGGTCTTTGTGTTAAGCAAGCACGTTACCAAGTGAGCTACGTGACCAGCCCTTGACTTCAAAATCTCAAGATTCCAGAAGGATTTCAGGTCTTCCAGGCCAGATGCCCAGCTCCATGTGAGTTCCTCCATCTCTCCTCTTTGGAATGTTCACAGTCATCAAGAATTCTCCTCCCTCTACTTCTCCCTGGCCATGTTCGTCCACCCTCCCTCATCCGGTGATTCAGCTCCAGGAAACCTGACCTCGATCTCTCCTGCCCTGCCTGGCTTGCTCTTGTCATGTCCCGGGGGTTCTCTGCTTGTTAGGCAGGGCCTGCCTTTCCCGCTGACTGAGCTTTCTCGACATGGCCACTGCCTCTTCCTTGGCACATGGCAGAGTGCTTGTCACAAGGAGAGGACTAGCGAACATGACTCGGTGGAAGAAGGAACCACAGTCTGGGTGTAACAATGAAGGGGATCCTGCTGGTCAAAGCACAGAACATGTGTGGGGTAGAGGACTAGGCGGGGACAAGGTGAGCCCTGAGACATTACAGACAGGGGACGGGGGCACTGGATGCTGCATTGGGCACCACCTACTTGTGTCAGGAAGACATACATCCAGATGTCCTTAGTCTCGGTCTGGCAATGCCTCCACCTCACTTGGCGGCTACTGGCAACTTCCTGGGGGACCCCCCTCGGACACAGAGCAGACCCTTCCCAGGGCAGCAGTGGTTGGGTGGTGGGGTCCTTATCACTGTGGGCACATGTTCTTGCTTTTCCACAAGCAGGTCCATAAGCCCCACAGGTGAGTAGCAGCTTGGCTAATTGCTAGCTCCCGGGAGCTCCGAAGCACATCAGGTAAAGGTAGAGCCTCCAGATGCATGGCTCTCAGGAGGCAGCGCATCTGAGCCTGGAACGTGGAGGGACAGAGCCTCAGGCTGCCTCTGCGCTGGGGAGGAGGAAGGTTTTGCCGCTATGCCCCGGGGGCCGGCGTGACGGCAGTGCACATTGAGCAAATGTGCTGGGGTGGTTGTGGCCTTCCATCTCAGCATCAGGGCTGACACTCAAGGATATGCCTGGGGTGCCGAGATGACAAGGATGGGAAATGGATGACAGGGAATGAGTTGGTGGGTCCCCGGCAACCTTTTATGGTTGTGAAACCCTGTCTCCTCCTGTCACCAGGTACAAGTTGGGTAGGTCCACATTTCTGAACGTCACTCTACCTCCCTCAACCTGCAGCCCCTGAACAGAGGGAGTCGTGTGCCTCACATGAAGATTACTGATTAGATCAGTGTCCAGGTGACCCGTGCTGGGCCAATCACGAGATGGGCGTCTTTCAGGAAGCTAGGTCCCAGGGACCTTGGCTTGAAGTGAGTGTCTCTGGGTTAGGCCTGAGAAGATGGGTGAGAACTGAGCAACATACCAAGGACGCTCACTCCTGAGGATGCTGACAGGAAGCAGACCCGTGAAGGTATCCAAGGTCTGAGAAGGCTCCCATGCCTCTGGTGACAGGAGTGCCCTCTTGCTTTATCAGCCTTGCCCATCTTCTTCTTGTCAACATGGCCAGGAGAACCAGGGAGGGGGTCCCAGCCTGCCTCGAGGTAGCCTCCAGGGTGTCTGTGAGGACAGTTCTTCTCGTGTAGAGGGAATATTGGCCCTGCCCACGGCCATGTTTGCTCGTGCTCTCCTGCTGGTCCGCGTTTGAGTCTCCTCCTGTCACATTTAGGAGGCAACTCTGAAGCCCAGCTGCGTGACTGAGCCTCCCAGAGGGGCTGCAGAGTAGGGCAGCATAGACCCTCATGCTCCCATAGGCCAGCAGGATGTCCTGGAGTCTCACAGAGCCAGCTTCTGTTCTGAGTTCTACCACGCGCTGGTCACAAGCTCGCAGAGCTGCCTCCACCCTGCGCTACCCACTGTCACTGGTTGTGATGTGCGGGTTGTTTACCAGGGATGCAGGGAGGCTGAGCCAGCTCCCACGGAGACTCATGACACAGCACCAGCTTTTCATGGACAAACCATGTCTCTGGCAGCCAGGCAAGAGGTGAGAGACTGACAGAGCAGAAGCAGTATGTGACAGAGGCTCAGTGGGACCCAGAAGAACCCAGCTTGACAAACCTTAGCAAGTCTTAAATTTACCAGCTTTCTCAGAATAAGTCAAGGGTCTGGGTTGAGCCCTGGTTTCCGTCTGTATTTAACTAATAATGGCAGTACCTACTTCCATAGAGCTGTTCAGAGGTGCTGAACACCAGCCAAAGGCAGCTGACGGGAGGAAGGGATTTATTTTGGCTTATAGTCTTGAGGGGAAGCTTTGTGGTAGCAGGGGAAAGATGGTAGAGCAGAGGATGGACATTACTGCTTTGCCACAGCAGCAAGAGAGTGAGCCTAGGGCTGGAGAGATGGCTCAGCAGTTAAGGCACTTGCCTGCAAAGCCTAAGGACCTGGGTTGATTCCTTAGTACCTGCACAAAGCCAGATGCACAAAGTAGCACGTGCATCTAGAGTTTGTTTGCAATGCCTGGAGGCTGGGTACACCAATCTCTTTCTCTTCTCCTCTGTCTCTCTCTGTGTGCAAATTAAAATATTTTTATTATTTATTTTTGAGAGAGAAATAGGGAGAGAGAGAGAGAGAGAGAGAGAGAGAGAGAGAGAGAGAGAGAGATAGATAGAGAGAGAGAGAGAGAGAGAGAGAGAGAGGGAGAGAGAGAGGAGAGAGAGAGAATGGGCATGCCAGGGCCTTCAGCTGCCGTGAACTAACTCCAGATGTGTGCATCGCCTTGTGCACACGTGCGACATTGCACGCTTGTGTCACTGCATCTGGGTACGTGACCTGGAGATTCAAATATGAGTTCTTGGGCTTCACAGGCAAGTGCTGTAACTGCTAAGCAATAACCCTGGTAAGCTATGAGCTTACCTCAAGGTCGACACCTAGCCAGGTTCCACCTCCCAAGTTGCCATTACCTGGGGACCAAGCATCCAAAACACAAGATAATGGTGGGGGGTGTCTTGGTCAAACCACCGTAAGAGATAAAGTGAGATGGTGTATACTGGCGCTCTCAGCTCCATACCCAGCACATGTAGCAACACATGCTCACTGGTGCTGTGAGGGCCGTGATGTGTGAGTGTGGTACACACATCATTTTATAATAAGCCAGGGTGCCATTAGCATGGTGGGGTTGCAAAGGACAGAAAGGGAGAAACAGAAAGTAGAGTTATAGTCTTTTCCTCTCACTGTCCCATCATACTTGAGCAAACATCTTGTACTAATTGATTCAGGTGGCAGAAATCCAGATCAAATGAGCCCAAACAGAAGAAACCAGCAGCAGCTATACCCAGGCCAAAGGAGGAGCAGGGATGCGGCTGGGTCAGGGACATCCAGAGCCAGGAGCTCAAATGCCACAGACTCCTTTAAGGTCCCATCTCTGATGTGTGTCTGATGTCCTAATCTCTGATGCAAATGGGGCAGCTGCCTGAGGCCAAAACATGGCCAACCTCACTATCACCCCAATTTCCTTCTACCTTCATCACCAGAAGCAGTGATTGTCTTTGGTTGTAATTAGAAAAGGCCCATAGGAATCCTTGGATTGGTTAGGTTGAGCGATGTGCTCATTTCCTAAGCTCAAGGTATGGACCTGGTGCAGACCCCAAGACTGGTGTGGGAAGAGTTCTGCAAAAGAAGGAATGTGTTCAAGGAAAGGGAGGAGTGCCGGGCAGACAAGGCACTCACTGTGGCTAGAAGAGAGTCTGGGAATTGGACACAATGCTCAGGGCCATTCTCCTACCCTGTGATTTAAGGAAGTGCGCTACCCAAGGCCTGTGAGGG
Source organism: Jaculus jaculus (assembly GCF_020740685.1). Taxonomy (NCBI): domain Eukaryota; kingdom Metazoa; phylum Chordata; class Mammalia; order Rodentia; family Dipodidae; genus Jaculus; species Jaculus jaculus. The sequence continues at coordinate 71,311,332 of NC_059106.1, read as the reverse complement.
GTATCACGTAAAGTCACAGGGGTGTCACCCCTAACTTGGTCTTGTCCCATATATGTCCTCCTAAGATATCCAGGTGTTTCTATCCCTCACCATTATGATCCCATTCTTATGTCTCATTCTTTCCCATTCCCTGTCCACCTGTCTCCTACTCCGTAATGCAGGCTGCAGACACCTTGCCTAGCCTTCGTCAGCCTCTGGCCCTGCGGATGAAGCTACGCTCTGTGTGCATCTACAGGCACTGCTGGTAAGGACTAGGGTATGGTTCAGTGATGAGCGCTCGGCAGGCATGTGCAAGACCCTGCATTCAATCTCTAGTACAGGATTTAAAACAACGGAGGAGGATGGGCGGGAGGAATTGCAGAACACCAAGTGGCTGAGGATACCCTGCGTTACTTTCTTAGCGCTGTTTTAATAAATTACTTTAGCTGCAAAACTGTTGAGTAGACCATTGTTTGTTAGTTGTGACCTCGGGAGTGAATGTGTGACTTATTTCAGATTCAATTTCCTCATCCATAAAAACCAGAATGGTATTAGTACTTACTTTACAGGATTCTTGTAACACTCATGAAATGTATAGAAACTGCATACTGCAGTGCTGATGTGTAATAGGTGCTAGATGTTAGTTATTACTCATTGAAAATAAAATGTTAGGAGTTTTTTTTTTTTTTCCTTCAAAACAAAATAGGACTACAGTTTTAGTGGCTTAAACAAGACAGATTTATTGCTGTACAATTCTGGAGGTGAGAAGTTCAAAATGGATATTTCCCTAGGCCAAGGTCAAGGTGTCAGCAGGGACTATCTCGTGCTGGTGGCTCTATGGGAGGATCATACTCGTTGCCTTTTCTCATGGCCACGTCATCTCTCAGAGTATGGTCTCTCTCTGTCTCCAAAGCCAGCAGTGCAGTACCTTCCTGTCTCCCTGTGCCTCTGTCATTTCAACCTCTGTGACATTGACACTCCTGGGATCAGGTGAAGGCATTAAAGCCTACCTGGATAATCCAAGAGACCCCTCCCCACCCAGCCCTTTGTGCTAGATGAGGTGACACCTCCATAGATTTGAGGCTCTAGGATGTGGACGTCACTGAAGAGAGCCACCACCCTACCTACCGCAGCTATCTTGCTCAGAGGGCAAGTTCAGCCAGTGAGTTCCATAGAGTGCTTTTCCAGGCACCTGCAAGACCCTACATTCAATCTCCAGCACAGGAAAGAAAACGTCCAGTGGGGAAAACTACAGACCACCAGCTGTTCAGGGAGGAGTGGGTGGGAAAACATCATGGCATTTTTCAACACCTGTGTCAGGTGCTTTGGTTATTGTACCCTGAGCACTGGAATTTCTCTAAGCTTAGGTGATTCTAGTACACCCCCAAATTTGAGACATTCTCTAATAATGATATGCTGAAGATATATGCTACTGCCATGGGGAGACACATGTGGCTCCAAGATTCTTGGAGGTGACACATCAAGCGGAGTGTCTCAGTGCTGTCTGGACAGTACTATCAGCTGGAAGAGTTTGTTTTTCGAGGTAGGGTCTCACTCTAGCCCAGGCTGACCTGGAATTCACTATGGAGTCTCAGGGTGGCCTTGAACTCAAGTGATCCTCCTACCTCTGACTCCTGAGTGCTGGGATTAAAGGTGTGCGCCACAATGCCTGGCGAGGTTTGTTGTTTTTATTTTAAACATATTTTGGGGGGCCTGGAGAGATGGCTCAGCAGTTAAAAGTGTTGCTTATAAGCCTGCTGGCCTGAGTGCAATTCCCTAGCCCCAGTTCAAGCAGGGTGCAAGGTCAACGGGAGGTGGAGCGAGGAGAATCCAAAAGCTCTTTGGTCAGCTGGACTGCCACATACAACAGCAAAGCAGGGAGAGGCCCCACCTCACAAAGAAGGGAGGAGGTGAGGACAAGCCACGAGGATGTCCTCTGACCTCCATGCGCGTGCCACAGGCTGTGTACCCATCCCCCCCCACAGACATCACACACGTTTACATGTACATACACACACTACACATATATTTTGAAATAAAAATAGAGTTGTAAAGATAGCAGAGAAACTTTGTATGGACCCCCACCCAGCTTCCCTACAGTCATAACTCCATAACATAACAGAGAACCTGCACCCAAACCAGGAATCAACACTGGAACAGAAGTGCTGAGTAAGGGGAAGCCTTCACTCAGACCACCCCGGCTATTGCGCATGCTCCCTTTCACTGACGGTCCCAGGAACCGATTCTGCGTAACGCCATGTTGCCCTGGTGTTGCAGTCAGGTTCGCATTTGCTGGTAGAAATCACCCAACCCAGAGCAGCTTGTGAGAAAAAGAGGTTTATTTTGGCTTACAGGCACGGGGAGGAAGCTCCATGATGGCAGGGAAAATGATGGCATGAGCAGAGGGTGGACATCACCCCCTGGCCTACATAAGGTGGACGATAGCAACAGGAGAGTGTGCCAAACTCTGGCAAGGGGACAATGGCTATAACACCCCTAAACCCGCCCCCAACAATACACTCCCTCCAGTAGGTGTTAATTCCCAAATATCCATCAGCTGGGAATCCAGCATTCAGAGCCCCTAAGTTTATGGGAGACACCTGAATCAAACCACCACACCAGTCTACTCTCCACCAAGCTGTCTCAGTGGCCTTGTTTTTCTGCTTTGCCCCAGCCCTGCTGAGAGAATAGCCCTGCACCAACTTTGCTAACAGTCTCTTAGGAGTGGTCCTGGGGTACAGTTTGGGGGATGATCACCCCACTGCTTGGGTGTGGTGCACTTAATATTGGCATCACAGGAAGGGTGTGTGTGACATCAGCATGACCGGAGACTGCTGCCATCCACTCTGGCTGGGTGGTTAAGGTGCTGCCTGCCAGCTTTCCCTATAGTAGAGACACTCTGTTGTCCTCTTCCTGTCCCTGAATCCAGCCCACACCTAGAGGAGGGGCATGTGCCAGCTGTTTTTCGCTCCCCTTATCCCAGTCTGATGAGTCCTGGCTTATATCCTCATCTCACTGCTTTTGGAAGATACAGCTCTGAAGAGCAGGACTTGCCCAAAGTCACCTAATGGCGATTAGCAAAAGCTGGCACTGGAGTTCCTGCCTGGCCCTGAAGGCCATATTCTTCCCACATCACTTCCCACGACACTGAGGAAATAGGATCTCATGGTTGGTCCCCAAGTGAACTTGCCTAGATGGAGTTCTGCAGATCATGCCACGCACCATGACTGATTAGTGCATATGAGATCAGTCTGTGGGTTGTCATAAATTACAAACTTAGAGACTCTAACAACAGAAAATAAGAATATACCACACAGTAGTAAGTACAGTGTCATAACATTTCTTGCTTCTGTAACCTCTCGGAGCTCGGCTCCCTTTTACTTTATGCTGGGGATGAAAATAGTATTCCCACAGGACTATCATAAGGATTACATGAATTGATAATCATCACATGCTCAGAACAAAGGCTAGGTACATTGAGTGAGTTTGTATGTATAAATGAACCATGGAAGGCAGTGTAATTTTTTGTTATAGACTGCAATCAAAATGCTAAAAAAAATAGAACATGTCCAGACCAGGAAACATTAGATTTATACTCAGCCTAATCCTGTTTTTATAAATAAAGTTGTATTGGCACGCATCTAGTGTCACTTGTTTATGCATTGTCTGTGGTTGCTTTAGGGCTACAATGGCAGAGATAAGTACTTTCAATAGAAATTCTGTACCCCACAAAGTGCTAAAATATTTACTGCCCAGCAATATAAATATATATATAATGTAGACATATACACTTGCCTAGAGGTCATCTTACAACTTGGGGATGATAGAGGCCTTTTCCAAGGCCATAACTCTGCCTTTGATGGGTAAGGCCCCTGCAGAATGCGCAGTGTGCCTGTGGGTACTTGGGCCCCCAGAATCTCAGCGCTCTTCTGCTTTGGACTAATGCCTACATGGCAGAAGACTAGTGACATGGTACTTTGGTCAAGGTCCCAGCAGGAAACAGATGGTGACTCAAATTAGAATATTTGGAGGAGTGTTGAATAAAAAGTCCATCCTCAAAGGTGAGGGCAAGGTGCAAGAAGGTCACAGGATGAAGGGAAGTGACAGAGGACTCCGAGCCAGTAAAAACAGAGCTGTCACCAGTCTAGACAGGAGGGGACAAACAGAGGGAACAATTTGTGAACCTGGAAGGAGAGTCCCTGTAGAGAGGACATCTTATGTGGAGCAGAGAGACCTCTAGTCCAGGAAGGAGAAGACAACACAGGTGACCCCAAGAGGACAAAGCCAGGAGATGGATGCCTTAAGGTCACTTCTTTCATTCTTAATCTTCCATAAGAAATAATTTATTAATTTATTTGAGAGAAATAGAGAAACTGAGAGACTAGGTGTACCAGGGCCTCCAGCCACTGCAAATGAACTCCAGATGCATGTGTCACCTTGTGCATCTGGCTTATGTGGATACTGGGGAACTGAACCTGGGTCTTTAGGCTTCTCACACAAGTGCCTTAACTACTAAGCCATCTTTTTAGTCCACAAATCTTTTTTTTCTGTAAATAAATATGTTATCTATTCATTTATTGGAGAAAGAGAGACAGGGCAGATAGAGAGAGAGAGAATCGACATGTCAGGGCCCTCTAGCCACTGCAAACAAACCCCAGACATATGCACCACCATGTGCATTTGGCTTATGTGGGCACTGGGGAATCAAACCTGGGTCCTTAGGCTTCGTAGGCAAGAACCTTAACTGGTAAGCCATTTCTCCAGTCTGATTCCTAGTCCTTTGAAGGTCCACCCTGGCCACATTAAATGGAAGCCAGAGGGCACAGGGCCCTTGGTGTGAGCCAGGTGGCTCAGCTTTCCACGGCAGAGAATGAGGTAGAGAAAGGTGAGAAGGGAGGTTGGAAGAGTGAACTGTCACTGGCACCACACAGTACTCAGGAAGCCAGGCGACCTAGGCCAGCTCACTTGACCACGGTCTTCCCTTGTGCCATCCCTCCAAGGAGGTAGTGTGGCCCAAGCACCAGTGTTTGCCACAGATTTTTTCTCCTTCCTGTGAGCCTCTAGGGAGTCATAATGGAGCCCATCTCACTGGATTTTGTCCTCACCAGGAGGGAGGAAGGCTATACACAAAGGCTCACAGCACATCAGCTGCTCTGTGTGTGTGTGTGTGTGTGTGTGTGTGTGTGTGTGTGTGTGTGTGTGTGCCTGCACATGCCTGAGTGGAGTCTGGTTAGTACACAAAGACTCTAGCTCAAGTGTTTCCCCATGTCCCATCTTTTTTTTTTTTTTTTTGGATTTTTTGAGGTAGGGGCTAACTCTAGCTCAGGCTGACCTGAATTCACTGTGTAGTCTCAGAGTGGCCTCGAACTCACGGCGATCCTCCTACCTCTGCCTCCCGAGTGCTGGGATTAAAGGCGTGAGACACCTGGCTCCATGTCCCATCTTTTGATCTGTGTCCCACTCCTCTCTGCCGCCCAGCCCCAGTCCAACACACGGGCAAGCCAACCTCTGGCCCCTTGAGACAAAGAAATAGAGTGGGAGAAAAAAATAAAAAAGACCTGCCTAGGCTGATAAATGTCCCTAGAGTAATATGTTCCCAGTGGCTAGACCCTGTCCTGGACACACACACACACACACACACACACACACACACACACACAAACCCTAATGTTATACAGGCATCTGATAACTTACAGACCACAAAGCTAGCTAGTTGCCAGTCACCTGGCGGTCCTTCCCTAGCCAATCCAAACACAGTTTATGAGAAGCTGTGGGTGCACAGGGAGGCAAGGTGTGGCTGAGGCAGCATGGTCACCTGGTGGCAAAGGTGACTGGGGCTGTGAACCAGTTTCCAGCTTTAGTACAAGCCCAAACTAGAAGTCAGTCTTGGAGGTCTGAGAATTGGCTTGGCAAAAATGGAGAGTGTGATCTGGTCTCAAGACATGCGTTCTGGCTAGGCTCAGTGATACAGACGGTGTTCCAGACCCCCGTCCCCGAGGAGACGGCTTGTGATTGAGACCGTGCGTCTGAGCTCCCTTCCCCTCCCCGCCCCACACCCCCCACAAGAATGTAGGGCCAGAGCTCGAGTCAGGCAGTCAGTGGTCAAGACTCATGTCCCTCACAATTGCTGTCTGTTTAACCTTGAACTCGTCCCCTTTTAGGTCAGTGACACTCAGTTTTCTTGTCCTATACCTGTTGGCAGTATCATCAACCACTGTGTGGTGATAAATCCAATTCCACACAGGCAAGTTCACCGTAAGGTCCAAAGGCCATCAAACACCACTTTCCTTTCCCCTCAGGGGGACAACCAGTGGAATATTTACACCTCGTTTTTTAACCCAAAAGCAGAAGCCAAAACAATTTGTTTGGCACCCATGTTTTGTGTTCCAAGTGTACCAAACAGGGGACTCTTCCTGGGACAGTGACGGGCCTCCGACGGTGCCCTAACACACTCGTGCCTCCAGGGACTGGAGCATAATTAGGAAAGCTCTAGTTTTTCGTCTCTCCTTCCCCTCAAATTTCTTCAGAGAAATGAAGGGCTCGTTCAGACACTGAGCCCAAGTGCTCGGGTTTTAAATTAGACAACTTTGTCCTGACAGGAAGCGAGTCCCAGCTGTCATCGCTGATTATTTTTAGAGTTACTACTAAACCCTTTGTACGGCAGGAGCTGCCACTGTTCAAGGCAAACAGAAAGCCTTCACATTTTATCATGACAGCTCCGGAGCCGTCCAGCTTCCCCATGTTCATTATTTCCAGCCCGTGTGGAGGATGAGGCAGCAGCTCCCTGACAATCTCACGTGGAGGAAAGGCACAGCCTTGTCACTACCCCCAGGGACAGGAAGACCACTGCCTCCAGGAAGCCAAGAAGAGCACATGGGGGGGGGAGGAACGGGGGAGGGGGTGTGTGGGAGACAGAATCTGGATCAACTTTCATTTTTCCAGAAAGGCAAAAACTGACCTTCAAGTAACTAACCCATCAATTACCTATATATGCAAATGCCCACTGAGGTTGGTCAGGATTGGCCAGGTGTTGGGTGACATCACAGCTCCCTTCCTCTGACCCAACAATGCCAGCAGCATTGAAAAGGCCGGACCCTGGCAGTGGCTCGCGCAGAGGGAAAGGTTCACCGCCAGCAGAGCACCTTCCAGATTGTTCCTGGGGTGTGGAGGCAGACGTCTCCGCTATCCAAATTAACTGAATCCAAAAGAGAAAATCATGATTTTATGAACATGGGCAAAGACACCCAGCTAAGGCCTAAGGTAAATGTCTCTTCCTACATCCATTTTATGCTGAATTACAGGAACAAATTCAAGGAGCAGCAGCCTAATACCTATCTGGGCTTCCAAGAGTTCTCTAGAAAGTGTTCGGAAAAATGGCGGTCCATCTCAAAACATGAAAAGGCCAAGTACGAAGCCCTGGCCAAGCTCGACAAAGCCCGGTACCAGGAAGAGATGATGAATTTTGTGGGCAAGAGGAAGAAGCGGAGAAAGCGGGACCCACAGGCACCCCGGCAGCCTCCGTCGTCGTTCATGCTTTTCTCCCAAGACCACTATGCCCAGCTGAAGAGGGAGAACCCCAACTGGTCGGTGGTGCAGGTGGCGAAGGCCACTGGGAAGATGTGGTCCACGACAACAGCCGCGGACAAGCAGCCGTACGAGCAGAGAGCCTCTCTCCTGCGTACCAAGTACTTCCAGGACCTTGATGCCTACCGCCAGCAGTGCCCTAACAGGAAGAGGAGCTTCCAAGGGTCGGCCAGGACCCGGTGCATTGGTGTGAGAAAATAAAATGCCACTGAACGGTCTTGCCTGGCTCTGGTCTTGTGCGTGGTGTTAGAATGCGCTCTGCCGCTGTGCTGGGGAAGTGAGGGGCTCGGTAGCAGAGAGGAGTGGCCTGGTAGAGAGGTCTGGCTGGGAAGTGGTCCTGAGGGAAGGCTGGCTCGCAGAGGGGCTTGGCTGTAACGTCTAGGGTGGAGGCTATGGGAACCATTCGGGTTAGAGGACCTCCTTTGGGGGTAGGATCAGGTGGAGGTATGGTATACTAGTTTCTGTGGGAAAGAAGACAGTGCAAAAACTCATCCCACGGTCCAGGACTAATGCTGCATTATAGGAAGCTGAAATATTTATGGCCCTGAAAGCTGTCCCAGTTTGACCAAATCCTACTTTTATGTTAGAGCAGCCTTTACCAAGACACTTTGGCATGGTAGAGAGGTCTAGCTGGGAAGTGGTTCTGGAGAGGCTCGGTTTAGTCCCTTTATAGCCAAGGCACAGTGACTGGCTCAGTGAAGGGGCATCCAGGCTAGTGATAGTGAGGAAGTCCTGGGGAACAATGCAGACCTCGCCCCCTCTTGTCCAGCATTTTTTCTCAACATGAGATCCTGAAGATACCATGCTGTTTTCCAGTATCCACACAACATTATATATACTGGGTGAATTGCAGTCATCAAAGCTCTGAGCCAGAGTACACTGATTTTAGGCTTCCCTGTTTCACTCCACTATTCCAGAGATGGAACGATTTAGAAACCCAGGGTTGTTTCCACATGTCAGACCAGGTACAAACCCGTGCTACGATGACAGTGCCAGGGGAGGGAGGGACTTCTCCTGAGGGCTTTTGCCATGAGCAACCCTTGTCTCCATCCCCAGTCTCCCGTTGCCCATTACTGGTGTTCTAGCATGACTCTGATCCCCCCCCCAAAGCCAGTCCACCCTCTGCCCTCTCAGGAGATGCCCTCATTTTCTGCTTCACTGACAAGTCAGAGATCATCAGACTTAGGCTGCATTTTGAGGTGGCCCAGGCTCTTCCCTCCTTGGCCTGTAACTTTGCATACACTCACAGGCGGTAGTCCGAGATCTGGGCAGTGGGAACAACGTCTGCCTCATGACCCGTGCAGAAGTGCTTGGCACAGTCATGAACACCCCTCTAGGGTGGGTGTTCCTTCTCTAGTCCCTTCACAGGAAATATGGGCAGGACTTGTGACTCTGCACAAGTCTCCTTCCTATTGGATGAATTGAGCAGTCCATGTAGCAAGGAGCTGTGGGAAATCTCAAGCATCTAAGGGGACACCAGGCCAACAGCCAGTAAAAAGTGAAAGCTTTTCATCCAACACCTGCCTCTGGCTAACAGCAGCTACATGAGTGGGCCATGGATTTCCCCCCCCCCCCAACACACCCCAGCTGAGCAAACAGATAAGATTTAAGTCCAAAGGGGTAAAATATTTAGCCTAGGCTACCCTGATGTGTGTCACCATGGCCAGCAATGGGGTATAGATGCTGAAACCCTATAGGGCATGTTTGAAGCCATTAAGTTGGTACAACAGCAGATAACACGTCGCTCAATGAAAGACCCTCTCTTCCACCTTTTTTCTGTCTAGGCACTCCCTGACCTGCTGCTTGTTTGTGAACAGAGGTGTTTGCCCTTCCCTCTTGATTGTGTTACTCCTCGGTGGCCTCCAGCTGGCAGACAGCAGCCGTGTGACATGCCACACTCCTAGCTGGGAAGCAGCCTCTGCGAAGCTGGCCCTGAAGCCTTGTTCCACCTCTGTCTGGGTTCCTATGAGATGAATTACATGAAAGTGGGGGACCAAGTCAGAGTTTTGACAATAGTATACAGGGCTCCTGCTAAAATAAGAACTCTATTAGTCCTTTATGATAAAGACAACAGGAAAGTATGAAAGCTAGCTTCTTATAACCACAATGGAATGGCGGGGAGGAGATACGGGGGAGAGCAGACTTAACATGGAGAGGTGCCAGCATGCCAGGCCCACCCAGCTAGGATCGGGTACCTGGTACCTGGTCCTTGGGAAAAGAAGAGGCAGAGCTTCTGGGCCTGTCACCATCTTCATGACTCAATCTTCCTGCTTCACTCAAGTATTTATGTAAATCTCATGCCTTCAACATACTAGTAACTACTCTGGTGCTAGGGGCAGGGAGACTGACCAACAATGGCAGGTGGGGTGGAGGTAGTGTGGGATGACATTTAGGTTTAAAGGACAAGAAGGGGGTTAGAGAGAGGGTTCAGTGGGTAAAGAGCTTGGTGCACGTGTGACAACCTGAGTTCAGATAGCCAGAGCCCACATAAAGACAGATGCAGTCCTGAGTGTTGGTAACCCCAGTCCTCCTGTGGCGAAATGGGAGGAGGAGATAGCAGAATCCTGGAGACTCATGGGCCAGGCATCCTGCAGGGCACTCACAGCTGTGAGCAAGAGATCCCTCTCTAAGACGGAAGGCAAGGGTGGACACTTGGTACTGTCCTTCTTCCCATACTCACAAACATGAACACACACACACACACACACACACACACACACAATCATCATCATCACCATCGTAAGCCAAGAATGGACCATGCATTCCACAGCCTAAGGGGTGTGTCTTTAGTTAGCAAGGTAGCAAGTGCCAAGATCCCGAGGCAGAAACAGGCGTATTAGAGAGACTCCAGGCAGGCCGATGTGCCAGAGGATGTAATATGCAGTTGCAAAGGAACAGGGGTTGTCAAGTTCATTTTCAAATCTACGTACAACCATCTAAGATCTTATTTGTCCTTCTCGAGCCTTTAGAGGCTCTCCAGGGTGAACCTCCTGCAGTGTGTGCAGGAGAAAGAGGCAAGGCTCGAAGACATCAGCACAATAAAGGCCTGTTCCTCTCCAAGAGCAGAGATAATGAGAAGGCTCCACTGGGAATGTCTTGAAGCAGTTGTCAGCTCAAAACCTAGTGTAGAAATTGGGATTGTTCTGTGATTCTAAGAACAGGAGCGCTCCCATGTCCACTAGACCAACCCCATGCTTCCTTTCCCCTTCCTCGGTCCCTGCAGAGTATGCTCAGGGCTGCCTTCCTCTCAGCTCGCTAGTGAGAAAGCTCCCCCCCCAGCTTTTCCTGCACCCACTGATCCATCCCAGGCTTGGGGGAGAGGTAAGCACATTTCATCCCTCCATCGGCTTTCCCTCAAATCCCAACAGAGCAGTTGAGCCCCACTGCAAAGCACTCATTGTTGGTTTCACCCTTCCACCAAAGTCTCAAATGTAGGAGGGGGTCAAAAGGTCTAGGTCTCAAGTCTGTAAGACTGCAAGTCAGGTCCAAGGTCAGGATAGGCATAGATCATCAAAATGAGGTCACAAAGGCACTGGTGCCCCTTTGTCCTGTCACGTGACTTCCGGTCACAGTTCCTCAAACAATACCAGGCCTTGGAGAATGCTTAGAAATTAGGGCCATTGTTGTAAAAGAAGCAAGAGGTATGTGGGAGCACCCTGGGAATGGGGTATCTGGCCCTGGACTGCTGAGTTGGGGGGGGTCGTGTAAAAGAAAGCAACTGGTGGCAGAAACAAGTTGAGCTGTAACTGGCTCTGGGCTGGAATACAGTGACATTGAACATCGGGTGGAGGCCATCTCCTGGAACAGTGGCCTAACAGTGGCTTACCATCCCTGTGACATCCCTGCTTCAAGGAAGAAAGGTAAAGTCATAAGTAAAAGGAACATTTTAAACAAAGGTCTTATGACTCTCTTGAGTATCAGTGCCCGTGGGAGCCCTTTCCTGGTTTCTGTATCCTCAGACTCTTGACGTCTCTGACCTACTCTGTCCCGCCTCTGCTCTGCCTGGCTGAATGTGCGAAGGTTTCCCCTTCCACAGTGAAATGTTTACTTGGTCGCCTGTCACCTGTGAGAGTCTGACATGGCATAATCAGGCCATGGAGGCCTCACCAGTCATATTGCCTTGAAGCAGAAATGCTCACAGGGGCTCTACCTCCTGAAATTTGCATGCTGTTATCCACCCCAGTGTGGGATGGGACAAGTCTCATAAACAGAAGGATGGTAAAGTATTGGGGTGTCATTTTTTAATGATTATTTGTTTATTTGAGACAGAGAGAGGGAGAGAGGGAACGAATGGGCACTCCAGGGCCTCTAGCCACTGCAAACGAACTCCATATGAATGTGCCACCATGTGTATCTGGCGCGGGACCTGGAGAATGGAACGTGGGTCCTTAGGCTTTACAGGCATGTGCCTTAATCACTAAGCCATCTCTCCAGCCTACAGGATGTCACTTTTGATACTGGGCTATAAAAGCCTGTGGCTCTTCCCTCTCTCTTTCTCGGAAGCTGCCCTCCACAGCTCATGTGGCGAGAGACGCAGGGTGGCCGTGGACAGCCCTCAGTGGGAACCAAAGCCCACAATCCAGTCTGCAAGTAACGGCATACTATGAATAGCCACCTCGAGGGGGCTGGGTCGTGGGTTGTCCCTGGCCAGCCCTGGGGTCCTGTTGTCCCAGGCAACACCTTGTGCTCCAGCCTGTGACCTAGCTAAGATGCATTCAAGTCCTGACACACAGCATCTGACATTTTGTGCCACTGAGGCCTGAAGTCAGGTGTTACCAACTGGAATAGACAGTGAATATAGACACGGGTATCAAGAAGAGAGTGCAGTGACACGTGCCTACAGCATATGAGATGAGGCGGCTTTGGAACCAGATGGCTTGTGGGCAGAGGCTGAGCGTACTTTGAGATTGTTGGAGAAATTGTCATTTGCCTCAAAGAGGCTGTGGGGGGCTGGACTTGGAGGATGCTGCTTGTGGGGGTGCAGAGGAAATGAGGAGTATGACACTGGACTCTGGGGGGAGGGGATCCTTTTGGTGGCAGAGAGCTTAATGACACTGCTGTCTGCGATTACACCACAAAGAGAACTTGTGCCTTAGCCTCCTAGCCCTGGAGGTGTCTGAGCAGTGTTGGACAGGATCTCTCACTGTTTCTGTGAGAAGAGACGAAACTCTGCGACAGAAAGAAGCCAGGAGGGGCTGGAGAGATGGCTCAGTGGTTAAAGGCACTTGCTCAAAAAGCCTGATGGGCCTGGTTTTGATTCCCCAGTACCCATGTAAAGCTAGAAGCACAACCAGGCACATGCATCTGGAGTTTGTTTATAGTGGAAGGAGGTCCTGATGTGCTCATTTATTCTCTCCCTCTCGAATAAGAGGAAAGAGCCAGGACCTGCTCAGTTTGAATGCTTTCCGTCTCCTGAGACAGCAAGAGATGTTAAATTTGATGTAAGGCCTGTCAAGAAAAGGGGTACTGGATACAAATCTGGGAATTAGAAGATGTGGCCTTTGGTTAAGACCTTGAGGGATCAAAGGAGCACAAAGACCCTTAAAGAGATTAGGGTGGGCCTTGTAGGCCCCTGGGATGGACCATAGGAGGCGTGAAGCTGTCCCTCGGCTGTCTTAGCAGGAGGTTCAGTTATTAAAGGTTCAGTCCCAAGAAATTTGTGAGTGTGGTTTTTGTGCAAAGGGAATCTCAGTGAAATCTACAGAAGACACACAATAGTTTTGCGAAAGCCATATCTGAGGAAACTGACAGTTGGAACTGAAAGGGACCCAGACAGTGCAAAACTTTTGAAATAATTTTTGCTTCTTTGTAGATAGGACCTTGCTATGTACCTTGGCTGGCTTTGAACTCACAGTTATCCTCCTGCCTCAATCTTTTGAGTGCTGAGATTATAGATATGCGCTATCACACCTAGCTCAGTATGAAGTTTAAAGAAGCCACTGGACTCCCAAAGTTCCCAGCAGGAAGTGGGCTGAAGAACCAAGTCACCATCAATCGGAGGCTTTGGAGGAAGGATGACTCCAGGGTGAGGCTGAGAGCTTAGAAGCTAAGAGTCATGCAGAAACATTCCAGCTTTACAATCGCATCAAGCAAATCCCTGAATGCTTCTGGCTTCATTTCCAAATTGTTAAGGGCCAATGACAACTCTGTGTCCGCTGTCTCCATCTCCTGCCCTTCTGAGTAGGAATGCGTGTAGCTTTGAGCTGGCACCATTGTTTATTGGGCACATGGACAGAGATCATTCATTGCTTGGGTTCTGCAAATGGGCAGATCCAGGTGGGAAGATTTCCAGAGCCCGTACGTAAGGAGGGATGCACACAAGAACCTCATGCGCTCCTGGACTGGAGTCTGGACTCTCAGTAGATACTGCTATGGGAAGGGACATTTGGAGACCATGGCCAGCAGGGACTGTTTTACAGGTGAAGAAAACAAAACAGAGGGCTGCAGAGATGGCTTAGCACTTAAGGTGCTTGCCTGCAAAGCCTAAAGACCCAGGTTCCATTCCCCAGAACCTATGTAAGCCAGACGCACAAGGTGGCACATGTGTCTGCAGTTTGTTTGCAGTAGCTAGAGGCTGTGGTGTGCACATTCTCTTGCTTTCTCTCTCTTTATCTGCCCTTTTCTATCTCTCAAAATAAATAATATTTTAAAAAGCTAAAAAATTTAAAAACCAGACATCATTAGGAGCCAATGGGTACATTGTGGTAGGCAACTTTGAAAAAGTGACTGATAATTCCTGTCTACTCTCTCACCCTTGGGTGTGGCCTGGGCCTTGACACTTGCTTCTAATGTGACTCAAACGCAGCACAGGAGGTGGGATGCCGCTCCTGAGATGAAGTTATATAAGAAAGACCATGACTTCTGCCTTCTCTCTCACTGATTGCTCTGATGAACCAAGCTGCCCTGTGAAAAGAAACTGAGGTAGTCTTCAGTGAACAGCACTTAAGGGCTGGGATCTATAAAGCACCTCAATGATAGGTCTGGAAGCCAGCTTCTTCCTTCACATAAACCCTGGCAGACAGCCCAATTTCAACCCTGACAGAACTCACCAGCCTGAGAATACATCTCAGCAACACTTAGATGCCTCACAAAGAGGATATATGAAATAATGTTTCAGACCACTATGTCTGGGGACAGTTTGTGACAGGGCAGTAGAAATCTGACACACACATCTCAAGGTGCTACTCCACTCTATTTAATCTATGTCCCCAGAAACGCTCCTTCTGAGGCCCAGGGCCTTTGCATATGGTACTCTAGGCCAGGATCATCTTGCCTTGTCTTTTCTTTTCTTTCTTTTTTTGGGTTTGTTTTTTAGAGATAGGGTCTCACTGTAGCTCAGGCTGACCTGGATTCACTATGTAGTCTCAGGGTGCCCTCGAACTCTTGGTTATCCTCCTACCTCTAACTCCCCAGTGCTGGGATTGAAGGCGTGCACCACCACGCCCAGCAAGGATCATCTTTTCTGTCTGTCAGGGCTGGGAAAACTCCACTCACCCTATTGGTCAGCTGTTACTTCCTCTGGGAAGCCCCCTTCCACTTTCTCACCTCTCTGTGCCCCCATGACTGCTATGTAAGAGCCCATGCTCCCATCTTGCAGTATAGCACGCTGTAGCTATTGCTTGTCTTCCTGGCTGTAGAAGACAGGAAGGACCTTGCTTTATTCATCGGGTATCCTCAAATCTAATGCAGTGTTTCACATCGAATAAAATCATAAGAGCAAACTTTTATTGACCGCCTATGCTACACCTGGTACCAGAGTTACATTAAACAATTTAATGTAGTTATCTTACAAAGATCAAGTGAGGTAGTGTGGTGATTTAAATGTATGGCCCCATGGACTCAGGCGGGTTTATGTTTATTTTTATTTTGTTATTAGTTTATTAGGGACACAGAGAGAGGGAAAGAGAATGAGCACACCAGGGCCTCCAGCCACTGCAAATGAACTCCAGACGCATGTGCCACCCTGTGCACCTGGCTTACATGGGACCTGGAGAACCAAACCTGGGTCCTAAGGCTTCTCAGGCAAGCACCTTAACTGCTCAGTCATCTCTCCTGCCCAAGCTCTGCTGTTTTTATGTGAGGTGTGTACTATCTTAAACTTATCCTTTGTTTGAAATGTTTTATTATACAAACTTTCAAATGTATAAAACAGAATAGAACAGTGAGAGTTTATGTGTCAATAATTATCAAACTATACCATTCTGAGGTCAATTTTTCCTTCTCTCCCACAGGCTGACCTGGAATTATATTATGTAATCTCAGGCTAAGCCATTTCTCCAACTCATCAGGTGATTTTTTTTTCTTATTTTGTAATTTTTTTTTTTTTTTATGAGAGAGAGAATGAATTGGCATGCCAGGGCCTCCAGCCACTGCAATCGACCCGCAGACACGTAAGCTACCTTGTGCGCATGTGCGACCTTGCATGCTTGCATCACCTCGTGCTGGTTTCCGTGGGATCTAGAGAGTCGAACATAGATCCTTAGGCTTTGCAGGCAAGCGCCTTAACCACCGAGTCATGTCTCCAGCCCTACTAAGGTGTTTTTGATTGGTAGAGCCCTGGTGAGAGGAGGTATGTCACTGGGAGTGCATCTTCAGTGTAAACCTACTGGGTGTGTTCAGAGTCAGTTTGCGCTCCGGCTGTTCATGCTTGCTGGCTGCTTGGCAGTGTCCCTCTGCTATAAATCTTTGGAAGCCAGCCAGCTTCTTCCACCATTGATGGCCTTTCCCCTGGATTCTGTAAGCCTGCAATCAACCTTGTCCTCCCATAAGCTGCTCCTGGTTGGGTGTTTGTCCCAGCAAAGAAAAGTAATGGCTTATTGCTTTGTTTTGTGCTGACGATGGAATCCAGGGCCTTACCTGTGCTAGGCAGGCATTATACTTGGAGCCACACCCCCAGCCGAGAGGCACTTCAAACACCCTGTGCTGCCGATGAGGAATGTAGACACTGGTTTATGTGCTCGGCTCATGCTTGCTGGAAAGTGAACATGCAGATCACAAAAGGGTGCTCCCTCCTCCTGTCCTGGCCCATCCCCCTGCTCTCAGGACATCTTTGCAAACACCACAGCATAGTCAGAGGTCCCCCCAGGCATCTGGACACATGCTCTGTGCTTGGCTAGGATCTAGTCCTTGGTGCCCCTGAGGAAGAGCTTGGCTGGCACGCAGAGAGTTGGCTGCACACCCGAACCACACTCCTGGCACTTCCCTCGCAGTGGGGCTTCGGGCTCACACCCTGTCACCTTAAACTATGCAAGCTCCCCAGTGCCCGTGTTAAAACGAACAGAGGTGCCTCTGTATCTTTAGTGCATTATCTGCAATTAGTAGCAATGGGCATGAAGAGATCTGTGATCTCCTGGGCTACCGCTCACTGTCGCAGCTGCAACACGGCTTTGTGCTAAAGAATCTGGCCAGGCTTCTCTGGGCACAACCACCCTAACAGGTGGGTAGGGATGGAGAGGGGATCCACTTCCAGATCATCTGCTCCGCCTCCAAATTTTTGCTCCACCCCACTGCTGATCTGGTCCCCTGCCAACCCTCACTCTTACCTAAACAACCTGGAAAGATGTCCTCCCCAGGGTCCCCAAAGACAGGTTGAACAGCCACCTTGAATGTCCTGAGTGGAAGTGTATTCCATAGGTTTGAGGTCTGCAGAGTGGAATCAACATCTGAGAGAGCTGAGCATGGTGGCACACGCCTTTAATCCCAGCACTTGGGAGGCAGATGTAGGAGGATTGCTGTGAGTTCGAGGCTAGCCTGAGACTACATAGTGAATTACAGGTCAGCCTGAGCTAGACACCCTACCTTGAAAAACCCCCCAAAAAAAGAAAGAAAGAAAAAAACTGTGAGAGAAAAAGGAAGATGCTTAGGGAGCTGTAGGTGAGAGACTGTGGGCATTCCGCAGCTATTTTGTGTAGTTAGTAGAACACAACAGAAGGTCCTGAGCACTCAATGTACAGAGGTCTCTTCCTACAGGTTCTGTAGCCATCAACATGCTCAATTCTAGAGCCCACAGCCATGTCCTCCTCCCCAGCCAAAGGCTATTAGGAATCTATCTACAGTTGCACAAAGTTGGGTTTACTGACATCACAGAACAGACATCACAGGGAACTGTGGGACATCTTAGGAAGGTGTTGAAAAGCTACGCAGGACTGGGCTTATGTCATGTGACTTGTTTGAGGAGACTTCTGGGAAGCTGAGCCTCAGCCTGCATTGGGTGCTGTCAGGGAGCAGGTGTTTTGTATACTGAATCCAGAAAATAGGAGACTGAGGCAAGATGAGAGTTGTATCAGGCAGGGCACTGAGAAACAGTGGTCATTTGCATTTGCCATGATGTGGAGGGAGGGGCTGTGAGGCCCTTTTTCAAAGTGTATTTTGGGACATGTTCTTGTGCCTGAGTTCAGACAGGATTTGGAAGTGGACTCGGTTCTGCCTTCATCCATCGTGGTCAGAGTGGCCTCGTCTGGCTGACTCTGAGTTATTGAAGGTCAATGGAAAAGCCCCAGGGCCTCTGTGTGGGCAGGCACCTGACCAGCTCCTGGCCCATGAGGCCTCGTAGTGATGGTCCTTATTGCTTGCCACTAGGGACTCCTGTTCTCATTCTCAGTGCCCTGTGGCAGTTTCAATAAATAAATTGAAGCTCAGAGAGACTAAGTAACTTGATCAAATCTTCATGGCTAAAAAGTGACACTGAGATTCCAAGGCCATCAAAACTGTAGGTACCAAGAACCAGTGGGCAGCTGGTAAGGATGGGCTCATTCTGGCTAACAGGGCTGACCACAGGGAGAAGTGCTCACAAGGGTGGAACGAGAAAGAACATGAGTCTGATGTCAGAGGCTTCCACCATTGGACTCTGTCCCTGACACCAGCCACATGGCCCTGGGCAATTAATTGAACATTGCATATTCATTTTTTTCTTTTGCATAATATATAAAAAATCTGCTTCCTAGGCTTATTGTGTGATAAAGAAATATGAGATGTGATATAAAGTACCTAAGCAGCTCTTGGGGAGCTGAGCATTTACTGCATAGGAGACATGGCTCTCATTATCTCACAGGCACCCACTCATGTAACACACCAGCCCCACAAAACAAAGGTTCTCTCGTCATATCTGGCCTACAGGTGAGGAGATGGGGGTATAGAGAAGTCACAACTTCTCTGAGATCACAAAGCTATCAAGTCAGAAGCTGGTCCTCGGGGCTCCCCCACCCTCACTCCACTGCCTCTCACTGCGGCCCCTAGCCAGGGCACTCGCTCCTTTCCTGCACTGCTCCAAGCTTTGAGCTTCCACACTGGCCATGTTTGATGGTGATGTAATGCCCTGGCACTCCCCAGGTTTCTGCTTTTGCTTGTAGATGGGCCTAAGCTGCTTGCCAGGCTCTGGTTCAGAGAGCCTTCATTTCCTTTTAGAAGGTCAGAAACATTCGTGGAGTGACAGAAAATATAGATTCAGGTCGCTGCAGCCAATAGATCAAATAAAACATCGTATTGCCTTACTGGTATTTCCATATCTTTCAGTAAGAAATAAAGCCAGAGAAAGGGCTAGAAAATGAGTAAGAACGAAGGGGTGGAGGTGTCCCTGATGCTTAGCCAGGTCTGCTTTAGGCGAGGCTGGGGCGGAGACTGGGGCGTGGATAGAAGGCTGCTGGGAGGAGACGGCTTAGACCAGCGGGTCTCCTTCCCTCCTTAGCACGAAGCTGTTCAGAGCGGCTGGGCGCACAGTCCAGGGCGGACTCAGTATTCCTCCTCTTCGCATGTTGAGTGGCTTCGGAGACTGTGTGCCAGGATCTGGGTGAATGGGAGGCGGGGTCTCCTGGGCCCAGCAACTCCTGGGACCGAGAGAGCCTTCACATCTGTGACTCTTCCAGTCCTTGTGCCACTACCATGCAGGGGAGATGAAAGCCCGCAGCTCACAGAGCTCAGCCACAGCTCTTTCTGCTGTTTGGTACAATCCCAGATCATCAACTATCAACCTCTTTGAGGCTCGTCTGCTCTTAATTAGATCTCCAAATCCCACGGCATTACAGCTCTGAGAGCTGGAGGAACTCGGCTACTTAGAGGATTCATAATAATCACAGGAATCCGTGTTATTTACTGAACTCTCTTCCGCAGACTGTCAAAGCCACACAGACAACACTGTAACAAAGAGGACAGCCTGAGATGGCTCTCGAGCTCTCTTCACAGAGTGCCAGGCCCGTCATCTGCATTATTTTGTTTAGTTCAAGGAGGTCGACACAGAGAGTGGTTTGCTCCACGACCTCCTGTGGGAGGGTAATGGGGAGACAGAGGTGAGGCAGCGTAGGAGGCATGCCGTGGGTTTCCCGCCCAGCTCCAGCTCTTCTCTGGGGACTCCTTTGCTCCGGGTATCACACTGTCATGGGGGATGGCAGCGCAGCTCGCTGCTGCTGAGCGTGGATCTTCGCCACGCCATGGACTGGACAGGAGTAGATGCTAGCTCTCTCGGTGATTTGAGGAAAAGATGCAACGATGGAGTCAGCCGGTTGGATCCCCAGCGCTAGAAGGATAGGCAGGCTGAGGGACTGGAGTGTCCATTTGGGGCCGTGAGCCTAGAGAAGGGGAATAGCTTAAATCAGATCTCAACCACTTCCTGTCTGGGGGACGTTTTTAATGTGCTCCCCGATTCTGAAGTCAGGGTCCATCCTATGAAGCCAATGCCACGTGAAGGAATGAGTCCTGGGACACCTGCTTTGTTTCCTCAGACAGTAGGCAGATGAAGGCAGCACCCCTGGGCTCCCTATGCATCACATGGGAACAACAGCATTTCTCATCTAATGGGGACAGACAGCACCACAGGTGGGTAAGAGACCAGCATGTGGGCCGTTCAAAAGCCCCTGCTGACTTGTATCAGAAGCCTACATAACCCACCTCAGAGCTGCTGGTGTGTTAGGCATGGCTACCCCAGACCTTCCAGCTTGACAGAGGGACTGAGCAAGGGCCCTGCAGAGGAGTCATTGTTGCGACACAACACTGCCGCCTGCTTCCCCATTGATCTGACTACAGCGGCGGCAAAGGCTGAAAGCAGCAGCCAGAGGCCCAGAGAGCAGCACCACTCGCTACATGACCTTCCTTGATCCATAGACCTGCTTGATGTCTAGCCAGACTGTGTTGGAAAGACTTGGGAAGGTCAGAGCTGCAAAGACACCCGAGGGAGGCACTGGGACAGCGCAAGATTGTCACAAATGGGACAAGAAAAGCCATACAGACACCACTGAGCTGTGACCTTTCCTATTTCAACCAAGGGAATCCAAAGAACTCCAATGTTTAGGGGACAGTCTTGAGGAGAAAAGGGTGTTGCTTGATAGCTTGTGTTTCCTACAGGGAGGAAAGCAAAAGAGGACACATACTTGAGGGACTCTGTAGACGAACCCTAAAGTTCATGGACTAAAAGTAAAACCGTTTTTACCACCAAGGTAGCAATGTGTTGTCATTTATCCAGAACCCCCACTGGGCCTGCTCTGTGGGACACAGACCAGCACAATCAGACAGATCACTCAGCTGGTGGGTCCCAAGGGGAGGGTAGAGGACTGTGTCTACCAGGATGCCAGCTCCTGGCAGTCTTGCTTAGCACCTTTTCAAGTCACCCTGCCCCATCCCACTTGCCTCATTGTAGTGCTAATGGGTCTCCAGACAGTGATACCAGGAGCCCCTTCACCTCACCTCTGGTCAAGTAGAGCCGGCAAATAGTCTACTGCCTGTTGCCCTCATCCACAGTGGCATAGGATGCGGCTCTTAGAGCTCCTGCTCTTGTGTGGTGAATGACTAAATGTAGTCTGTCTACCTGGCTGTCTCCTCCATTCTCAAGTCCTCTCCACTCCCTGGTCCCAATTCCTGCTACCACCCTCCCTGGAAGATGAATAAAACTCTTTCCGGATGTTTGCGTAAGTCCTCTCCACTCCCTGGTCCCAATTCCTGCTACCACCCTCCCTGGAAGATGAATAAAACTCTTTCCGGATGTTTGCGTCTATTCTCCAAGGGGGTCAAGACTTTTCCTCTCATGTCCATTAACCTATTTCTGTTCTTGTTCTTCCTCCCTCTTTCCCTCCCTCTTCCTTCCACTGATGGGATTGTTGTACATCAGTGAGCCCCAGTGATTCTCTGGTCTCCACCCTCATGCTGAGATTATGGACACGCGTGGTCATGGCTAGCTTTGGGTTCTGGAACATGGTGGAACATGGAGGAGAGGCTCTTATGCTTAACCAGCAAGCACGCTTAACCACTGACCCATCTTCCCAGCCCCGTTAACCATTTCTGTTCCGACATGCACCCCAGTCATACGTCCACCGGCTTCTTATAGACTTTGCCTTCTCTCAAATGCCAGCTCAGGAGGCTAGACATGGGCTCATGTCCCTGGATGGTTACTATGGGGACCTGCTCCACCCCCAACTCTTGCTCTCGCTACGTCCACCATGATCACAAGCTCTGAGAAGAAGCAAGACCTGGCTGGTGGGCGGTCTATACCTACTCTTGAATAACTGTGTGGAGCTATCTGTACTAGGCACCTTCTTGTTGTTGGGACGACATACCTGACAGAAACCTGACAGTTTGAGGGAGAAAGGGTTTATTTCAGCTCACAGTCTATCATGGCAGGAAAGCCGTGGCAGCAGGAGCTTGAAGCGGGGCTGGTCACATTCAGTCCACAGCGAGGAAGCAGAGCGATGAATGCTGGTGCTCAGCCAGCTCTCTCCTTGTTATCCAGCCCAGGACTGACCATAGGATGGTGCTGCTTATAGGGAAGGTGGGGCTTCCTACCTTAATGAACTTAATAGGGAGAAGTATGCACAGTGGCTAAACTAATCAGGATAATTCTTCTCAAGTGGTTCCAGGTTCTGTCACATTAACAATATGCACCACCATAGCAGGTAACCCCATTCTTCTGGAAAGAGGGCGGCAAGCCTGCTCAACATGGTTAGGATCAACTCTGTAAGAAGAATTTCAGCCAGTGACTTATGCCTAATACTAACATGCTCACATCCACTGAGGGCTCACACTATGTTCAATTCTGTGCATAGTGCCTTTGCAAGCATTACCTTATTCAATCTGTTCACTAATCCTGTGAGATCACATTATCCTATATTTTTAAAATGAGAAGTCCAAGGCTTGAAAGGTTAAGCAAATTGCTCAGGGTCAATCTCTGGCCAGTGGTTGAGCAAGCTCCTGTTGTGACCTCATGTGGACCAAAGACCATGATTTATCTAATTTAATGTCAGTGCACAACTTCTATTACATAGAAGGCACTCAAAATTGTGTGTTGAGTGGCTCCATGGCTTCAAGTAAGTGTCCTTTTGCATAACTGGTTGAAAGCCCAGCTCTGTAAACTCGCTGTCCCTCTTTCTTTTACTCACAGGGGCACCGTGCCACTGTTCTATTTCAGCCTCTGTGGTCCTCCCCTAGTATGGCTTTTTTTAATGCATTCAGACCATCTATCCAAATGAACACATTTCCTTACCACCTACTCTTTAATCAGAGATTAAGCAAGCTTAACTCACAGATTCAGCACTTTGGACAGAGCTAGGATTCCCTCCCCCTCCAACACCCTGTAGGCAGTATTGGGTCTACATTCTAAAACTATTTGCATTAAACATGTGACCCACATATGAGAAAATACTGCATTCCCCACTTCCAGCTCAGTGGTTCTGGCTCTCTCTTCCTTCTCAGAGTCTATGCAAAGAGGAGAGAGTGCCATAAAGATTTTATGAGTCCAAGAGAGACATTACTCAAACAGGATATATTTCAAAGGCGTCATTCTGAAGCTGTGGCATGCTGCTTAAAGGGGGAGCAAAGCTCTCGTCGGTTGGGTTCTTATTCTCTAGTAAGCCCAAATGCTGCCGAGTGTCTTCCTAATGCCTACCAGGTGAACAATGTCTTCAATTTGCTTCAAACGAACAGAATGTATGTGAAAAACTGTCAGTGTCTTTGGGTCCATTTGAAACCAGCGACAAGCAACAATAACACAATCTGTTGTGCCATTCGCAAAGCCAAGGAGGAAGGTAATTACTGTATTGGTACTTTCAACCCTTTATGCTTCGGGAGAAAAATGAATTTGTGATGTCCAGTCTGTGCCAGGCACCCTGCTGAAGACTGAAAGCACACAGGTCTATTTTATGCCCTTGGGGGCCTCACTGGCTGGTAGGGAAGCAATATGTGTCCATATGCTAAAGACTATTCAGCAAGATAAATGTTAGGAGATGGGCTGGGAAGAAGACCCAGTAGATAAGAGTGTTTGCTGCTCAAGTATGAGGGCCTCAGTTCAATCCCAAGCACCCCCTTAAAAAGCCAAGGCATGACCAAGCATGCCTGTTACCCCAGCATTAAGGGAGGGCGGGGACAGTAAGACCACTGGAGCTCACTGGTTGGCCAGTGCAATGGAAGAAAAGGGAAGGGAGCTCCAGGTTTGGTGACACTCTGTCTCGTGGAAATGGGCAGAAGAGCAATGGAGGAGGACATCTGACATCTGCCTCTGGCCTCCTCCTATGTGCGCCACAGGGCCCACTCATCTGCACACATGTGCACCCACCACATGCAGGCACAGACCACACACACATACCACACACACTACAAATACACACACCGCAGGAGGAAAGAAGAAGAAGGGGAAGAAGAGGAGGAGAAAGAGGAGGAGGGGAAAACATAAGGGTTAAGAGAGAATCAGGGTTGAGAACTTGCCAGCTGGAAACTCACTCTGGAATTGTGGGGGATGTTTAATGCCTTTGGTCTAACTGGAAAAAAAAACTTCTATTTATCCCTCCAAAACTGAGTTAGTTTTTTTTTTTTTTTTTCCCCTGAGGGGCTCCAGGGGAAAGGAGAGTGGAGGTGGCAGGCACTAGGTAAGTAATTAAGTGCATGCAAAGTACTCTGCAAGAGGAAGGGACAGGAAGCAGCTAAGGGAGAGGCGGAGCTGCCTGAGCCGGGTCTCTGACTGTGGCAGTGAAGGTCATTCTGGATGGGAATGAGGCGGGCACATCTCTAGCCATGGGAGTGGCTATGACGTGTCCACAGAACAGAACAGCAAGTAGCTCGCAGTGACTGAAGCGTGGCGCCCGGGAATGGTGTGGGGGGCTGGCGAGGGTGCTAGAAGTGGTAGAAGACTCAGGTGTGCTGAATTCGGATGGGGTCAGATCGCGCAGTTCCTGGCGGGAAGCTTGCTCTCCGCCAGTGCGTGGCAGGAGCCATCCAAGCACATTTCAAGAGGCCGGAAGGCGCAGCCGGGGCTGCAGCGTGTGGTTAGCATGCACCACAAAAAAAGAAATACATTTCAATTTTTACTGATATTTCTGTAACCCAGGAAGTAATCTAGCCATGCAAATTTTACAGAAAACACAAAAGAACATAAAGGGGAATAAAAGCACACACCCCCACTCAGGGCTGAGAGTGCTGACATTTTTTCCCCCTGACTTCTGCCTTTTTGTAAGTATTATAGGTGTATGTGTATAAAATTTGTAGTTTATACTATATATTCAGTTTGGGGTGCCAATTTTTTACTTTACATATGCTAACCATTTCCCCATTTCTTTGAATATTACTTGGAGTGATGAGTTTAACTGCTACATGTTTCATCACCCACATGTTTATTGAACTATTCATGTTGGGCATAGACTATTTCCTGTTTCCCTTCAAAAGAAATAACACTGCACTGAAAATCCTTGTGTGTGTCACTTCACACCAGCCTCTCACTATTTCCTTGATAGAACAAGCAATAGCGGGCACATCTCACATTTTTAATCTTTACTGTGAAATTACTACCTCCTGAAAAGGTTGTGCCAATTTATAATCCCACCAACGGGGCACAAGGCTCAAAGAGGTTAAATGACTCTCCAAAGATTAAAGGGTTTGTGAGGATAGGGCTGGGAATCTAGTGCGGGCACTGGTCTCCGGGACAAAGGCAGATCTTGGTGAAGAGCTTGGAGTGGGGTGACCACAGGTAATTGAGTGTAGAGAACAGCAATTGACTTGGGGGAGATGGATGCTCTAATGAGACAGCTTCAAAAGACAGGCTGTCAGCGAACAAAGCCCAGGATCTCCCCCACCCGCTCAAGCCCCACTTCCTAGAGTTAGGACCAAAGTAAATGGAACCATACCCACCTCTCTGTTGAGACTGGGAACACTCTAGAGCCCTGGGCTGACATGAGCTGGCAGGACACAGGCAAAACTCATTCTAGGAACATTCCCTATAATGCCCTGGGATCAATGAAGAGGACAGCCCTGGGAACATACTTCAGACTGTAAAGGAATCAGGAATCGCCATCCCCCGGCAGTACAATGTTCTCTCAATCTTATAATTATGAAATGACTTAATGAAGGAGAAAAGATTGGGACTCACAGCTCTCTCAACCCTCCCTCCAGCCTGGACAGTTGGCTAACTTCAAGGCTATACAAAAGCAGCCACGTGAGATGAGGGAGAGCCTGGGGACCACACTGGGGGAGTTAGCTCATTGAAACTTAACACTCTGGTGGTTCTCCAAGGTTCCTCTGATGTAGGGTAAATAATTAAAATGTACATTGGGTCATTTCCTAATTGACCAAGTCGCTTTTTGTGAGCAGGAAAGGGGACCTAGAGACTTATATGTCTTTACTTCCGTGTCTTATCCACCACAGGCCTGCAAGGAGAGCCATACACTCCACACACCCTCTTCCACACACCCCCACTTACTCTGCCCAGCTCCTACTTAGCGCCACACACCTATTCTGTGAGAAAGGTCCTTGTACTGAGTAAGGGATGGGCTCCTGAAACTCCCCACTTGCTCAGTTTCCACCAGTGATCTGGCCCGTTTTCCATGGAATGGCTATTTAACTACCTGAAAATTGGTGCCACTTCCTCTGGGTAAGTAGTGTGATGGCGTAAAATGTCAGACAGACCCATGGCTCCAACTCTGACATTGTTAGTAAGTGGGGCTGTGTATCCTTGGGCAAGGTGTGAAACATTTCCGAGTCTGTGCTTGTTTTCTGGGTCCTAGATGATGGAACGTTTACTTTCCCCAGACAGGAGAGAGGAGCAAATGAAATGCCAGCAAGGATGGCAAGGGCTTGGTGGTAGTTAGATGTCAGGACCTGTGGTGGTATAAATTAGGCAACCCCATAAACTATTATGTTCTGCCTGCTTGGTTCCCCAGCTGGTGACAATTTGGGAGGTGGATCCTTGCTTGAAGTGTGTCACTAGGGGTGGACCTCGAGGCTTATTAGCCCCTTGCTTGTTTGCCAGCGTTAGTCAGCTCAGTCTTCTGCTGCTGTTGTCCACCTGGGGTGGCAGAGCGATGTCCAGCCTCTGCTCTACCATCCCATGCCCGGCCATCACAGAGCTTCCCTTCAAGACTGTAAGCCAAAATAAAGCCTTTCTGCCCATTAGCTGCGTTTGGTCGGGTGCTTTGTGCCAGTAATGAGAAGGCAACGACAGAAGGGCCTCTCATAATGACACTCTTCTAAGTCAGTGCTTCTCAGTGGTGGTCTCTCGAGATGAGCTAGGGTAAGCAGTTAACTGTGCAGTGGTTATCTCCCCCGTACAGAGCCAAGTTCTGTGTGCGGCGGGTGGGGGGTGAGGGTGGTGGCGGTCACGGTGTGGGGGAGGAGGGAGAGTCTAGATCCTGTTTGTTTTCTCATAGCAGTGCCCACAGTGCCAGGAACTCTCCAAAGCCGCTCGGGGTCCACAATCCAGGACACATTTGATCCCCCTGACCAGAGAACAAGGCCCCATTTCTAAGGTGGTCCCTCTTGCTCAGCCACAGAAAGATGTCTGCCCCCTCCTCCTGGGTTTGTGGCATGAAGCTGGAAGGAAGGCTCTGGAAAGGCTCAAGCCCATCAGGGTTTGGGCTGTTCCATAACCTTTCTTTCAAAAAGCCAGAAAGAGGTCAGCCAGAGGGTGGTGGAGAAGCAGGCCAGAAGGGGCTCACAGGCCAGCCAAGAAGACTGGTGTCCAGGGAAGCTGGCAGGACTCCTGTGACCAGAGCTGACACAGAGGACAAAAGAAGGCCAGGCTTTGCCCCAACACACTGGTATCAGGACAAGCAACCCTGCCGCCGTGGAAGCGGGGCCTCAGGGAAGTTCTGGCACTGACCTCGCGTTCTCCTGTTTGCTATCTGCCTCCTTCCTTGATGTCGCCCTGTCCTCAGCTCCCTCCTGGTACCTAACTTCCTGCCAACCTCTCCCACATGTCTACTGAGAATGCACCCAACCTCCTTCACATGTCACATCCTTACATCCGCCAGCCTTGAGTGTCCCACGGGCACCTGCAGCTTTGTGGGCCTTCTCTTTGCCACCTCTGCCACCCATCCACCGGCCACACAGGCCACGAGCCAGCAGCCACCTTCACTCCTTCTCCTGCTTCATCCCTCTGCGTGATTGGATGCTAAGTAATGATGCTGTCTTCCTGTCCACTCTCTCAAACGTCTGCTGCTCCTCCCAGTCTCCACCCATACTGTGTCAATCCAGAACTTTCCATGCTCCCCCTCAGCTATTGCAGCAGCGAGCAGCTCCCGTCCGCGTCTCCATCCCTCCCACCACCCTCTTCTCCTGAAGCATCCTGAGCGTCTTTCAAAAAGGCAAAACTGACTGCAGATGCTTCTTAGTTGGTACGGTGCTTGCCTGGCCTGCACAAGCCCCCAGGCGCGGTCCCTAGCACTGCGTAACCTGTGTACACTAGTGCATGCTAGTGATCACTAAACTCAGAAAGGAGAGGCAGGAGGATCAGGACCTCAAGGACATCCTTGGTTACCCAGGAAGTTCAAGACCAGCCTGGACCAATGACCCTATCTCAAAGAGAGAGAGAGAGAGAGAGAGAGAGAGAGAGAGAGAGAGAGAGAGAGAGAGAGAGAGAGAGAGAGAGAGAGAGAGAACAGCGTGTGGGGAGATGCTCTGTGGGTGAAGGGCTCGTGGCATAAGCACAGGGACCTGTGTTTGTACCATCGAGTTTGAGTGTGGTAGAGTGTACCTGTAACCCCCAGTGCTGGGGAGGCAGAGACAGGAGGATCCCTGGACTTGCTGGTTAGCTAGTCTAGCCAAACTGGAGAACTCTGGGTTTGCTGTGAGACTCTGTGTAAAAAAAATAAATAAATAAATAAATAAATAAAGAAGGTGGAGAGAAACAAACAAGCCACCTGACATCAGCCTTCGGCCTTTGCATGTGTGGACCCTGAAGTGCACGTGCCCTTGTTGTACACACGTGCATGCCGACCACATGCACAGAAGCGAAGTCTATAAGGTCTGGTAACGCTTGCAGTGGTTTCCTATCACCCTCAGAAGAAAACAAGCAATCTGGCCTCCTTCTGCCTCTCCTGTCTCCCTCTCTCACAGTACACAACACTCTGACGCTTTGCCAGGATCTACGTCTCCGCTCCTACAACCGTGCTCCGACCGATCCCCTGGAAGCCCATATTTTCTGCCTCTGTCTTGTCCTTACTGTGGTGGCTTCCAGTCCACTCCGTAGTTCCATGTGGGTAGGAGACACAGAAAAAGAAGGAGCATTGGCTTGATTTCTCAAAAACCTTTGCAGTAGGTCAATTTCTCATTTTTAATCTCACACCATGCCCAGGAGACAGAGACCAATCAATGAAGAAGTAATGGTTCAGAGAGGTTAAGTAACTTGACCAAGGTCGTGCGTGCAACTGTGTGAGTGGTCCAGATGGTCCTTAAGCCCAAATTGTTCTACTCCCAAGACCTGTCAGAAAGCAACATCAAAGGACATGCACAGTCCAGATCCATTTCCAGATGAAGCCGCTTGGCCTGAACAGAAAGCCCTTAACATACTCCAGCCTCAAAGCCCTGAGTGCTCAGCCAGCTTACAGAGAAGGCAATGTTACCTGCCACAAGATTAGGACCTTCATGAACTTAACCAGCCCCTGCTAAAGAAAATCTGCTTCTGAATTCAATTTGGTTCAATGCTATCCCGTTTAATTCAGTGATGTTATCGAGTGTCCACCAGACTCCCAGTCAGGGCTGGCTCTCAAAGGCCCAGCAACCACAGCAGTGGCTCTTCTCAGGGGAATTGTAATTAACCCAGGAAGGAACTGGATGCTGGGAGCCAAGGTTCACAGTAGAAATCTGGTACCAGCTCTGATGTTTTTGGGAGAACCAGCCAGTTCTAATGCTAGGCCCTGGTCCGCTCTCTAATTAATGAATTGTGAGTTCCTCATCCAGATTTCATCCAAGATATGTTCATAAAGATACTTTCAAAAGATACCACCTGCGACAGCCTGGCCTGAAATGTCCCCCAAAGGCTGATGGGTGAAAGACATTGTCCCCACCTGGTGGCGCTATTGGGAGATGGAGAGAAGTTAAAGTGGGGGCAGTGGGTGGTGGAAGTGGTCTCTTGTAAGGGATTTGAGGGATCTTGGCTCTGTCCTTCTCTGCCTTTGCTTCCTGGAAACCACGATGTGAACTCCTCTTCCCCACCATGCGTCCCCACCACGATGTTCTACCTGTCACCGGCCAACGTTGGGGGTGGGGCGCAAGCAACCATGGACTGAAGTCTCTAAAACTGTGAGCCAAGACCAAACCTTCCTCCTTTTGTTTCTCTTGGGCCTTTAGTACCAGTGCCAGAAAGCTGACTAAGCAGCTCAGTCCAATGGGTGTCAACAGAGACTGGGACTGACAAGGGCATGGGCTTGGGTGACAGGACGCGGCACCATGCCTCTCAGATGACCCACTTTGAGAAGGTGATTCTAACTTTCTGAGCCTCAGCATCCTCCATGAAGAAGATGATACGTGCCTCAGCCTCACAGGAATGTGGAAAGGGTTAAGGGAGTTGGTATATCAAATAATCAGCACAGTTCCAAGAACAGAGAAAGAGTGCAGACTCATCTGGGCCAGTCAGCTTGGAACACATCATAATTATGACTCAATTCCTCCCTTGGTTGCTTATACTAAACACCTCTGGAATAAATGCATGCATGAGAGGTAGGTACAACTTAGCTGTGATAGCCACTGGAGGGCCTCAGATGGCAAGCTGAGAGTTCGGACTATACTTCAGGGGTGGGAGGAGCTATCAGACTTTCTGTTTTTGTCTTTAACCCTAGAAATGGTTCAGTCAGATATGAGCATTTAGTATTTGGGCAGATGCAACATGGGCCAGAAAAGAGGAATGACTAGTGGGAGCAGTTCTGGATCACAGGGGAAGACTGCCTTGTGTTACAAGAGTGACACCTTGTGACCAAGGTCAAGGGTGTGGCGTGCAGAGGAAGGGATACATGGAAAGGTATTAAGCAGCCAGAACTGGTGGGACTTGTCAACGAAAAGACACAGACAGGTGGCAATTGCCTTGCTCTTTGCAATGTCCACACAAGAAGGAATATAGCTGGTGCCTCAAAGGGAGATGCTGGGCCTCTCTGGAGCCCCTGGCCACAGTTTCTCCAGGGATGCTGAGCTGACTGCTCTCTTCATGTTCCCAAGCGTGGAGCAGAGAGGTCTGGCGCAGGGGCTGAGTGGCCTGTCCACAATATGGGCCATGGTGGGAAGGCCACAGGCCATTCTTCCACATATCAGGTCTCCAAGCTTACAGCTGGGCCCGCAGCCGGCTGCAGGAAAGGGCTTCCCCTTGGCAGATGGGCCTGGGCTGAGGGACAGAAGTCACTTCTCATGGCAGCACATTTTCAGTGGAAGGCTCCAATGCCAGTTAGAAAATAAGAACCCCTGAAAACAGTCCAAAGGGAGGGGCTGTGATTCCCATTTGCTTGTCACTTTGTGCCAAGTGCCATTGCTAGATCTCATTCTGCTTTCAACCGAACTGCAGAGGGAACCCACTATACTTTTTACCAACAGGGAAACTGAGGCTCTGGGGCTCATTTTAAAAATATGACCCCAGTGTTTTACTGGAGGAACCAGAATTCAAATCCAGATCTTTGACAGCACAGCTCATTCTCTCTCTTCGATACCATATTCCATAATCTTTAACTTTAAAAGTCTCATTTCTTCAGACATCCACATACTGCAGAGGCACTGTAAGATGATCGAATGCTTTTTGGAAGCAATTTGGCAATAAGAATCAAGAGTCTTAAAAAATACTCATTCTGGGAATCGCTCCTAAAGAAATAATCATAAATTCAAGGAAAAAAAAAAAGCTTGACACACAAAAAATGTTCCTCGCAGCAGTATTTATAACATGAACAATGAGAGATGGTCTTAAAATGCCCATGGAAAGAGAAATGGTTAAGTAAATACTGACTTATCTACCTAGTGGATTATGTGGGAATGAAGGTTTATCTTAACAGAGGAAATGCTAATATGCTAAATGCAAAACAATCCAAATGCAAAATTGTACCCACTATCTCCAGTGATGAAACCATCCAATCTTTGGATTTACAAAGTGTTTCTATTTTGGGCCCTTCCCCATCTGGTCTCCACTGGTACTTTCCAACTAGCTCCTGGTTTATTTATCTATTTTCTATCTATGTATCATCTATTTAATATTTAATTTTTTTCATTTATGAGAGAGAGAGACAATGAGAATGAGTGCACCAGGGCCTCAAGCAAATGAACTTCAGATGCATGCTCCACCATGTGTATCTGGCTTATGTGGGTACTGGGAAGTCAAACTTGGGTCCCTAGGCTTCCCAGGCAAGTGCCTTAGCCACTAAGTCATCTCTCCAGCCCTATATACTTATTTTTCTCTGGGCTAAGGAGATTGGTCAGTGGACTAAGGCTTGCTGCACAAAGATGAGAACCTGAGTTTAGATCCTTGGCACCCACAGAAGCTCAACATTGGGTAATCCTGTAATCCCAGTCATGGGCAGAAGGAGACTGGAGACTCACTAGAGTTTACTGGCTAGTCAGTCTAGCCAACTCAGAGATTTATTGGTTCAAAGGTGGTCCTGCCTCAAGAAAATAAGGTGGGAAGCAATAAAGAAAGATACTCTGTTGACCTCTGGCCTTCACAGCATATTCACACACAGGTACCTACCCACATATAGACACGTCCCCATATATGAATATACACCACAGAGATCAGAAAACAAGTTCAAGGCGCCTGTGCTTCACCTCTTCTAAGACAGGGTCTCTTTCCACTACAAATAAACTGATAAACTGGCTCTGCACTGCCACCGACCCCCCCCCCCCACAGTTGTAAGTAGATTGGGATCACAAATCATGTCTCACTTTGCATCAGGCTTCCTGTGGGTACTGAGGGATTGAATATGGGCTGGTAGGCTTTGCAAGCAAACACCTTTAAGTGCAGAGCCATCTCCCTAGCCAACACAGCCAGGGGCTGATGTAAGCTTGGTTCGAGATAATTAAAGCTATTTCAAATCACAAAAGACAGGCTTGGGGACATTTCCATACTCATCTGGAACTAGAAGAGACTTTTATGTGACCATAAGGCAAGTTATTGATTGATGGGATTGTTTTTTACAGTCTATTTTATTTTTTATTTATTTACTTGAGAGAGAGGAAGAGAGAGAATAGGTACACCAGGGCCTTCAGCCACTGCAAACAAACTCCAGATGCATGTGCCACCTTGTGCATCTGGCTGTTTTATATAATTATTTAATATATATGGAAAGTGTCTTGACTTCTCAGCTTTATCTAATGGGAATAAAACGTCTCAGGACTCTTGGTACGTGGTCGATCTGCAGTCTAGGCCTTAGTGAACACTGTGCTCACCTCCGAGTCCTTTTTGCGAGGACAGCCAGCAGCTGCCCGGTCTATCACTTCTTGTTCATATGGTTCTGGAGGCACCAGCCATGTAGGAAGACAAACCAAACCAAAAGAAAGAAAAGAAGCGAACAAACAGACATGAAAAGGAGCCTTACACTGGAAAGAAAGCGGAAAATCACATTACTTGCAACTCATATGATTGCCTAGCCCCAGACTTTCTAAAATAACCAACTTCACATCTATTAGAGTTAATGAGAGTTCCATTAGATTGTGGGTTAAAAAAGAAATGTACAAAAATCAATACTTCTTTCTTGTCCTTTTTTTCCCTTTTCCTTTTTAACCAGCAGCAAACAATTATAAAATACAATTGCAAAATGACCCTATTCACAAGAACAACAAGAAGAAAAAAAAACCTGCAAAAACACTCAGGAATAAACCTAACAAGAAGTTTACTAGATTTGTGTGATGAAAACTATAAATACCTTATCAAAGATCCAAAGAAGGACCTGGAAAAAGAAAGGCATGCCATGGTCCTGACTAAGAAGGGTCATATTGCAAACACATTGGTTCTCTCCAAGGTATTCCACAAACACCTTTGCAAAGGAAGAAGTCTGAAAAACTTACTCTGAATTCATCTAAAAACATAAATGTGTAATAAGTGCCAATAGAATGTTTCAAGCACAATAAGGAGGCAGGTCTTTCCCCCTATTCCTATAACCCAGGGCAAAGGTGAAGTAAACAAGTGTGGCCCGCATATAGAGGGAAGGGAAACTGAGGCAGAAGAGCATGGCCAGCACAGCCAGGGGCTGATGTAAGCTTGGTTCGAGATAATTAAAGCTATTTCAAATCACAAAAGACAGGCTTGGGGACATTTCCATACTCATCTGGAACTAGAAGAAACTTTTATGTGACCATATGGCAAGTTATTGATTGATGGGATTATTTTTTACAGTCTATTTTATTTTTTATTTATTTACTTGAGAGAGAGGAAGAGAGAGAATAGGTACACCAGGGCCTTCAGCCACTGCAAACAAACTCCAGATGCATGTGCCACCTTGTGCATCTGACTTATGTGGGACCTGGGGAAGCGAACCCAGTTCCTTAGGCTTCACAGACAAATGCATTAACTGCTGAGTCATGTCTCTAGCCCTACAATATATTTTAATATTATATATATATATATATATATATATATATATATATATATATATATATAATATATATATATATGAAGTTCTACAATGAGTAAAGACACAGACAACCAAAACAGAAAAGCAGGTAAGGCTTAGGAGATTCAGGAAATAAAACAAATGGATCATAAACACATGAAGAGATTAGTGCTAACCCTACTACTAGGAGCAACGGGATTTAAGAGAGGCTTTTAAAATTTGTTTTTCTTTTTCAAACATGGCAAGGTTTTAAAAACTATTTTTATTAGGTTGGAGAGATGGCTTAGCAGTTAAGGCACTTGCCTGCAAAGCCTAATGACCTAGGTTTGATTCCCCAGGACCCATGTAAGCCAGATGCACATGGTAGTTCAGGCATCTGGAGTTCATTTGCATTGCATAGAGGCCCTGGAGTGCCTATTCTCTCTCTCCTTCTCTCTCTCTCTGTAATAAATATATAGATAAATAAAAATTAATAATTTTATTTACTCACTTGCAAGCAGGGAGAGAGAGAGAGAATGGGCACACCAGGGCCTCTTGATGCTGCAAACTCTCTCCAGATGCATGTGACACTTCGTGCATCTGGCGTTACATGGATACTGGGGAATCAAACCCCACCCTCAGGCTTTGCAGGCAAGTGCTTTAAGTGCTGAGCCATCTCTTCACCTCTGTTTGTTGTTTTGGGAACAGAATCTCAGGCTGGAGAGGTGGCTCAATAGTTACAAGCACTTACTCACAAAGCCCAATAGCCTGATTCCCCAGTACCCACCTAAGGCCAAAAGCACAAAGTGGCCCATGAGTCTAGAGTTTGTCTGCAGTGGCAGGGGCCCCTCTTTTTCTCTCTCAAATAAATAAAAATATTTTTTAATTGAGACAGGATCTCACTTTATTGCCCCCCACTGGTGGGTGGAATGCTTGGGCACAAGGGCTCCTCCATGCCTCAGCAACCTATGTATTAGCGGGTCCACGCCGCTGTGCCTGGCTGAATGTGGTGTTACTGTTCACCCACTGAGATGGATAAAAATAAGAAGACTTTGGGAAGGAAGTAGGGAAATAACCACCCTCATACATAGTTGATGGAACTCTTAAATTGACATAGCATTTTTGGAGTACATTTCAGCAGAATCCAAATTTAAAAATAACATATATTTTAACCCAGAAATCCCACTGAAAGGAAGTTCTCCTATAAATGCTCCAATGTGCACCGAGATAAATTTATGAGGCTGTTTACTGCAGCAGGTTAAAAGGGTGAAAATACAGTATTAGAAGACTATTAAAAACGAGAGCTAGATCTATAGGCTGCCATCAAAAATATCTAATGTACACATTTCTGAGAACAAAACAAGCTTCAAAATAAAGTATTTATGCCCAGCCCCTTATCCTTGGTAGAAATGAAGGGACACAGCTCTATAAAGCAACACACCAAGTTGTTACTAATGTATGTCTTTGTGAAGGGCAGAGGAGTGACAGTAGGGTTGGCAAACAGAAGATCCTAACATGCTTTCATTCTGTCCTATTGGGTCTGTTTTGATTTTTTTTTCACCGCATGAATTACTTTTGTAAATAGCCAAAATGGATAGATGCACTCACACACAGTCCATGAATGCAGCTGTTTAAATTAAAGACAAAACAAAGCCATGCCTGGATAAAAGTGGAGAAAATGCACAGACATGCTCGTGCACCAGTGTTTCTTTATTTATCTAGTATTTTTCTATTTTCTAAATTTCCTTTGATGACTATGCTTTATGTTGATAATGGGAAATTCTTTAAAAAATAAAACCTAAAACTCTATTTTTTCCCCAAGTATTGTTTCCTTTATAGCAGGGAACAAATTCAGTAAAAAAAAAAGTCATTGCTCTTTCCCTCTAGTCTGCAGAAGCTGGAAGGATGCTTTTGAAATAGAACATGGGGGCTCGGCACCCCTGGGCCCTCAACATTGATGAGAACACAATTGTAGGAGGTGGGTAATCAAATGCAGATGGGAGCAAACGGCAGTGATGAAAGGGTTCATGTTATCCCATTAAAAATGATTAATGGCGTGTTCCTCACATAATAGTATGGGAGCAATAAATTGATGATGCTTTATTATGAGTGAGAATGGATCATCGCACCGGTCAGCCATCCAACCCCCACATCAGTGGGGACATCTGGGTCACATCTCTGCCCCGGATGATCTGCATGCCTGGGAAAGGGACAGGAATTCAAACAGAGAAAGAACTAAAGCTACCCAAAAGAAAGTGGGGTGGGGAAATAACTTTTACTGAGCATTTATCACACACCACTTGTCTCAAGTGCCATTTGAGGCATGACTAGGCCCAGTGGGCAGACGGACACACTGAGAGATGAGTCCTTCGTGCCAGGTTGCTCAATGGGAACCCAGGTTATGTGAACTGAAGCTCTGGCCTTCTTCCCAGGGCTGCCAGGCAGAGGAGGAGAGCAGAGCGAGGATAGAGAATGGAACAGGAAGGAGCTCCCACCTGCACCCTTTGGAAAAGAATGTGTCTGAACTCAAAGCCCTTCTCCGGGCCTGAAACTTCTCATGGTGGCTCTAGAGACTGGCAAAGGAGTGCTGGGGCGTGTCTAAATAAAACCCTCATGTGGGTGTTTCTGCCCAACTATGCAGGAGTTCTTTGTGACTTCACCCTGGGCACTTATAATTGAGGGACAAGCATCACTTCACTCAGTCCACAGCTTCCCAAATACGAAGTTGTCAAAAATATTTGAATGTCGACTGCAGACTCTCTTGTATTCAGGTGATAGTTGGAGTATGTGTCTGTGTGTTTGACCTAAATCCACAGAACTTCCCGTTTTATGTCTTTAAAAAGCTGGGTTTCGTGTCCTTTTCCACATGTCAGTGGCTAAGTGACAAACTGAGGGGCAGCCCAGCCTTTACCCAGAGTCATCAGGGTGCTGGGTACTGGCCCTCAAAGCAGACCTTCTGCTGGCTACAGCCTGCAAGCCACAAGAAATTGAACCCCATCCTTACATCCGGTCTCCCTCTCTTCTTGTCCAGGGTGGTCACCAGAGATAGTATCTGACTGTGGCGGTGATGGTGGGGGACAAGGATTATAAAAAATCACAGGACCCTGCACACATAACGGATCCTCCTCAGGTCTGTGGTTGCCTGTCACCCTTGGTGGAAGGACAGATGGGACTTCTTAGGGTCATGTCCAGTGAGCTGTGTCCAGACCCATAGCTGCTTCACCCTCGCACAGCCCGTGCTGTGGGTCCCCCTCCACGCCGCTCTTCTACGCAACCTGCCGCAGGCACGCTGAACGTCCCTCTCAACATCGTCCCCTCTGAGGGACAGAGTCACTGTAGGCCGTTTTCATCTGCATCCCTGTGCCCAGGGCTTCTGACCCCATGCCAGGCTGCTTTGTTCAAATATTCAGTGCACAGGCACCTGAAGCGCTTAGCGCCCCCACCCC
The DNA here is from genome assembly GCF_020740685.1 of Jaculus jaculus. Lineage (NCBI taxonomy): Eukaryota > Metazoa > Chordata > Mammalia > Rodentia > Dipodidae > Jaculus > Jaculus jaculus. Next base: position 71,273,588 of record NC_059106.1, on the reverse strand, counting down.
CCAAGCAGTGGCTCATTCCACCACTCTCAGCAATGGGGCATAAACACCCAAGTCCCTTGGTTCCTGGGTAGACTGATTCTGAGATCTTTTGGGGACTTGCTAAAGCCCTCTATGGAATTCTGTCCCTGACGGCCTTTACTGGTGTCTTTGCACTTAGCCCTTCCTCTACCAATGTGACCTGTGCCTCCCAGGAAGCTACTTGCACCTGAACCCTGTCTCAGGTCTGCTTTGGGGAAATGGATACTCTGGTGCCAGGCGGTAAGAACTCCAGTGTCAGAGCATACTGTGGCAAGAAGGGATCCTTTTCTGGTGCTTCCATTTGTTTGGGGTATCTAAGTCACCTACTCGGTTCCCATCTGCACAGGGTCATAAGTCCTTTTTTTTTCTTTATTTTTTCAAGGTAGGGTCTCACTCTGGCCAGGCTGATCTGGAACTCACTATGTATTCTCAGGGTGGCCTCGAACTCACAGCAATCCTCGATCCTCCTACCTCTGCTTCACCAGTGCTGGGATTAAAAGTATGTGCCACCACAATGGGCCTCAGTCCTCCCCCGTGCCCCAAGAGTCTCTAGGGAGTTCTGTGGAGTCAACCATCTCCCAACTCCACCAACCTCGTGCTTCTACTTATGCATCAGAGAAACGGTGACCATCTCAGTCAGGGTCATCTGTGAGGGTGAGCTGGATTTATAGCTATGTGGTGGAGATTTATCTACATGTGGTACTCTGAGTCTGTTTAGAGCTAATCTGAAATTCACAGCAGCCCTAACAAATGTAAATTGTGATTCCTGATGGCCCTGCTTTAGAGCTGAGGAAATAAGAGGATCAGAGAGGTTAAATTTCTCAGCCAAACCATGGAGCAAAGGTTGCGGTCCAGGTCTGACTCTAGAGAGGCAAATCATGACGGCGACAGCCACAGTGTGTGTGTGTGTGTGTGTGTGTGTGTGTGTGTGTGTGTGTGTGTGTGTGTTTTGAAAGAAGCAAGGGTTGGCTTAGTGTGGGGTGTGGGGCAGTGGGGCACAGGCCAAATGGGACAAAAAAATAAATAAAATCCAGTTTTGGACAACAGCAGAATCTTAGGTGGCAGGATAGAGTTGTGTTGTATTGTGGGTTAAATGACAAAAGTTAAAGGGTTACATTTTGAGCTCGTGTGTGTGGGTTTGTGCACATTCTTTTTTAAGAAATGTTTTTATTTATTTATTTGCAAACATAGAGCGGGGGAGAGAATGAGTGTGCCAGGGCCTCTAGCCACTGCAATCCAACCCCAGATCTATGGGCCACTTCAGGTATCTGGCTTTACATGGGAACTGGGGAATCAAACCCGGGTCCTTAGGCTTCGCAGGCAAGCGCCTTAACCACTAAGTCATCTCTCCAGCCTGTACACACATTCTTATTCTTATCACATTACATGGGTGCAGGTTTATGTGTGTGGGTACCCATGCATGCAATGCATTCATGAAGACCGGGTGTCAACGACTTCAGGTGTCTTCCTCAATCTCTCTGTGGTGGTTTGGATCAGATCTCTCATAAACTCACGTGCTTGGAATACCTGGTTCCCAACTGGTGGCAGTTTGGGAGGCGGAGACTTGCTGAAGGAGATGTGTTCCTGGGGGTGGATCTTGAAGCTTATTAGCCCCCAGTCTGCCAGAGTTAGTTTGCCTCACTCTCTTGTTGCTTTCTACCTGTTGTGGCTGAGGTGATGTCTAGCCTCTGCTCAAACCATGCCTTACCCCGCCATCAAGGAGCTTCCCCTGGAGTCTGTACACCAAAATAAAAGCCTTCCATCACCTGCTTTTGGTCTGGTGCTTTATCCCAGCAATGAGAAGGTAACTACAACACTCTCTCCACTTTGTTTTATTATTTTATTTATTTGACAGAGAGAGAGAGAGAGAGAGAGAGAGAGAGAGAGAGAGAGGGGTGGGGGAGAAAGGACATGCCAGGGCCTCCAGCCACTGCAAACAAACTCTAGACACATGCACCATCTTGTGCATCTGGCTTACATGGGTACTGGGGAAGTGAACTTTGGTCCATAGGCTTCGCAGCAAGCACCTTAACTGCTGAGCCATCTCTCCAGCCCTCCACCTTGAATTCACTGACCTGGGATTCACTATGTAGTCTCAGGGTGGCCTTGAATTCATGGTGATCCTCCTGAGTGCTGAGATTAAAGGAGTGTGGCACCATGCCCAGCCACCTTGTTTTTTTGAGACACAGTTTCTCACCGAGTCCAGAGCTCACTGATCCAGCTGATCTATCTAGCTACCTAGCTTGCATTTGGGGCTCTGCTGGGTCCTGGCCCGAGTGAGGCTGTCCTCTCAAGCACGGGGGATTATAGGCACATACTCTGCAGGCATTTGAGTGAGTGCTGGGGATGAGAACTCAGGTCCTCATGGTCACGCTGCAAGTGGTTTTGCTAACTGAACCAGTTCCCCAGCTGCTGGGAGCCTTACCTTAAATCCAAGGAACCTTGGATGTGACAAGTGCTCGGCAGCAGGAGGGCAGCCCTGAGACTGGGGCAGCGGAGGGACACTCAAGTTGCTTGTTTGGCCGCATGCCTCCCTGTTAGGGTGTGGACACGGTGCAAGGCTTATACCTAGCATGGGCAGACTGGGTACCCCTCCAAATAGAAGGGGGCTGCTGTGCGTTACCCCAGGACACGGGCTATTCTTGGCCTTCACAGGTTTGTGGTGTCACGTGCAGCCAGCCAGGTCCTTTGGGGTTACCAGATGGGGAAGTCTGAAGCCACAGTGCTCCAGTGTTCCAGGACCTGACCGCCCCCCTCAGCTGGAACCTTGGTACCTTGACCTCGTCGTGATGAGATCCCACACGCACCCCCCCAACCTGCCATCAGTGGCGTCTCTGACCCTTCCCTGGGGCCCCAGAGGCTCGGAGCCTTGCAGAGCCCCGAAAACCAGGTTGGGTTTGCTCTTGTTAAGTCCCAGGATAAAGCATTTTACATATTAATCACGTTAGGAATCTGAGTACATATCAGGGGATTGAAATATGTAGATTTTGATGATGAATTCACGCTCATCAGAAAACCAATGACTCATCTAACTTCATTATCAGAAATTATTTGATGGGGGAATTGGCGGGGGGGGGGGGCGAGGGAGGCAGAGAGAGGAGTTCTTGGTTCTCAGCCCAGTCTGCTTGCTCTTCCAGAAAAGCATTTCTGTAACAGGACAGATTGTTTCTAGGATGCAGGTCTGGGTCTTGCACATGGCCACATCCTGGGGACCTCAGTGAAGCCTGGGGATATCATGGAGAGAGGTCACACCCCAAGGCCCACAGCAAACCAGGTGGAGAGACATCAGCAGCTCCTCCACAAGTGCATTGCCTTTACAGTTGCTTAACGATCACCCTCATCTGAAGCATGAGGGTGATGGCAGCCAGGCAGCAGAGCTTCTGAGACTGGGCACACTCTTAGGTACAGTCACTTGAGAAGACTCAAGACACATGGAGGGGCAAGAAGTCCTTGTCACTCTAAAGACATGTTCAGGGCTGGAGAGATGGCTTAGCAGTTAAGCGCTCGCCTGTGAAGCCTAAGGACCCCGGTTCAAGGCTCGGTTCCCCAGGTCCCACGTTAGCCAGATGCACAAGGGGGCGCACGCGTCTGGAGTTCGTTTGCAGAGGCTGGAAGCCCTGGCGCGCCCATTCTTTCTCTCTCCCTCTATCTGTCTTTCTCTCTGTGTCTGTCACTATCAAATAAATAAATAAAAATTTAAAAAAAATATAAAGACATGTTCATGGAAGACCTCACAGAAAATGTGAGCTTTTAGACAACGGAAGCTGAGATTAGTGAGGGAATATGGACGGGAAGAACATCCCAGCTGGAGGAAGAGGCTGCATGGTACACGAGGAAGAGCCAGGAGGCCTCAGTATGGCAGGAGGGAGTGCAGTGAAACTTTTTAGTTGGGGGGGGCAGGGAGAGAGGGAGAAGTAAGGCCAGAGGGTGCCGGGACTTTGAAAGAACACACTCAAGTCCAAACGCTATTGAGGAAAGGAACCCTGGAAGTTAAAACAGTTCAACTGTGTGGTACACGGAGGCACAGGCAACAGGAAGCCGAGAAAGGCAGACAGGCGGAGGAGAATGGTATGAAGCAGGGTTCATGTGGCTAGCTACTTTGCCGAAGACTGACCCTCCTGCGTGAAGTCTGGCACGTGCTGCCTCCGGAGCAAGTGGCCTGGAAACATGTCATGTGGTTGAAATCAGTCTGGCCCTGACCTGGGGAAGCTGGATTCCTCCCTGGATCTGCTGCTTGCTTGCTGAGCAATGCCAGACTGTGTCCACTTCTGTAAAACGAAGCAGCTAAGGGACTGGGGAGATAGCTTAGTGGCTAAAATGCTTGCCTCATTAGCACAAGGAGGACCTGAGCTGGATCCCCAGATCCCATGTAAAAGTTCCGGCTTGGTGGGGAGTGTCATCACCAATTCTGGCATTGGGCAAGGAGAGCTGGATCATGGCCCTGCTCTACTTCCTAGCCTCCCCTGCCGTGGTACACTGTAATCTAGAACTGCAAGTTAAGATAAACCTTTCCTTCCTTAAACTGATTTCCGACAGGTGCTTTATCCCAGCCCCAAGAGAAGTTGACTGAAACAGGACCTGATAGGCAAGCTCTCTGCCCTGGAGCTGCACCCCAGCCCCTAGTGACTCCCGTACAGCACACTCATTTATTCTTAATCCTTACCCTGACCCTGGGAGGCAAGTTTAGAGAGGAGGGAATTGATATTCAGAGCAGGTGAAGTGACTTGTCCAAGGTCACACATACAGAGTCAGGCTGCGAAGAAATGCAGTTTCACGTGCCGTCATCCTAAGCAAATGTCCCACTTCCCAAACCAGCCATCCGGGCTGCAGCCTCTGCGGAAGGGATACAGCGGAGTCATTACCAGGCTCCGGAGAGAGAAAGCATTGTGAATTGAATGGGAAAATCTATTTTCACATCCTGATGAAGACATAACTGACATTGAAAGAGTGAATCTTGCTGCAGAAACACAGAGCCACTGTTTTTCTCCTTTAAAGAAAAAAAATCTTGGAGTTAGAGCTTATGAAAAGTAAGAGCAGCTGACTATCACAGATAAAAATGCCCTTTTGCCTAATTGGATGTTTAATAAGGAATCCTAATTAATTCCCCTGAATGGAGAAGTTTTACAGTGGTGTTATCTCGGCCCCCTTGCTGACGGGGCTGGTTATTTCCAGATACTGGAATAATGAATCTTTTCCAGCCGGGCCAGGAGTCACCAGAGACTTGTCAACTTCCTTGTGAAGGTAATTACTTGCTATGGTGCCTGCGGGGTGGGGGGGGGGAGGGTGCTAGGGAAGGGGCTGGACATGGGTAATTGTAAGCAGTGGGGCCAGGGGATCTTCAGGGAGAGCGCAGGAGACCACCGCTGGCCAGGGGTTGGAGCAAGATTGGCAACTGCAGGATCTGCCAGTGGAAGTATGAATGCCACATCAGCTTCTAGACGTCACCCTCACTCAGAGCAAGGGCTAGGGACACTTGCCCTCCTGTGAGCAGTGTCACTTGATGGAGCTGTCAGACTCCAGTAATTGTGAGAGTCAGTCAGGTTGCAAACGGCAGTCAGGAAGCAGCCCTGCCCATGACTCTTGGTCAGGTCAAAGGCTGGGTTGTCACTACTGGGGACCCTTACGGCACCACGGGGGCAGTACTAAGTGAAACGAGTTATGTGGACAACGGGCCGTGGACCGGCAAGGAGAAGGATGTGGCTAAGATGACACAGGCTACTTGTCTGTCGTGACAGGGCTCTCTTAGGCAGGAAGGCTGTCCCACACTGGCTGGGGTGTTCTCTGCTAGCCACAGCTCTAGAGACAACACGGTACAGGAGAGGGTGAGGTGGAAGGTGCTGGTCCATGAGCACCCTTCTATGATGCCCACAGACCTCCAAGACCCAGAGGGCCACAAAGAGGAAGGGGCTGCGAAGAAAACTCCGAGGGTCAGTGACCTTTGGTAAAGAATTATTTTTGCTGCTGTCTTAATTTTGGTGTGTGCGGCACAGACCCCGTGCACAGGCGTGAGGACGTCAGAGAAGGACACTCAGGGTCCTTTACCGGTCTTCTTCTGCTTCGCTTCCCTGAGAAAGTCTCTCACTCAACTTGGAGCTCCTTGGTTAAGCTTAAGCTAGCTGCCTCGAGAGCTGTCATTCATCCTCCTATCTCTGCCCCCGTTGGTGCTGGGATTATGGGCATGCACAGCCATGCCCAGCTCTTTACATGGGTGCTAGGGATCAAATCCAGGCCCTCGTGTTTGCACAGCGAGCTCTCTTACCCACTGCGCCATCTCCTGAACTTGTTGCTTACAGTTGCATCAAGAAGCTAAGCAGCGAGGGTAAATGTCTGGCATGTGGTAGCCACTCACTCTACAAAGAGGGCTTGTGTTTTCTTCCTGGCATTCTCCTGATTCCAGAAAGGTCACCTTAGGGGGCAGATCCTGCTGGAGAGGAATGTGTGTGTAAACTTAAAACACCTCAGGGTACCACCACCCAAAGTTCGCTGCCTGCCTTATGAAACTGGAGCAGCAGAGATAGCCAAAACCATGACTACTCACCTCTGCCATTCTCCTCGTGCTCTTTAAGACAGTATGGGATGGCCCTGGAATCTTAGAGCCACCTGGCCAGAGGGACATGAGAACCTCCTGCTATGGCCTTCACTGCACCAGCCTGAAGCTGCCTCCCTGACCCAACAGCTGCCAGAGCTGAGAGTCACACAGCCTTGATGTGGAGCACGAAGGGGATGCTGGGAGTGGGGGAAGGACATGGGCAGAAGGTCGTTCCATACCCTGGGGCTATGCAAGGTCTGAGGAAGGACCCTGCGGGACTGAAAAGCTGGATCTTCCCACGGTCTGCTATGCCAAATGAGTTCTTGTAACTCTATGCAAGGCCCCAAGAGGGCAAGTTCACTGAGGTCACATGACCGATTGGCAGCACACTTGGTACTGGAGTGCAATATTGACTGGGAAAGCTGTGCTCCCAGCTGCACTGCTTGAGGTCGGGATAGCGAGTGTGTAAGGGCACAGAGGAAGAGAAGAGAGATGTACGAAGGGCCATGGTGGTGGAGGGTAGGTCAGGGTTCAGAATCCAGAAATGGGGGTTGGGCAATTCCTGGCAGAGACACTTACTGTATGACATCTAGAAAGTACTCTCATCTCTTGCCACTCAGCTTCTCCACTTAAAAAAATAAATGGAGAGGACTGGAGGAATGGCTTAGTGGTTAAGACACTTGCCTGCAAAGCCTAAGGAACCAGGTTCTATTCCCCAGGACCCATGTAAGCCAAACACACAAGGTGGCATGTGTGTCTGCAGCAGCTGGAGGCCCTGGAACGCCCATGTTCTCCCTCCCTTTCTCCCCACTCTCTGTTAAATAAATAAATAAGGATGAGGGTCCATTCTTTCATAAGTGTTTCATAATGATAATATATACTGAACATGACTTCTTAGTTCAATGCTCTTAAAGATGTATACATGCCTTGCAGGTATGCTAAGGCAAGAGGGAGGCAGGGAAACAAAAGCTCAAAGAGGCCAGAGAGAAAGAGAGAGAAAGACTGAGCTTCAAAGTCTGCTCTGAGGGCGAGGGATGACTCCAGACCACCCTGCCTGAGATCTGTGGGAAGAACAGAGGGTGAAACAAAGCGGCAGAGGAGAGGGTAGGTGAGGGGGGAGCAACGTGTCGGACAGTCAGTCAGTTTCTGTCTGCAAGATGTTTGCTGAGCTCTAACACAAGCATGGTAGCAACCAACAGACCCTGGCCTGGATGTCCATGCTTTATAAAAAACACATTTTATTGTGAACATTCATAGTATACAATACTGATAGAGATCGAGAACAAGGTGATTCTCTTTTGCAGGTAATTGAATTTAGGGGCATAGGCCCAAAAGAATACAGATGCCTGCTCTGCCCTGGCGAGACCAGAAGGGAAACCCAGTGTGATCCAAGGTAGTGACCAGGTTCTTCCTCCTTAACTTTTCTTGTCTCCCCCCCCCCCCCAGCTGACAGGCTCTTTTGGTGGTGTCTGTGTTCTCTTCCCTGGTTCATCAGTCATTCAAGGTCCCCTGTATGCATTTGAATTTGACAATGAGGCACAACCTAATGTGATGTCTAATTTAAATCTAAGGTTATAAGAAGACTGGATTCGAGTTGCCATGGGGATTTGGCTTTTTCTACTGATGACCCCTCCCAGCTAAGGGAGGGGTGAACCCTCTCAGCTTTGGAGTTTTTCTGCTTTACTTACACTGTCATTCATTTCTAGGCTCTCTTAAAATAAATCTTTCATAATTTACTCTTTGGGTCTGTGCTCACTAACTCTTTGTTAATCTGATCATAAGATAAGAATTTGAGAGCCGCTGGCTTGGGGAATTCTAAACCCATCTTGATTGTGGAGGGGCATCTTCTCTCTCAACTCCCATAACAATATGATGCTTTCAGATATATATGGTTTGCTATGGTGAAACAAATTGGCAGACCAATCATCCGACATAGCTGAGTGTTCCTGCTGGTCTCTATGCCGTAAGCCAGACACAGAAAAAAATATACTGCATGATCTCACTTACATGTGGGATCTCTAAAAAGGAAGATCACACATCTAAAATACAGAGAAAGATAGAGAAGAAAACTGTGGTTTCCAAAGTGGAGGATTGGGAAATGGAGGAATTTAGGTCAAAGGAAAGAAAGTAGCTAATATATAGGACAAATGAGTAGATGGTCTGGTGGATAACATATGAGCTAAAGTTAATAACAGAGTTTCTTTATCTATTGATTATTTATCTCGATGGTGGTCCCACTGCCAAAGGACTCTTGAGACCAGGCAGAGGGAGCTTGGTGCTACCTGATTTTTCCATGTGGTGGTGGGCAGGTGGGGCTGGGAGGAGGGTACAAGAGACCCATGACCTCACAGGCTGCAGCAGGGCTTCCACCGCGCACGGCGGACTCAGCATGGTGGGCCAGGTCTGAGTCTAAAGGAGTTGGTGTCAGGAGGAGGAGGACTGTGAAAAGCCAGTGCTTGTACCGATGTGGTTGGAATCTCTACATCTCAAGGACTCAAAGGAAGAAAGCCCTCCTTTGCCTGAGCCTGCACCAAGGAGGCCAAGATAAACTTCATCAGCCTCTTGGAGGGTTAAGTCCTTCTAGTTCACCCAAGCTTATCTGAGAAAGTGGACAGGCAGGCAAAACGAACTGTGAAATACATGAAGAACTGTGCCAGGAGCCGGAGTGCTTCATTCTGATAAAGACGTGGATATCCAAACTTGTGCACAAACCATAACCAAAAGTGTGTGTTAAAGGTATGCCAAGAAGTTAGGTAATGAATCCATTCATAAGAAGGCAGGTTTTCCCAATGGGTAAAAATTCACCCCTTGCATTTTTGCTCTGAAAGAGTTCTGCTTAGGCCCAGTGGCTCTTAAAACTTTCACCTGCTTCACAACTCCCGCAAGTGGGGTTAGATGTGGTGTTCACACAAGCGTAATAGTGGCACATAGCCATGGCGGGTAACCAACTGCTCCTGGATTGGCTAAGGATCTGCTCAGGGGAAAGGAACCCATATCTGGAACTGGAAAACAAGTCAGAATTATATGTAGATAATGATTTTGCTTTCCAATATCAAGCTCCCACTAATCTTATAAGAGGATCTACACCCATTAAATTCTCTCTTAACTAATAATGGTTACCCTACTTAACTTGTGCTGACCTCACTGTCTGCTGGAAAATCTTCTCTTTTTCAGACAGGAGCTGGACCAGAGGAAACAACCCAACACACTTAAGCCCAGCCCCCGCTGAAGAGAGCTGCTTTCTCAGTGAACCTGATACCAGCACAAGGGTGAAGGAGACGGACACTGGGGATACCCAACACCTACCAAACCACAGATCCAGAGGCTCCTAAAGAGCCCGTCACTGAAGTAGACTTAAAGCACACCCAACACGGCTCAGGGAATTTTGTGGAAGAAAGGAGGGACAGAAAGATTGTTAGAGCCACAAGTTGGGACCTTATGCACAGAGACATTGCCTCTTTCCCATAATTGACTGTTGCCCCCACAATGCACGACCCACAATCCCCATGGCGATGACCTGCACCCCAATGAGGAGGGTCCCTTTGGAAAAGGGGCAGGGATGAGGGAAAGGATGGCACCAACATATTTTGTTTACATGCTATGTATGTCCATAACTAAGTAATAAAAAAGAAATTAAATGAAAATATGTATATATACTGCACTCAAGTCCTATTCTGAGAAGTTTAGCATTGAGGTGGGAAGGGCGGGCCTAGGAATCTGAACTGTGAAGCACCCTTCTGGTGAATCTTCTGAGCAGAGTTGAGAGGGTGTCACAATTTGAGAAGTGTGTGTTCTTCAGGCCACTTTGGAAAGCAGGGGTGCATACAAGAGGGGTTAGAAATACTGGGATCCTTGGAAGCTGCAATGTCTGGCCACCTCTTCTCTCTGTATCCAGCCTGTCACTCACAGTCAGATGGCCCTTGACTTTCAGAAGACAATCAGCCCCTGATAGACTCATTTCCTACTTCACTCTTCCATATCCCTCAAAATATCTCTCAGGGCTGGAGAGATGGCTCAGTGGTAAATTTGCTTGCCTGTAAAACCTAAGGACCCACGTTTAATTCCTCAGGACCCACATCAAGCCAGATGCACAAGGTGGCACATGCATCTGGAGTTCGTTTGTAGTGGCTGGAGGCCCTGGCGTGCCCATTCTCTCTATCTGGCCCCTTCTCTCTCATAAATATATAAATATAATATATACGTAATTTCTTACAAACCTCCCACACTTGATCAGTTCCTGGTTCACAGATGTACACACTAGGAGCCCACAATCCCAGCCCGGGGCATTCTGATGTTACTGGGTAGAGGTGTCACCTGTTTCCCTGAGGATGTACATGGCAACTGGGACAGGCATGCACCTCACTCAGTCCTTCCTGCCTGTGCCTTCTCCCTGGCCCAGGGATCAATGTGAATTGACCCATCTGCTTTCCTTGAATTTCACCTCAGCCCTATCTCAGTGACCTATAGGGAAAATCTAGGGACAATAAAACCACACGCAGGCCCAGCCTTTGAGAATGGAAGCTGCAGCCTGAGACTTAAACATGGGTCCCTGTGGTCACCAAGTTCACTGCTGACAGTGCAAGTGCATTCCTCCCTCCCTGACCGTCTTTTCTCCTGTTGCCCTGGATTTACAGACAGGAAGCAAAAGCCTTAGTAGGGGGCTGCCGCTGAGGCAAGTTTCTCACAAGCTGTTCCCCTTCGGCTCTGAGTACGGGTGGCAGTGGTGCCCACAAAGTCTCTCCATTACTGACTGCTAGGTGCGCTGGGCTCAGAGGAGGAAGTGAGCTAGGGGTGAGACTGAAGTGGCTGCAGAAAGTGACATCAGGTACCAGCCAGGCATTTGCTTTGCAAACTGACTAATTTTAAGCTCTGCCTCCTTGACCATTAGTCTTTTGAAGGGGAAGGAATAAAAAAGCAAGTGATATTTAACACATTTCTATTTCCATGCTACACAGTCTCTCCCTGAGATTGCAAGTTGGAGCCTAATTGATTTTTTTTTTTTTACTCAAAAGGGGTAGAAGAAAAAACGAAAAGGGAAAACAAACAAGTGAGAGACCTTCCGTGGCTCATGCTGCAATCAGACTTCTCTAGTCCTGTCGACTGCTGAGTGCCTTCTCTCTCTCTCTCTTTTTTTTTGTTGTTGTTTTTAAGTACTGGCCAAGTGACTTGCATAATTTAAGATCTTTCCTAGTGCTGATCAGCCATCTCTGGCCAAGCAGTTTGCTGATTAATTATTAATCAGACTGAGCTTAGGAGGAGTAATCAGCACGAGTCAGGGCTAATTTGCAAGTGTCCCCCAGGAAGGGTATTGCTTAAAATACTTGATGGAGAGGCACCATGTTAACCTTTGCAATTAGCCACAGGATGTGGTTCTGCGCAAGGCCAGAGCAGATGTGCCCTGCAGGCAAACCCACTCTGGAGACCTACTAAGTGCCAGTCACCCCCCGCCCCAGGGCTTATGGCTATCCATCGTTCTACAAGGATGAAAGAGGGTGGGGAATGGGGTACCAGAAGGATATAGAATAAATGACAGATATGCCCATAAGCAATAAATAAATAAATAAAAATAAATTCAAGTATCAACAAATGATTCTATAATCTATAGTTGGGGGCTTCTTAAGATTGCATGAACAGAAAAGGCATTTCTGGAGAGAAGAAAATTTTTAAAGTGGGTTCTGGGGATCAAATCCAGGTGCTCATGTTTGTACAGTAGGTACTTCACTGGATGAACAATCCCTCCATCCTGCTGTATGTGTGTGTGTGTGTGTGTTTATATATATACATATATATATATATATATATATATATATATATATACATATATATATATATATATATATATATATATGTTTATGTAAACTTTGAAGGAAGATGACATGAAACCGAAATGGGAGTAAGTCAGTGCAGAGGCCCAGGGAGGGACCCTGTTATCCCATAGGATGAAGGTGGCTATAGCTGGAACACGGGGAGAGGTATGAGGAGAGAAATTGGAGAGGTTGGCACTGCCTGGAAAAGGTAAAGCCTTGATATAGAATTTTGTTCTAGACAGAAAGCCATTGGTAGGCTTAACACTGGGAGAGAGATAGCCTAGGGCACTCTTGTTGCTCTGTGGAGAATGGATTACGGAGGGGTAGATAAAGGGGTATGGGCCATTGAGCAGCTCAAAGATGCTAGTGGCATGCTGTGGGTAGAGGTACTTTCTTCTTTTGAACAGTTAGATGTGAGAAGTCATGGAGAATGCAGGGAGTGGAACCCATTAAGGCTGGGAGTGGAGAAGCCCAAATTGAATAGAAATTACACAAATCAGTGGATGTAAACAAAGTGAGACATAAGCATATGATAGAATATCATTCAGCCTAAGCAGAAATAAAATTCTGACATGAGACAACATTATACTAAGACAAATAAGCAAAACCAAAAGGCACACATGTTGTACAATATCATTTATATGAGGTACCTAGTGCACTCACATTCCCAGAGACAGAATATGGAATCGTGGCTGCCACAGGGTGGGGGTATTATTTAATGAGTCTGAAGTTTCAGCTCAGCGAGGTGAAAAAAGTGCTGTTAGCCAATGTGCTTAATGCCATTAAATTGTACTCTTAATGGAAAAATGATAATTTATATATATATATATATATATATATATATATATATATATATATATCTCCATGTCAAAAAAGAAGTCTACTTTACACATATTCATGTTGAAATTCCTAATATACATACATACTCAGAAGGCCCATCAGGGCTGAAAATTTAAGTTGAGAGCTACTGGCATGCAGATGATACTGAGAAAAAACCTCTGGCTTGTTGAGGTCACCTGATAACAGGAGAAGATGGAGAAAAGGAAGACCCCAGAACCTCTGGGTCATCCAAGTGAGAAGACTGGGTGGAGATTAGGCAGTGGAGGACAGAAAGGACTGGTCATGGTGGCAGACTCTGTGGTCTCACTGTAATCATGGGAAGAGGACAGAAGGTCAGATGATCAGAGGCATGTCTTGTCAAGAGGCCAACTCAGATGAGGATGATGAAGTGACAGGGTAGTTGACAGAGGTCAGTTTTAGTGGCAAAATTAAGCACGAGCTAACAATATGTTCTCAGCACTTGGTGGTGGCAAAGTATTGGGTAGCCACTAAACGTGGTTGAGAAATGGAGGATTTTGTGGGTGTTGTTTTGATTTTGGATGGTAGTTATTTGAGCATGCATCTATACTGTTAGAAGTAGCTTAAATATAGAAAAAAAATAAGAAATGTAAGTAAAGAGAAGATGGCTTAAGTAGGATGGGGACTGGGAAAGTTGAAGGAAGGAGCATGGCGGAAAAGTCAACTTTTGGCAGAAACCACGGCATCCTATTTGCTGACACACCCAGTGTGGCAGAGGCTCCCATACCAAACATTCCCTCTTCTCATCCACATCCCTGTCTCTTGCAGAGAAATAAGTATAAATAATGAAATGTGTTCTTTATCTGGTCTGGTGCAGGGGGCTTGAAAAGCCCATGCTGGACTCTCCATTTATATTCCTTGACATGGCACTGGAGGAGACCATATACTCCGATGGTGCATACATCCGAGGGTGGAACACCTTTGATCCTGGGTACACACCTTGTGGTGGTTTGAATCAGACGTCCCCTACAAATGTGTCTTGAATGCTTGATCCCCACCTGGTGACAATTTGGAAGGGGGACCTTGGTGAAGGTGGTGTGCTGCTGGGAGTGGACTCTGGGGTATTATAGCCAGAAATCTCTTGCCAGAGCTTGGCTCACTCTCCTGCTGTTGTTTTTCACCTGCTGTGCCATGCAGGCATGTCTAGTCCCTGATTTACCATCTTTTCCCTGCCATTATGAAACTTTCTTTCAATATTGTAAACCAAAATAAACCCTTTATTCCCATCAGCTGCTTTTGCTCAGGTGTTTTGTCCCAGCAATGAGAAAGTAACTACAACAGAAAATCAGTACCAGAATAGTGGGGTCGTAGCCACTAAGAACATGATTGTGTGATGTTTGGTTTTTCAGAACTGATTTGCAGAAGGAATGTGGAAGAATTTGAAACATTGTATTAAGATATGCCTTGCACTGCTTTAAGCGGAATTTGATGAACTATTTCTGGTCAGAGTTGAAAGACCTAAATGCAGAAGAACTGTTGACTGTGAGGCTTGGCTTATGAAAAAGAAAAAAAAAACAACTTTGTCCAGACTGGTCAAGAGGCAGGTTGTGTGAGAGGATGGCTAAATTCAAAAGTAATAGTGGAGCATACAGCAAATGAATATGGCACAGAAAGAAATTTAAGTTTCGGGCAGGGACAGCTGACTAGTTCAGTATAATTGTTTGAGATATTACCACCATTGCGATTCGACTAGCTGTTCTGCATTGGGACAGTAGTAAGAGAGATGAAGGAGTCTACCAGCTCTTCAAAGTTGGCTTTATTCGCCCTGGACCAACAAATTTGGTAGTCTACCTGGTATTATATAAGTATAACAAATACAAGAAAGAGAGTTGCTGGATTTGCAACATATTTTGGTGATCACCCCTGGGCAATGCAAACCAGTATTTCTGGGGTCCCTGCAAGTCAATGGAGAGAACCATGGGTCAGAGGAAATCTCAGAAATTTGGAGATGCTAGAACTATGGAACAGCACCCAAGAGAAGCTTCTGCCACAGGATGGAGGCTATGGACAGCCCTGCAGAAGAAGCAGAAATGGGACCCAAGAGACTTCATCACAGGTCTTAGATGCTGCACATGAAGCTATAAGAGTTGATGTTTGCCCTGCTCGCTTTAGATGCATTGGTTCAGTCTTTCCTTGCTATTTTTAATGCTTTTTTTTTTTTTTACAGTAGGAGAGATTTCTCTGTGCTTTTATATGTATTTATCTTGTGTTTTAATTTTACAGGCTTACAGTTAAGAGACTGTCTGGAGTCTCAGGTGAAATGCTGGACTTTTGAACAGTGTTGGGACTGGTAAAAAAAAAAAAACTATGGAGATTTTTAAAGTAGATTAAATGAATTTTGTACATCTTGAGATGGTTGTGTCTTTCAAACAGATGTTTCCCATAAATTCATGCATTTTGAATGCTTGGTCCCCATCTGGTGAGAATCTAGGGTTTAGAAACTTGTTGGAAGAGGTATGTTGCTGGGGGTGGGTTTTTAGGTGTTATAACCAGCAGCCCCTTGTCAGAGCTCAGCTAATTCTCCTACTGCTATTTTCTACCTGCTGTGGCAAGGAGGTGATGTCTACCCTGTTTTGCCATTATGAAACTTCCCCTTGAGATGGTAAACCAAAATAAACCCTTTCCTTTTATCAACTGCTTTTGGCTATTTTGTTCCAGCAACAAGAAGGTAACTAAAACACATTGAAATGACTCTGAACCAAGCCACTCTCATCGACCCATGGCAGACACTTAACATGAGCAAGATTCATCCAACCGTGGCATTATATCACTGACTTTTCAGGTTGGTTATACTCAAAGAAGAGAGTAGCATGAGGTCAGGCTGGGGTGGAAGGTAAGGATTAGGTCCAGAAGGATCTCTTGTGTCTCATCAAGTCCTGGAGTTTTATTCTGTTAGACAACGGAGATGATTGAAAGCTTTTTCCTGGGGTTTAGCATGTCAGAGCTGCATTTTAATTAAGTGTTCTGGTAGCTGTGGGGCAATGAATCAGAGAGCACCAAGATGCTGGGAGATCAGGAAGTAGGCTATTAAAACCCACAAAGAAGAGAAGGTGATGAGCTAAATTTAAGAGAAGACATAGGAGGTATGCTGGGAGGCCTCAGCACTTAATTGAGTGTGGCTGGTGAGACAGGGACCAAACAGGGAAGCTTCCTAGAACTGGATAATGAGGTGATGCCACAAACTGAAAAGGGAACCAAGTTTGGCCTTTTTAGAGTCAATTATGAGCAGAGTCAGGAAATGTTGAGTTGGAGACACTGGTGGTACAGCATGGGAGTGATGAAATACTAGGAAGTTGGCTCTACAGTTTGATGCGCCATGGAAAGTCAGGCTAGGGAGCCATCAGGAGCAGGGAAGGACTCCCAGGAGAATGTATGCAGTGAGCAGGGCAGTGAAGCAGGAACAGGGCCTTGAGGACATCAAAAGAAAGGCAGAAGTAAGGAAGAAATAGGAATGCTCAGAGAGGTCCAAGAAGAATCAGAAAGGGGGCATTAGGGGTACTTGTAGAACATTCATGAGACCTAGGGTTCAATCACAAATTAAAACACCAAAAGAGAAGCCTGAAGGCAGACAGCGAAGAACCTTCCTTTAAGGTGGGATGTGAAAATGCCTTTGGAAATGGTATTTGTTGCGGAAGGGGTCCTCTGGTGATGATGCTGAAGCGAGTGGGCTCGGATGAAGGCTGGCAGTGAAAGCAGGTGGAGAAGGACAGGGACACTCAGAGAACCCATGTAGACCACTCTTCAAGACACTTGCATGAGAAGTGCTCAAAGGTGCTACAAGCCATCTTGCTAGTTATACTTCCCATTTATTCAGACCTCCTCTGTCCCCTCCCTTCCCAAATGACAGACTGCCGATTCCAACAGACCATCTGTGTGATTCCTGCTACCTTAGTGAGACTGCGGGTGTCATATCCCAGCCACTGGACGGAGAGAGCCGGGATTAAATGAAGGACGGGCTCAAGGGAAAGAACCAGGGATAGGGGTGAGTCCTCAAATTGTAGGAAGGCTTGGGGAAGACTGACAAATGCAAAACTCTGGTGGAATATGGGGTAGGTTAAGCCAAGAGCAAGTGGAAGACACATTTGTGGCCAAGCAAGGAAACAGAGACCTTGAACACTGCGAATGATTAACACTGCTCCAGAAGATAGAACTTGTGGGGCCCCTGGAAGTGCCTAGAACAATTCCTTCCATCTGTCTGCGCTGAGTTGCCCAGCATCTGGCAGCTCCCCAGGAGAGGCCGAGGACAGCATCTTGTTGTCTGTGCCCTTCACAGCCCTGGCACAGGCCTCCTTGCGGATAAACTACTTAGTACAAACCTGTTGCTTGTCGTCAGATCCGTGGGGGGCAGGCCAGCTGCCCAACCTCAGCTCCCCACGTGCACAGCCCTGGAGCCCCGAGCTTTAGCGAAGCTATTGTGCCTGCGGCAGACAACACAGGCTCATGCCTTCCCTCTCCCAACTCAGCATTTTATTCTGTCTGAAAGCAAGGTCTAACCTGCAGAAGCCAGGTCCTCTGAAGAGAGCGTGGGAGCCAGGGCCTCGCTCCTGCACAGGGTTACGTGCCCGCGGCCTGCTAGGGCACTAATCCTTTCCTACGGCTCTTCTGTGGAGCTGGTAATGCCATTTCCAACTCCAAGAGATGCACGGGATGAGATTTTAAGGGGGTGGTTATTTATGGCCTGACTCCTGATGGATACAGCAGATGCAATTTCATGGGCTTCAGCAGAAGGGAACAGTTTCTAGGGGTGGCTGAAAGTACTATGATATGGCGGGAAAGGAGAGGAGAGGGAGGGCGGCTCACGGCCTAGGAAGGCAGCGCGTTTGGAGTCTCAGCTCCAACAGGCCAGTACATTTATCAGCTTCGTAAAAGCTGGCTCTGCGCATTGGTCTGCTACCATCCAGCTGCTTTCTGTACATCTCCTCCACCTTGGGACCTTAACCCTGGCCTGGCTCCTGATGCTTGTGGGAAATGAAATGGAGTGCACAGGTGACAAGTCGTGGTGGTGACAGGCCTTCACACTTCCTGCCTGGAAGGCCATTCCCCGGGTTCCAACCACAAATGCCTTCTCACCAAGCAGATCACAACTTCTACCCTCTTCCCCCAGTGACATTGCTCCTGACCCT
Organism: Jaculus jaculus; assembly: GCF_020740685.1. NCBI lineage: Eukaryota > Metazoa > Chordata > Mammalia > Rodentia > Dipodidae > Jaculus > Jaculus jaculus. The sequence continues at coordinate 71,255,253 of NC_059106.1, read as the reverse complement.
TTTATTTTACCATACGGTCTGCTCTGCTCTTCTTCCCCATCCTGGTCATTTCCTCTATGGAACACTGCAGATGTGTGTGCTTTGTTTTGTGATTGTTTCTCTGGCAGTCTCTCCCAAATAGACCAGAAGTTCCTGGAAGCCCAGACTTTGTCTGCCTTCCCCACCACTGTGTTCCTAGGGCTGGGTCTGATGGCAGATGAGGGAAGAGCCAAGTCCTGTGCCGGTATGCACGGACTATGATGAAGGATGCTGATGCTAAAGACGGGGTTGGTCTATGATAGCGAGGACCAGGAAGGAGGTGCTGGAGAGGAAGATGACCTATTCATTTCTTGGGGTCGTCTGGACACCAAACTTGGCCAGTTCTATCCTAAACAACATGTGTCTGGAATCGAGGACTACTGTGTCCCTGCATGCAACCTCAGGTCCTTCCTTGCTGCGGCCTTGACTTTCCTACAATGCACACTTGTGCAGGTTTTCTTCTGACTCGGCTCTGCTCCTCCCCTGCACACCTCTGTACACATCCAGCCAGAGAGACATGGACCTTGTCTCGGACTCCTCCCCTGCCTTCATCTTTTCTTCCTGGATGTCTTCAGAGCTAGCTGACTCTGAAGTTCAGATTTATACATACATACATACATATATATATATATATATATATATATATATATATATATATATACACACACACACACACACACATACATATACATACATACATACATACACACACACACACATATATATGTATATGCATATATTTATTATTATTATCTTATCAGGGAGATAGAGGGAAAGAAGTGGCACATCAGGGCCCCTAGCCACTGTAATCCAACTCCAGAAGCATGTTCCTTCTTGTGTGCATGCGCCACCTTGCGTGCTTGCATCGCATTGTGCATCTGGCTTACATGAGACCTGGAGAATCAAACATGAGTCCTTAGGCTTCGCAGGCAAGTGACTTAACTGTGAAGTCATCTCCCCAGCCCTGAGGTTTTGTTTTTTTTTTTTTTTTACATTGGTTTTGAACACTATACCAGTCAGAATGACCATGAAGTCCTGATCTTCCTGCCTCCACCTCGTCAATTTCGAGATTGCAGATGTGTACTACTACACCAGTTTGTGTGGTGCTGGGGATAAAATGCAGGCCTTTCTGCTTGTAAGGCAAGTGCTCCTGCACCTGAGCTACATGTCCAGCTACACATCTGAGAAATTCCTTTTCTTTTTTCCTTTTTAAGAGACGGGGTCTCGCTATGTTGCTTATGTTGGAGTGCAGTGGCTATTCACAGGTGTGATCCCACTACTGATCAGCACAGGAGTATTGACCCACTCCGTTTCTGACCTAGGCTGGTTCACCCCTCCTTAGGCAGCCTGATGGACCCCTGCTCCCGAGAGTCCCCCATATTGATATCAAACTTAGTGTAGATACCCAATTGGCATAGCACCCTACAGCCCAGAACTCCTGGACTCAAGAGATCTTCCTGTCTCAGCCCCCCCCAAGTAGCTGAGAGTACAGGCACCCACCACCACACCAGACAACATCTGAGACGTTTCTTGATATCATTTGCTCGTAGCTGCCATAGCTCAAACTGGATCCTTCCTCCTTGCCTGAGCGACTGCAGACAAGTTTTATAGCTGCCTTCTGGGCCTTTGAGTTTCACTCCATTAAGATTCACAAGATTATCTTTCTCCCCTGCTCTAGCCCTCAGCCTGCGGAGCGGCTCTGGACAGGCTCCCACACGGGGCAAGGTGCTCCTGACTCCAGGCTCTGTGGTTGCTCTCATGCCCTACCTTCTTCCCACCTCGCCCAAAACGCCGGGGCTCCAGGCTGGTGGCAAGGTCTTATCCACTCCTTAGGTCAACACAAAGGTGACTGACAGGTGTGTGCGTGGGGGGGCACGGGGATAGTACAGAGCTCAACATCTACCATAGTGTTCTTCATTGCTCTCCACATTGCAGTTTTGAGACAGGGGCTCCTACAGCTCACCAGCTGGTTGACACTAGCTTCTGGGCAAGCCCCGGAGATCCTCCTGCCTCTGCCCTTCTATGCTGAAATTCAAGCTTCTGTGCCCAGCATTGTGGGTTCTGGGGATCTGAACTCAGGTCCTCATGCTTTAACAGGACACACTTTATCCACCGATGCTGTGGCCCTCACGTGTGTGTGTGTGTGCGTGTGTGTGTGTGCACATGCCACAGCATGCATGTGGAGGTCAGAGAACCATTTTCAAGCTGGTCCTCAACTGCCCACCTCAGTGGAGGCAGGTTTTTGCTCTGCTGTTTTCTCTGTGCTCGTCACGAGTGTCCGAGGATTCTCCCATCTCAGCGTCAGCGTGCCACGATTACAGAAGCCTGCTACAATGTCAGGCTTTTCAACATGGGGCCTGGGGATTGAACTCAGGTACTCCATCCAGCTTAAGTGGCAAGTGCTTTATCCACCGAGCCTTCTCCTCAGCTCCTGACAACACTTTTGGAGGAGAGCATTAGTGGTCATATTCCTAGCAAAACAGGGTTTTCATCCATGGACATCCCCTCAACCCTCTACACCCCACCTCATCTGGGCAGGGCTTCCCAGTGAGAACCCCTCTGGCTTCAGGGTGCTGAGCTGTGTGTGACTGAGCCAGTCTAGTCCAGTCAGTGATGTTGAGGGATCTTTTTTAGAAACAATATTGTTTTCACACCCTGATCCAGCAGAACCTGGAGCCAACTCCCGGACTTCTCAGCCATTAAAACCAACACATTTTCTTTTTCATTTGGATCAGCTGGAGGTGGGGTTCCATTTTAGGACCTAAAGAATCTGGTGATTGTTATTCGTCTTTGCAGCTCCTGGGGGGGGGGATCTCTTTTATGACTCTTACAGAGTACCCAATATATGATATTGTGTAACATTGAATAATGTTCTCTTCCTGGCTCTAACTATCAGCCCCAGGGTCTAATGCATGGCTATTATATAAATATTTGTAGAGTGAATAAATAACTCCTCAAACCCCAGCCTGTGTCTTTTGTTTCCTTGGCACCTAGGAAAGCCGCGTTTATAGAAGGGTCACAATAAATGATTATGGGAAATAAATGGGGGGAACATAATAAAGCACACTAATAATTGAAACCAGTGGTTTGATGCAGTCTTGTGAAGGGACAAATAAGCAAATAGGTGTTATGAACAGATCCCCAGCGGCACGGCGCCGGGCTCCTTCTGACTCTGTCTGCTTCTGAAGGCCCCACGATGAAAATCCCCAGTCGAATATCCCCAAGATCAAATGTCTCTGTGTGGCTTACATTCCATGTGTGAATGCCTAATCATTACAAGCTTTTTCAAAGGGGGAAGGAGTGTTGCTCTGGAGTTCCAACCAAATGTCTGTAGGGCAGATGGGAACTTTTGTGTCCCCCAACTATAGAAACAAAAGCAAACAAAGGGGAGGGGGGAACAACCCCTTCAGGCCACCATGAGGCAAAAAGGATAAGATGAGGAGAGGCAGTGGGGAAACTGGGAAGGACTGCACTGGGTACAGAGCCATCTGCTTTCCAGGGAGACCCTCCTTGCAAACACTGCCCACTTGGTCCAGCAGCCCGGGGAGGGCCTGGGCAAGGAAGCAGGAAGAGAAGACTTTCCTCTTCCTAGGAGGAGGGGCAGCAAGGCTCTCGGGTGGGCCCTGGACACTTGCTGGCTGTGCACCAGAACTCATGTTCCCTGGAGATGTCCTGGGCCAGGTCCTGTCCTCTGGGAGCAGCGATCTGGGAAGCACAGGAGTGTCTTTACTTTGGCCAGGAGGGCCAGCTGCATCTCTAGGAGAATGTCCTTGCAGATCAAAAACGGCCTCCAAGTCACAGGTCAGGAGCTGACAGTCTACATTGGGGCCCGGTGCTTCCACCTTGGGGCTGGCTAGTGGTGTCTTCAGCAGCCCTTCAGCAGAGGCTCAGAGGGCTGGCGTGACTTTTGAGATGACACCACTACAAGATACAGATTTGAGCTTGGGGCCGAGTGCATCCAACTCCTAGGCCGCACTCTCTCCATTATTGTAAGATGCAGCCCAAGGCCTAACCCCAGAGGGGGTTGCCCTGAACTCCTCCCATGCCCCTGGGAAGGTTACTGTCTGGCCTACAGTCTGTATTGAGCCCAAAGGATCCTCCAGAGAGACTCAAAAGGAGGGCCAGGCAAAAGACAGTGGAAGGAGAGAGAGAGAGAAGCCGGTCTAATGGCTTCTCTGTTGCCTTTCTCTCACCAATTTCCTCATCAGTGGAGAGGCCACGTTTGTAGTGAGCTGGTAATCACGTCTACCAACAAGACCTCATGTACTCCAGGGACCCAGATCCCTAGCGTCCTAGCCCCAGCCCTCTAAAGACATGTAGGCCTCATGAGGAACATTAACAATAATGAGGGCATTTTCCTTTAACTTTATCAAAAGATGTAGGGCTTCATGAAGGTTACAGCCATTGACTGGGATCAGAGCATAACGAACAGAGGCATGCACCTCCCATAAGATCATCCAGAAAAAAATCTGCTTCTACATGGAATTCAGTGATCTTGAGGTGTGTGTGAGCGCGTGTGTGCATGCATGTGTGAGCAGATGCCCATGTACATGTGGATGGGGGCAAGGGGAGTTACGGCTTGTTGATGCCTACGTGGCCATGACTTGGAGGGGCGTGTTGGGTGCTTTGGCAGCTGGGCTGCACAGTTGTGGCATGGTAGTCAGGGAGCGATAGTGAATCTATTGCCTGAATTGTTTAAGTGCAGCTTTTGCTTGCAGACAATCCCCTGTCACCCAAATGATGAAAGGACGGTACGTCTAAGTTTGAAGTCTTCCTTGAACACATCAGGGCAACCCAGCTTGGAAGTCATCATAGTGGCAGCCTTCTTCTCCTGTCCAGAACTCACACCAGAGCAATCTCAAAAGCCAGCACCGAGAGGACTGGAGAGATGGCTTAGCGGTTAAGCACTTATCTGTGAAGCCTAAGGATCCCGGTTCAAGGCTCGATTCCCCAGGACCCATGTTAGCCTGATGCACAAGGGGGCGCACGGGTCTGGAGTTCATATGCAGTGGCTGGAGGCCCTGGTATACCCATTTTCTTGCTCTCTCTGCCTCTTTCTCTCTCTGTCACTCTTAAATAAATAAAAATAAACAAAAAATTAAAAAAAAAAACAAAAGCCAGCACTGAGAGCTGTACACACTTTTAATCCCAGCACTCAGGAAGAAGGAAGGTAGGAGGATCAACATGAGTTCAGGCCAGCTTGTGTTTCAGAGTAAGTTCTAGGTCAGCCTGGGCTACTATATGACCCTGGCTCATAAAAAGCCAGCACTGACTGGCAAGCAAACCAGAGAGATCTTGACTGCTAAGCACACACTGCTGAGCTCTGGGGATCAGTGCACCCTGCTGTTCATGCATGCTCCCCGTACCCCATTTTTCAAGGGTATCACTGCAAGGATACCAAGTGATTATTTCCTGCCACACTCTGGGCTGCAAGTTGTCCTTTGTCTTATGAAACGATGTGCTGAGGACCTGGCAGGTTTTATACTAATATAGCCTTACTTGGCAAAAGAGATTCCCAAACCTCAAGTTCTCTCATTCTTTCCCTTGTCCACAAAAAGCTAAAGAAATGGGACCCTTCATTAGACCTCTCCCATGGTTTCCCATTTGGAGGAGAGAGGATCAGAGTGAAAACTGAGTCGTGGACACTGCACATTCCTCCTCTCTTTGGAATCCCTGGGAACCTGATGCCAGGGAGGGGGTGCTGATACTCTCTGTCAAAGGAGCCCCTGTCTTCTTTGGGGTTGAAGTGAGGGCTGCTTCTTCCCATACCCACATCCTGAGCCCCAGCATTTGTTTACCCACAATTGTTAGGTGTGTATAAATTAGAACAACAAATGCATCCTGCCTGGTGCTGGTGACACCAGCCCTGTGCATAATTAGGATTTAATCTTATGGCAAAGAGTTCGGAATGACTCCCCCAGCAATCTCCTCCACTTTAATGCCTTCCCCACTGGGTGACTTAATAGGAACTGGAATACGCTTCAAGATTTTGTTTCAGCCCAGAAGTTTGGACAGTGTGTAAACTCACATCCAGGGGCAGAAGCCACAGGAGTCCATTTGGCCCGTGGATGCACAACTGACTCAAACAGGCCTGGAACTGGAAGAGAGGAGACTGGTAAGGACATCCATCTTTCCATTGGTTTATAGAAATGGAGACTTAGGGACAATCTAACAAGAGACCTGGTAAGCAAACGATGTCACAGTCTTAGCAGGAAGTGCTAAGCAGCCTTGAGAAGCCATCACGGCTCTAGCATAGCGTAGTATGCCATCCTGGCTGAGAAGACAGTCTTTGGAGGGAGACCAGCTTGTGTTGGGTGATGGTTTATATTGATTGCCAAGGAGAAAGGTCCTAGAACCACCTGGGAGGGATTATGTAGATTAGGTTACCATTGGGCATTCCTGGGAAGGAATATCTTGACTAGGTTAAATTGAGATGTGAGGACCCATCTTAACTGTGGGCAGAAGCATTCTATGGGCTAGAGTCCTGGCCTGTATCAAAAGGAGAGAGCTGGCTCAAGAGCAGCCTTCAATACAGTCAGCTTCCTCGCTGTGGATGCAATGTGGTCACCTTCCCTGCCATGATGGGCTGTAACCTGGAACCACAAACTAAGATAAACCCTTCCTACTTAACTTCTCTGGGCATCATTCTCCTTCTCTGTAAAGGGAGAAAAATTATGTGGCTTGTTTTATAGGGATTTTAGAAACAGTAAATGAAATTACAGCCATCAAAAACTTAGAACTGGGCTGGAGCAGTGGCTTAACAGCGAAGGCACTTGCCTGCATAGCTAAAGGACCCAGGTTAAATTCCCCAGGCCCCACATAAGCCAGATGCATAAGGTGGTGTATGCATCTGGAGTTTGCAGCAGCTGGAGGCCCTGATGCTCGTGCTCTCACTCGCTCTCTCTCTCTCTCTCTCCTCCTATTTTTCTCTTTCAAATAAATAAAAATAAAATGCTTTTTAAAAAAGAACTTAGAATTGGCCTGGCAACTGTGTGTAGTAAATACTCAAAAAATAATACTTTTATTATATTATATTTTGGAGGCATCTGTAATGATATAGGAAAATTTTTCATAATACGATAATTTAAAAATACATGAGTAGAGATATATTCACATCCTAATGTTATAATATTAAAATATAAGCATCCAGCCAGCTTGACCTAGAACAAACAGAACAGGTCAAAGGGGGGAGCATCCAAGATTTAAATAAGTATTACTCATTTCTCTCTACCTTTGAATATTTTCTACCAGGATTCTGTCTGCAAATCAGTACAATTGGCATTTTACAAAAAGGCAGAGGCCTGAGGGTCTGCAGGCTGAAGATCAGCTCAGAGGGGCTCCATTCCAAAGAAGAGCCCAGTCCTTTGCCCCCATGCCTTGCTGGGAGCCACTGGCTCTGCTTTGAGTGGCCCTTACAGAACACCCACCTCCAGAGACCCCTGAGTCTTTGGTTTCTCCCAGCCCCACCCAGTGAGATGCAACCTGGAAGAGCTCCTGACAGTCAGGGAGGGGCACCTGGTGCCTAGGGGGGCTCACCTCCTGCTGCACAGGGAAACAAGTCCTCTAGTTTGCCATGAATTTGGGAGAAGAACTCCGCCCCACTTCATCTGTTTGTTGTAATTTGTTATCCATTAAAAACCCAAACTCCTCAAACCAGCTCACTCAAGTGAGGTGTTCACCACCACAACACCTGTCATATAGGAGGCAGCAGGCAGTCAGAGAATCCTGGTCCCTCCCCTCCTTCCCAGGTGTGCCTTTCCAAGCTCGATTTCCATTCCCATGACTTACATGCCTGTGTCCTTCTTACACTTCATTCCTCCCCTGGCTTTTGCAGCCACCCTCTTCCTGCTTCACATGGAATTTTCAGCGATGCCCCTTCACCCTCTGTCCTGTGCACTGAGCCCTTCCTCCCGGCAGCCACCAAGTCCATAAAAATGCCATCCTTGCCTAACCCACATGTGGACATACTTCTGTTGGCTCCCAGTGTATCAAAACACCCCAAGATGTCTCCATACTGATAACAGAGCCACAATGTGAGTTCACAGTGTTCTAAATGTCATGTCCCCACCAGCAAGGCTCGTCACACAGCAGGCAGCTGGACGCTTACACAAACCACCCTCAGCTTGGGCCCATCCTGAGGGTCCAAGCCTGAAGAGAGATACTAAGCAAAGAAGGTTGGCAAGAGCTCAGCTGCTCATGCCCTTCCTCGACCCATGGACATCCAGGGGCATTCCCAATGCACAGCAAGGAGAGCTCCCCGAAGTCACACCAAGAAGCATGACCTGCCCAGATCTCATGGTTTGGAAAAGCAACCGCCTCTTAGGGTTCTGGCCTCATGGCCTGATGTTCTCTGTGTCATCCAAAAATGCAACGAGATTTCAAGCTGTGGTCTTGTACGTACAATGAGACCAGAACATTGCTCGTATCAACTCAAATTCCTCAGCCAAGATTCATCATGAAATTCTCCGGCAAGGACAATACTTCAAATCAGATTAAAATCTCTATAAAAATGTAGCCCGGCTTTCAAAGCATGCGGAGATTTCTCATTATGATTTGATGCAAAGATTCCAAGAACCAAGAAGGATTGGAGGCAGGAGGCACGAAGGAGACTGTGCCTTTGAGTAACCCAGCCATTCCCCAACTGCAGAGGAGGGGAAGAGGAGGAGGAGGCTGAGGGAGCACACTTACCAGAGGGAGGCGCCTTCGGTCCCTGTGACCTCCAGGAAGTCATAGCCATCCTCCAGCTGGAAATCAATGAAGACCAGGGCGATGGTGTCCCCCAGCTCCGCCAGGACGGTCCATGTGCAGTCGGCGTTGTTGTGGTACTCCGAGGGAAAGTGGGGGCTGGAGATGATGCCGCTCTGGCCCCGCAGGGTCCCGCCACAAGCATCATCAGCTGTGGACAGAAATAAGAAGCTCTGGTGAGTGGCTGGGCTCCCAGACCCCGGTGATCCTGATGGATGGCCTTGACTCCCCACAGGGAGAAAGGGGCGTGGCAAGCAGCTAGAGAACCGATTCTCACAGATCTGGTGTAACTGGCCAATAATGCTCGCCAAACACCTCCGTGGTGCTGAGTGGGGACCAGTCTCAGTTCTGAGATTTTTTAGCTATGACTGCTCTCACTTGACACTTCAAGAAAGCCAGGACACAGAGAGGTTCAGTAACCTGCCCTGGGTCACAGAGCTGATAAACCCTGTGCTAATGGGCCCATTTTAACTACTGCACCACAGTGCTCTGCCATAAGCAGGAGGGAGAAGAAGCCGGCTGTCGGGTGCATTTCCACAGCCACGCCCAGGTGAACAGGCTGCTTCTCCCCACCAGCCCTCAGTACAACTCAGACATGATAAACCAAAGCAAAGCAAGGCTTGGTGATACATGCTTGCAATTCCAGCAATCACGAGGTCTAGGCAGGAGGATCAGGCATTCAAGGCCAGCTATGGCTACAAAGCAAATGGGAGACCAGTCTGAGACATATGAGACTCTACCTCAAAACAAAAGAAAGATAGAAAAGGAAAGCCAGCGTGGTGGCTCACACCTTTAATCCCAGCACTCGGGAGGCAGAGGTAGGAGGTTCACTGTGAGTTTGAGGTCACCCTGGGAGACTACATAGTGAATTCCAGGTCAGCCTGGGCTAGAGTGAGGCCCTACCTCAAAAAAAAAACCACAAAAAAAAGGAAAGGAAAAAGCACGGCTGGGGAGATGGCTCAGATTGCAAGCCTACTGTCCAGAGTTCAAATTCCTGGCCCCCACATAAAGCTAGAGACAAACATATGCATGCATCCATAATCCTAACAAGCCTAGAGCAACAGGAGGTGGAATCAAGAGAATCTGATTGGAGGCTGGAGAGATGCTTAGCAGTTAAGGCCCTTGCCTGAGAAGCCTAGGGACCCAGGCTCAAGTGCCCAGTATTCATGTAAGCCAGATGCACAAGGTGGCCCGTGTGTCTGGAATTCATTTGCAGTGGCTGGAGGCTCTAGCACACCCATTTTCTCTCTACCTGCCTCTTTCTTTCTCGTTCTCTCTCTCCCTCAAATAAGAGAATAAATAAAGTATCAAAAAAGAAAAGAAAAAAAGAGAGAATCCCAAACCTCACAGGGCCATCTAGACTGAGCCTTTCCACCTGCAAAAACAATGAGACTATCTCAAAAACAGGCAGAAGGAGAAGACCTACACCAGGCGGCCGTCCACGAACATTTGCACGGCAAGCGTTCACACACGTGCACACATGCGTACATGCACAATGACTCAAAAGAAAGCAAAACCAATTCAACACAACTCCTTGGGACAAAACCCAAAAGCCAGATCCAACAACCTCTCTTCCTTCTCTATCCCCAGGATAGCTACGTCACAGCAACCTGGAAATTGAGACTTCGGAGGCTGGGCTCACCTGTCACTAGGCCTCTGTGCGGGGCACCTTTTGCCCAAGGTAATTCTCTTGATGCTTCCAGACCCACTTGGAAGGTTGCCCCTTCCTGCTGCCTGGTTCCCCGGAGCATGTGGCACCTGAACCCTCCAATGACAAGCAGTCCCATGGTGGCAGCTTGATTGGCACTCTAGGACTACTTCCCTTGTCTAGGTTCTGAGTGCGGCTGGGACTCCCACAGCTGAGCCAAGGGAAGCCTTGCTGCTCTGGCCTTACTCCCAGCTCAGGCATCTCCTTACCAAGGAAAGACACCCGAGGACCATGACGTACCATAAGGCATGGAGGGTCTTGGCCTTGGCCTGCTGCAGACCTTGGTGTGGCTACATCCCCTGCAGGGCGTTTCAGGGCATGCCGGCCCTCCCAGCCTCTGTCAGCATTTATCACATACTTCACGGGTTAGTATTGCAGATGGTAGACTGAATTTTAAAGAAAGGGGAGATGGCTCAGTGGGTAAAATGCTTGCCACCCAAGCACGGGGACCTGAGTTCAATTTCAGCACCGACGTAAAAGCTGGGTGCGGCAGCCTGTAACTTTAGTGTTGGGGAGGCAGGGACAGGAGCGTCCCCAGGGCTTCCTTGCTAACTAGCCTAGACAAATGAGTGAACTCTGGACTCAGTGAGAGACTCTGCCTCAGACCCTGGCCTGGAAAGGGTCTACCCTGGACCCAGCACCTCAAGTCCCTGCACTTACCCCCCACGCACTGACCACATCCCTGGGACCTAATGGAACTCACTGCCTTCTGCCTCTGGAAGTCCCAGGCTCTCCCGCTCACCGGGGCCGTTCACGACCCTCCTCGTCTCAGCCTCCACCCTTCTGTCTGATATCCTACTCGTGGGGTCACTTGAAAGTGGCCCAGCTTGACGCACGTCTGCTGTAAGAACCTCCACCAGCCCCTGATGTCACTCAGGCTCAAGCAGGGCTATGGAGCCATCTACCACGGCTTCTAAGGACGCACACTACCTCCCTGGCTTGCCATTCCCTCTCCCCTGCTGCTCACACCACATGTCTCCTCCTGGCTCCTCTGGTATACCAAGGCCTGCCTACCTGAGGACATTGGAAAGTACTACTCATCTTTCTAGAACTTTCCTCTCTTCCTTGTTGGACATACCTGGCTTCTCCTCAGCTTCTAGGTCTTAGTCTAGGTGGCATTTCCTTAAGGATATTCCCAGAAACAACCTTCTCCTTGCATCATAGGCTTCCACACAAAACCACATACCTTCCAATAATTATTTGCATACTTCACTGGTCAATGACATCATCAAACTTCCCAGTGTTAACTTGGGCCGTGCTAAAACCGAGGACCTGGGACCTCGCCACCCTCTGGCCAGAGCCACCAGTCTGCTCAGGAGAGAAGATGCCACCCTTGCCTCTTGGGCTCTGGCACTGTCGTGTTTTGATTGAAGATGCTGTAAAAGCTGTTTAGAGATTTCTCCACACTTTAAACAAGGCATCGTATTTCACAGTTACAACTTGAGAGTCATAAAATATAACCTTCAGCTGACACCCTGGTCCTGAAATATTCATCCACACTCTCTCCTCTGGCAATGGTCCTGCTGCACCGCCATCAAGCCATGCATTCTGGGTGCAGGTGCGTTATGCTGATAGTTGCTTTTCCAAGTTTATGACTTTATTTATGATCGACTTTCGCTCCTCCTGAAGTCTCTCCAATTAACCATAATTTTAGAAAACTAGCCCTCTGTCCCTCTTGCTGTCTGTTAACTCTACAGTGACTCACATTTTGGGCAGAGATGGGAAAAATGGAGGAACGTACATTCCTGGCCTCCCTCCAGAGCCCTCTATCTTGGACACTGAGGGCCTCTGCGGTCACAGTCTAAGTGTCATGTCCTCGAGGATCTTTCCAGAAACAGACCTCCCCTCGTGTACTTTTGGTGTAGCACGTATTTCATAGATACATAATTAATTATGGAAACTGTCATTTCCTCCCTGTTTTGGGCCCCTCACGTCAGGAGCCATGAAGATGTCACAGGCCCTGGAGCAGATCTTGAAACCATCTTGAAACTCAAGGATAAGACCGGAGGAGTCGGACTCAGAAGCCCCTTCTCTCCCGCCGCGTGGCTGTGCCTCGCTGGCCACGCCCGCCCCGTCTCCTCTGCCCACTTTTCTGCTGGTGCCTGGACTCCCGCTGTCTGCGCTGCCACCCAGGTTCTTTTTCCCTCTTCAGTGACTCCTCACTGCTATCCATGCCAGCACAGGGCAACTTCTGCTGCAAAACCAACACCCCCACTTGGACAAGCACCTGAACATTAGCTCTGGCAACACAATTCTCTTGAGAGCATAGGCTCCTGTCCCTGTCAGGATTGCCTCTAGCTATCCCAGAGATTCCCTGCCTGCCAGCACCCCAGAAAAAGCCTCACTGTCAACCTTGACCCTGCACTCATGAGCACGTTCACCCCAGTCACGGGCGAGTCCTGTCTGCTGTACCCCAAACCACAGCCTGCCCACACCCCTCCCTCCTCTTCTGCCATCCAGGATGCAATTTACTTGGCTTCTCCTCGGAGAGCCTCTCCTGAGTGTCACCTTACAGAGCTTTCCTCACTGCCTTCCCAGCTCCTATTCCCATCCAAAAAAAAATTTTTTTTTGTCTGTTTTCTGCCTCCTGGCTACCAGAATGTAAACTCCATGAGCTCATGGGATTTTGGTTTGACTTGGTCATCACCAAGGTTTTCTATATCTACAAAATGATAGGCAGTCAATAAACAAGGACTGATCCAGTGACTGGCCCATGCACGGCAGCCAGACACCAGACGGAAAGAAGTTGAATTACTGAAAGAAAGAATGAGGACTCAATCAATAACATGAGACTAAGGCTTACGGCCCAACTTTTAAAGTCAGAGTGGCTCCACGCAGCTGTGAGCCGGCACCGCCAGGGCCAGGCCTGGGCCTGTGCACACGTTCTGCAGGCTCCTGCCCATAAGGAAATGTGGGCTGCAGCTTGGCACTCCCGGCCCAAAGTGCAGCCCCAATGCCTGCCTCCTAGGTCTGGAGGCAGCCCGCAGTGCCTGGCTTGACTCTCCAAGGCCCAGCCCATCTTGCCACAGCCAACTGCCTCTCCCCAACCTGCCCCTCAGCGCACAGCTCATCTGAATTCCCTTTTTCCTTTAGCTGGCTTTGATCCTGGACTCATAGCCCTCACAAGTCAGAGTTTGGTTGCTGAAATCCACACGGTCTTCCTTGGTGTGGATCAAAGATTACACAGAGCTCAGCGTCTCTGGGGACTTCTGCCTGTGAAAATATGGCTGGAGTGATACAAAGCAGAGGGACATCACCTGCCTCCTGCCTTCTGCCAAGCTGGCCCAGACCTCAGTGGCTCAGGATTCTTGAAGTGGGAGCTCCTGGGGGTGGGGGTCAGCCCTTGATCCCAGAGTCTCTCTACTCCCCCGCTCCCTGTGCTGTCCCTTCCAGCTGGCACAGGGTACTCGCAGACAGAGCAGATACACACGGCTCTCCAGTCTACTCAGGGAGCTTTGGCCTTAAAGAGAACATGGCACATGCCCCTGAGAGCTGCCAGGCAAGGAGGCAGCCAGGCCAGAAAGTCCCCTTTGGTCTTGCATGCCTGCTGGACTTTGGTGGTGAGCCAGGCCTAGCCAGATGGCCTCTCAGTCAGCAAATGCATGCAGATGGCTGTCCAGTGGTATGGGTTATCAGCCTGAGGATGTCAGCCCGAGAGACGTCCACAAACAGGAAGGAAGGCCACCAAGAGGCTCACAGTCCTTCCAGAGGGTTAACCTGTCCATCCCGGCAGGGCCAAGGGCACAGAAAGGAGTGAACACCTTTGCTCCAGGACAGCTCAGTCTTCCAAGGAAGAGCAGTCTGGAAAACCACTTTCAGACAAGCACAATGTTACTGGGACATCTTGCCTCTCAGGCTAATCTTACTGCTGGTGCTGAATCCAGATAGAGATGGGGATGGAGTGGACTCCAGGAGTGGGAGAGCCATTTGGTTTGCTGCCAGTCTTTGAGCAGAACCACTCTCAGCTATGCGAGAGGCAGGGAGCCTTGAAGGCTTTCTGAGAACAAGACTTGATCTTGAAGGCCAGCCCCCATGCTGTGTGCTGACTGAGGCAGTCTTTCTGTGGCTCAGTTCAGAGGAGAATGAGTGACAGGGAAAAGGTCAGATTGGGCCTCTTTCTACAAGGGCCTCACAAGCTATAGAAGTTGACTCAGTGAAGAGCCCCTGCTAAGCAATGTGTGATTTTGTCAGACCTGCACCCCCATGTGGGTGATAGGTTGGGAATATATGAGCCAGGGCAAGTGAATGGCTGTCTACAGAGGGTCACAGTCTTCAGAGAGTCATAGTCATCACCTACAGAGGGACACCTGTTGCTTGAGGCCTACTGAGATGTGGTGGTTTGAAGTAGGTATCACCCATATAAACTCATGTGTTCTCAATGCTTGATCCCCAGCCACCAAAAGTTTGGGGAATAGATCCTTATTGGAGGCAGTGTGTTGTTGGGGGCGGGCCTATGGGTGTTATAGCCAACTTCCCCTTGCCAGTGTTTGGCATACTGTCCTGATGCTGTTGCCTACCTGATGTTGGCAGGAAGTGATGTCCAGCCTCTCTCTCTGCTCATTCCATGTTTCCCCATGCCTTCATGGAGCTCCCCCCTCAAGTCTATAAGCCAAAATAAACCCTTTCTTCCCATAGGCTGCTTTGATCGGGCGTTTTGTGCCAGCAACACAAAGGTAACTGCTATATGAGGAGTGGTCAAAGATTGTGAGTAAGAGAAAACCCATGAGGAATCAGGGCTTCTGCAGGGATGAAAGTCCTGAGCTGGGACAAAGTTCAGGAGGCCACACAGTGGAAGAGGCCCGAGAAAGGAACAACAGTGCCTTCAAGGAAGGAAGAACTTTGGAGGCATAATGAGGAGAGGTGCTAGGGAAGCCAAGGCCCCAAGGCTTTCAGGCTCACCATGTTCTCACTGAACGTCCTCTGCAGTGTGGGGACGTGCGCTCCCTGCACTGTCACAGACCATCAGGAAAGGGTGCAGCATGTGTCATCCCCTTTGGTTTTCTGTTTGTTTTGGTTCCTTTTATCTTAAATTTTTGTTTTGGCTTTACAGAGGTCTGGGAGTCAAGAAAGTGCACCAAGATCCTAACCCTAGTTAGCAGAGGAGAGTAAGGTGTGGCCATGAACTCAGTGTTCAGAGGAAGCTGAAACTGAGGAAGATTCCAGAAGATATGGGCAGGGGAATTCTGCCTCACAGGACAGCACGATGCTGGCTTGGGTTAGATTCATCTTTAGATCTTGAATGACAAGGGTGTGATGTCCATAATGCTCCAGGGAGAACTACACTCTGTAGTTCATAACTTGGATCTGAAACTTTGTCTAATTTCCTATTTCCCTTCCTGTTTCCATGCCACAACTCTGAGAGCACTCTTGGAGGAGCAGAATGGTAAAGGCGACATGCCCAGGGAAGGCCATGGTGGGGATACTATGAGGAATCACAAAGACATCTGTGTTTAGGCCACACGAGGCCATACTTCTGTATGAAAAGGGGATAAGGCCCACCCAGCTAACTTGGTGATTCCTAATGCCAATCTCCTAAAGAGAGGCAGATCCCAGGGTTAGCAATGGGACCTAAGAAAATGGGACTTAGGCAGGCAAGAAAGAAGAGTCTACTCCCCTTGGGCCCCATGAAGAAGAACCAACATGGCTGAGGCCAATCTTATTGGTTGAGAAGAAAATGAGCATGGAGCCAGCGGCAATTCCGGAGGATTGGCTGGGGCTCGTCTGTTGGGAGGGAATTCACAGCTGAGTGTGGACTCAAGAAGGATGGGTGCTGGGATCCACGGATGATGTCTGTCAGGAGTGAAGATGGGGGGAAGAGGTACGCGTGCCAGGAAACTTTCATCCCTGGCCTTGCTAATAAACCTGTGTACAGATGGCAGGAGGGGGAAGCTGCTTGGCCCTGGAGCTAGTGTTTTGAGAATCAGTGCGGAAGAGATTCCTTGGACTTGGACAGCAAATTCCCTACCGAGGAGGAGCTTCTTGTCCCAACATTGCTCAACTTCAAACAGTTCCTCCCACACCAACACCTGTGTGTTACACAGCCACAGGATTTAAAGATGAGACTTTAGGCAGAAGAGAGTGGTCGGCAGTGTAAAGGCTGTGGGGAAGGCAGGAAGTCGAAGGGTCAGAGTAATTCCGTATGATTGGAATCGCAAGGCAGAGCACCGGAAGGGGTCAAGACTCGCAGTAGTGGAAAAACCAAGAGGTGAGGAGGTGAGGGAGCCCCAAGTACACTCCCAACAGCTTGGCTTGGGTAGAAGGCGTGAACTCCAAAAGTGGGACTGGTAGTTAGAGGAGCTAAAAATCACCTACGTGCAGAAAGATGCCAACACAGGTACATGTTGTAATATGCGCAACGTGCATCACAACCACAAGAGGATGGGAAGGGTGATGACTCACCTTCTCCATCGGCATGACTGGATTTGGAATCTAGGAGATGCACCTTCTGGGCACAATGCTGAATGTGTTTCCAGACAGGTTTAACTGAGGAGGGAAGACCAACCCTGAATGTGGGCAACCCCAACCTGGGGTCCAGGGCTGAATACAAGTGAGAAAGTGAGCTGAGCCCCAGCCTTTGACTCCTTCTGTCTCTCTCTGCTTCCTGCTTGCAGACACAGTGTGACCAGGTGCCTCACACTCTTGCCACTGTGCCTTCTCTGACCCTGTGAACTCTGGCTTCGTAGTACGAACCACAACAATCTACTCTTGCTTCCTTCTCTCCCTCCTCCCCTCCCCTCTCCCTCTCCATCCTTCTTTCCTTCCCTCCTTCCTTCCATCCATCCATCCATTGCATCCGTCAGATACAGAAGGAAATACAAGATGGTTAGAATGGACAGGCTTTGCTTCTTCCCCACCTTCTGACCTTCTCAACAGGATTAGTTACCGTCTGCTCATCAGGTAGGAATCCTGAGCACTCACTTTAGAGATAAACTTGACTGTAACAGGAAGGACAATACAAGGCAAGTTGGACATAAGGTGACCGATGTCCTGGCTTGCCTGGGACTAGGGGGATTTCTATGATATAGGATTTTCAGAGCTAAAAATGGAAAGTGTATGGGTAAATGAAGATGGATGTCTCAATAGCTGGGGCTTCTGGGAGGGGAAGATATTGGGGTAATTAGGTTTTGAGAACATCTGGAGGCTGGGAGGGAAAAAAAAAAGCATTACACTGAGAGAGGCTGAATTTGTAGGAGAGAAAGGAATAATTCTAGTCCAATGTCAGTAGGAAGCAATTGGGTGGGAGGGGTGCAGTCTACGCGCACACAACGAGCAATGGTGTCTAGTGGGAAAGGAACTGCTGTTTCCTCAGAGAGGGGACCGGCAGGCAGGGTGCACAGGGACAAGTAAGTTTGTTGCTATGGGGTACGCCTGAGGGGGTACACATCCAAGCACCAGGCAGTCACGTGGAGCTGAGGAGCCCACAGAACACTGCCAGACTTGGGCTTCCCACCGTAGGCTCTCCGTGCCCTGCTGCAGTGACGTACAGCTCCTCAGAGACAGAGCTCACTGGAAGCTCAGGTGCCCCACTCCCAAATGGCCGTCCACTCCCTCAGACGCCCTCTGACCACTCACCTCTGCAGGAGGGCAGAGGGAAGTCCCACGCGGCGCTGTTCTCGGAGCCAGCGTGGCAGGTGAGCACGGCGTGGCCCTCCAGGAAGAAGCCCGGGTTGCAGCTGTAGCGAACCTTATCGCCCAGGTTGAAGGTCGCGCCTTGCTGGATGCCATTGGGCAGCCTGCCTGGGTTCCCACACGTGTGGCTCGGGAGAACTGTGAGGAGAGGAAGACACACATTGGTGAGCTGGGCTATGGCCTGGACATGTCATGTGCTAGCCACACCCCCCCCCCCTTGGGCCGGTCCACCTGTCTGAACCCCATTTCTTCTTCTGTGAATGGGGCAAACCCCTGTTGACTGGCTCCCTTTTCTTGGCTATTGATCTCCAGAGAATGGGTTGTGAGAGGTCCCAGGTTCAGGCTAAGGATTTGTCATGAGACATCTAGGTCCTAGGTTTATTCTAAACTTTATTCTGAAGGGGCTGGAGAGATTGCTTAGTGGTTAAGCGCTTGCCTGTGAAGCCTAAGGACCCTGGTTCCAGGCTCGATTTCCCAGGACCCACGTTAGCCAGATGCACAAGGGGGCGCACGCGTCTGGAGTTCGTTTGCAGTGGCTGGAGGTTCTGGCGCACCCATTCTCTCTCTCTCTCTCTATCTGCCTCTCTCTCTGTGTCATTCTCAAATAAATAAGTAAAAATGAACAAAAAATATTTTAAGTGTGAGTTGTATCCATCCATCGTTATCTCTAGAAGTGTGACCCCAGGGAGACATGTTAATCTCTTGAGCACGGATGCCCTGGTTTCAGACTCCAAAGGAGGGACACAGTGCTCATCAAACCTGATGTCCTGTGTGTGTGTGTGTGTGTGTGTGTGTGTGTGTGTGTGTGTGTGTGTTCTGTCCAAGCAGCAGAGGCTCCTGTGGCCCAGCAGGTGCAGGGAGATAAAGGGGTCAGCTCATGTTGTGCAAGGCAGAGGAGAGAGAGGCGGAGGACAAGACCTCGCCATCTCATCAGCCTGGCCCGCATAAAGAGGAAAATTGGGAGCTGGGAACACGGTGTACGGTGTATGACTGGAGCCAGAGCAATCATAGCTGGCTGCGAGTGTCCTGTCATTACCCAGAGGAAATGGCCTTGGCGATGGTGAGGGTGCAAGAGCATGGCGACCCACCAATCAAGGGTAGGGACACACATCACTGTGTGTCTGTGTATAAAGCTGCTCCCCCTCACCCAGCTCCCTCAAGGAGAGTTAGAAATGCTTGGGTCCTGAAGGCCACACCCCATCACTGTAGGACAGCCCCACAGGGTAAGAACTAGGGCCGTCACCCTGCCTGGGTCACTGTTCAAGCTCCTCTCCATAAATATCCATCCCCTCTCTGGGCAATGTTCACGGAAGCCTACAGCGGGGTGGTGGAGAAAGCTGAGACTCTGCAGTCACAGTTCTGGGGTTCATTTCGTGTCTCTACCTGATGGCTCACTTCCTGTGGGGACTTAATGAAGTCTCTCCACCTCTCTGTGCCTCTTACCCCACTGGTAAGATGGGGTTCACAACAGTGCCTTCCTCAAAGGGCAGTCGTGAGAATTAAATGAGTTTAGGCATTATCTGGCACTCAGTGAGTACAATGCAAGTGAATCTAACTTCTGGCACAAGACTGTAACATTCAAGATACAGGCAAAAGGGTATGGCAGGAGAGGAACCAGGTGGAAGACCAAACTCAGGCTGTGGGTCAGAGATGACTTCCTGAAGGGATGACATCTTTGAAGAACTCTAAGCAGTAGCAAGCTCAAAGTAGGTTTCTGGCAGAGTGAAAAAGCATGTGTGGAGGCCCGGAGAGCAGAGGTCTTGTAGGGGACTCAGGGAGCCTGGGCTGAGAGGGGGAAGGGGTGGCCATGAGCAGACGCTAACCCTTACAGTGCGCTCTTACTGCCCACCTTACTATTGGTGGCTCATTCCTCCATCCTCTCTGCCAGCCCTGATCTGATTTCAGCCTTTCTCTGCTCCTCTTCCCTCTGTTCCTCCTCTTCCTCTTCTGGAAGGAGGCAGCCTGCTCTAGAGGGAAATGGAAGACTCTGGAGCTCTCCTGGTCTGGGTTTGAAGCCAGGCACCAGCAGTGTCTGCACGTGCGCGAGCTAGAGTCACACGAGGTCTCTGAGCCTCGGTGACTCCGGGTGTTACTGATGAATGCTGTGTGGCCAGTGTTCTCACTCCCGGGCTGCAGGGCCATGACAGCAGAGGCCAGTGTTGGCTCACAAATGTGCCCTGGAGACTAACACAGTGCCTGGCACTTATCAGCATGTATTTGTGTGTTCACTCATTAGCTGTTTAATTATTCATTTCTGTGTTAACTCCTTTGTGTCAAACATAAAATTATTGTAGGCCTACCATGCTTGGAGCTGGGGAAAGAGTGGATCTCTGTCCTCAGAGGCTTGCTTTTTGTGGGGTGACCTTAAGGATTTAAGAGTTCTTCTGCACGCTCCACTTCTGTCATAACAGATGACCAAGGTAAAGTGACTTGCATCCACGGCTGTCAGTTGGCCCAGTATATTGTTTCCCATGATCCCTTCTTCCTGGCCTCATTGGGAATTTCCCATGAATCCCTGATGCTGGCTCTATTGGCATTTCTTAAGGCCTCCTGCGGCTGCTTCAACTGCAGCTCCCACAATTCCCTGAGGTCAACTCGGCTGCATTTCCCATGATCCTCCACTCACCTGGCACTTCCCCGTGACACCCATGGTTGGTTCACCCAGCCTCTGCCTGGAAGCTTGCTGCTGGCTTCCAGAGAGGCAGCATGTGTGGCTATGTGGGTGGGCGGCAATGGGGGCGGGGGGCAAGCCAACATTTGGAGAAGAGCCCGAGTTAACGTGAGAGGAGGGAGTTGATGGGGAAACGGGCCATGAACTGGTGTAGAACTAACGTTTCATTTTCCGCAACAAGACGCAAAGACCCAATTTAATTAAATTACTAATGTCAAATTTTTAATGAACCTGCTTGCTTTGGGCTTTCTTCCTTTGAAACTAATGACTGGAACATCACTATAAATAACAGTTGATTCTTTTGAAAAAGTCACTCTCAAATGCTTACTGCCCCTTACTTAATGAACTGCTTACGATCAGACCACTCTGAAATGGGGCTTCAAGGGGGCCTCAGGTGTGATAAATCCACTCTCAGCCACACTTTCTCTTATCCTGTACTCTGATCGCACAAGAGCCCACCAAGCAGAGGGAGGGTGGGTGGGTGGGCCTGGGGCTTGGAGACACCTGAGTCAAATCCAGCTCCACCACCACTGACCGGAACTGAGCATCATGCACCATGCATCTGGTGGGTTTTCTCCTCTGAGGGGACTCATCAGCCTGCTAACATTGCTGTAACAAAGTGCCGCTGGAAGGGAAAGCTAAAGCAGAGCGCTCGCTTGCAAGAATGAGGGGAGGATGGTTAACCTCTTCTTGTCAATTTAACTAGATTTAAAATCACCATGAAAAAAAATCTCCTGCCCTGTCTGTTGGGAATTTTCTAGATTAGAATAACTGAGGTGAGAATATCCATTCTAACTGTGGACAGTGCTGGCCCATGGACTGGGGAAGCTGGACTTTATAAAAAGCAGAAAGCTAGCTGAGTACCAGTATCCATCACTTTCTACTTCCTCCCTGCTGAAGTGATGAAGTGAGCCAGTTTCCTGCTCTTACCATGTTTTCCCCACCATAATGGACATCCCCTCAAAACCATAACCTAAAAATAAACTCCTTCCTTCCCTCAGATGCTCTGGTCATATATTTTGTCCCAGAAGTGAGAAAGCAACTAATGAAGGGGTGCTTTGGGTGACTTGCTGGAAATCTCTTGGGGTTCACTGGTTGATAAACACCTCTCCCTTTTGTAATCCTTCCATGGTGTTTTCCTGCTGTTTCTCCATGTACTACAGTCCTGTAGTGGATGTGGCAAACCCTAATATCTTCATGCCTAGTGGGATCATCAGTAAAGACATTGTTCCCAAAGGAGATCACCCTGACAGGCATTGGGGACTAAGTCTTCTACGTATCTTCAGAGGGGCTCCAGATTGGCCCAAAATGGAACTGCTGTGCATATGACAATCAGATTTCTGGTTCCCATCATTAGGTGCTCGGTATATTTCTAGCCCTGAGTTAACTTAATCTTCAAGAGAAACCAGTTGAGTATATACGTATTGTCCTCACTGGAAAGGTGTTACAGCTGTGGCACAGAGGGCAACTCGCTTGGCCAAGGCTAGGAAAACAGTAGAGCTGCACTGTGAATCTGGGTCTCTCTAGCTCCATTATGCAGCACTCTTCACTGGACGGCAACCTTTCTTCTGACAGAGGCAGAACGCCTACGTGCAGCATGGGCCCTTAATAAAGCACCATTCCCTCCCACCCTGTGTCCTTCTGGGAACGGCAATAGGATGGAAGGTGATCACTTGATTGTCCAGATGAAATAGATGTTTTTTTTTTTTTTTTTCCAGCCCAATTTGCCGATCTTGTATTTTTGTTTAATAATGTCAAGGGCAACATTTAAAGTTGGTCTTTTGTTGTGTGTCTAATGAGCGACTTGCTGGACAGACATAAATTGGAGATAAGCTGCAAAGCAAAGCCTTTCTAAGGCCCAGTATTCTTTGATTTCTTTCTTTCTTTCTTTTTGGTTCTTTTAGCCCGTGTGTTTTTGGCACAGATGTTATAATGGTTCATGCTCTCCTGTCTATAAAGATGCCTTTTGATTGCTTACAAAATGATGAGTGGGATATTTACATCCAACGCAGCGCAGAACGATATTATTAAAACTGTGCCTGACATTGAACAATTCCATTGTAGGTTAGCTATGGGGAATTTTGTCCCTTCTACAAAGCCCGACTCTTGCCAATCAACATAATATTCTCTGTGACTGTATGACAGTGATGCTCGTCTGTGGTGGGAATGTAGCTAGAGCTACTCCGTGCCCTGTTTCATCTTTAATTTGAGACTTGGGTTCCCATAGTATCATGAAGAACTGTTTATGCTCTCTGGGCAAACAGCCTCGATATGTTCTGATGTCTCTTCTGCCGTCAAGTTACCTAGTTCAACTCCATGGCCATATGACAGATTTAAAATGGCAGGAGGGGTGGGAAAAGGAAAATGAGTGTGTCTTCCCACAACCCTTGGTATGTGAAGAGAAAGAGGTGTGTGCGCGCGCGTGTGTGTGTGTGTGTGTGCGTGCACACACACCCATGTGCATGTGTGTCAGCAGGTAGGACCGGGGGAAAGGGCACAGAAACTACTGGAATGCATGACTGTAGTAGGTGTCTCTGCCTCACTTGTTCTCTTATGTCACCTTTCTAACTTCTGCAGTTTTTGAGATCTTGGCCTTTAAAGAGTAATTTATTGCACACTTGCACCGTGTCTTCCTTATTGTCAAGTTCTCTGCATGCATTTCCCTCCCCAGAGAGCTGTCTGTACTTGCTGTCTCCAATTCTTGGCTGCTTTAATATATTATGAATTTTTATTATACTACACATTTGAGGGAGATATATATTTATTTAAAATTTCTATGTTGGGTGTTGACGTGATTTCCTTGCTTACTTATTTATTTAACTTTTTGAGACGGGGTCTCATGTAGCCTAGGCTGGCCTTGAATTTACTATGCAGCCAAGGATGACCTTGGCCTTCTGATCTTCCTTCCTTCACCTCTGCAGGACTGAAACTACAGACTTGTGCCACATGTTCATCATTATATGACATATTTTCATAAAAAGTTTGACATAGTTACATAAAATTAATATGTTATAGGTAATATGAGGACTGGTAAACCTTCTATTTGATATATTCATTGATTTATTGTCTGTCTCACCTCAATACAGTTTACGACTTCATTTTTTGGCCTCTGTCATTAACTGCTGAGTCTTATTTCCCAGAACACCGCCTGGAGTACAATAACCGTGCCTGCGTGTGGCAACAGTGCCTCACGTATAACAACAGGGCCTGGTTACAACAAGAGTGCCTGGTGTATAACAGCACCAATAAAAGTCTCCTGAATGACTTCACGGCCTTAATTAATTATCCCAACAGCCAATTCTTAGAGGTGTCTTGATGCCTTGTAGAGGGAGCATGGTCACCAGGGAGGCTGGGGTATTCACCCAAGGCCACACAATGCAAAGCAGTTCACGAGGCAGGGCGTGGGGCTGCCATCCAGGCCTGCTCCTGAGCCCACACACTTTGCACCTACACTGAGCTATCCTGGGTTTTTTGTTTGTTTGTTTTGGTTTTGCAAGGTAGGGTCTCACTCTGGCCCAGGCTGACTTGGAAATTTACAATGGAGTCAGGGTGGCCTTGAACTCATGGCGATCCTCCTACCTCTGCCTCCCGAGTGCAGGGATTAAAGGCATGCGCCACCACGCCTGGCTTACACTGAGCTATTCTGTACTGACCACTCCACGTGAAGGTCTGCAGTGAGCCATGCACCTTGAAACCTCATGACGAAGGCCTCATGCTGTCCTTTCAGAGGCAGTGTTGCGGGGTCAAGCGACCATGCTAACCTGGGGCTCGTGGCTGTACATTTCCGGCCACCTGTCACTCAGAGGCAGAGGCGCCGGGGCGTCATTTCATCTGCTCCCAGCCCCCGAGTCAGAGGCCCTATCCTGCTTTGACACCCCCTACCCTGGTCAGACACACATCCTCCACAGCTAGCCTGCTCTTGTGACGTGAATTGGAGATCTTTACAGTCCCCGGTATCAGGGTGCTAGGCAGAATTTCACAAAGAACAGGTGCCTGAACCTGGCCCCAAACCTCCTGAATCAGAGCCTCCGAGGTGGGGCTGTGGCCTGCCCCAGGCAGTGGCAAGACAGGCCTGGGATTAAGAGCAAGATCTGGCAATCTGTCAGCCACGCTGGGCTGACCTCGGAGCTTTGACCTGTGTAGCCTCCGGACACGTCCTAGCCTCTCCTCTGTCTCCTCTTGTCGTCCATATGTCACACCAGCCTGCCGTTCCTTCGGTGTGAACATTCACCTCTACCCTGGACCTCAGTGCCCCACTGCCTCCAATGCATCACCACCACAAGTGCCCAGGGTGTGTGTGTGTGTGGGGGGGGGTGTGCTTCAGTGGCCCCACTGTGGTGTGCTGGCAAACACAGGCCTTCTGGCCTCCAAGGTGATTTGTGTGAGAGTAAATAATTATTTGAAAGATTAAAAACAACAAAGAAGGAAGCTGGGCGTGGTGGCACACACTTTTTAATCCCATTACTTGGGAGGCAGAGGGAGGAGGATCGGCATGAGGTCGAGGCCATCCTAAGACTACATAGAAACAAAGAAAACAATAAAAGGATACTTTGAGCAGCACCTCTCCATCACCATTAGGGTAAATCCACCTGTGATCTGAGCCCTACTGACATTTCCTATCGTCTTTCCTGCTCCCTGTCTTGTCCCCACCATAGTTACTGTTCTGAAGCTCAGAGATCCCCAAGCACACCTGACTTTTCTCTCAAGTTTTCCACGTGGAAAACTCCTACCCAACTGCCAAGCCCCCAGTTCAATGCCATCTCCTCTGTGAAACACCAATGGCCACTTTTTAGTGTTTTGTATAAACCATAAAATCCCTCAAGACCCCAGCTTGATAGAAAATCAACAATGTGGACTGGAGACATGGCTTAGCAGTTAAGGCGCTTGCCCGTGAAGCCCAAGGACCCAGGTTCGATTTCTTAGTACCCACAAAAAGCCAGATGCACAAGGTGGTGCATGTATCTGGAGTTTATGTGCAGCAGCTAGAGGCCCTGGCACACCCATTCTCTTTCTGTATCTTCACCATTTTTTCCTCTCTCTCAAAGAAATAAATAAAATATTTTTGAAAGAAGAACAAAAATTAATAATGTTCCGCTGTCCTTGACAACTGGCTCCCAGAATCCTGGAGCTGCTGGCCCACTAACTAGGCGGGCTCCCTCTGGCCATTACATTCATCTTGCAATCACACCAGCCAATGCCTTAAGTGCTGAGAGTTTCCGGAGCCACATGTGGAGACGTGTGTGGGCTGCACTTCAACTCCTGCACTTGTCGCATATCCTTGCCGTTTGTTCGTTCATTTATTCAAATACTGTGCAACAGAACCTGCCTGCAATTTTTTTCTATATTAAAAAATATCAGCTGGGTGCGATGGCACACCTCTTGAATCCCAGCACTCAGGAGGCAGAGGTAGGAGGATCGCTGTGAGTTCAAGGCCACCCTGAGACTACAGAGTGAATTCCAGCTCAGCCTGGGCTAGAGTGAGACCCTACCTCGAAAAAACAATATATATGTGGACATATATAATTAATTTATATATTTGCAAGCAGAAAGACAGAGAGAGAATGGGGACGCCAGGGCCTCCACCACTGCAAAGAAGACTCCAGATGTATGAGCAGCTTTGTACATCTAGCTTTACATGGGTACTGGGAAATGGAACTCTGGTTGTTAGGCTTTGCAGAGAAGTACTTTTATCTGCTAAGCCATCTCTCCAGCCCTGTAATTTTTTCTTTAGGTAATTAGATTCATGTCTGGACTGTTTGAGGAGTGAGGATAATTCTAGTGTTCTGTATACAAGTAGCATTTGATTTAAAGTCTGACAAGGCATGACTGTCCAATTGGAAATGAGAATGTATTCAGTGAATTATATATATATTTAATATACATTTATAATGTAAAGTATACAATATAACAATCAAAAGCTATTATCATATATATGTGTATATATATGTATACATATTTATGTGCATATGTATATAGGCAGTAAACTAGTGTTGGTAGAATGGCCCATTTTGTTTTTGTTTTTGCTTTCGGAGGTAGGGTCTCACTCTAGCCCAGGCTGACCTGAAATTCCCTATGTGGTCTCAGGTTGGCCTCAAACTCACAGCGATCCTCCTACCTCTGCCTCCCAAGTGGTGGGATTAAAGGCGTGCGCCACCACGCCCAGCAGGATGGCCCATTTGTGTGTGTGTGTGTGTGTGTGTGTGTTGCATTTGTGTGGGTGCATGTGTGCACACGTGTGCAGAGGCTGGAAGCAATGTCAGGTATCCTAGTCTATCATTTTTCTCACCGTTTTTCCCTGAGACAGAGTTTCTCAGTAAATCTAGAACTCCCCATTTTTGGTTAGATTGGCTGACCAGGGAGCCCCAGTAAATCTTTCTCCTGTCTTTAACCCCCTTACTCAGCTCTGAGGTTACAGGAATGTGCAGCCACTCTCAGTTTTTTTTTTTTTTTTTTTTTTTTTTTTTGGCAGGGTCTTGCTCTTTCTGGCCTGCTGTCCACTGTGTAGTCTCAGGGATCAGAGTGGCCTCAACCTCTCCTACCTTTGCCTCCCAAGTGCTGGGATTAAAGGTGTGTGCCACCACAGCTGGCTCACTCTCAGCTTTTTATGAGGGTGCTGGGGGATTGAATTTAGGGCTTCATGCTTGCACAGCAGATTCTCTTACCAAGAAGCCATCTCCCTAGCTCATAGACTGGCAAACTATCCTTGTAAAGGGGCAGCCAGTAAGTATGGTCTCTGCTGCTATGACTCAGTTTCCCTGAAGTAGGAAAGCAGCTGTCAGTACATGTTCCAGTCAAATTGCTTATAAAAACAGATAAGCTGCCTGCCAGGCGTGGTGGTGGATGCTTTTAATCACAGCACTCGGGAGGCAGAGGTAGGAGAATCGCCATGAGTTCGAGGCCACCCTGAGACTACACAGTGAATTCCAGGTCAGCCTGAGCTAGAGTGACTGTACCTCAAAAAATCCTCCCCCTCCAAAATGGACAAGCTGGGAGTGGTGGCGTATGCCTTTAATCCCAACACTCGGGAGGCAGAGGTAGGAGGATCACCATGAGTTCGAGACTCCTGAGACTACATAGTGAATTCCAGGTCAGCCTGGACTAGAGTGAAACCCTACCTCAAAAAAACCCAAACAAAACAAAAAAAAAAAGCTGATTCTCAATCCATGGTTTGCTGGCCCTGAAGTATTGCTATCCAGTCCACCTTTGTCTTAGGTGTGAGCTGTATTTCTCCTTGCCATTGTTCAGGCTGAGATTGGGAACCCCACTGTGCTGGAGAGTAGGATCTAGAGAGCTGAAGGACACTCAGTAGAAGGAGGGGTAATAACAAAAGAAGTCACTTCTTAGACGTTTAATGTGACCTGGCATTCTGCTCAGAGCTTTGTCTGGACTCTTTCATCTCATCTGAGCCAGACAAAAATTCTACAACTGTCCTCTTTTTACAGGTAGGAAGACTGAAATACAACAGCGTGAATACCAAGGCACAGGTTAGGATCAGAGCCAGAGTTGAAACCTAACTCAGTTTACCTCAGAGCTGTTCTCTTTGCCAGGCAGTAACCTTGACTTTCAGATCTGAGCCCTCTCCTTGTTTTGATACTTGGTGGCATGGAGTCAGCGCTTTGGTCACCTTCAATGTCTCTTGTCTTGCCAGGCCAAGAGCATGACTGACCCACATCCAACAGATCCATTGTCCTTTTCAGATAAGCTGAGGCTCCAACATCTCACCAGCAGGGCTATGTTCTGAAAGTGCCTCTTCCCCAAGCTTCCCCAGCCTGGGCTCCCTTGCTTTCTTTCACCTGCAATCTCCTAGCAGCAACACCAGAGAGCCTCAAAAAACCTGAGCTGTCAGTTACACTTGAGTTTCAAATACACACACAAAGCAGGGTTGTTTTTTTTTTTAGCATATGTATAACTCTTATAGTATTTGGGCCATACTCATAGTAAATTTACATGACTTGTTATTTGAAATGTGCACTTCATGGGGTTTCTTATATTTTAATTTGTCAGTTTGGCAACTCTGACCAGAGGGGCATCATCTTCTATATTTCAAAGCCATTTACTTCTCGAAGAGCTGGGGCTGTTTCTCTGGGAAAATGAGGAATAGAAACAGGGACAGCGGCCAGTGCCTGATTCAGAGGATGGTCCCAGAGGGCTGGACGAGTGCTCACCCAGGGGTCGCTCCAGAGCCACCTAGCTAGGGCCCAAGGAAAGTGAGGCACCGCAGGGATCTGCCGCCCTCCTCCTTCCACCAGTCCGCTTAGGCAGAGTAGCACGTGGACAGCCAGCGGTGCTCTGAGGGGACACACTGAAATACCCTGATAAAGTTAAACTTGGAGTAAACCACATAGGCAATTTGGGGATAAATGTGATTTATTGCAGAAGAGAATGTACAAATTCTTTCCAAAATGTTCCATGGGATGGCGGGGTTGTAGCTTAGGCATAAAACACTTGTCTGGAATACATGATCCCTGGTTCAGTTCCAGCACACACACACACACACACAGAGAGAGAGAGAGAGAGAGAGAGAGAGAGAGAGAGAGAGAGAGAGAATTTCAAGCATCAGTGATTGACTAATAAATTCCATGAGAAAACACTCAGCAGTCCAGATAATTCTGGAAAGCCCTGCAGAAGCTCCTCTTCTTGTAGAAACCAGTGTTTGCTAGCTTGGGAGTTTCAACAGGAGAAAACCTGCTTAGCTTTGCTTGAGGCAGAAGATCTAAAAATGTGACTCTATATTTCTTCTCCTTTTTTCCCACCCTCCATCCTCATTCTCTCCCTCATTCTGTGGCAGATCCTTTGCGGGATGCTGGACCGGAGCTGCTCTGCTTTCTGTATCAGTTATGTGTGCGTGCATGCATGTGCATGCGTGTGCGCGTGTGTGTGGTCTTGCCATAGCACACATGGTGGAGGGCAGCGGACAATGTCAGGTGCTGGTCTTCGCCTTGAGCCTTGTTTGAGGCAGGGTCTTTTGTTCACCATAGCATTTGCCAGGTTAGCTGGCTGAGTTTCCAGGTGAGTCTTCTGTCTCTCCCTTCCCTATCACCAGGTGCACTGGGATTTTGCAGATGGTTCAGAATCTGGTTTTGCGTGGATTCTGAAGGTGTACACTCAGGTTTGTACACTGGTTCAGCAGGGACTTTATCCACCGAGCCCTCTTTCCAGTCCCTCCCTTCCTCCCTCTTTTTCATACTAATACATAGCTGAGGCTAGCCTTGAACTCCTGACTGTCCCATCTCTGCCTACCAAACACCGGGATTATGGGCATGTGGTACCATGCTCAACTAACACATATTTTTTTTATTTTTAAAACTAGGATCCCCTTTGAAGCATAAAAATTTGTTTTTCTGGACATACACACACTCAAGTTTCCAAGGTCCCACTGGTCAGTAACTTCTAGAATTGAACCAATTTTTTTTGAACAATTTTTACCAAAGATGTAAGCATAACATATATGGCTAAGGGCAGTGAATGGTGTAGAAGGTCAAAGGGATGAGTTCTAACTTTTCATTTTTAAAATTTATTTGCATTTATTTATTAGGAAGAGGGAAAGAGAGAGAGAGAGAGAGAGAGAGAGAGAGAGAGAGAGAGAGAGAATGAGTGAGAATGGGCGTGCCAGGGCTTCCAGCCACTGCAAACAAACATCAGATACAGGCATCTCCATGTGCATCTGGCTTATGTGTGACCTGGAGAATCAAACCTGGATTCTAAGGCTTCGCAGCCCTTTTTCTTTTTTAATAGTTGGCATGTTTTCTGTTTGGCTGAGGAAGAAAAACCTTTAGGCACAGTAGGCACAGCCTTCTGGGAGTTCATGGCCAGTGCCAGTCATGAGTGGCCTTCAACCTGCCCAGCTCCACACACGATGCACTCACTTGCAGCTCGGCACAAGCACAGCCTGGCAGAGGAGCTAGAGTACTCTCTCAGCCCAGCCAGCAGGAGAGTCCTGCCTGGAGGTGGGGACTTGTAACTGTCAGTAGGTCTTCTCTTCGCTCACCAGAGCTGCCCCTCCATCCCATTCCCAAGCTTCGGAACTAGCCGGCCTTTCTCCTCACTCTCCCCAGGTGGGAGAGTGGGTTCTGCAGCTCCCTCCCTGGGAACAGGCCCTGTTCCCTTATACCCCGCTGTTTAAGTCAAGCACTGAGCATGATGTCCACGGTGACACTTCTTCACCCACCAACACAACACCTTGGGCAAAAGAGCCCTGGGCCTCCATTTCCTCCACTTGGTGCCCTGTCCAGAGCCCTGAGGTGCCAGCACACAGTACAGCTACCTCTCATTTAAGGCTAGAGGTGGATAATCTTATGACCCACCAGAAGAAGATCTGGACCCCCTTGCCCAAAAAGAGAAGTGATGCTTCCAGCCACAATAATCTGCCTATTTCTTATAACTTCTGCAAAGGATGGAAATGGTATCTATGATGACTACAAAAAACAATGCTTGGGGTTGACTAGATGGCTCACCAGGTAAAGGTGCTTGCTTGCAAAGCCTGGTGGCTTGGATTCAATTCTCCAATACCCATAATAAAGCCAGGCCAGATGCAAAAAGTGGCACATCCATTTGTAGCTACAAGGGATCCCAGCACACCTATACACACATGCCAAGAAATAAAAAGGCAATGATTAAAATCCATGGAGAGGGCTGGAAAGATGGCTCAGTGGTTAAGGCACTTGCCTGCAAAGCCTAAGGACCCAGGTTCAATTCCCTAGTACTCAAGTAGAGCCAAATGCACAAGGTGGCACATGCAACTGGTCTGGAGTTCATTTGCAGTTGCTAGAGTTCCTAGTGTGTTCATTCTCTCTCTCTCTCCCTCTGCCTCTTGCTCTCTCTCTGTGTCTCTCACAAATAAATAAGTAAAAATACTTTTTAAATTCTTTTGTTGAATTTTATTTATTTATTTGAGAGTGACAGACAGAGAGAGCAAGAGGCAGATAGAGAGAGAGAGAGAATGGGTGCGCCAGGGCCTCTAGCCACTGTAAACGAACTCCAGATGCATGCACCCCTTTGTGCATCTGGCTAACATGGGTCTGGGGGATGGAGCCTTGAACCAGGGTTCATAGGCTTCACAGGCAAGTGCTTAACTGCTAAGCCATCTCTTCAGCCCCTTAAAATATTTTTTAAAAAAACATGCAGAGGCTGGAGAGATGGCATGGCAGGTAAGTGTGCTTCCTGTGCAATCCATGAGGGCCCAAAGGGGCCTGAGACCCCCACAGTTTGGATCTCCAGGGCCCATGCAAACTGCAGGGCATATTCACCAAGTCCTAAGGGAAGTGAAGTTTTGAGAATCACTGGCAAACACCAAGCTCCAGAATCAATAAGAGAATCTGTTGCAAGGAAAAACAGGCAGATAAGCAATAGAGGGGGACACCTGGCCTCAATTAGGACATACACATGTACAAACCACAAACACACGTGTACAACACACGTACAAAAGGCCACACCAGGCATTGGGGTCCCCACAGGTGTTCTACAAACCCTCATTCCCTTTACTTCCTTCTGCGTCATCTCTCCTGATTACTGACCATGTCCATGGACTAACACTTTATACTTAATGAAACATCCATAACAGCACAGAGGTGGAGACTGCC
Organism: Jaculus jaculus; assembly: GCF_020740685.1. NCBI lineage: Eukaryota > Metazoa > Chordata > Mammalia > Rodentia > Dipodidae > Jaculus > Jaculus jaculus. Next base: position 71,222,903 of record NC_059106.1, on the reverse strand, counting down.
TGTTACAATTGAAACAGCCACAGCAGGGTGAGGAGCTACCTCCACACACAAGCTCAGGAACTGGCAGAGCGGGGGGAGGAACCCAGGCAGAGGACTTTTCTTCTTTTTATTGTTTTTTTCGAGGTAGGGTCTCATTCTAGCTCAGGCTGACCTGGAATTCACTATGCAGTCTCAGGGTGGCCTCGAACTCACGGCGATCCTCCTACCTCTGCCTCCTGAGTGCTGGGATTAAAGGTGTGCACCACAACACTCTGCACCTCTGTTCTTTCTGCTGTTACACGTCAGAAAAGAAGGGCTGTGAGCTCTCGGGCTCCCCAGACCCCATGTTCCTGCAACAGAACCAACAACGGTGTCTTGTGGGCATTTTGTGTTTGAGAATCAGAATGGAGGAAAGGATAGACCCTGCTCTTTCACTGGTTCCTTCATTCTTATCCATCCATGGAGTCCAACCACTTGAGCAGAAGACTGGTAGTAACCTCTGCGGTTCCCTGCTGTTCTGTCACCCTCCAGTGTTGCCTTCATATTCCATGTGCAGAAATCCTTCGCACACACTCACAGCTGTGCAGGAAAATGCAGGCACTCTCCCAGCCACTACCCAGCTTCTTTGTTTCAGCTACGGCCCCTCCAGCACACACACACGCGTACACACACACACACACACACACACAATTATATGGCTACATTCTATCTGAACACAAGGCCTCCTTAGATGCTAAGCAGATATTCTACCACCGGGCCATATCTCTATCCCTGTCCACAGCTCTTCTTATACACCTGATGAGAACAATCTCCATACAAAGAAACAACCCAGGTTTATATCAAAAGACTGAGCCCCTGGTCTGGAGAGATGGCTTAGCGGTTAAGGTGTTTGCCTGCAAAGCCAAAGAACCTATAGGTTCGATTCCCCAGGACCCATGTAAGCCAGATGCACAAGGGGCACATGCACCTGGAGTTCATTTGCAGTGGCTACAGGCCCTGGTGTGCCCATTCTCTCTGTCTCTCTTCTCCCTCTCTCTCTCTGTATCTCTCTCTCCCTTTCTCTCCTTGCAAATAAATAAAATTAAAAAGAAAATAAAAAAGACTGAGCCCTTTCTGTACAGCCCCTACATATTAATAGTCCTTTCTCACAGATGTTTCCTGACGCAATAGAGGACTTCTAGAGGTCAGGGTCACCCCTCCTGCACAAACAGGCCTGCCAAGAACCTCCAGGTTTAAACTCTGGAGTGGAGTGAGGGTGCACATGGGACCCTGGAGCTGCCTCAAGTAGCTGTGGGCTCAGTGTGTGACTTTGAGGTGGTAGTGAGGGTGACGGGGTCAGGGAGCTGGGAACACCGTGGCGCTCCGAATAGATCTGGCACCCCCATACACCTGGGTCTGACGTCTGCGCTCCTATTGCTGGGGCTCAGCACTCACTCTCGCTCAGAGCAGCCCCATTCAAGCCGAACTTTACACAGACCCTGTGGATTCTCACAGGGTATAAATAGGAAGTCACCGCATCTCCCTGAGCCTCAGCCTTCTCTTGCATGAAAAGGGGGGGGGGGTATTTCCCCTCTTAGCTCAGGGAGTTGTGGGGAGGATTAAGTAAGACAGACCTAAAATGTGCTTATCTTGGTGCCTGACACAAAGTAAGTGCTCAATAAATTTGGGCTGTGATTACATCTAAGTCCCCGGGGTTCCCTGGGAAAAGATGCCAGGTCCATGCGAGAGAGGCTGGAGCTCAAAAGGAGAAGCTGGGCAGTGGCTGGAGAAAACAGATGGCCCTGAGGATAGAGTGGGAAACCATTCCTGTTCTGGCACCCTGGTGACATTACCTGGGTGCAAACTGCTTCCCTGGAGCCAAGCAGGGGCCTGTTGATGTGTTTACACAGCCCCCCATGGATTCTCACAGGAGCAGCTCACATGGTCCTACTGACCCCAAACTGACCAGGGAAATGCAAGACAGCAGTGTCCAGGAGGTGGCCAGCATATCACAGGCTCAGACGCTGCCAATTCCTGCCTTTTCAGAGCTTCTCCATGCGACTTAAACCCTCATCCGATGGCTCTCGGCCACAAAGAGGAGGGGCAGCAATGACACGGTGATGTTTCCCGGAAGAGTCATTCTGCACGGTACGGCAGGGTGGGACCAGCGTTCCAGGTAGAGGGATGGCCCAGGCCCAGAGCCCAGAGCTCCTGTCACATGCTTCTGCTTCTCAGGCTCCCATCCCTAGGTCCATTGGCTCCCACTTCCTGTCTTTAAAGCACCAGGACAGAATTTCCTCCCGACGTCAGCCCCGAGTCTTTCTGCCTTCACCCTCCTCCACTCAGGAGTCTTACTGATGCCTCCCACGGTGCATGCCCAAACCACATCCCACCCCTGCTCCATACTCATGTCCTCCTGGGAGCCATCTAAAGTGACCAGGTCTGTGAGACCCACTGTTATATCCATGATTTTGGAGGCAGGGATCTCTTGAGAAAAACACACTGCCTTTTTCTCTCCCAGAAGGACAAGATTTTCAGGCTCCTGGGCCAGGCCTGGGATCCCCAGTGCCTACAACCGGCTGTGCAGAGCTGCTGGTCCAGCCTCGAGCTCAGAGACATCCAGGCCAAAAAGAGGGCCTTGCATTGAAAGCTGATTGTGCTCTTGCTTTTGCCAACCCATGAGCTAGCTAGGGTCATGTGAGATGTATCTCGGCCAGACTGCATGGCTGGGTGCTTCCTAGAGATGAGAATGTGAGTAACAGCGTGCCTCTCTGAGAAGGACCCAGAGCAAGTCCCAGAGACTCGGTCTCCTCGTCCACAAGGAGAAACATAGTGCAACTACGCCTGCCTTGCGGAGGTGTGGTGAAGACCCAGTCAGACAGCCATGCAAAGCCTCCACAGCATGCCTGGCAAAGGCTGAGAGCAGGCACTGTGTCCCACAGCCCACCCCAACTCTGGAGCCGCCAGCTAGGATTCCAGTTCTGCACATGGGGACGCTGTGAACACGGATACGAACTAGTTGCCCAAGGTCACAGCCCGGCAAGTCACACAACCCTGGCTCAAACCCCTGCACACCACCACCCCTCCCCATCCAGGGATACAGGGTTGCTATGGAAACAGGTAGGGCCTACAGTGAGATCTCAGGAGGCCAGAAGAAGGTACGTGGGAGTACTGTGCAGGTGGCAGTCCTGTAGGGGACTCTGGTGAATTTCAGCCACCCGGATGATTACAATACACATAGTCATGGTCAAGGCTGGGGTGCAGGAGATATAATATGATGCCACTCCTATGAGGTCCTTGGAGCAGCCAAGCTCATAAACACGGAGAGTACAACGGTGAGTCCTGGGGGTCTGAGGGGAGGGCGGAATAGGCCCTCAGCATCTGTGGGTGCAGCTTCAGTTGGGGGAGACGGAAGACGCCCTGGGAGGGGTGGCGGGCACTGTTCACACAGCCGCATGGAGTGTTCTTAGCGCCACTGAACGCAACGCTTCAAGATGGTGAGGATGACAGATTGTGGTTTGCGTGTTTTTACCACAGTGAAAAAGAAATGGTGATTTTGCAGAGAGAAGAATGAGGCCATGGAACCTACTCCCCACCCAAGGAGGAAGGGGAGGACACCAGAGAGCGTGGCTGCCCAGCCACCCTGCCCAGCTCTCTGCCCCTCTGCGTGCCTCATCTCCAACCCCACAGCCACGTATCATGGAGGAACCGCCTGAGACGGAAGATGAATTGGGAACTCAGCTCTATGTCGTTTTATCTTCCTTCTCCCTGATAGTCGCTGCCCGAGTGGGGCGGGGTAGGGTGGGAGGGTGCCTAGCTTTGTTGTGGCGTGCCAACCAGTGTCAGCTTCCACGTGGGAGACTGAGTGTGGAGCACCCTGGGGCCCAGGCAGAGGATGCTCACTCTAGAACATAATTACTCCAGGTCCCTTCAAGTCGGCCCCAAAACTAGAACACCAAGAATCAAACACTGATCTACGCTCTTAATCAGTCTCCTCGTTTCACCTGAGCTGTTACTAAAAAGGCACTGGGCACACGTAGCTCATGTTTTGCATCTGCACTGCACTTGCTGGTGGGTGGTGCTGCACAAGCCTCTTGCTGTCACATAGCCTCTGTCTTCTCATCTGTAGAATGGGGGCAATGAAGTGCCGGGGGGGGGGCCTGTACTGTCCTTGTGGAGACTGACAAAAATCTCATGTGCACAGACCTCGGCACACACACGTCAGCATGTGGAGCTCACGTTGCCATTATGACATTGCCACAATCATCTCAGGATCTACATCAGTGACTTTTCTTGTCACTGTGACCAAAAACTTGCCAGAGCATCTTAAGGGAGGAAGGATTTATTTTGGTTCAGAGTTTGAGAAGATCATCATGGTGGACAGCGGGCGTCAGGCCCATGGCCACAGGAGGCTGTGGTTGGCGGTCCTCACTTCCTCATGTCTCCGCAGCACAGGAAGTGAGGCTGGACTGTAACTCTCAAGGCCCGCCCTCCAGCAATGGACTAGACCCCGCCTCCAATGGTTTCTACAACCTCTCAAAAGAGTGCCACCAGCTGGGCGCCAAATGTTCAAACACATGGGCCTGTGGGGACATTTTGCAAACCAACCACAACTGTCTCATTTCAAAAGAATTGCTTGGTACACGCTGACATGTTCGAGGAAACCAAGTGCCGGGATCTCAGCCACTTCCCGCTGCTCTGCCCTCCATAACCGCATCCTGTCGTGTCAGTTGTCAAATCCGGCTCCTTGTGGGGCTGCTGTCCACTGGGGATGAGGTACCAGCATGTAGTGTGGACTGTTTTCCACCTCATGCTGCTGCCATGGGCTCGGGCCCTGGGTTCCTGAAGCTGGGTCACAGAGCACTTAACTGCACTAGGCCTGGGTTTGTTGGGCCAGGCTCAAACCTCGCCTGGCCTCTTACCAAGCATGAATTCTCAGACTTGTTTTGCTTAATTATGGTAAAGTACATGCTGCAGGAAATCCAGCATGCCGGCCACTGTTGGTATAACAGTTACCAGTGGTATTGACTGCTCTGTCACCTGCATTCAGGCAGCAGCTTCTCTCTGCCTCCACTCCCCTCCCCCATCCCAAGGCATCCACCCTTCTGCCTTCCTTTCTCTTTGTCACAGTTGGCTTCACATTGCTGGTTTGAACCTCCAAACTGGGCACAGTTTATTGGGGGGAATGTAATTTATTTGACACCAAAGGTGGAAGAAGCTGGCCCCCTTTCACAGGCCCAAGCAGAGAAATACCACTGCCAACGCCACAGGCAAGCACACTCCAGCAAGCCCAGGAAGAGCCCCAGCACTCTGCAAGCCCTGGCTGCAAGTCAGATCCGCCCCCAAACACACCATAGGGCTGGACCCTGGAATGGCCCACAGTGACACCCCCTCCAGGCAGGCAGCTGGGAATCTAGTAAGTTACAGGCTTTAAGAAACCCCCAAGCAGGGTGTGTGGCACATGCCTTTAATCCCAGCACTCAGGAGGCAGAGGTAGGAGGATCACTGTGAGTTCGAGGCTACTTGAGACTACATAGTGAATTCCAGGTCAGCCTGAGCTACAGTGAGACCCTACCTCAAAAAACAAAACAAACAAACAAACAAAAAGAAATAAGAAACTCCTGGATCTACTGGCGGACATCCGTTCAAACTACCACACTCTTGAATGTGACTTCTCTGAGAATCTCCTCAGACTGGAGTCCTTTTGTAGCCGGCTTCTTCCACCAGGTGCCACATCTTTGAGGTTCATCCACATTGCGGCTGGTGACAGGCCAGCATGAGTCTACTTTCTAGGTTATGTAATGTGTGTAACAGTCCACCTCAGGTCGCTGTGAAGACAGACTGCTGTTCATGTTGAACAGAAGAGAACAAATAGCAGGCACATCCCTGAGTGTGTCAGACATGACACAGTGGACTGAGAGGAAGAGCTGGCTTGACTCACCATTGTTATCCTCAGCCACATGTCAACCTAGAATATTCTAGAATCATCTTTCCCCATGCCTAGGCCATCAGCTAGTTTTGCTGACTACACTTGAATTTATATGCTTCTTTTCAGCCCTGGGGCTGCTGCTGTGGCCCAAGCCCTGCATCCTTTACCTGGAGTCTACAGACGTCTGTGCACTGGGACCCTCAACCATGCCTACAACCAACACCGATTCTCCATCTCCACTGCCCAGCTGGTGACAGTGAAAAACACAGTTCAAGCATGTCTCTTCCAAGCTGGGAACCTGAAAAAGGCTTCTCGTGCCCCTTTAAAACAATCACATTTACTGAGACCTACGATCTACTTGGCTAATCTCTTGGGTACCATGGTTCTCTCTCACCATGTTCTAACGACAGGAATCTTTGTTCTGTTCCATGTGTTCACGAAGACATTTCCTACCTTGGGGCCTTTTCACAATCTATGCGTTCTCCTCAGTACCAGATCTTATTTCAGACGAACCTCCATGTGCATTGAAGAAACCTGCAGGTCTGCTCTATGTGGCCTTTAAAAAAATACTTTATTTTTATTTACTAGAGTGAGAGAGAGAGATTAGATGTGCCAGGGCCTCTAGCCACTGCAAACGAACTCCAGATGCATGTACCACCATGTGCATCTGGCTTACGTGGGTTCTGGGGAACTGAACCTGGGCCCCTAGGCTTCACAGGCAAATACCTTAGCCACTAAGCCATCTCTCTAGCCCTCTGTGTGGCCTTTCTATATGATTTCTTTGCATGCCATTTTTCATAATTGGTGATTTTCTCCTAGCAGAAGCTAAGCCCCATAGGAATGGGGCCTCAGTCTAACCCATGCCTCTGCGTGTGCCCGGGATCTGGCGCAGAGCCGCTGCTCAACACATACGTGTGCAGTCAAGTGACCGGTGAGCCTTGAGACAGACTGGAAGCGAAGCACTTAGCGTGGAGCCGGCGTGACAGCCCACTAGATGGCAGTCATGGGGATCATCCTGTCATCCTTTGTCACTCTGGACCTCCTCCGGCCTCAGCCATCTGCAAGGCCAGCTCTAGGGGTTAAGATCGTTAGTGTCCCAGACTGTGTGTGCTGGGATGGGGACCAGAACTCATCAAAGGGGCACAAGTGAGCAGCTCTGGGCCACCACAGGTGTGTGTGGCCAGGCTTAACCTCTGTGAATCCCACACTGTCCCGTCCCACCCGAAAGGCGCAGGCACACCAAGGCTGCTGATGTGAGAGGCCTAGAGAGGGCAGGGCTGCAGGGCTAGAGACAGAAGCTTCGGCTGAGAGGACGTGCTCTCTAAACCAAGGTCACCGACCGAGAATGGGTCTCTCCCTCACTCTCTCGGCCTGCATGGTTCCAGTGCAGGTTCGGTGCCGTAGAAACACGGAGCAGAACCCCGCATCCTGCCCATGAGCACACTCATTTGTCAGCGGGCCTTCGGATCCCCTGGCATGTGTCCGCTGCCAGACCTTTTAACTCAGCCACAGCGCTCGCTAGTGTTTGCACTGCTGCTTGGCGCTTGCCGACGCCACCCCGCAAAAAGAGAAAAAATAATCAAACAGCTCTTTAAGTGATGTTTCATGCAGGGTTTCCATAGCAACGCTTTATGAAACAGCAGTGAGAATTTCGGTGGGCCCCTCTCCCTTCCCCCTTGCCGCCCTGCCACAGGGATGCTCACGGCGAGAGGCCGTGCTCTCTACACAGGGCACTGGGTCATCCTGGCTGTGGGACGCTGGGCTCGTTACTCTTTCCCTGCCTCAGTTCCCACAGTTACAAAGTGAGGGTGGTAAGAGCAGATGCCACACGCAATCGTTCTGAGAATTAAATGTGTGCACCATTACCGTGATGAGCAGAATTGTAAGGAGATCTCCAAGAATGCCACCCTTTGGGTCCTATCCCTCCACCCCTCCCCTTGGGTGTGCTAACGGACATGGTCACACTGGGGTGTGGCTCTCATGAGTCACCCAGAGGTGAAGACAGTTTTTGTAATTCAGCCCTCCTCCCCCTTATTGGTACCTGTGTCAATGGAAAGGCAAATTGTCCTGAGTGTGCCTGACCTAGTCAGCTGAGCCCCAAGGGTTTGGGGGTCTGAGACCCAAAGCAGCAGGGACTCTGCTGATCTTGAAGAAGCAAGCCACACGATTCTATATGGGCAGAGAGTGACTCTGCTTCCCCACTTGCAGTCTCATGGGCTGGAGAGAGGACCCCAAGCCTGGGACAAGCTTCTGGCCCCAACAACACCTGGAGTCCCATATCGTGAGACCTAGTACAGAGTTCTGCCAAGCCAGCGGAGTCTTCCAACCCATGGAAGCCTCAGCTAAGAGGCTGTCTGTCATGCGGCAATAGGAGGCTGACACAGTGAGTGTAGAATGCAGGGTTCCCTCCGAGAGCGCCACACAGGCCTGCCCTTACCATGCTGCCTGGGCGAGCTCACCTGTCCCGAATCCCCTGGCGCTCTGTCACCTTCGGACACAGACACTCCATGAAAGTAAGAATGTCCAGGATGACTGAGTGTCACAAAAGACTAGCATGCGCTGTTCTCATGGTCCCAGAGAAACAAACTCATGTGTTTGAATGCTGCCTAGTTGGTGATGACGTTTGTGAAGGTGGTAGAACCTGCAGGAATTGGAGCCTTGCTGGAAGGAAGTGTGTCACTAGGGAGTGGACCTTGCTATTCTCTCTCTTTTTCCCCATCCATCCATCCATCCATCCATCCATCCATCCATCCATCCATCTATCTCTATGTCTTTCCTTCCTCCTTGCCAGTATAATGATATGATCCTGGTATTAACTGTGCAGCTTTCCCTGCCAGGACGGACTCTACCCTGTGCAGCTGTCCATCAGAATGGTATCTGTAGAGTGCCTTAGTTTATACTACGTGGGTTTCTGCTCAGCATCAGCTCCTCTGAGAAGCCCTCTGGGACTGCCCTGTTCTAAATAACACAACTAATTGCTCTCCTTTGCAGGACTTGCTGGACTTTTATCCCCCATCAAAAATTACACGAGGGGCTGGAGAGATGACTTAGCATTTAAGGCACTTGCCTGCCAAGCCTAAGGACCCAGGTTCCATGTAAGCCAGATGGACAAGGGGCGCATGGGTCTGGAGTTCGTTTGCAGTGGCTGGAGGCCCTGGCACACCCATACCAACCTCTCTATCTACCTTTTTCTCAAATAAATAAATAAATAAAATATTTTAAAGATTACATGAGCTTTCAGCTAGCCCATCCCTTGGCGGTCTCTATTCTAGAAGCCAACCTCCACCAGGATGGTGCCTTTGTCCTGTTCATTCTGGGCATGGACCAATGTCAACTGAGTGAATTAAGCCATTTGCTAACTCTGGCATCTTCCTATTTCCCACCTGCACATGCTGGCTCATGGAGGCAACACGGCCTGCGTGCTGCGGTGTCATCATCCACTGGAGCTGTGCGTCCCATCCCAGCCGTCCTCCTGCTCTGGTCAGCCCTCAGGACACCACAGAGGCCGAGCTTCTGGGTGGGCCTTGGCCTGTGATCCTCTGTGTTGGACACCGGTTCTCATTTGTCAGAGGTTTGAGAAGCCTTGTCTGCTCTGCCTCTAGCTTCGCCTTAATTATTAAGCACACAGAGCCCTGGGCACCACGCTTGCTCATAAGGTTGTGATCAGAGCTCTGGCTAGGAACCTGGGCGCATGCTCCTAGCAGTTTCTTCCAAACCATGCAGCTATTTATGTTCCGACACTGTAAGGAGGCCTGTGCCAAGCACTAGAGACAGCGACACTGGCCTTGCCTTTAAGGAGCTCACAGTCTGTGTAGGCAAACAGACAAGAAGATGAGGGGTGCTGGAAGCTGTGGGAACCCCAGGTGGGTATCAGTGGTGGCCTTTCCAGGAACCATAATGCTCACTGGAAGCCAAGCTGAGATCAGAGGCCAGTTGCCTTCCCTCAGCTAACAGGGGCCCTCTGAAGCAGAGGAACCCATCGTGTCTTCCTAGTTAGCGGAATCTATGCATATGATGTCTTTGAGATGTGTCCACTGGTTGGGAACACATCTACTTTGAAGGTGACTCTGAAGTTAGCAAGTCTTTGGAGGCAGTGATCTGGGAGAAGACCTATGGCAGGTGGGTGTCGCAAAGGCCACGCCCATGCCAACCTAGGCATGGGATTCTGACTCCAATTCCTGCCTGCCTCTCCTGTTTAATGTTCCAGGAACAAAGCCTCGCCCTCTGACTATGTGACAGACAACAGCAGTCCGGAACCCCCCTTGCCAGTTACTCCTACTTTCAAAGGCCAAAGGACCTAGAGCTCTAAAGCTTGAAGCCCTTGTGCCCTACTTCACCCGCTGTGCCAGATGTACTGGGATATCCAAGACTTTTCAGCGGATGTGCCCAAAACCCTTCCAAGGGTGAGAATTATCTCAAACTCACCTCTTGTCCACAGCCTGCCCCACTTGGCCATGGAAAGCTAGAGACCTAAGCTAACTGGGGATGGGGGCCAAGTGTGCTCTGTGCTAAACACCAGTGTCTTAGTGACAGCTTAGAACAGGTGGCAGTGTTGTCACACAGACTGTGACAATGTTCTAGGGACAATGTTCTCACACAGTTCTGGAGACAGACAGCCCCAGGCTTCTACCGTCGACTGTGTGACTTGGACGAATGTTCTGCGCCTTATTAACACTGAGGGATCCAGGGTAGTAACTGACATAGATCATGTCACAAACACTGATCATCGACTGTCGGTTCACAGAATGGAACCTCAGATGTTTAGGCTGGTTGGGATGGAAATCATTCCAGCAAGTTCTTTGAGCCAGAGAGAAGAGGCGCAGGATCCTTTGTTCAGGACTCCAACCTCAGTGCCAGGCAGCCTCGCTCACATAGACGCTCCCCTGCCTGCTTCCTCTCCTTTTTTTTTTGCAGGCATCATCCACTTTTAATGAGGGTGAGTGGATCCGCCTGGGAGCAGCCCCTGGGGAGGAGAAGTGAGCTTTGTGTGCGGGCAGCATAGCTATTTGAGGGTTTTGCTCTCTCACCCAGAAGGCTTTGGGGTTCGGGGAGTCAGATCAAGATTTAATAGGGAGAAGCACACGCACCCCTCGCGCACACACCTGCTCAGTGCACACAAGACCCTTAGGGCCAGCCGGGTTGGCAGAGGAGATTCTAAGAAGGAGTTATCTGATAAGTGCCTGACCTGCAAACTCCCAGTAGGAATGAATGTCTCATCATTTCTCCGCTCAAAGGCTTCACACTCAGTGTGAAGGCCAAGGGCCTCACCATGGCCTGCGAGGCCGCACCTGAGCTTCCCTCTGAGTCCTCCCCGGTCCTGCTCTCCACCATGCTCCTGCCTCCAGACCTTTGCATATGCAGTTCTCTCTGCGGGGGGGGGGGGGGGGGGGCCACCCATCTCCTAAGGCTCATGGCCTCATTTCCTTCAGGGATTTTCCCAAATGCCAGCTTCATTGTGTGCCATTTCCAGACCACCTGCCTCACCCACAGGCCCTTCTCTTGCCAAGGGGAATCTCACTTTCCTCTTTCTTTTTCTGTGTTTGCTAGAATGTCTAAGAATCTAACATATCCTATAGGACATATAATTACTGCACTTAGTTTCTCTAGAGGGCAGGCCGCAGAAGGCAAAGGCCTGTTTCATTCATTCTGATCCTTAGAGCTTAAAGCAGCCTCGGCACCTGCCTAGCCTCAGTAAACAGCTGAGCCATGCACAGGGAGGGAGGGAGGAAGAGAAGGAAGGAGGGAAGAGAGAGAGGGGAGGGAGGAGGGAGGGAGAAGGCTACTTGTGTGAGAGAACCAATTCCAACATCGAAGGGTCAAGAGGCTAAAAGCTTCTCCTCTCAAAGCAAACCCTGGCCATTCACTGTCCTTCTTAAAGCTCCCTCCCCCCCGCCAGTGAGCCCCACTGCCAACTGGGATACCTCCCACCTACCCTTGCATCTATCCATCTTCTCACTGCATTGGCACTTGGCTTTTTGCCCCTGGCCTGCTGCTGAGCACTTATATAATTTCTGCTTCAGGTCCGTATGACTAAAGCTATATGCTTCAGGACCCGTGGCGTTGGGTGGAAATGCGCATGTGTTGTTCTCTGGTTAATTAGGGAAGGGCTGGGTCATGGGTAGGTATGGGTTTAACCTTTTTCAAAACTGCCCAATATTTTGTCAAGGTGGCTGGATGGACTCTTCTGTATGTTCCCCTGCAGTGAAGGGGTGTCACTGAGCTCTGGGATGACTGAAAGCTCCCCAGGTGTTTCTAAGGTGTAGCGGGAGATCAGAACAACGCAAGACACTTATAACCGAGGTGGAGCTGGGGGTTGAGGGCAGCAACACAGCCTGGTTTCAAACTTCAATTCTGCTGCCTACTACATGTGAATCACCCTCTCAATATGTGTGCTCAAAGTGGGGGTGACAGCCACAGCCCCACCTCCCGGGGCTTTGCGAAGACAACGTGTGATATGCTTATCACGGTCCCTGCCCGACCTGAGGTCAACATCAAGTGTGGAACTGTCACTGCCTTTGAATCTCTGCACTTCTTGTCCCCAGAAAAATTTCTGGGCACTTATTAGGCTTCTTGGAGATCATAGTTGGCATGGCTAGGAAGATGGCTCCATGGTTAAAGGCACTTGCTTGCAAAGCCTACTGGCCCAGGTTTAATTCTCCAATATCCATGTAAACCCAGAATCAGAGTGGCACATGTATTTGACTTTCATTTACAGTGTGTGCACATATATACTCATGACCATGTCCACCCATACACATAAATGAATAGATTAAAATTAAACAAAAAGTAACAACAAAAGAAAAAAAAAACAGGGCTGGAGGGATGGATTAGTGGTTAAGGCATTTCCCTGAGGAGCCAAAGGACCCAGATTCAATTCCCCAGGACCCACATTAGCCAGATGCACAAAGGGGTACATGCATCTGGAGTTTGTTTGCAGTGGCTGGAGGGCCTGGCACACCCATTCTCTCTCTCTCTCTCTCTCTCTCTGATTCCCTCTTTCTCTGTCTAATAAATAAATAATTTTTTTAAAAAAATGGATTAAAAAAACCCATCAGCTGGAGTGGGACACTGGCAGAGGTTCCGGAACCCTCCAAGCTCTTACATCTGGACTCCTCGTATTCTTCGAGAAGGTGCTGAAACTTCTGCCCTCCCACTCCCATCCTGACTCCTGCTCATCTGTTTCCACTGACCAGGAAGAAGACCCCAAGCCTCCCCTCTCTTCCTGACCTGATGGATGCTTAACCTGCTCACTACCTGTGACACCAGGGAGCTGGCCCCAGGAAAGTGAGAAACACCAGGAATGCCAAGCTTTAGACCTGGGCTCTGCCTCCGACCGGCCAAGTGACTTTAGACAAGTCACTCTGCAGCTCCAGTCATTAGCGAAACTTTCTGGCCTTCCCTCACATCCCAGAAGGAGCCACAAGGCAGAAATCAAGGTGACAAGTGGTGGGGAAGGGACCTGGGAGCCATCTACTTACATGCTTAAAACCTTGAAGGTGCCTAGGCAGAGGGTCTCGGGCCCAGGCATCTGCCCTGGCTCTGCCCCTGGGACCTCGGCCAGAGTTTCCTGCTCTTGCATGAAGTGCATGGACTGGAATGGGAGCCCAGGTTGGGGTGGAATTCTCTCCCCCTCATCCTCTTCCCCTTGGTCCTTGCCTTGCCCTCCGCTGAGGACCTCTTGGGATGAAGCCTGATAAAGAGCTTGGGCTTATGGTGCTCTGCCCTCCCGGATTTGTGCAGCCTCATCGGAGCTGTCATTGCTGGCTTTATTGCCATCTGGATCAGAGATGGCGCCAGGGGACAATCACCGGCAATGTTCAGTGCCAAAACCACAAAACCTCCAGGAGAGGGCCCCAGGTCTGTGTTGAAGAATTCTCTTGAGATCTTTACACCTGTACCAGCCAAGGCCAAGGGCTAAGGGTGATATTTAAGGATGCCCTTATGCCTAAAAGAGTGCCAGGTCCTTGTGGTGGTTTGAATCAGATAAACCCCATAAACTCATGTGTTTTTTAAAAAAATATTTTTATTTCTTTATTTGCAAGGAGAAAGAGAGACAGAGAGTAAGAGAGAATGAGAGAAGAGAAAGACACACAGAATGGACGTGCCAGGGCCTCCAGCCACTGAAAACAAATTCCAAATGCATGTGCTACTTTGTGCACCTGGCTGTACGTGGGTACTGAAGAATCAAACCCAGGTCCTTAGGTTTTGCAGGCAGGCGCCTTAACTGCTGAGCCGTACCTCTAGCTCAACTCATGTGCTTTGAATGCTTGGTCCCCCATTGATGGCAACTTGGGACGGGGAGATTTCCTGTAGGAGTGTGTCACTGGGGGTGAGCTTTGAGGCTTGTTAACCCCTGGCTTGCCAGTATTAGTTCCCCTGCTGCTGTTTTCCTCCTGCTGTGGCAAGGAGGTGGTGCCCAGCCTCTGCTCATGCCATGCTGTACCCTGCCATCATGAAGCTTCCCCTCGAGACTATAAAACAAAAGTTAGAAACTTTCTTCACATAAGCTGTGTTTTGTTGATTGCTTTACCCGAGCAACAAGAAGAAAAACTGGTACTAGAAGAGGGGCCATGTTGGGAGCGGGGGAATCATGCACTTCCAGTTGTACACGGTATAGTAATATCATGTTAGGCAGAATTAGGAACTTCTTACTATCTTCCTTTGGAAATCAAGTACTCTATAAGGAGATACAGCTTATTGACAAGCTGACAAGGGGTGGGCTTGTGGTGGTTAAATTCTGTTGTCAACTTATCTGGTCAGGAATCCACATTCCTCGAGTTTGCTTCCAGGAAGGACTGACTGAAGAAAGAAGTCTTTCCTCCAGTGGTGGGTGATATTTAAGGAAGGTCTGAGAGGAAACAAACCCTTTTTTCCTCCTGGCTGCCTGTGCTGCTCCGTGGTGAGTGCCTTTGACCTGGGCGATCCCTGCCCCCAATTCACACGTACATGCATCTACCCATCTGTCCTGTTCAGCTGCCCTTCCTCGGCATGGAACCAAGCGTCCTCAGCCTGCCAGTGTGGGCTGATGACCAGCGGCTCTCCAGGAAGCTTCCAGGCCTTCAGTGCTTGGTTGGGACTGCCGAGGCCTCCAGCCACGCAGACTGAAACGTTACCTGGTTCCTTGACTCTCAAGCCTGCAGACTTCTATTGTTGGACTGCTGCAAACTAATCCAATAAATTCCCGTTTTAATACCAATTTATTCTATTGGTTTTGCTCCTCTAGAGAACCCTCACGAACACAGCTCAGTTTAAAGTTCATAGCTGGAGTTTTTACCTACAGGGTTTGTCTTGTGAACCCCCCGCGACCCCCTCCGCCGCTAGAGATACAATCACACATCTACTTGCCCCAGATAGGGCACAGAGGAAAGACCAAAGCAGGATGCACCACATTCCGGAGTTGCTTGCAGGGGTTACTCACAGGAGTGTGGGTGACTCAAAGGCAGCTGCATGGTTCCCCCTCACCCTGGATGGTGACCCCTTACAGTTAGCCTTCCACCTCCCATATAGTCTAACCGCTCCCCAAAGCACTTGCAGCTGTGGAGAGGACAGGATGAAACAACTTCTGGAATTCCAAAAGACGGTCTCATGGCCTTCCCTCCCTCTGTCTTCGAGGGACTTGTCAATAGCTCCATTGCCATTACCATAGACCTGCCACTGCCGCGCTCTTCTGCTCCCAAGTTGTCCTAACTGTAGGGCCAAAGCACCCTTTCCTCCAAGATGGTGTCATGTTATGTCTGAAGGAAACATGCTGTTCTGCAGGGCTTTTCAACTAGTGCTCCATGGACGTAAGAAACCCAGGCCCAGCAGCACTCTGACCCTCATTTACCAAGTGTGGGAGGGAGTGGCTGCTCAATATGGAGGGCTTCGTGCGTGATTCCCAAGATGGCAGCAGCAGATGAAACTACACAAGGTGACCTGTGGTAGTTTGACTGTACATCCCCCGTAGATTCAGGAGGTTTGTTAAAGCTTGTAACTTGGGTCTCCAGCCACCTGGCTGGTGGAGGTGTCACTGGGGGGTGAATCCTGGGGTAGAGCCCTGAGGTGTTTTTGGAGTGGATCTGATTTCATCCCAATGGTATGCAGAGCGGTCTGTGCTCTGTGGGTCTCTGCTATTTGTGTTTGCTGCTTTTGTTTTGTTTTGTTTTTTGAGGCAAGGTCTCGCTCTAGCCCAGGCTGACCTGGAATTCACTATGTAGTCTCAGGGTGAGCTCAAACTCACAGTGTTCCTCCTACCTCTGCCTCCCGAGTGCTGGGATTAAAGGTGCGCGCCACCACGCCTGGCTCTGTGTTTGCTGGCTGGTGGTGGTTTCTCTCAGCTTGGATGTATGGAAACAGCTTCTTCCACCACTGATGGAACTACCCCCTCTCCCCACCCTGATCCATAAGCTTGACATAATGCCCTTCCTCCCATAAACTGTTTCTGGTTTAGATGTTCCTCCCGGCAACGTGGAAACTGACTACTACAGCGCCCCAGATGACTGTCCAGATTGTCCACCCAGGAAGCTGGTCCTGAAAGGCCCAAGAATTCAGAAGCTCAGAAATACTATCACGCTCCAAGGGGAGCTTAAGCGGGCTCCCTGCATACCTCAAACTCCAGGCTTTACTCTCTGTTGGAAACAAGTAAAGAATCCCTCTTCTCATTATATCAGAGCCCTCTCCTAATATAAAACTAGGTAAAAGGGCATGAGATAGCCCTCGAGGATGGGAAATAAGTAATAAAGTGAACGACTTATTTGGTTTCTGTAAATAGCCTGCACTATAAGCCTTACACTATAAGCCTTAATAGCCCACACTGTTAGCCTTAGTAGCTCGCACCATAAGCTATAACAGCCTGCCTCAGACCACCAAGGTCACAGGAGGCTGATACCATACTCTGCTACTCCCACCCAAGGACCTGCACAAATGCTGACCTCCAAGGTCATAAACTAATTGGCTTAGAAACTATGGGGTGGCACAAACTGACTGGCTAACACCCTGCGGGGCTCCTAATATTAGAAAATGATTGGTCTAATGCACAGGCTTTGTTAGAAACCCTATAAAAACTGTCCTGTTCCTGCATTCGGGGCTCTGCAGTCCTCTACCCCTGTGCGGTGTACGACTGTGGGCCCCAGCGCGCTTGGAATAAAATCCTCTTGCAGTTTGCATCAAGACCGCTTCTCGTGAGTGATTTGGGGTGTCGCCTTATCCGGGCAGAGCGTGGGGGGCCCCTGTGGGGTTTTTTTCCTACAGTCCTAAATGCTGATATCCGTATGAACCAACTGGGCAGCAGAGCTAACTGTGGGGGGCAGGGGTCCATTTCCGCCTAAGAGAGCCTCATGATCTAATGGGGGATACAGACCGCCAATAGAGAGAAACAGCACAGAGCAATAAGTTCAAGGGTTGTGGTATGTGACAGAGATGTGGTGTGTGGCAGGGACTGGTGCGGCAGCTGATGGAAGTCACTTGCCAACTCTGGGGAGAGGTCACACATAACTTCTAGGAAGAAATGTTGCAAGGTTGGAATCTGTCAGGGCAGGGAAGCTACATGATTCCTTGGGCTTCCAGAGTGTTCCCTCCTCCCTGAAGCTAAGCCTTGGGCTCTGGTGTACAGTGCAGGTTCCAGGCAGCCCTCTAGCTGTGTGGCCTTCTCCACTCCGGCCCCCTCCTACCTCGACCCACTTGCGTGAACCTGGGTGGTTTCTGCCCTCACGGTTGTAATCCTCACAGGCCCAGTGTACAGCAAGCGAACTATATAGGTCCAAGCCATGATTCCCATTTACAGCAAAGCTTAAGTCTGAGTCACTGGTGTGGGAAGCTGGGCCATGAGGGAGGCGACCAGCAAGGAAGGAAACTTAGCTGACCCCTACACTGTGGGCTGTTGGGGTGGGGAGGTTGTCCTGCCTAATCTCTGTCCAGTCATGAAACATCTTTGATTTTTATTGTGAAAAATCATTTCCCCAAATAGAACCAATTGCCTAGGGTGGAAATGGAAGGAAAAAGTAAGAGAGGGAGCTAAGGAAAATAATGGTTTTTAGCTAGAAAATAGAGGCCGGGGGTGAAGAAAGGAGGGGTCGCTGAGGGGGATGGAGGCTCTGATTCGTGAGTGTTTGAAAACAAGAGAGAGATGATTTGTGAAGTCGTGGCGTAGCTAGTACTTCAGCAGGGGCAAGAAGTGCTCACTGAATGGGAATGAATAACTTTGGTGACGGCTGGAAGGGCGGTGGAGCGCGCCGTGAGCACGCTCCCGTCTTCGTGAAAAGGCACCCGAGATACAGCCGGAAGCTGCACGCCCGTTTCTGTTAAGTGCCACACATGTACGTGACAGCACTGTGGCCTCAGGACTGGCCTTTATGCAGGGAGACAGGTTTAAATACTTTGCGCAGTGCTGGTGTTGGAGGTGCCGAAGCTAATGAGGGTGTGACATGTTTAATCACCAGAACGGGGCTGGAAAGACAACACAGCGGTGGGAAGTGCTTGCTCTCAAAGCCCGACAGCCTGGGTTTGATTCCCCTCCCGGGCGCACAAAGTGGCAAATGCATCTGGAGTTGATCTGCTGTGCAGGAGGCCCTGGTACTTGCTCTCTCTCTCTCTCTTTCCAATAAATAAATATTTAATCATCACGATCTCACATGGGCTTTGAGGCTGTACTTGGAGGCCATGTTAAGGCTGGTCCCACAGGAGGCAGTACAGAGGCTGCTCACTGTAGTGAATTGTATTGACTATTTCACAAATGACTGTGGTCTTATATGGCATCATTAAAGGTCTGAAGAGGTCACCACACACGTACCCCTCACATACACATGTTTCTGATTTGTTCATTTTTTTCTTAAGACAGGGTCTCACAGAACCCACGCTGCTCTTGAACTCACTGTATAGTTGAAGATGATCTTGGACTTTTGATCCCCCGGCCTCCATCTCCCAAGTGATGCAATTACATGTGTGTGCCACAATGCCCACCTTTCAGATTTAGTAATAGTAACTATTATAGGAAAATGTTACAAGATTTGGGAATGTCACCTTCTCGGGACATACCTTACTGGCATTTCAAGATCTATGCACACAGAGGTAGACGCACGTGCCCTGGGGAGGCAGGCGTTCTTGTTTAATGAGCCAGCATACCCGCACTCACAGGTGAGCACAGGGTCAAGGCTGACCCCTTTCTTATACCACACAGCCATCCTGACTGGCTGCAGATGCCGTCCAGGGCTACCAGATAGGGGTGGTTTTATAATGATAGTGACTGGGATCCTAGTCTTTATGGTCATTTACTATGGAATAGTTGGAAATGGGGACATTTACTTCTGCTACTTGGACTTTCATATGCCTATCCTGAGGCCTGTGCTGCTCCTTACCCTTCTTGATTGCATGACCACTCAGCATGTTCAATGCACATCCAGTGCACTCTCTGGTACCCTCCCCCCATTGGTTCTAGAAGCTACTCGCTGCATCACTTCCTCAGAGGTGATCAGTGAAGCCATGGGAAAAGGGGAGATCGTAGGAGAAAAAAATGTGAGGAAGCAGGAGTAGAACAGGCCTATTCCCTAGGATGCATGCTCCCCTGTAGAGGTGTCTGCACATGTTTGGGTGCACATGTGTATGTACAGTGCGTGTGTACATCTGTGTGCATGTAGTGGAGTCCAGAGATGGACACTGGGTGTCTTTCTAGGTCATCTCCACTTCATTTATTTATTTATTTTGAGAAAGGTTCTCCCTATGAGCTTGGAACACACCAATTATCTAGACTTGCTAGCCACCAAGCCTAGGGATTCTCCTTTCCCTCTCCTGATGTTGGGGTTACAACTGGGCTGCCGCATCTGCTCAGCTTCTATGGGGGTGCTAGGGATCTAAACTCAAATTTTCATGCTTGCACAGCAAGCTTTTTACCCATTAAGCCATTCCCAGACCCCTTACATCATTATTTCTACTAGACATAGCTACAAATAGACAAACGAGAGACATTTTGGCATTATCCACTGACACTTGCTAGTGTAAGGCACTGTTCTGATGCATACCACTACAGATCACCCGCTACCAACCCTACGGACGAGGGAGTTTCATTTCCACTTGACTTAACATGTGAGAAAGTTGAGGCACTAAGAGAGAGTTTCTCAAGGTCATCCATGAAAAGGCAGAACTCAAAGCTGAGTCCATCTGATTGTAGAGGTGCTGGGGCAAAGCGCAGCACTTAGATGAGGGAAGGTGTGAGCCAGCGAGATGGTGGCGACAGGTGAGATGACTCCAGCTCTTCCTACCAAGACCTCTAGGTTAAAAGCGGCTAGCTGTGGAGAAGGGAGCCAGCACTTACTGACCCACACCTCCGGGTTCTGCAAGGCTGCCTCCGTATCGCCTGGGATCCCCTGTGTCGGCAAGCACGGCCCCAGCACCACTCCACATCCTGCCGTGGCCCCACTTTTATAAAGGGAAGTGAGCTGTCACAGCTACCTTCTTGTTGCTGGGATGAACACCCGGCTAGAAACAGCTTATGGGAGCACAGGGTTTATTTCAGGCTTACAGATTCCAGGGGAAACATCATGGAAGAAGCTGGCTCACTTCATCACACATCCGTAGCAGAGAAAAAACCAACATCCAGAGCTCAAGCTGCCTCTCTACACACAGCGAGTCCCAGCAAGCATGAACTACTCCTGAACACACCTTAGGGCCGGACTCATGATTCTCCTCTACTGACACACTTCCTTCAGCACAGCTCCAGCTTCTGGAGACGAAGTAGGAAGTTTAACCAAAAATACCTGAGTACAAGGGCTGGAGAGATGGCTTAGTGGCTAAGGTGCTTGCTTTCAAAGCCAAAGGACCCAGGTTTGATTCCCCAGGACCCACGTAAGCCAGAGACGCACAAGGTGGTGCATGTGTTTGGAACTCTCGTTTGCGGTGGCTAGAGGCCCTGGCACACCCATGCTCTCTCTCTCTCTCTCCCTCCCTCCCTCTTTCTCTCTCAAATAAATACATTTTTAAAAGAAATTTAAAAAGCAAACAAACAAAAATACATGAATACAACATTATTCACCTCCCAATTCTCTCTTTTTAAAATACATATTATTAGCTAGCAAAAAGTCAGTATCTATATACCTTATTTATAAAACTAAAATTCTGAAGAACTCTCCTCCCATCCCTTCTCTTCTCCACTCTCTGCCTTTAGACCATTTCACCCCCAGCATGCTGCCCTCTACTTACACATCCACTGTGTCCTCCCCTCAAGCCCTCCCCTCTCTTCCCTCCCTCACATCCCCTTTCTAGCTTCCTTGTCTCTACTACAAATAACTGTAAACATTTGAAGTTAGGATGCACATATAAGAGACCATGTGCAGCTTCACTTTCTGACCCCGGTTACCTCACTTAGTATGATCTTTATCAGATCCATGCACCACATCTTTATTAACCCCTCAGCCGAAGAGCATCTAGGCTGGTTTTATTTCCTAGCTATTGTAAATAGAACAGCAAAAAACATGGACGAGCAAGTATCTCTGTAGTAATGAGTAGAGTCCTTATGGTATATACCAAGGACGGATTATTAGAAAAAAGAATTCAGTGACAGGGTGGGATATCTTCCAGTAAGTTATTGGCCGGGGAGGCCCCTGGTCCCCCTAAAATATTACAGGCTTTGCCAAGGCTCTTACTTGTGCATCAGAACTAGATGGTAAGGCCCTTTAGCTGAAGACTCCACATGCTTGAGCTGCAAGCCACTGAGAAATCAAGCTGGAGCGGAGTCTCCTTGTTGACTGGCTGTCAGGATACTGAAAAGACCTATGCAGCCTGCTGGGGAGAAAAGCCATTAATGGTGTGAATCAGTAGAGGGATGACTCTGCAAGCTCTATGGCTGGCCAGCCAGGCCAAATGTACCAACTAGTGCCATGGTGGCATGTCTATTATGGGGAAACCAACTGCTCTTTGATTGGATTTGGGGCCCACTCCATGAGAGCGGATTCTTGCCCAGTACTGAAAACCTAATCAAAAGTGTATGGCTTGGGAGGTTATAAGCCCTAGAGGGGAATCTACTACTATTGTCTGGCTAAATGGATATATTATACCCAGCAAGCTTATGTTTTAAGTATTAAGCAAGCTTAATTACTTATGTTTATTTATGTTTAATCCCGTGTGTGAATGCTACTCTCACTTTTTGTTAAAGAAGTTTCTCTTTTCAGATGGGGGTGACTCAAAACTCACCAAGTACTGAGAAGGGACAATATTAAATGAAACATCTTTGTGACACCCTCCAAGGCTCAGGGACCATTGTGGAAGAGGTCATGGAAAGATTATAAGGGCCAAAGAAAGGGGAGGAGTGCTTACAATACTATCTTCCAGACACAAAGTGGTCTTGATAGTCATAACCTCACAGTGGCTGGCACTCCTCCACAAAACCCGCATAATAGGAGGGAAAATGATGGCACCAAAATAGATGACAGACTAGTTGGAAAGAAGAAGGGATTCAGTGGAGAGGAGATTTGTGAGGGGAGAAAAGAGAGGGTGGTGGTGGAGGGATTATGATCATAGTATTATGTTTATATTTGTGGAAGTTGTCAGTACAAGATGTTTTTTAGAAAGGAAGAAAAATACCTGAGGCTATGAGACCATTTACATTCAAACAACCACATTAGATTTACAGAAACATGTGGCAACATTCCGTGATACCTAAGACAAAGCCCAGGCCTGGGCATAAGAAGGAGACAATTCTCTAGGCCTTCCCCGCCCTGGCTGCCAGGACAGAACAGATGCCCAGCAACAGAGCAGCCATACCCCTTCCCTAAAAGGGGAGTGGCTTCCTCTGTGGCACTTTTCTAGCCTCCAGGGTCTAAGTATGAATGACAATGGACCGTGTGATGGCTACTAATGTCAAATTTACAGGATCTAGTGTCACCGAGAGCATAAACCTCTGGGCATGTCTGCGAGGGGTTTCTAGATCAGGCCAATTGAGATGGGAAGACCCACCTAGATAAGAGTGGCACAACTCCATGGGCTGGGGTCCCAGAGTGGACAAAAAGGAGAAGCTGATTGCTCTCTGCTTCCTGACTGTGGATGCAATGTGGCCACCTCCTGCCACCACGCCTTCCCCACCGTGATGGACTGGATCCATGAACTGGGAGCCCAAATAAGCCCTCCCTTCCTTTCATCACAACAATGAGAAAACTAACACAAGCCATGCGACTGTACGCGTCCACGTGACTTCTCCTGCTTCCTAGAGACTTAAGTGGGCAGACTCTAGATGGCCAACTGCCAAACACGCTCCTCTTGCCACAACCCAGGCCACCACCTCCCAGGCCAACCTCCGCATCACTGCTTAACTCCCCAGCCTCAGCTTCCTTGTCATCAGCTTAGGCTGGTGACGGTGGGTCACGACAGGATCAATGGGGTAAGTGTGGACAGCATGACCAAACACTTTGCAGGAGAGTGCTGTGAGCGGCAGTGCGGCCATGGCCATTATCACGGCAGCCCCGCGGTTTCCAAGCAATTGTCGCACAGGGGCTGGCAGTTAGGAGACCACAGCCAAGGCCAAAGCCACCCCTGGGAGAGAAAAGCAGGCCTGGTCAGCAACATGGGCTCGTGGGTGAACATGGGTGGGAGAGCTCCCCAGAGGCCCCACATGGGCCACTCTGGAAATGACCTTGAAACCTTAGGTCCGGCAGAAGTGGTCCTCATAGAAACAGTTATCCAGGGATGGAGAGATGGCTCAGCGGTTAAGGCACTTGCCTGAGAAGCCTAAGGACCCAGGTTTGATTCTCCAGGTCCCACAGAAGCCAGACGTACATGGTGGCGCATGCGTCTGGAACTCATTTGCAGTGGCCAGAGTTCTGGCATGCCTATTCTCTCCCTCTCTCCCCAACCCTTTTGCTCAAATAAATAAAATAATTTTTTTTTAAAAAAAAGAGGGCTGGAGGGATGGTTTAGTGATTAAGGCATTTGTCTGCAAAGCCATAGGACCCAGGTTTGAATCCCCAGGACCCATATTAGCCAGATGCACAAGGGGGCGCATGCGTCTTGAGTTCGTTTGCAGAGGCTGGAGGCCCTGACGTGCCCATTCATTCTGTCTTTCTCTCTACCTCTTTCTTTGTCAGATAAATAAATAAATAAATATTTAAAAAAAAAAAACTTTAAAAAAAGTAGATATCCACATGATGGTGACAGGTTGTTGCCATTACCTTGTCCCTGCTGGGACAAAGCACCTGACCAAAATCAGCTCACATAAGGAAAGAATTGGTTTGGCTTAGTCATGCATCCTACCATCTAAGGTTGAGGAACTGGCCAAGGTCACATGGAAAGAGCCTGATCCATCCAGACTCAAGGGGCAGGCACCCCAAATAGGCAAACATACACGGGACAATGTCCTCCTAGCCTTAGGAGAGAGCGTGGACCGGGAGTGACCTCAGTGGGGGGGGGGGGGGAGGCTGGGTCCTCTGTAGAACAAACAGACAAGCTGAGGAAGGCCAGGACCTATGCAGCTTTGCAACAGGCTACCCTGGGCCAGCACACGTGGCCGGAGCAGCTGCTCTCCGACTGCTGCAGCCCTGCCAGAGCGCGCACAGCTGACAGCCCCGAGCAACGGCTGGGGTGCTGCAAACACACATCATTCATTTGCCTACCTTAAGGTTAGCTTGTAAGTCTTTCTTTGTGTGTGTTTTCATCAGGAAGTAATCTTTACAACCACACAAGAAAATGTCCAATAACATTTTCTCCCTTGGCAAACATCCCCCGTATATCAAAGGCTCAAGTACACAATACAGAGATGCACAGGGCCAGGCGGAGGTGGTGGCTTTGTAGCGGCCTGTAAGAGGTGCCTGTGGGTCCCATGGGCCCGGGCACATCTCACATGGCTCCCGAAACTGGGAACCCCACACGCAGCAGGATTCCTCTCACCAGGTGCCCGTTCCACCCTTCTTCCAAAACACTCTTCCAACAAGCAGTCACCACGCCAGGCACTGGGGGCGCAGACACAAGCAGGTCAGGGTGCTTGTCCCCAGGAAGTGACGTTTACCACCTGCACTGAGTGCTTCCCATGTATAACCCATTAAACCCTTTCAGAAGACTCTGGCCATCTCCGTTTTACAGACAGGGAAGCTGAGACCCGCAGACATCTAAGTGGTCTGCTTGCCATTATAAGGCTGATCAGTGTAAAGTGGCTCTTCCTTCATGACTCCTCCCCAAGGTCAGGGGGCTGACCAGTTCAGCAGAGACCAAGCACATGGTGACCCTGAGGAAAGAACACCAGTGAATGTACAAGCATGAGCTTGAGGACCAAAAGAGATCATAGGAGTAGCTCAGAACCTGATTCACATGCCACACAGTAAAGTAACCACCAACTTCCAGAAGTTTCTCCCAGGAGTCACCTCAGAACTGGAGTCCCCCTGGCCTAGACACAGTAGTCCATTTGAATGAACGAATCACTTTCCCTTTGAGTATGCACAGTGAGACAAAGGATGAGATGAAAGTATCATATAGATGGCGCAGCCAGTGTAAGCCAGACAAGCTGTCTGAGGAGGGTGCTGGGTGGACCCACCTCAGGAAACCCAGGAGAGGCGCTTTGAACTTCCTGGAGTTCCACTCGCCAGTGTCTCTCCCACATGATCCCATCTGCGGTGGCTGGATTCAAGTGTCCCCCATAAACTTAGGTGTTCTGAATGCTAGGTTACCAGCTGATGGAGATTTGGGAATTAACGCCTTCTGGAGACAGTATATTGTTGGGGGAGGGCTTATGGGTATTATAGCCAGCTTTCCCTTGCCACTGTTTGGCACATTCTCCTGTTGTTGTTGTCCATCTGATGTTGGCCAGGAGGTGATGTCCACCCTCTGCTCATGCCATCATTTGCCTTGTCATCATGGAGCTTCCCCTTGAGCCTGTGAGCCAAAATAAACCTTCCCCACACCCCCAACAAGTTGCTTTTGGTCAGATGATTTCTGCCAGCAATACAAACCTGACTGCAATACCATCCGAGAGGGCTTGTCCTCTAAAAGTATCACACCTAGACCTATTCTGCAAGTGCAATGGCTCTAAGGACACTCTTTATGTGGACAGAAAGCCACTCAAGAGTCCACAGCTAGGGCTCCTGGTGGCTCTAGGGTCCTTCCCAATAGCACCATCGCTCACTCCCCCTCTGTATGCACCTTCACAACCTTTATTCTCTATGGCACATAAACCCACCGAGTACTGGATGTATCCATTTGTTTATGTATTTAATCACCCCTAGCGAGAGTCTCCAGACACGTGTTGTTTGCTATTTCTGATATTTAGAACAGGACCATGGGACCTGGACTACAGTAATTAGTCAGTAAATGTATTTGAAATAAATGAATGTGCCCCTCTGAGAATGTGAAGATATTCAATATATCTATGGGCCCTTTCATCATACACACACACACACACACACACACACACACACATACAAACACACACACACACACAATGCTGTATATGTTAAGGAATCCCACATATTATCTGTGTGCCCAGATTCTGTGTGTGATCAAATTCCAGGCAACCAAGATCTCATTTGCTGAAAGTAGAGATGATGCTACACACGGGGTGGGTACACACACACACACACACACACACACACGGGTTCCATGGAGACTGTGGCCTCTCCACCCCAGTGGGCTGAGGACTTATGGCCAACGTGCCCCCTCTGCTACTCCACCATGCCACCTATGGAGGCTCACCCTATGTTTGGCGGCGGGCCTGCCTGGCAGACACTGAACTGAACTTCAGCTCTGTTGCCCCCCAGCTAGGGAGAAGCTCAGCTGGCCGAGGCCCCTCTGCCCAGGCTGCCTCTGAGCATGGCTAATGAGGATGCCTGACCTCGCAAGCTCACCCTGGCAGCTCCACAAATGTCACTCAAGATCCCTCCTGACATCCCAATGCACAGGGCACCGGATTTTTAAACTATAAGTTATATTGTCACACGTTTCAGTGCTCTACTCTTTCAAAAGCAACTTGCTGATAATTCTGGGGCCTTTGATGCTGAGCCAAAGGACCAGAGCCAGTGCCTCAGCTGAATGCACTAATGCCACCTGCCCAGGAGGCCTGGGTGTGGATTGCTTAGCATTTCCATTTGCCACACTGAAGCTCGGGAGGAAGCCTGGTCAGTGGGATCTACGGTGTGGAGATGGACACAGGGGCAGGAGGCACTGGGGATGTGGTGACGAGGATCCCGTGGGGAAGGTTAGGAGCCGGAAAGTGCAAAGAAGGAGGAGAGGGGGGGAGGGAGAGGGGGAATGAGAGGTGGAGAAAAAGGAAAATAGGGCGAGGAAGGAAGGTCACTTCAGTGTGCTCTGGGTGGGGTCCTGTCAGGGAACTGGGGTAGAGAAAAGGCCTCCCTGGTAAAAGGCATCTGTGGTAGTTTGAATAGATGGCCCCCAATATATTCAGTGTCTCATTAGCTAGTAGTTTTGGATCTGCAGTCACCTGGCTGGAGGCGGTGTCATTGTGCTAAGGTGTGGTGGTGGGTTTGAGATTTCAATCTAAAGATATGCAAAGTGTGCCTAGCTGGAGTTCCTGAAGTGTGCTGTGCTGTGTGGCTTTTGGCTTTTGGTTTTTTCTCTTTTTGCCTGGTCCTTTAAGAGGGGCCAACTTTTTCTGCCATTATTAACTTCCCCTGGATCTGTAAGCTTCAATAAATATCCCTTCCTCCATAACTGTGCCTGGTCTGGAAGTTCATCTCAGCAAACCTGAAGCTGTCTGACACGGCATACCTCTCAGGGCTGTCTGGCCTGCCTGAGCCTCACCTCTGCTGGGTGAAGGGACCAAACTGATACCATGACAGGCGTCAGTAAGGCCCCACCCTAACTAGGCCTAAGTTCCAGTTTCTGGGAGAGGCAAACAAGACTTCAGAGAAAGGGCGGGCTGCTAATCAACAGTGATGCTGACATGTGGCCGAAAAAGATAACCACCCAGGGGCTGAGTCAGTTCCTGCAGATGTGTCGCTTCTGCCCCAACCAATCAGAAATGCACAACTGTAATTACTGCTTGCCAAGCCAATCATTTTAAAAAATCACCTAAGCCCGCCAAAATTCCTCTAGCTGTGCTTAAAGGGAGCCTGCGAGCTCCTCTCAGGGTGGCCATTGTGCATGAATGCTTGACGCCCGCCTGCTGGCTGACTGCAGAATAAAGGCTCATTGCTTTTTACATGCTATTTGAGTCTGGGGTCGATTCTCGGACCCTTACACTGTGCATCCTAGGGCTCTGGCTCTGGCTTTTTTCACCCACGGTGCCAACTCAGCCTTTGCAGCCCGATCTGAGCTGGCTCTCCTCTTCCAGGCTGGAATAGCCTCTGCTCTGGCGGAGGCATGGGGTCTACTATAGCGCAAACGGGCTTGGCACAAGGGAGGATTATCTAGATACGGCGCGAGCGGACCAGGATCTCCTTCGTCTAAACACTGCTCGCGTGGGCCTAACACTTATGAGGTCACCAGTGTCTCTGTCCTTGGGTAGACTTAAATTCCACGAGCGACCCTGCACCGTTCCTGCCATGGCCCTGGCATAGGTATTCCATGGATGCCAGTTGCTGGACTCAGCAGAAGTGGCTGACCAGGACACAGGAGAGGGCCAAGGGAGACTCGGGTCTAGACGCCAAAGCTCCTGCACAAGGAGTGGGGCGGGGGGCGGGATGTAAGGGTGGGGGAGGAAGTGCCTAAGGGGGTCAGTTAGGAGCTGGGGAGCTGGAAGGAAAGGAAGGAAGGGAGAGAGGGACAGAGGAAGGGCGGGCGGGAGGGAGGGCTTCCCTCTCCTCTAGGCTAGATCTTTCTTGTCCAGAAGTCAAGAGATGGCCAGAAGCCCAGTCTGCTCATGGAGTGAGTAGGAAGTGGGCAGATTCAGCAACACGCCTGGCTGGTGTGAAACTGTGAGTGAGGTGAGTGGGAAGGACAGGACGGGCACTCAAGGAGGTCACGTTCAGACCCCTTAACCTCCCCAGCCTTCCCCCCTCCTCTCAGACACTCCTAACATCAAGCCTCAGCGATGCCCTAGGCCTTTCTTAATTGAACCAAGCTGACAATCAAAAGGGGAGTCACAGTCTTCAGGAAACACCTGGATTTGATGGGCCAGTATTCTATCACCCAACACAGGATTATTTACCAGTGTATTTATTTCGTACCCACAATGTCCCAGTCTGTGAACCTCTGGGGATTATGCCCTGAGAAAGAGATACAGAAGTACTCTGCTTTCTTAGGGGACAGTCAGGCATAGCCACCATCCCAGGTGGCAGAGAAAGAGGGTTAGACAGGTGGCCTTTAGAGTCTCTAGAAGAGACATCTAAGCCAGACCTACAGGCTGAGGGCCGGGAAGAGTTGCCCAGACAGAACGAGGTCTAATGTGAGGCATAAGGATAGGCAAGTGGGAGAGGAGCGAACTATCCAGGCAGGGTAAACAGGGACAAAGGCCTTGAGTGGACGGCACAGCTAAGGAACCGTACGGACTCAAGGACGAGAGCCCTGCGAGGACACACGAGAGCCAGCCTTGCCTCTGGGCCTCCTTGAGTCCCCAGCCTTGCCATGGCCTGGCCTCGGGCCTCCCCAGCTTCAGTCTCAGCACGTTCACTCTACCAACCACACTGAGACTTATAGCAGGCTGTGACTGCTAACGTGGACGTTAGGGTTAAAGTGGAAAGGCCGGGAACACTGAAGAAGAGAAGTATGAAGGCTGGCAGGACGGGGTGAGA
This sequence comes from Jaculus jaculus, assembly GCF_020740685.1. Taxonomy (NCBI): domain Eukaryota; kingdom Metazoa; phylum Chordata; class Mammalia; order Rodentia; family Dipodidae; genus Jaculus; species Jaculus jaculus. The sequence continues at coordinate 71,193,383 of NC_059106.1, read as the reverse complement.
TAGCCAAGCTGTCAGGGAGAATGGGACTCTGGGAAAAGCTGGTCTTGGCAGGTTCAAGGCCTTAAGGAGCACATGCAGAACACCCCCGCCTTTCACCCAGGGAACTCCTCAACTTCCTGCGAAATCACAACCTTACACATCGCCTTACATCTACTGCATCTAATTTTAAACAGACTGAATTGTGGGTAAGGCCAAGTTCTAAGAAAGCCCCCAACTATTGCAGGAAAGGAGTGTCCTTTAGACCACCCCAGGGGCAGGCAAAGGGAGGGGGAAAGGTGGGACAAGCTCGTAAATGCAGGCAGGAGAGGCGGCCCTTTGCGGCGGCCCCTCTGCTCAGTCAGGCCTCCATCCCGCAGCGTGTATTTACTTTTCAGTTTTGCTCTCCCCTGTGCTAAAAATCTACTTGCTTGCTAAAATAAAACCTGATTACTTGCTCGCTCTACCTGCAGCCCGTTGTGAATTCTCCTCTTTGGGGAGCACATGGACGCAACTGCCATTACGGTTGGGATTGGAGGGAATGTGGGCAGAGGCATGTCTCCTCATCCATAACACACTATGGCAGGCGATAGATTAAGCTCTCTGCAAGATCATTTCATCAGATCCCTAAGAAGTGTGGCCCATCACCATGACTATTTTACAGGAGGGCAGCTAGAGCCACTAAATTCAAGCAACATGCCCAGTGGCGCACGGGCAGCAGGATGGAGGGCGGCCACCCCACCTTTCATGCCACGCATCACACAGGCTGCTTCCCAGAGGCTCTGGGCTCCACCTACGCTCCTTTGGGCACCCACCTGTTTACTCCTCTCCAGCTTGCTTCCTGGGTCCCTGCTCAGTTCGTCCTCCTCCTCATGCCCATCCCACACCCTGTACCTGCTGGGCAGATGCCAGGCTGGCTATGCCTGGCAGGCCTTGCACCTCCCCAGCAGGCCTTCTTGATCTTTCTCTCCTGAGCTTCCTCCCCAAGACACCCTGGGATTAATTGGAGAAGACAAAGGAGGCATTGCAGAGCCCAGCCACTGGAGTTTGGGCCTGCCCCTCCCCCCCCCCCCCACAGCGGGTCCTAGTATCCAAGGGAACTGCAGGCACCAGGCGAACCAAGCCTTGGTTCCAGCAAGCCCCAGACAGACTGGGAAAGCAGATCCACTTGAGACACCAGAGTAAAACGGTAAATAGAGACCCTTTCTAGCTCTGTGAAGGGCTTTTAGCCAGCTCAGGGAATGCACTTAGGGGGAAGAAAGAAAACGAGGAGAGGCAGGAGTCATTTGTTACGCTGGGAAAGCTATGTGCGGGAGTGGACTTTTGTGAGCCCAAGTGTCTCCTCGTCTGTGTCTAGCCAACTCAGACCATGACACAGGGGTGAAGAAGAAGGATCCTGGAGCCCAAGTGCCTAGATTCAAAGCCAGGCTCTGTCATGAATTAGCTGTGTGGTCCTGGGCAAGTTCCTTCGCTTCTCTGAGTTTCAGTTTGGAGCAATGCCTGGCATTGACCCAGTGCTTTCTAAAGACATTATTATTGGAGTCTGGTAGTGGATTTATGTTCCTGTGTGAGTCAGGGGGCTGGGTCTCTTTCTAGATCTGCAGGATTTGATAGGCAGGTAGTGGATGGCCATGTGACCCACAGCCAGGGAGCACCATGCTTGTGGACCTTGCCCAGCTATGGATGGCAGTGGCCATCACTGACCAGACTCGGGAACACTGGCCGGGGAAGGATTGCTGGTCCTGGAATGAAGGTGTGAAGCTCCCTTGGACATTAATCATAGACTCAGATGGTCACATCTATTGCGGTTCATCTTGGGATGAAGCCTTTCTCTAGGACAGGTAAACTACTGGCTCCTTCCTTGCTGTGGCCTGAAGCTAAGTGAAGGAGAACCAATGTTAGCGTGTGAGCAATTGTGCTTCATTCCTCCCACCAGGCTTTCTGGCAGAGCACAGGAAGGAATGGAGGTGCTTCCCCTGTCTGGACCATGGAGAATGGCTCAGGCGTATGCATCCTGATGACTGTCTAGGAAGGGATAACCAACTTCAGGGCCTGGCATACAGTAGATGTTCAATTAATGAGTGCTACTTCGTGTGTGCTTTAACTTTTGCCTTTGAGTGGCTCTCTGTGCACTCAGCCCTTTCTTCAGCTCTTGATCCATTCTTCTGTCCATTTTACACGTATGAGCATCTGCTGTGTACCCAACACTGGACTAAGTGTGCAGAAATGGTATAGTCATGGCTTCCATGTTTCTGGAAGCTCTTAAGAAACCCAGAAAGTACGCGCAGACGCACAACAGACATTGTTCTCTGAGGATGGGGGAGGATGGCAGAGTAGAATCTCAGAGCATAATACGGGACCTAAGATCCAAAGGGAAGCATGGAGGTTTCCCAGAGAAGGGGCTGGCATATGCAAAGCCCAGGGCATGCACAGAGGCACACCCCATGAGGGATCAAGACGTGAGGTGGCCCGAGAAGACAGTGTCTCAGAAGATCAGCCATGGGCATGGACTGGGCTTGTCTGGGGCTCATGAGAGAGACACCCCACCTTGTGGGTCTCCTTGGAACTCTTTGTTGGGTGAGGGGAGGGAGTGAGATACTGCGGAGGGGGCCAGTGTGATCTGATCTGATCTGAGCGAGGCCCGCGTGAGCACCCCTGCACCCCTTTGCCTGCAGTTCTCCGCAGCCTCCGAGCGGCCTCCAGCTCAGCGCCCCGCTCTCTGCGCTCCCCACCCACTCCTCCATGGGCTTGCTGCGCAGGGTGTGTGATCTCGGGTCTGCTGCTCTCGCAGTCACCACCGACAGATACGTGCACTCCCCGGCTGTTCAATGCCCTTCGCAGCTGTTTGTGGCAACTGTGCTCCATTCTTTTTTTTTTTTTTTTTTTTTTTTCGAGGTAGGGTCTCACTCTGGTCCAGGCTGACCTGGAATTAACTATGTCATCTCAGGATGGCCTCGAACTCATGGCAATCCTCCTACCTCTGCCTCCCAAGTGCTGGGATTAAAGGCGTGCGCCACCACGCCCGGCTCCGTGCTCCATTCTTGGTGGCCCTCCCCAGCTACGTGCAGTCACCGCTCCAGTTACCTGTGGTCTGCATCCCCCCCTTTGGGCCTCGGGTTCAATCTCAAGACTGGTCATCACCACCTCCCACAAGACCTCTTTGCTTGCCATCAGGCACCTCTCTGGTGCTAAGTGGTGTCCCCCACGCTTCCTTTCGCCTACTCTCCTTCCCTCTCACGAGGCTTTCAGTTGTTCATCACATATTTCACGCTGAACTTACATCAGGCCTTAGAGCATATACCAAATACACAAGAAGACCAGAAGTAGACAGGTCCTCAGTCTCGCAGGGCTCAGCCTCATGAAGAAGACGGGTGTCTGTCAAGTCACACACCGCTGTGTCATTATACGAAGAAAAGAAAGGCGGAGGCTGGGGCGACGCTCGGTCGGTGAACTTCCTGCTATGCAAACCGGACAACCCCAGCCCAGACCCCCGCACCTACACAAAAGCACAACGCTGCCTGTGACCCCAAGCTGGGGAGGTGGAAACAGAGGGATCCCCAGAGCTTGCTGGCTCGCTAGTCTAGCTGAATCCAGGTTGTGAGAGACCCCATCTCAAAAACAACAAACCAAACATAAACAAATAGGGTGTGGAGCAATTAAGGAAGACACTGGCATGGACCTCTGGCCTTCACAGGCATGTGCACACACGACCCAGTGTACCCACATACATATGAACATGTATAGTCACACCACACACACACACACACACACACACACACACACACACATGGAAGGATGGGAGGGAGTAAGGAAGGGAGGGAGAGGAGGGAAAACGAGGGTGGCCACTGAAGGAGGTATGCTAGGGAGAGGAATTATGGGTGATGCACCCCAGGGAGTAGGGCTGAGCTCACCCAGGTGCATAGGAAGCTGGATGGGTGACATGGTCAAGTTGGCTAGGAATCTGTGCAGAAGAGACTGTCGGGGCAACAGTGAACACAGTACAAGCAATTAATACACAGTGTTCAGATGAGAGAGGACAGGGCCTGGGGCCAGGAGGTGGCAGGATCAGTGAAGAAAGTGGATTTGTATAAAAGATAATTAAGGCTGGGGAATGGAGAGGGACAAGGCCGAGGTGTCCAAGTCACGCAGAGCTTCTATCTTCTGAGCCGAGAGCACAGGAGTAGGATCAGGGTGAGCCGAGGTGGAAAACACTGAGCAGGAGGCCTCTGCCAGCAGACTGCACAATGGCATGGCGCCTAAGTCTTGGGCTCTAGAGCCAGCCTCCACATTCAAGTTCTGCTCCCCACCTTCTAGCTGTTTGTCTTTGAGACAGTCACTGAATCCTGCTATGTCTCATCAGCACAATGTCATGGAAGGGAGAGGTTACCGACCTCAGTAAGATAAAGTGGAGAGATGTTAAGGAAGACTCAATGTTGATCTCTGGCCTCCATATGCAAGTGTTCTCTCTCCCTCTCTCTCTCACAGACACATGCACACAAGCACACACATGTGCACACACATGCAAAAACACGGGGGGAGCTGACTGCCCACCTGCTACCTCCTCTGGGAGCACTTCCCTCAGTGTAGATGAAGAGGGACTGGAGAGACAGCTTAATGGTTAAGGCACTTGCCTGAAAAGCCAAAGGACTCAGGTTCAACTCCCCAGGACCCACGTAAGCCAGATGCACAAGGTGGCACATGTGTCTGGAGGTTGTTTGCAGAGGCTGAAGGCCCAGTGTGCCCATTCTATCTTTCTTGCTCTCTCTCTCAAATAAATAAGAAGGGAAGGAGGGTACCAGCCATCATCAGCTTCCCGGTGACTGTTCTCATAGAAAGCTCTGGCAGAACCTGCAGGCTGTGTACAGATCTGGTCTGTGAGCAGCTGTGTCCACTGTCTGGACCTTTCTTGCCCTGCAGAACCTGCAGGCTGTGTACAGATCTGGTCTGTGAGCAGACAGCGTCCACTGTCTGGACCCTTCTCTCCCTGCAGAACCTGCAGGCTGTGTACAGATCTGGTCTGTGAGCAGACAGCGTCCACTGTCTGGACCCTTCTTGCCCTGCTGGACCTGCAGGCTGTGTACAGATCTGGTCTGTGAGCAGACAGCGTCCACTGTCTGGACCCTTCTTGCCCTGCAGAACCTGCAGGCTGTGTACAGATCTGGTCTGTGAGCAGACAGCGTCCACTGTCTGGACCCTTCTCTCCCTGCAGAACCTGCAGGCTGTGTACAGATCTGGTCTGTGAGCAGACAGCGTCCACTGTCTGGACCCTTCTCTCCCTGCAGAACCTGCAGGCTGTGTACAGATCTGGTCTGTGAGCAGACAGCGTCCACTGTCTGGACCCTTCTTGCCCTGCAGAACCTGCAGGCTGTGTACAGATCTGGTCTGTGAGCAGACAACGTCCACTGTCTGGACCCTTCTCTCCCTGCAGAACCTGCAGGCTGTGTACAGATCTGGTCTGTGAGCAGACAGCGTCCACTGTCTGGACCCTTCTTGCCCTGCAGAACCTGCAGGCTGTGTACAGATCTGGTCTGTAAGCAGATAGCGTCCACTGTCTGGGCCCCTCTCTCCCTGCAGCATATGAATGCAGAATTTTGCCATGGTCAAGGCCAAAGTGAGATCACATTAGGTTGTGGGCCACAAGTGATTCCCTAGGCATTTACTATCCTATGGCCCCTGGATTGGCAACCTGGGCAGAGGGTCTCTGGGCAGGAGTGAAGGAGGCTCTTGGGAGAGCACTGCTCATTTCTGTGCTTTCCTGCACTTTAGTCAGGGATCCTGAGGAAAACCCAGACAGTGTGGGCCTTCTTCCCTGCTCCTGAGTCAGAATGGATGCGTGAGGCTACGACTCTATCCTCACCTGCACCCCATAATGGAACCAGCCTCAGCCGGAAGTCAAGCTTCCCAGGCAAGTGCGGCACTCACTGTTAAGCCGGTGAAATGAACATTCTGAAACCTTCATCCGCGTCTCTAAACTCTCTTGAGGCACACTCAGGCTGCAAGTTCTTCTGGGATCACAGTTGGAGAAGCAAGGCAGTCATGTTGGAAGTTCCAAAAACTTTCTCTTTTCTTGTCTTCTCTTTTCTATTCGTCTTTTTCTTTTTTCTTTTTCTTTCTCTTCCATGCATGTAACATCTGTGGTGTGGCGTGTGCACGTGTATGTGCTGGTACGGTGTCTCAGGCCCTCGCTGTGGTGAGTGCCCCAGGAGAACATCAGATATCCCTCTCTATCACCTACCTGCCTGCTCTTCCTTGAGAAGGAGTCTCTGTTTCTTATTGATTCTGGAGCTTGCCATTCATAAGTCATAGTGGTCTTCTAGTCTTCCCCCCCCACACACACAAGATGTGTGTGGCCACGCCCAGTTGTTTAGGTGGATTTGGAAGCTCATAACTTGAGGGGTCTGGATCTGGGAGGAGGGAGGCTCGGGTCTTCTTGCTTCACAGGAAGTACTCCTAGCCACTGAGGAATCTCACCAGCCCTGAACTTTCTTTTTAAGGAAACAAACCCTCTCAAAAGAAATCTTGAGCAGAGCCCCAATGCGGAAAGCAGATGACACTGATATAAAACTACGTAGACATACAAATGTGTCCCGTTCGCTTATTATAGAACCTGTCAGGGGAAATGAGGCAGTTTGGATGGAGACGAGAATATGACGTTAGACGTTCCCATGGCTCTCTTACATGAGCCTCAGAATCCATCATATTCAAACCAAACACATACGGTAGCTGAATGCCAAAGCTGCAAGGCTGTGTGGGCAGGGGAGGCAGGATAAGTTGCCTGGAGAATCTCGTTCAGAAGGGGCTATAGAGCTGGCTTTCACCTTCTCCAAGTTCAGACTCAAATGCTCTGAATGCAGCCTGCCGGCCGCATCCACCTGCCCACCAAGAAGACAACCTGGAGCCGGCTGTTGGGGTTTGAGGGATGCAAGAGTAAGAGGGGAATGACCGCTAGCAAGCACACACACTGGAGTCTGCAGTGCCAGGGGTGCCAATTAGAGGTTTGGCAGCGGGGGAGGACGGGAGGGACTGATGCGGGCCAGGGCCTGTGGCAGCCCCGGCTCCTCTGGAGGAAGGCAGGCTTTGACAGATGGATGGAAGTGGCCCATCTGTTGGGAACGCACAGGGGCTGGCAGGAAGGGGAGATAGAAGAAGAGCTGGGCAGTGTTGCTACAGGACCCAAGTGCCAGTTCTAGCACTGCCAAGTGGCTTGCTGTGGGTTCTCCAGGTAGGTGGCTTGATTACTTTGAGCTCTGGACCACAGAGGGACGCTCCGGACACAAGTGGAGCAATGCACATTGAGCCACAGTGGTCTTGTACCTGTTTTTACTCGGATGGCAGTCATGGTCCTTGGGGCACTGGCCACCTTAGTCCTGCTGGTACCAGCCTGCGCTCATTCGCAAGCTTGTAGTCCACACAATGGGGGCCTTGGTGCCTCCGTGACACACTCACCCCAGAGATCACGGGGCCCCGGTTCACTTGCAGGCTCTCAGAAGCACCAGGCAGTACTTTCATCCGAGTTGCATCCCGGCCTGGCCCTAGATCACCGTTTAAACTGCGGTGGAAATGCTGCGCTAGCACGTCTAACTGCCCCATCCCCAGGAGCTCCATTACAACAGAGGTGCCTCCTGCTTTACTTTGGCACTTCCCAAATCTAGCCCAAGGCCTGGCCAAAGCTGTCTCTAATCTACTGCCCACTCATCTTTCAGTCCTGGAAGCTTCCAATGAGCCACAGTTTCCAGAGATTATCTATACCCTTGTCTCCTCCTTTTGTTCTCTCCTTCCACATTCTTTCTCACCTCCCAATGCTGCTTCTGGCTTTCCGTCTGCAGAACTCTCCCCTCTGAAGGTAAGCTGGCGCAGAACAGCCACAAGTCCTCACATAACCCTGTGAGGAATCGGCAATGTCATACCCATACTACCGTGGAGGAGGCTGAGGCTCAGAGATGCATGGCCTTTTGTGACAGAGCAAAGTCCAGGTCAGCCTGCTCTTCCTGCCCTCTCCCGAGGCTGGCTGCCTTCCTGCAGGGCCATGACTCAGCCTGCTCCTTAACTAGCTCCTGTCACAACTTCTGCTTCTGTCTGTACTTTATTTGCTAATGGCCTTCCACCTCTTTGAGTCTGCTCTTCTGGCTGCAACCCCAAGCTGCCACGCTCTCTTGGCCAGGGCTCTGACTAACTCTCTTCTCCAAATAGGGCACTTGGAGCATAATGCATGGCACCAGGTTTGGTGAATAGACTCCCATCAGCCTCATCATGAAGTCTCCTGTCCTCTTTCCTGGACCAAGGTAGGAGCCATAAAGAACCTGACTCTTAACACATCACAGGTGACTCAGAAAGAACATCATGCCATGAAATGCCACGGAGCTAGCTCAGACAATGTGTGTGTAGTAGAACCAAGGGTGACTATATCAGGGCACTCTTGAGAAGTGGGGCTCCAAGAGAAGACTTCCTGGAAAGGGAAGAAAGATCTGGAAACTGCAAGACAAGGAGCTGATAAAGCCAATGTCCTGCTCACATGTGAAAAAGCTTCTGAACTCGTCTGAGAGGTCACTGGCTCCAGGCTGGTGGTAAAAGGAGCTGGCTGTGGCTGGCAGCTCAGCTGTGAGGCAGGTGCTCCCTGCCTGGCTGGGTGTCGGTCAAGAAGTCCTCATTCTGTCATAGAAAAGGGGGATGGGCTTGAGAGGCCACTGCCCTCCATAATGAGCTAATAACCACTAAACATTGTTGGAGAGGGGAGTCATATTCTTCTGAGGCAGAGCCATGAGTAAAAAACAATAAGGAGTATAGTGAGATTACGGAGGATGATATGTAGTGACTAGTATCAAAATATGTAAGTATGAAAATGTCAGAAAACAAATAAAAAATCACATACACACATAAATGAATATATTTTTGAATATAATGATGTACAGGCCTTTGTCTTTGATGGTACACAGTCTTGTATGGTAGACTTTGGGGACACAAATACCTGTGTTCAAGTCCTCAATATTTACTCTGATTCCATGACCTTGGGCAGTTCTCCTCTATCTATATAAAATAAGTCATAATGTGGCTGTATTATTAGAATGACAAGGGTACTATAATTAACACTCATAAGTCACACAGCATAACACTACACCAAACAGTATGCATGTACTAAGTAATTTAATCTTCATAACATCCCCACAAGGTATATTTATTAGCCTTATTATTCTATACACAAAGCCACAGAGAGATGAGGTGACAGTTACTCAGCTAGAAGGGGAGGTGCTGACATTTGAACTTAGGGAGCTAGGTAATGGAACTCAAGGTTTTAACCAGTGTACTATAGATTTGACCATGTGCCTGGCGCAGAGCACACATTAATTGCGGTGCCTCCTGGGAGTAGCTAACCCATCTCTGGAGATGACCATGGTCTCTGTGAATGATCCCAAACCTCAGCCTTCTGCCTACAATTCCTTTATAAGCTCCAGACCTTTAAGTCCAATGTAGCAGTAGATATCTCTGCCAAGAGCCCCTTACCCTCACCATGCCCCCAAATCCTCACCAGGCTACCCAAAAACATCCTTCCTCCTGTGCCTGCTGAAGACATGACTGACACCATTATTCCTCTCTGCCAAAGTCTGAAGCCTAGATTTTCTCCTGCTCCCTCCCCAGCTGCATTGCATGCACACCTGCATCATATCTGGCCTGGTCTACTGCAGTAGCTTCCTAGGCTCAGTCCTGGCTGTCCCTCCACCCTGGGTGGGGATAGGATCTAACCCAGTAGCCATGAAATAGCAAGAGCCATCATTGCTTCACGGCAGTGTCCTGCAGGTGAGCTGTCTCGTTCCTGACACTCACGTAAGCCTCCTCTTGCACCGGCCCCGGCTGAAGCAGCAACCAGGCCCGCTGCTTCTTTCGTCGCTGTCTCCCCAGGGTCTAGCACTGTGCCAAGAGCACTTAGTGTGCTTGTGATGGAAGAAATGAATGAAGGAGCCCTATCTGTTCAATTTATTCCCAACTACCTGCAGTGAAATGAAAAATGTGGCTTGATGAGCAGGGGCCAAAGTAGCAAGACTGCTGAAAGATCATAAAGGGACATCTGTTGAGATGTGGGCTCTGCAGAGGGCCCCTGCCACAACAGCGGATGCCATGGGGAGGCAAGAGGGGCATTGGGGACCAGGTCTCCGCCTCCAGACAGCCAAGGCCCCGCCACCTCCTAGCCATTGGCTGGATCTCTGTTCAATGGCTCCTTTTTCAGAAATAATGCCTTCTGTATCTCTACCTCAGAACGCCCCCATACTGCCTTCTAACAATTTTATTTTGCTTTAGTGCCGGATCTACTCTTACTTTTGGTTACATTGATTTGTTTTTTCTTTTCTTATCTCCCAAAACTCCCCAATCCCACCCCTTATGGCTGCAGCCTCTGAAAAGGCCCCATTCGAAGCTCTGAGTTAAACCATTGCAATTTCACACCTAAGTGAGATGGTACACAGACTGTCTATACCTGGCTTATTTCACTTAACACAGTTCCTTCAAGATCCATCCATGTAGCAAACATATGAACACACAAAAGATTCTTTGGAAAGCTGAATAACATCCCATTGTATGTAGGAACCTTGTGTTTCATTTTTGGTTGTCTCCTGAAGCTAGGCTTTGACCTCCATGAGAGCAGAGACTCAGCCCCTATTCCCTAGTTGACCCTCAGCACTTAAAACAGCACCTGGCTTAGTGGTTAAGGTGCTTGCTTGAAAAGCCTAAGAACCCAGGTTCAATACCTCAGTACTCATGTAAGCCAGGTACATGCATCTGGAGTTTGTTTGCAGTGGCTAGAGGCTTTGGCAAACCCATTCTCCCTCTCTTTCTCTCTCTCTGCCTCTTATTTCTCTCTAAAATAAATAAATAAAAATAAAAATATTTAAATAAAAAACAGTACTTCGCTAGCATGTGGCAGAAATCGAACAAATATATGTTGGCTGGGGAAAAAAAAGCTACAAAAGGAATAAAAGGGCCTGGCATGGTGGTACATGCCTTTAATCTGAGCACATGGGAAGCAGAGGTAGGAGGATCGCTGTGAGTTTAAGGCCAACCTGAGACTACACAGTGAGTTCCAAGTCAGCCTGGGCTATAGCGAGACCCTACCTCAAAAAATCAGGAGGAAAAAAAAAAAAGGAATAAAAGGCTGACTGTGAATCATCCATGTAGCATCTTAGTCAAAATATGACCAAATAGTCTTTTTAATCAATGACAGTGGAAAAAGTGTATGCAAAAAGTAAATGGCACTCAATCCTTCAACTCACAAACCAATATTAATGCAAAATGGATCACAGGCCTAACTGTATGTACGTGCTAAAACATAAAACTTCTAGAAGACAATAGGACTTCCTTGTGGTTTGAGATGGACAAATATTTCTCTCCTCTCTGCCATACATCTATCTTTATCTATATCTATCTATCTGCATGTATATATATATTTAGACATATGGTTATACACACACACACACACACAAACACACACACACATATATATATCTATATATAATCTCATGACTCACTAATAAGAAGCAATGGTCAGGATACTTGAACTAGTATCTAAATAACTATGAAAATACGTTTCTCATCATTAGACATGAGGAAAATGCAAATTGAAACCACAATGAGACAACTCCTACACGGTAATAGACTAAGTCATACGGATTTACCCAAAAGAATGCGAACTCGCCCATATGGAGACTTCCGTACAAACGTTCCTCCACAGCAGCTTTCTTTAGAAGAGCCCCAAAACTTAAACAAACCCAAATTTCCATCAACAGGTGAATGGATGAACACAGCAGGGCATATTGATCAACTGCACATTCCTCAGCAGGAGAAATAAATGAACAGTGGATATAACTATATGGAGGAATCCTAAAGTCATTTCACTGAAAGAAGCCAGGCCTGAAAAAGTAGATTTCATATGATTACATTGTGCAGTTCTGTTATGTGAAATCCTAGGAGAGACGAATCTAATATGAAGTGTCAGAAAGCAGAGCAGTTGCCAGAGGCCGGAAGTGGGGAAAAAGAATAAAAGGGAGACACAAAGGAAGTTTGGCAGTGACAGAAATGCTCATGTTTTGACTGTGAAGGTCACTAGGTCGATTAACTTGTCAGAGCTCTCAAAGTGTGTGCCTAAGATTGGTACATTGCACTGTACGTTGATTCTATCCCCGAAAGATGATAAAATATGGAAAATAAGAATCCAGCAAATTGATAAGATGTGTAGTAGTGTAAGATATGAGGTAATCAGAGACCCAAGGATCCATAGATGAGCTGTGAATTTACTCCTGGGAATGGAGTTAGAGCCAATTAAATAGTTATTTAACTTGAATTAAGACGGATTCACTCCATTTAAGGCGATGAGTCTTGGGGGAATCGCACAACTTGCCTTGGGTCCCCTCACCCTTCCTCACTTTCTTTACAGGGGAAGTCCCTGTGATCGAAGGGCCAACTCCTTGTCCTCTTCACTGCCTTTACCACACCTTCCCAGCATGAGGAGAAGCAGAGAGAACAAAGCGGGTCTCTTTGCATTCACAGACCATGGCTGATCTCATGGGCTCATCTGCGAGACACACCACTATCCACATCGCAGTTCAGCCAAGTCATCTGATCTGTCTGCTCCTGAACTTCTGAAACCTAAACAGCTAGGACATTCAGTGGGCTGGTTCCCTTTGGTTGAGGCTAGAGGTGACTTTACATGAGCCTATCCCATCCCCTCAGCCTAGGGCTGTCAAATAAAAATTATGATTTCGGTTTTACAATGAATGATGTTTTTAGCACAGGTGAATATCACAGGGGACATTCTCATGCTAACATATTGTGTGGGACATACTTATAGCATGTGTTCTCTCTCTGAAATTCAAACTCAGCTGGGTGTCCTGCGTTACAATGGCAAGATCTGGCAACCCCTATTCCTGGTGGCCCCTGAGATGCTACCTTTGAATGAAATGTTATGGTTTCCCAGAACACCCTTGGAAGCCTTTCAGTTCACAGCAGAGTGTCCTTAGTGAACTTGAACTGTGAGCTGCTAAGTCTTAGAAAATCATCCACTGGAAAAAAGGTTGAGGAGTGGTGGTGTGGATCCCACCAAAAGCCACCATCACAGATCTCCTGTCACCGCCAGGTCTATAGCCTGAGACTCTGCGCACACCTACAAGTGTCCCACGTTAGGCGGCTTCCTGAACCACAGACACAGGGAACACAGCCTTGCCACACTACAGAGGAATGGTGGATCTGGTAGAAGGAGCAGCAGGAGTCAGGAAATCAGCTCTGGCCAGAGAGACTCTGGGCAAGTACTTAAAATATATCTTTCAGGCTCAATCTTTTCTAAAATAGACCTCAAAACAAAAATACTAGTAACAGAGTAGAAGAAAAAAAATCATAATATAGAGCAGAAAAAAAAAAAAAAAAAAAACAGTGACACCCAGAATATACAGAATTCTAAGTCAGTAGGAGAATGGCAAATAAACAAGCAGGGGGGAGAGATGAACAGGTAATTCACTTGGAAAAAAAACAAAGATAAAAAGATGAAAAGAGGCACCTCATTAATAATCAGGAAAATGCAAATCAAAACAACAATGAGAAAGCACTCTTTGGCAATCTGATTGGCAGGAATGAGAAAAGCTGATAAAATCCAGGGCTGGGAGAGAGAAGGGGAAATTGTCGCAGGTGATGGGTGGGAATGTGAATTAAGATGGCTTTCTTTGTGGAGGACAGACAGCAATTGTTCCCTGCCTCTTTGGCCCTGTAATTCCACTCCTCACTGTTCCTAAGACAGATGTTGTCAGGGAGCTCCCTGACTTGCCTGGACAATGGCACATGGCAACACTGCTCTTAACAGACCGCTGGAAGCCACTTCCGTGTCCGTCACCAACAGTTTGGTAACTCACAATGTACATGAATATGCAAAGAGCCCAAAGGCCACAGGCTATATGAATAAAAGCACACGTTTCTGTGCATTATCCTGTTGATGTGAATACAAGCACATCAACGTCTGTACAGGCGCATACATGTGTACGTATTCCTGTGTTTATGTCTGTATCACTGCCCTGATTGACACACAATGCTAAAGATGCAGAGAAAGAGACCCAGAAAGGTGTCACATCAAACCATGAATCCTGAAAGGCTCTGTGACATCAATGGAGGAAAGGGCCCGCAAAGGGGGATGCTCAGGTATTATTTTGTAGACACTGGTAATGTTTAAAAGGTTTACATTTTCCTTTTTCACTTAAGAACTTGCTTACAGAATTCTAATAGGGCCACACGGGCTCCCTTCATTGCCAGGCACCTCTCCTTCTCTCATTTCTCTCTAGGAAGCTATCTCCTGCTTGCCCCTCCCTCAGGATCTCTTCCCTCTTCCTGCCCAAAGTGAGACTCGTTTTTTGTTTATTTTATTTTATTTTTATTTTAGAGTTGAAAGAGAGAGAGAGAGAGGAGAGAGAATTGGTATGCTAGGGCCTCAGCCACTGCAGTTTAACATGAGATGCTTGCACCACCTAGTGGGCATGTGCCACCTTGCCCTTGCCTCACCTTTGTTCCTCTGGCTAATGTGGGCTCTGGAGAGTAGAACATGGGTTCTTAGGCTTCACGGTCAAGTGTCTTAACCTCTAAGCCATCTCTCCAGTCCCAAATTGAGACTCTTGTGTGGACTACCCAAGCCATTTTGGCCTCCACTGTCCATGTTGCTTCTCTTGGCTCTTTTTTTTTTAAAAAAAAAATATTTATTTATTTGCAAGCAGAGAGAGAGAGAGAGAGAGAGACAGACAGACAGACAGAGAAACTGGGTACATCAGAGCTTCCAGCCTCTGCATAGGACTGGCTCTTCTTTTCCAATGAACTCACCCTCCTTGTGTCCCCTGGTGTCCCTGTGGCATCATCATCACCCCTCCCCCCTTCTCTCTTCGTTCCTTCACTACTTCATGCGGCCACTATCACGCTTTGTTCAGTAAGAATACTCAGCAAGGATGCTCTGGGCTGGGGTGAGAGCTGAGTTGGTAAAGCATCTGTCACCCAAATACAAGGGCCAAGTCTAGATTCCCTGCACACATGTAAATGCTAGCTACGGTGGTGTGCACAAACAACCCAGGGCTCCACAGGAAGATGTGGGTGAGTCTTCAGGGCTTGCTGGCTAGTTACACTAGTGGAATTGGTGAGCTCCAGGCTCAGTGCAAGACCCTGTCTCGAAAAATAAGGGAAGCAGTGATTAAAGAGACACGTATCAACTTCTGACCTACACACTCACACATATACACCAACACCTACACATACAAACACACACACACACACACACACACACACACACACACACACACACGCATGCACGGCACATATGCATGGCAAAAAAAAAAAAAAAAAGAAAGAAAAAAAAAAACCATAAAGCCACATTGCTCCCTTGCCTGTGCCTCTGCTGACTCCACGTCATCCGGTGTTGATCCTCTCCGGCCTGTTCTCTAGAAGCCGCTCTCCCCTCCTGGCTGCTCCGTGCAGCTGCCTACTGTCAGGTCTAAGCTCCTGGACCCCTGAACAATACTGAACAACGCTCTTTTTGAGGGCCTGCAATAGCCTCCTCCACCCATTTCCTGTAAACCAAATTCCATCTATTTTGTGCATAGCTCAAAGCCTGCCCCTTCCTGGAAACACCCTAAGTGCCCCATCTAGCTCAGAACCACCTTCCCACCTGGGCTGGTGTTATGGGTTGAGTCTGAAATGTCTTCCAAGGGCTCGCGTTTGAATGTTCGGCCCCCAGTGGGTAGCACTATTTTGGGCGGCTTGGGCATCTCTGGGAGGTAAGGCCTGGCTGAGTACGTGACTAGGACTACCCTAAGGGAATGCTGTCCCTCCCTGCCTGCCCACTTCCTCTCTTGCTCTCTGCTTCCCAGTCGATGCTACGATCAGTCTCAGCTGCGTGACCCATCCCAGCGCTCGCTCACGCCTTCTCGCCATGATGGACTGAAGCCTCCGAAACCGCGAGCCCCCTTCAGCTATCCCCGTAAGGTACCACGGCAACGCACATGTAACTAACTCCACTAGCTAACTCTCTAAGAACTGCGGGTTTTCCGAATGAGCGGAGGTAATTGTTCCACTTCAGAAGGTGGGAAGTCATGAAGCAAACCGGCAGAGTAAAATAGACCCAGTGAGAAGGACCCCGAAAGGAATTTGGAAGAGAAACAAACATGGCAGGTACAGATGATGGAAAAATCTGAAAAGGGGGATCAGATTCAAGAAGCTTTGGGAAGTCAGATTAAGTAAGACCTAGAGAATCCTGGGACTGGAGGTGTCCTTGGGTTAAGACAAAGGGCTAGACCTGGAGGGATGGGAGGGCGATGCTCAGAGAGGCGTGAACAAGATGGGAACGCCTGCCTTACTCCCTGGCAGGGCCTCTCCCTCCAGGGTCGGTTCAGTGATCAAGGCCTCCCACTTGGCTCGATCTCTTAATGCCATGTTTTTATCCTGCTCTAATCCTTACGGGCTCTGTTGAACTCTACACATATTTACAAGTTCTTGATGGAAGCCTGTCTGCTACCGGCCCCTTTAAGATCCATGAAGGGAAAGGTTGCACCTGCTCCTGTTTCCTCATTATATTTCCAGAACGCAACTCAGTACCCAACACATGGCAAAAATTCCATAAATATTCATCCAAAGGAAGGAATTCAGTTAGCTGTTAGTGAAAATGCCTATCGCCCTGATGCCCCTTCCCTGAAGTCATTTCCACTTGTGGGACAGTGAGGGGATGGGAAATCTAATGTCACTGGCCTCATCCACACACCAACGGGTTCACGGAGCTAAGAAATATTTTCATGGACTCTCATTAGCACCAAACTCAAGAGGCACCTGCTAAAAGTGTTTTTCATGGACAGACAAGAAAGAAAGAATGAAAGAGGGAGGGAGGGAGGAAGAAAAGAAAGACAAGGGGGAAAGAATGCAACAGAGGGAGGGAAAGAGAAAGAGCAAGAGGAAGAAAAAGTGGCCAAGGGTCACGGCAGACTCTCACGAGGTTCACACTGGGCTGGGCTCTCTGGTCTCTCTCAGGATGGCCACCACACATGGCAAATATCCAGGTTGTATCACTGATTTAAACCCATTGCTATACGGGTATGGTAAGGTCACCTTCAACAGCTGCCAAGACACTGACTCCAGCAGGGCCCTGACTTCGGGGCTATTCCCTGGAGCATTACAGCTATACACTTGGCACTCTACTGCTTACCTGCTCAGCAATCTAGAACCCAAAGCCACTACCTGGCCTCCTGCCTACAAGGCCACCTGATGGAGGGCTCCTGAACCTGCGAGTCCACCAGAGTACTTGGGTCCATGGAGCTGCCTCACCAGGCCCCTTCCTGGATCATCTGGTAATGGTTCACAGTGAGTTTCCAGCCCTAGCAGGGCCAGAGGTTGGCTGCATCTCTGCTGTCTTTTCATCTGGGAAAGAAAAATTGCTTACTGCCAATAGGAAAAGCAAGGCTTGATGAATCCCTGTGCCCAATTCTTTTCATACTGAGTCACCTGCAGCCGAGGCTTATCCAGATTTTCCTGGTGTTGGTTACCGGCTTGTACACCACAGACGTCTCTGTAGATGGCCACACCCTGGGGGCAGGTGCTTGTCTCACTGGGCTCATCTGGAGTGATGTGGTAAAACCCACAATTGGCAGCGTAAGGATGAGCAGCAAACCAGAAGGAAGTATGCCCACCACACTTGGCAGACGATGGTACCCTTGTATGATTCAGAGCTTCCTTCCACAAATTGCCGGAAAAAGGAAAGTTACCTAAATGAACTAGGAAAGCAGACAAAAGATGCAGGCAGAAAGTCCTCGGGAAAGTGCAAATGCAAAGTGCGATGTTCCATGCTGCTGGTGGTCAGCACGATATGCGGCTGACACGCCCTCTGGCTCTACCCGATGCCCTCTCCTTCAGGGCCAACTCAGGACACACACTGTCTGTTGAAACAAGTCTCACAGGGAAAGGGCTAAAGAGACAAGAACCCACACTCTGTGATGTTTTGAACCTCTACATCTGGCTCTTTCACTAAAGACTCTTTGCCACAGGCCCTGGCACAGATGTGTGGACTCTGCATCTATCAGCCACCAGGGCACAGCAGGCAAGGGACAGACAGAAAGTCCTGGCTGTAAGACCTAACCATCCTTGTAGCTACAGGGAGCTGAGCAGACACAGGGGTCGGGCCAAGCTCTAGGAGGGGGAGCATGGAACATGCAGAGATTGTAAGGAAAAGCTTAGTGGCCCAGGGCCACTCCACTAGGATGGGGGCAACAGGAGCCCTCAAAAAGAACCATCTCTTCAAAGTGGGCTTGTGGGCCTCTCCTGAAAGGTCAAATTAGAGAAGCTGTGGAATCAAATCAATTCTAGTGATGACCTTGGAGAACAAGGGGAGCGATTCCATGAATCACAAAAGAAAAAAAAAAGGCATGTAGGGAAGGAAAGAGGAGAAGGGGAGGAAGAAATGGAAGAAGGGGAGAGAAGAAAGAAGACAAGGAAGGAAGGAGGAGGAAGAAGGAGGGATGGAGAAATGAAAGAAGGAAAGGAGGAAAAGAGACAAAGAAGCTGTAAGGAGAAGCTTAAGAAGGGAGGAAGAAGGGACAGACAAGGGAAGAAGAAAGTGAGAGGGAGGATGGGCAGGAGAGAGGGAGGGAGGAGGGAAAGAAATGAATGGTTTGTGCATACTATCTTGCTGACTCCCCCCCCCCCCCCAGCCACTCCATGAGGGACTATCATTAGCACCTGCAGAAACTGAATTTCAAATCACTTTCCCAAGGTCATGCAGCAGGGTGAGGGACCTTGCCAATTCATCAAATGCCAGGTTCTGCACTCCAAAGCCTCAGTCCACGTGGTGTATCTCTAAAGTCTGGCCAGGGTGCAGGGCTTGGTCCTAAGGACAAGTGAAGAGACCTGATCCCGTTTACTTTCTCATGGATGCCTTGGAAGCTGCCCTGAGCCTGCTGAGCCCAAGAGCATGGACTCAGACAGCTGCCCTGGAAGGCATCATTGGCAGGTGTGGACGCTATGAGACATGTCAGGTCATGACCCCATCACCTAAAGATGATTCCCAGGGCAGGTACAGTTCTTGAGCATCCCCACGGGTGCCTGGGTGTCCTTAGGAACAACATTATTATTCTCTCTGTGTGTCTGGGTTGATTAATCTAATTTGCACATGTGAATGAGAAGCTGCTCTGATCCAGTTAATATGTTGGGACCGCATCCCAGCTCATTTGCATAGTGGGTCTGGCCAACAGAGGTAGCTCCTATCTCCTGCTGGCCACCCTCCCCAGTCCCGCCTCCCACCAGGCAAATTCTTGCTGAGCAGGCAAATGGTGATCCATGCTGCTGCTTTTAAGTCTTAAAACCCATTAGGAGTGTATTAGCAGACGTGCTGAGAGCTCATTTGAGTAATAAAAATCTTTTTTTGTGTGTAGCTAATAAAACAGAAGAAAGAGAATCAAGAAAGGGAGCAATGTGGAAAGGGAACAGGGCTACCTTCCAGGCATGGTGGTTAAGCATGGAAGGTTGGGGTTTGGCTGTACCAGCATCTGAAAAGGGCTTCTTCCCCTTGGCTCTGTGACTGACAAAGGGAAGAGAATGAGGCGAGGACCTAAAGGAGGCCTTCTCTTCCAGGCAGAGCAGCCATCACCCAGCTGCAGCCAGCAAGGTAGGAGGCACAAGTTACCAGCCCCTAGAGCCCAGAGACCCTCAGCTCATTGGCATGCAAAACGGCCAGTCCGCGGTATGCCTAGTTGTGGCTGTGGGCCCAGAAGTCAGCCGGTAACCTCGTCCAGGTGGTCCTCCATCTGCACGTGCGCATTAGCCTTACTGCTGTTCCCACGTGCAGTCTTTGGGCTGGTGGATTTCCAGTCTGGCACATCTCGGAAGTGTTTCTGTGTCGCTCCACAGGGCAGCCTCAGCTGGTCTGGATGAATGAGCACAGGCCTGTAGAAGGTGCACGGAGGACCAGCTACACAGTCAGTGTCCAACACAAGATGCAAACACAGGACCCCTTGTTGAAACATGACTAAGAACCTCAGGAAGGGAGCTGGGAGATGGCCCAGTGGGTAATGCACTTAGCACGCAAACACGAAGAGCTGAGTATGGATCCCTGCATGTGCATCAAGCGTCCGACAGGGGGCGCTGATGAGGTGGAGGCAGGAGGCTCCTTGGGGCTTTCAGGCTAGCTTACCTAGGCCAATCAGTGAACTATGGGTTTAGTAGGAGACCCTATCTCAAAAAACACAGTAGAAATCAATCAAGTAAGACACCAAATGTTGACCTCTGGCCCCACATGCATCCATGTACTCATGTAAAAAAAACACTTCAAGAGAACAAGCAACAATCAGAAAACCACCAAACCAAGCCCACGGACCTTTGATGCACAAGGGCATGGGTCACATGGTCATGAATCCATGCCAGGCACGGAAGTATTTGTCATTTATGTGTGAGTAGACCCGAGGAGTTGAGGCATAATTTAAGAAAGTCCAAATATGGCAGGTGGCTCATACAGCTCAGACTCCTGGAATCTGCCCGAATGAGCACATTGAAGATGAGGCCTCGGGGGGGGGGGGGCTCCCCTCCCCAGCATGTCCAGCCTGCATGACACTGTCCTATGGCCACAGCTGGCCCCAGAGGTTCTCGTTTCCCCTAATGGCCCATTAAGGCCCCATAAGCCAAGACTTATCTGAGCCCTTTTGTATGAATCCAGAAGAAAAGCTGCAAGGAAATCTTCTTAGGGCTAATCCCTGTGAGGACAGAGGCTAAAACTACAGAGTGCAGAGCCAGAGAAGGAGGCTGCAAATTTGAGAAGATGGGCGGTGGGGAGGGCCTTTGGTGAGAAGACCAATGACCAGATGTTTTTTCAGACAGGCATTTCAAGACCAAACTGTGTCCCAGGTCTGCAGTAAAAAAGTTCTGACCGCATTGGGAGAATGTCTTAACCTCTCTGAAGCTTCCTCCCAAATTCTTTAAAATACACCCAGGCCACCAAATACCCAAGGACATTCACCAGCCTGGTTTACAGTGAGAAACAGAGGAAGATGGAGGTGAAGATGAGATAGAAAAGGAAGCAAGATCAATATTCTTCTGGAAAGAATTCTAAGCCACCCTGGGGGTGCAGGTCTGTCATCCCAGCTCCCTTTGGAGCCAGAGGGTTTACAAGTGCAAGGCCAGCCTGGGAAACCCAGTGAAATCCTGCCTCAAAATAAAAAATATGAAGATGACTGAGGTATGGCTCAGAACTAGAGCACTTGCCTCGCCTGTGAAGGTCCTAGGTTCAATCCCTGGTACCAAAAGAAAGTGAAGGAGAGAGGGAGGGAGAGAAGGATGGAGGGAGGGGGGATATAAGTAGGGAAATAGTATTAGAAATACTAAAATAGATAAGCAAAAGGATAAAAAGATAAGAAAGGAAGACTATGAAAAACACAGATGTCAGAAAGAATTTCAAAGAATTAAGTTTAATAATAATAGCAATGACAACAACAAGAACAACTTGGTTCTGAGGCAATTGGCTAAGGAGATTTCTCAGTGGTTAAAGCACTTACCACAGAAGTGTAAAGACCAGAGTTCATATCCCAGTGCTTGGTGGGCTTGGTGGCCTGTCTGTAATAGCACTGGTGGGGACACAGAGACAGGGAATCCCCAGGCCAAGATCGCTAGCTAGATTAGCTGAATCAGGGAGCTCTGGATTCAAGTGAAAGACCCTGCCTCAGTATATATAATGGAGAAAGATCAAGGAAGGCATCCCACATCGATGTGTGGTCTCCATACTCATGGGGACACATATGTTCCCACATACATAGAAGTACACATAAGCTATACATATATGTACACCACACACACACACACACGCACACCACCCTTTGGTTTTCTAGTCTCAAATAAATAAATGGAAGATTGTTTTAAAATAAGGAATTCGAAGTAGGGCACCGAGGATGTCAATGATAACTGAGGAGGACATGAAGGATGAACTGGCAAAGCAGGGACAAGGAGACAAGGTCACCTGGAGGGCAACTGAAGCAAGAAAATGAAGCAGGTTGGGGAGAAGAGGAAGAAGTGGAAGATGAGGAAAACAGTGTAAGAAAGGGAGGAAGGGCTCGAGAGATGGCTTAGCAGTGAAGGCACTTGCTGGCAAAACCTAAGGACCCAGGTTTGATTCCCCAGGATGCACATAAAGCCTGATACACAAGGTGACGCATGTGTCTGGAGCTGGTTTGCAGTGGCAAGAGGCCCTGGTGTGCCCATTTTCTTTTTATCCATCTGCCTCTTTTTCTCTCCTTCTATCTATTATAAATAAATAAATTCATAAAAGAAAGGGAAGAAGATAGAAGAGATAGAAAATAAATTCTACAAATCTGAAAACTCGACTCAGGAACTTGGCAGGCAAGCTTGAAAAAATATTCGCTAAAGGCATAGATCAAATACTTACACATGATGACAGTACAGACCACAGAAGTGTAATACTGATAGAAGAGATCCAACATATCCATAGAGGAAACATATATAAAGATATAATCAATGAAAACATCCCTGAAATAGAGAGGGCTGCATCTCAAGATCAAACGGGCCCATGAGGTCTCCAAGCATTTTATATATAGCAATCACCTTCCAGACATATTCTCATGAAGTTACTAAACTTCAAGGGAAAAGAATGAATCATATGGGCATCCAGGCAGAAAAACGGAGATAAACAAGAGAGAAATAATTCTGGTCGGCCTCACTCCGATCAATCCATTCTGGCTCTGAGGAGAATTACGGCATAAGAATTGTATACACAGTGAAGCTGTCATTTAAGTATTTAGACAACAGGCAGATGTTCCTGAGCATGTAGAAATTCAGAGAGTACAACACCCGTGAGCCCTGCTTGAAAAAAGTGCTTGACAGTGGACTTCAGCAAAACAAGAGATCAATCAAAATCCTGAACTCTAGAATGTAAAATTTGTGGTAAAAAGATCAGTGGCAAGTGGTAAATCCTATTAAATATGGAGCTAGCATGACACAGCCCTGCACAGGACAGAAGAAATAAATGTTATAGACACTTATCAAACTTTTAAAAAGTTAATTTTAGGGATAGAGGGAATTGCTTAGTGGTT
Organism: Jaculus jaculus; assembly: GCF_020740685.1. Taxonomy (NCBI): domain Eukaryota; kingdom Metazoa; phylum Chordata; class Mammalia; order Rodentia; family Dipodidae; genus Jaculus; species Jaculus jaculus. The sequence continues at coordinate 71,170,332 of NC_059106.1, read as the reverse complement.
AAAGCATTGGCCTGCAAAAGCAAAAGGACCCAGGTTTGATAACCCCAGGACCCACATTAGCCAGGTGCACAAGGGGGCACATGCGTCTGGATTTTGTTTGTAGTGGCTAGAGGCCCTGGCGCACCCATTCTCTCTTTCTCTCTCTCTCTCTCTCTCTATATATATATATATATCAAATAAATAAATAATTAAATAATTTTTTTAAAGATGATTTTAAAAAGTTAACTTTAAATTTCCAGGAAAGGAAGGTTGAAGAAATAAGGACAACATAAACATAATATCTTTCCAAGAACAATGTTAATAAATGCCATAATAATAATAATGATGATGATGACTGCACCTTTGTAATGTGCCCTTCACACTTAGAAGTATATTTTAGGAATTACTGTCTACTTATGTGAAGGTGCTTTCAACTTTTCTTTAAGTTTTCTCCATCTGCTGAAGTAAAATTTTCAAAACTAAAAACAAAGTGGAAGCCATACACCTACCAATCCACCTTTCTCTAATCCAAGTTCCTCTCAGCTGGGACACTGGGTTATTATCGTCCTACTGTAGCTAGACCCATAGGGTAATATTCTCAACATGTTAACAGTGTCTCACTTTTGGATGGTCAGAATGGTGTTATGATTACAAAATGTTTTGTACTTACATTTTTATTATACTGCTTGTGTGTTGATAGTAGATGTGACCTATTTAAAAAGACTAAAAACTATTATGCCTTCTTCCATGCTCAATTGGTAGTTTCTGACCAAAAGGCCCCATCTGTGGTGCTGGCAGACACTGGCTCTGGGGTTCTAGGAGGCCACCCTCCCCCAGTGTTAGGGTTTGAAACAGGAAATTTTCCCCAGAGGCTTGTGTGTTTGAACATGGTTCTCAGTTGGCGGTGCTGTTTGCTCCCACCATAGAGCTCAGAGACACTGCAGTGGCCAGGCCTTTCCTACCCATGAAGGACTATAGCCCCTGAACCCTGGGCGCAAATAAACCTTTCCTCCTTTAACTTGCTTCTGCCAGGTCACCAATGATGTGGAAACTAACTAATACAATCTGTCTCTTGATCTCTGGGTGCCTCATTTTCTCCACTGTCAAATGGGGACAATACTAGAATGAATAGTCCTCACCTGAGAGACGAGCTGTAAGGAGCAAGTAAGATAATGATCGTAAAATGCCAGGGCAACATTAGTGCTTAATAAATGTTTATTCTCACAGTGGCCACCCAGTCTCATCGCATGCTAATTACCAGTAATTTGCATGCTGCTTCCTAGTCCACACATAAATTCAAATTTTCCCTGTGTTCTTTGGGGAAGAGTTTGCCGATTGTTGTCTTTAGGCCTTCAACTGTTGTTAGGCAGAGCTGTTATTAAACAAATAATTAACAAAGGACCTAATCTCATGTATGGGGATTTGGTTGCTAAATGAACATTGCCACATAAACACACTCCTGTTCCATCTGTTAACCAAAAAAAGAAAATTAAAAAAAAATACATCTTATGTGTTCCAAAAGGGTACAGGTAAATAAATGTATGGGTCATACTCATGCATGTATGTGCATGTGTGCACTGGTGTGTGCTTGTGGAGGCCAAGGATTGATGCCAGGCAGGGGTCTTCACCCAGTCATCTTCCACCTTACTCTTTTTGTTTGTTTGCTTGTTTTTTTCAAGGTAGGGTCTCGCTCTAGCTTTAGCTCAGGCTGACCTGGAATTCACTATGGAGTCTCAGGCTGGCCTCAAACTCAAAGTGATCCTCCTACTTCTGCCTCCCGAGTGCTGGGATTAAAGGCGTGTGTTGCCATGCCTGGCTGTGTCCCCACGCCCAGCTTCACCTTACCCTTGGGACAGCGCCTAGAGCTCCCTGCTTCAGCTAGTCTAGCAGGCCAGTAAGCCCAAGGTATCCTCTGGTCCCCGTGTCCTCAGCACTGGGATTCAAGGGCAATGCTACCACCTCTGGCATCTTGCATGGATGCTGGGGGCCTGAACCCAGACCCTCATGTTCATGGGGCAAGCACTTTTCCCAATGAGCCATCTCTCCAACCCTGGGCTACATTTTCACAGTGGGCTAAGTGAGGGAGAGGATAGGAGTGGTTCCCTAATGGACAAAAACAGATTTCCAAGATGGTCACCCTGGGTTTTGTACTATACCAGTGAAGGTACTCAAGTCCAGGGTACACCCCTGACTCTGCTCACCAGCCCTTTCTGCTTTCCTTTCCCCTGGGGTACCCTAGCCCAAGCTCCTTAGGGACTAGAGAAAAATAACCCCTAAAAGCAACGAAATCCATTGGAGTCACATCCACCTTCGGGTATTACGACAGAAAAGGATCATCTCCGAGAACAAGTACTCTTGGTTCCTGGAGGCAAGACCGAAGCTTTAGATTTCCACGAGATAATATTCCTCTGTGGGAACTTGCTTTTGTGCCTTACTGTCATTGCTTTTTACAAGGTGACTAATAAATAATCCCCATTACACAAACACAGCCTGCATCCATCATGTCCTGACTGCAGGCACTGAGGGACAATCCCTAATGGGCAATAATAATAGCTACCATTTATTGATTGGATGCCAGGTGCCAGGCACTGGGCTCAGCATCCTCACGTTTTGTATTCTTGGAAGGATGCAGTCCCTCCTCTGCCCCAGCCTTTCCGGCAGACCCAGCTGAGTCTCCCTTTGTGGGGCCATGCCCAGACATATCCCCTACTGGGAGAGGTTCTCCTGCATGTGCAGAGCTCAGGCACCAGAACAGATCACCTGCTCTGGTTGTCCTCTGTCACTCCAGTGGTCTACACCAGACTGGGATCCCTTCAGGAAGAAGTGGTCAGAGTCAAGTCTCTGATAAGAGATTGGTTCTAAGTCTTTCTGGCCAATCCAAGTGGACAGCTCTGGTTTTTGTGGGCTCAGCACGTGTCTTTGCATTGGAGAATGGCCCTGCCCCATCCCATTTGGTTCTGTACACAGATTGCCAATCAATGCCCTCCCTGACTTCTCCACACATGTGACTATCAGAAATAACAGCTGTGCTACCATTCTCATGACTACAGCCAAACACCTGACCAAAGCCACTTAAGGAGGAATGTCTACTTCTGTTCATGGTTCAGAAGATACAGTCCACCACAGTAGGGAAGGCATGGCACCTGGAGAGGGTCAGTTTGTGGTGGAGGGAACGTGCAGCAGCAGCTTTGCATATGGTACTGACCAGGAAGCAGAGAGCCAGACATGCAATGGGGTGGGCTGTAACCTTCAAAGGCCCACCCTGACTAAGTCACCTCTACCAACATGGCTTCTCTCCCAAAGGCTTCACAATCTCTGCAGACAACACCATAAACCAGAGATCAAGCATTCAAACATATATTCCAGTGAGGCAATTTCCCATTTAACTGGTGACAGTATTCCATCCCCCAACCTAGCCCACTGTGACTTCTCCATGGTGTGGCACATGACTGGAGCTTGACCAGTGCCAATTTTTCCATGACTTATGATATATGATGTTAGGATAAAAATGCTCTCTCTCTTCCTCTAGGGTCAGGGGAGCTAAAAGGCCCAGCACAGGTCTTTGTTGGCACAAGAAAGAGACCAAGCAGAACTGAGGACATGCAATATTGAGCACATCAATGTTCTGTCATTGAGGAATGGGAAGAGCATGTGGACTCTGGCACGTCCTTAATGATGGAGGACACGAGACCTCCAGCCCTTCCTTGATGATGGAGGAGGACACGAAACCTCCAGCCCTTCTCTGATGATGGAGGAGGACACGAGACCTCCAGCCCTTCCCTGACGATGGAAGAGGACACGAGACCTCCAGCACTTCCCTGATGATGGAGGAGGACACGAGACCTCCAACACTTCCCTGATGATGGAGGAGGACACGAGACCTCCAGCCCTTCTTTGATAATGGAAGAGGACACGAGACCTCAAGCCCTTCCCTGATAATGGAGGAGGACACGAGACTCCAGCTCTTCCTTGATGATGGAAGAAGACACGAGACCTCTAGCCCTTCCCTGATGATGGAGGAGGACACGAAACCTCCAGCCCTTCCCTGACGATGGAGGAGGACACAAGACCTCCAGATCTTCCCTGATGATGGAGGAGGACACGAGACCTCCAGCCCTTCCCTGATAATGGAGGAGGACACGAGACCTCCAGCACTTCCCTGATGATGGAAGAGGACACGAGACCTCCAGATCTTCCCTGATGATGGAAAAGGACACGAAGCCTCCAGATCTCCCCTGACAATGGAGGAGGACATGAGACCTCCAGCTCTTCCTTGATGATGGAAGAAGACACGAGACCTCCAGCCCTTCCCTGATGATGGAGGAGGACACGAGACCTCCAGCCCTTCCCTGACGATGGAGGAGGACACGAGACCTCCAGCCCTTGCCTGACGATGGAGGAGGACACGAGACCTCCAGCCCTTCCCTGATGATGGAAAAGGACACCAGACCTCCAGCCCTTCCCTGATGATGGAAAAGGACACCAGACCTCCAGCCCTTCCCTGAGGATGGAAGAGGACAAGAGACCTCCAGCCCTTCCCTGACGATGGAGGAGGACACGAGACCTCCAGCACTTCCCTGATGATGGAAAAGTACACGAGACCTCCAGATCTTCCCTGATGATGGAGGAGGACACGAGACCTCCAGCCCTTCCTTGATGATGGAGGAAGACACGAGACCTCCAGCACTTCCCTGATGATGGAGGAGGACACCAGACCTCCAGCCCTTCCTTGATGATGGAAGAAGACACGAGACCTCCAGCCCTACCCTGATGATGGAAAAGGACACGAGACCTCCAGCCCTTCCCTGATGATGGAAAAGGAAACAAGACCTCCAGCCCTTCCCTGAAGATGGAAGAGGACACGAGACCTCCAGCCCTTCCTTGATGATGGAGGAGGACACGATACCTACAGCCCTTCCCTGACAATGGAGGAGGACATGAGACCTCCAGCTCTTCCTTGATGATGGAAGAAGACACGAGACCTCTAGCACTTCCCTGATGATGGAGGAGGATACGAGACCTCCAGCCCTTCCCTGACGATGGAGGAGGACACAAGACCTCCAGATCTTCCCTGATGATGGAGGAGGACACGAGACCTCCAGCCCTTCCCTGATAATGGAGGAGGACACGAGACCTCCAGCACTTCCCTGATGATGGAAGAGGACACGAGACCTCCAGATCTTCCCTGATGATGGAAAAGGACACGAAGCCTCCAGATCTCCCCTGACAATGGAGGAGGACATGAGACCTCCAGCTCTTCCTTGATGATGGAAGAAGACACGAGACCTCTAGCCCTTCCCTGATGATGGAGGAGGACACGAGACCTCCAGCCCTTCCCTGACGATGGAGGAGGACACGAGACCTCCAGCCCTTCCCTGACGATGGAGGAGGACACGAGACCTCCAGCCCTTGCCTGACGATGGAGGAGGACACGAGACCTCCAGCCCTTCCCTGACGATGGAGGAGGACACGAGACCTCCAGCCCTTCCCTGATGATGGAAAAGGACACCAGACCTCCAGCCCTTCCCTGAGGATGGAAGAGGACACGATACCTACAGCCCTTCCCTGATAATGGAGGAGGACATGAGACCTCCAGCCCTTCCCTGATGATGGAAAAGTACACGAGACCTCCAGATCTTCCCTGATGATGGAGGAGGACACGAAACCTCCAGCCCTTCCTTGATGATGGAGGAAGACACGAGACCTCCAGCACTTCCCTGATGATGGAGGAGGACACCAGACCTCCAGCCCTTCCTTGATGATGGAAGAAGACACGAGACCTCCAGCCCTACCCTGATGATGGAAAAGGACACGAGACCTCCAGCCCTTCCCTGATGATGGAAAAGGAAACAAGACCTCCAGCCCTTCCCTGAAGATGGAAGAGGACACGAGACCTCCAGCCCTTCCTTGATGATGGAGGAGGACACGATACCTCCAGCCCTTCCCTGATAATGGAGGAGGACACGAGACCTCCAGCCCTTCCCTGATTATTGAAAAGGACACAAGACCTCCAGATCTACCCTGATGATGGAGGAGGACACGAGACTTCCAGCCCGTCCTTGATGATGGAGGAGGACATGAGACCTCCAGCCCTTCCCTGATGATGGAGGAGGACACGAAAACTCCAGCCCTTGCCTGATAATGGAGGAGGACACGAGACCTCCAGCCCTTGCCTGATGATGGAGGAGGACACGAGACCTCCAGCCCTTGCCTGATGATGGAGGAGGACACGAGACCTCCAGCCCTTCCCTGATGATGGAGGAGGACACGAGACCTCCAGCCCTTCCCTGATGATGGAAGAGGACACGAGACCTCCAGCCCTTCCCTGATGATGGAGGAGGACACAAGACCTGCAGCCCTTCCCTGGCGATGGAAAAGGACACAAGACCTCCAGCCCTTCCCTGATGATGGAGGAGGACATGAGACCTCCAGCCCTTCCCTGACGATGGAAAAGGACACGAGACCTCCAGCCCTTCCCTGATGATGGAGGAGGACACGAAAACTCCAGCCCTTGCCTGATAATGGAGGAGGACACGAGACCTCCAGCCCTTGCCTGATGATGGAGGAGGACACGAGACCTCCAGCCCTTGCCTGATGATGGAGGAGGACACGAGACCTCCAGCCCTTGCCTGATGATGGAGGAGGACACGAGACCTCCAGCCCTTCCCTGATGATGGAGGAGGACATGAGACCTCCAGCCCTTGCCTGATGATGGAAAAGGACACGAGACCTCCAGCCCTTCCCTGATGATGGAGGAGGACACGAGACCTCCAGATCTTCCCTGATGATGGAGGAGGACACGAGACCTCCAGATCTTCCCTGATGATGGAGGAGGACACGAGACCTCCAGCCCTTCCCTGATGATGGAGGAGGACACGAGACCTCCAACCCTTCCCTGACGATGGAGGAGGACACGAGACCTCCAGCCCTTCCCTGATGATGGAGGAGGACATGAGACCTCCAGCCCTTGCCTGATGATGGAAAAGGACACGAGACCTCCAGCCCTTCCCTGATGATGGAGGAGGACACGAGACCTCCAGCCCTTCCCTGATGATGGAGGGGGACACGAGACCTCCAGATCTTCCCTGATGATGGAGGAGGACACGAGACCTCCAGCCCTTCCCTGATGATGGAGGAGGACACGAGACCTCCAACCCTTCCCTGACGATGGAGGAGGACACGAGACCTCCAGCCCTTCCCTGATGATGGAGGAGGACACGAGACCTTCAGCCCTTCCTTGGGGAGTTGCTGGCAGTTAATAGTTGCTGAGGGAGTAGGAGATATTTTCTTCAATGGTGTAGCCTGGAGTTGAAGACTGGAAGGTCGCATGTGCTCTGGATAAATAACCCCTCACTCATGCTCATCCAATCAGCCCAAATTAAACACAGTGAGACACACACATTCATGCATGAGCACGCATGCACATGTGCACGCACATACACATGCAAAAACATGGGGTTCAGTAGAAGAGGAATAGGGAGGGAGGACAAGAGAAGTTAATGGCAGAGGATTGTTCTAAAATACATTATATACATGTATAAAAATGATCAGTTAATAAAAAGTGGGTTGGGGCTACAGAGATTGCTTAGTGGTTATGGCACATGCCTGTGAAGCCTACAGATCCAAGTTCAATTCTCCAGGTCCCATGTAAGCCAGATGCACATGGTAGTACATGCATCTGAAGTTCCTTTGCAGTGGCTAGAGGCCCTAGTATGCCCATTCTGCCTCTGTCTTTGTCTTCCTCCCTCCCTCTCTCCCTCTCAGTCCTCTAATAAGTAAAATAAAATAAAAAAGTGGGCTGATGAATAGGGGCCCAATAAGACTGGGCTCAGTTGTTCCTAAAGCCATCTATCCTTGAGGTGCTCTGGAATTAAGTCAATAGATCCCCTTTGGTTTTCAAGTTTCTTTGCAGGCCCTCTCTCTCATGCACCACCAAAAGCCATCATGGAAGTAGGCTAAAGACATTTCCACTGGAATCTGGCCAACTCACTGGAGTATTAGGAGCCCTGGCTTTATCTAGTAATCATGAGTTTCTTTGCCATCTTTGTTTTTTGAATATATGGCATATTTCCTTGATTCAAGCATGCCATCAATAACAACATGCACTGCCAATTTAACTAGATTCTTTTGGGAAGAAAAAGAAGTGAAAAGACACAGCCCAAACTGCATTCATGGACTGTAAAATCTGCTTTGATTTTGAAAGGGTTAAACTAGAGTGGGAAATGTAGGAGGACAGCAAGGGCATCTTGGAATCAAAGAGAAATGGGGTTCCTCCAGGGCGCCTTGTAGGAACAGATGGTGTAAGTTAGGGTCTAGGTCTTCCTGTGGCCTGTTCAAATGCTATCGTAATTCCATCCAATTGATCATCTTCCAATGGCTCCTATGTCTCAGAGCATGATGTGATTCTGAGAGAGGGTTCCATATCTGGCTCTGGGAACCCTCAATCCATTCTGGGTGTAGCAGAGACAGCCCAGGGCCTGCTGCTGCTTATTGCTCATTTGCCAATTATCTCTGAAGACAGTGGACACAGGAAGACTGCAATAGGGGCAACATCTCCCACCACTTCCAATCAATGGCTCTTTATACTGACATGAAAAAACCATGAGCCAAGTCCCGCTTAGGGAAAATGATCTCTCAATAGGAAGGCCAACTAGATGTGAGATGGAGAAATCTCAGAATTTAGAACAATAAAACACGCTGGACCAAGCACATCTGTTTTGGGAGACCTCTGCCTCAGCCAAGAGCCAGGGAGAAGATGAAAGTTTTTCTTCACTCTGGAGACAGGGTACATGTTCACTTCTGGATAGGGTATTTTTGTGGGCATACATGTTTGTATGAGTGTGTGGGCATGCATGTGTACATGCACATATGTGTTCATGTGTGTGGAGGCCTGATGTAAACACATTCTCCCTTATTCTCTAAGACAGGGTCTCTCACTGAACATGGAGCTCAGTGGTTGGGGTAGTCTAGCTAACTGACAAGCCTCATCAATCTTCCACCTCCTCAGTGCTGGGGTTACAGGCGTGTGTGGTCAGTCTGGCATCTTATACAGGTACCGAGGATCTGAACTTAGGTCCTCATGCTTGTGTGGCAAGCACTTCACCCAGCGAGCCATCTCCTCAGCCCTGGCTTGGGTATTTTATGGGGCCACCTCTGAGGGAGAAATAGAAATAGTGACTGTAGGAGAGGATTTATAGGAGAGGTGTGGGGGAAAAGCTGACTATAAAATGCCCCTAGGGCTGGAGAGATGGCTTAGCAGTTAAAGCACATGCCTATGAAGCCTAAGGACCCAGGTTCGATTCTCCAGGTCCCACGTAAAGCAGATGCCTAAGGTGGCACATGCATCTAGAGTTCGTTTGCAGTGGCTGGAGGCCCTTGCATGCCTGTTCTCACTCTCTCTCTCTCGCTCTCTCTCTCTCTCTGTCTCTAATAAATAAATACAAATAAATAAAATGTTTTCAATGCCCCTAACATGGCACTGCTGAGAATCTTTCTGATTCCTTATATGGCTGATCCAGGACACCTTTAAGCGGAGGTGTATTTCACGCAGACACTGTTGGTTCTATCTATCTTGCCCAGGCTCTAACTTGCTGAAGAGAACACAGTTTTCATGTAAAGGAATAGATCAGAAGGTAGACTCCACATTGGCTGTGTGGCCACAGACCAGTATGATGGATCAAGGGACTCATGCCCTGGGCCGGGGTGGTGGGGGTTATTGCCTTACCCACCTCACCAGGTCAGCCAAGTTGACCAGTCAGCTTCCTGCTTCAGTTTTATTTACTGCTGTTGCAACTCCTCCACACCAGAACAGTATCTGAATTCGCTCAGCAAGCATGGGACCCCAGTGCTCTGCTGAGCTCAAGAATTTTTCTTCCATGGAAGGCTCCTCCCTCTCTAATGGCACTTAAGACTTAAAATCCACTTGATCCTAGGCAGCATCCTTCCCAGGGACAAACATAAGTCATGCATACCATCCCAGTGTCATACCTTCTGCCATGCTGTGATGCCCAAAGTCAAGATGAAAAAAGTAGCACTGCACCACCAATCCTTTCATCCAGTCCTAGGCAGACATCACTAGGTGATTTCTGCACTCTTCCTCAACAAGTCTAGCTTGGCCCAAATACGTGGTTCTTAGTAGCCACACCAAAGTGCCTGATCAATACTGGTAATGATGCAAGATGAAATCCATTTGCCCTCTGCCAGGCCCTTGTATCAGCATATACTTAGCTTCAGTCCTTTAAGGCCTCAGCTCACCTTGATTCATCACTAATCCATCCTGGTTTCAAGGCAAATCACATCCTGAGGTATTTTTGCACAAGGACAGCTTTAGAGAATTCCTGCCAGACTTCATCTAACATCCCTGATCCCTAAGTCACTGAATAAAAATCATGCTTCCTAGGAGAGAACTGCTATGTATTATGCTTGGAGAGTGCTGTGGTCTCTAGACCCTATATACTACTACTGCTTTTTAAAAGATTTTTATTATTAGTTACATATGTGAGAGAGAGGGAGGGAGAGAGAGAGAGAGAGAATGGGCATATCAGGGCCTCTAGCCATCGCAAACAAACTCAAGACACATGTGCCACCTTGTGCATCTGACTTACATGGGTCCTGGGGGATCGAACCTCGGTCCTTTGGTTTTGCAGGCAAGCGCCTTAACCACTAAACCATCTCTCCCGACCATACTACTGCTCTTATTACTTCAAGAACTTCAACCAAGGGCTACTGACAGACCAACTGGCCATACCCTACCCAGATCTCATTACCTGACCTTCTCACCTCCGGTTGCCCCCACCCTCCAGACAGCTTCTGGGGGAGCAGTTCCTGTGCCGCCAAACACAAAGGACCACACAGCAGCACCTGAGCTTGCACAGGCTCAGGAAGAATTGTTCTAAACACATCACTCACACCTTTGTTTTGCAATGCCTGTCTATCTTACTCGGTCATGAGCTCCTAGGGGCCACCAAAGGCCCTGGTCCTGCAGGTCCTCATTCTTCTATTCATCCCAGTGAACAGAGGAAGGTGCCACAGCTTATCTGTAGTACTGACTCAGGACATCTGTGTGCCCTGCCTCTCCCTCTGTCAGTCTCCACCACATGTGGGGGCAGAAAAGGTGCAGTCACCCCAAGGTGCCCCAGGTCTGGGACAGCATAAGCTGTCAAGGAGACAGAAAGTGCTGAAGAGGAAGGTGAGCGTCCCCCAGAGCAGGTCGGCTGGCCTGGTTGCTCAGCATGGAAAATGGCACTTCCACTAGGCACTTGAATATCCTCCTCCAGGGGCAGACTGCCAGCTCTCGGTTTGCTGACGATCTGCGTATAGTTTAGAAAAAGGCAGAGCTACTGGACCACCAGGATATCCTGGAGCCCTAAAAGAAGACTGTAGAGACCGCACCCAGAATGACATCCAAGATGATATTCAGGAAATGCCTTGCCCCGGCCCAAGACTTTCCCAGTCTCTCCAGGATTCAGGTACCTCTGAGCATCAGGCCAAACCACTGCGCTCTGGACTTGACTTGCTCTGGAGCAAACCCACCGGGAGCACTCCCTGGACTCTCAGGTAGTACTTACTCCGTCCTTAGGCAGTGCGCCCCTGGCCCTGAGGGAGCATGCAGGGTGTGTTACTCCACCTGACCTCAGTGAATAAGGTGCAAAACAGAGCTATGGCCAGGAGACAATAGCTCTGAGGAGGAGTTGGGCCAAGATCCTTGCAGAGGCTGGGATGAAGCCAAGGGCTTGAGCCTGGCTTCCTCTGACCCCTGCTGGTGAACCCTTTGGCCCTCCACCCTAAACTGGTACTGCATTTCAGGGAGAACATGGGTATACATTGCTGGAAAGGATATAAATCTTACCAGAAAGCAATGTGAAAGCCACATACCAAAAGTCTTTGACACAGTCATGCCCTTATGGTTTTATTCGAAGGGAACAGTCAGATGCAACCCAATGATCATGTACAGGAATTTTTCACCATGTATCAACACTATGTATGAGAATCATTCATTCATTTGACATTATGTATCAGAAAAAAAGTGGAAATAAACTAAATTTTTAAACACAGTAATCGTTAAATAATTATAGCAATATAAAGGTGCTTTATATAAAGATAAACATATATATATATATATATTTATATATTTAATTGGATGCATACAATGCCTAGTGGGACACATGGTGCTATATTAAATGTGACTATATATGGGGGGTCGAATAACAAATGATTTTAATTTTCTTCTTTGTGACTTTGTAACTTTCCCATAATGTCCCCAGGAACATGTTAAATGCAAGATAAGACATGTGGTCTTGAAATAAGAATGTGCTTACCCAAGTCCAGTTGCCAAACTACAGGGTTTTTTTCTTTTTTTTTTTTTTTTTCCCCCTTTGGTTGTTCGAGGTAGGGTTTCACTCTAGTCCAGGCTGACCTGGAATTCACTATGTAGTCTCAGGGTGGCCTCGAACTCATGGTGATCCTCCTACCTCTGCCTCCCGAGTGCTGGGATTAAAGGCGTTCACCACCATGCCCGGCTTGTTTGTTTTGTCAGTTTTAAAATATTTAATTTATTTTAGAGAGAGAGAGGATATGAATGGCACACCAGGGCTCTTACCACTGCAAATGAGCTCCAGACACATGCACCACTTGGAGCATGTGGTTTTATGTGGGTACTGGGGAACTGAACCCAGACCAATAGGCTTTGCAAGAAATGCCTTTAACTGCAGAGCCATCTCCCCAGCCCAGACTATAGTTTTGAGTTTGAGTCACTTAACTCTTTGAAAAGCCTGGAGGTGTCACTTAGACCAACAAGGAGACAGTGTATTATCAAGTATGCAAAAGCAAGGAGGGAGTCTCAAACTTGCTCCATGTCCGCACTCTCTATCAGTGTGGCCTCTAAAGCCCAGAGCTGCACCTGGCACTCCATGTTCACACCCATATTCCTCCATGTTCCCTCAATGAGCCTTCCATTGCCATGAAAAGAGCAAGAATTTTCACCACCTCCCTTGCCCCAGCTACCCCCCGCCCGGCCCTACTGAAGTGTAAGGCTGTTCCCAACTGGAAATCCCCAGGCTTTCTAGCACGCCACATTGCTCAGCGACCCAAGGCTAAACTGTCACCCTGGCCCCAGCTCATCCTCCGCTTTGCGCAACATCTACAGAGGCCGCATTTTTCTCACTGCACTTGCCTCTGAGCTGCTCCCTGAGGGCAGGGGTGTTTGGCGGCTTTGCTCACTGCTTCCAGAACAGAGTCGCAATTTGTACTTAGCACATCACAGCAGCTGTTCAATAAGCACCTGTTGGATGAACGAATGGCTGTCTCTCAGATGCATACACCTCCATACACAAAGACAATAGCAAAGCCCAGTCTGCGCCTTTTCATCTGAACAGCCAGGGCTTGAGACGAGACACTTCTACCTGTCTCTCCCGAGCTTGTCTATGTTTCCCAGTAGCCATGCTTTCCAGTGCGAAGTTCCTGCCTCTGAATGCATTTGCCTCTCCAGGTCTGAAGTCTGTACTTCTATAAATAAAGCCATGTGATATTCGGCTCAGGTTATGTGCATAGCCATTTTTTTTCCCCAAGTGTTACCTTTGTGGTTCATTTTAGTCTTGGTTTACTTTTTAACCATGAATTGTCTGCATTGATGTTTTAATCACACTATGCCAACACAGCCATAAAGAGGAACCCTTTAAAGTCACCCACAAGCTCACCACTCTCTGTGTCAAATGTCTCCCTTTTTTTAAATCTCTATATAGTCCCTGTCCATATAGGACTTCTTTCATGACTGTAATAAACACAAGGAACCAAATTTGCACTCTGCTTTCTTTCCCACTGAAAATCATTTCCTAAACATCTTTCTATATTACCCAGTAATGCTATTATAATTTTAAATGGCTACATCAATCCATTAGGTAGAGACACTATAATTTTCCTAGCCATTCCCATATTGTTGGACATTTTTATAGTTTCCAATTTTTCATCATTATAAATAATGCTGAAATCAACACTCTCACACACATAACTTTCATCTTCTGTTGAATTATTTTGGTAGGATCCATTCCCAGGAGGGGAATTAGTGGGTCAAACGCCATGAGCATTTTATGACTCTTGATATATACTGTCAAGTTGGAGTCCCCAAAGACTCGTTTACACTGACACCAGTCCTGGGCCAGCGTGCCCATGTCTGCACAAGTGTCCCAGAACCGTGTTGCATCCTCCAAAGTTTGGAGGCTAATTTAACAGGGATAAAGTACCACTTTTAATGTTTTTGGTTTGTTATGCTTTGCTTTGCTTTGGGACCTACAGGGCTAAGGATGGGATGCAAGGCCTTGTGCCTACTAAGCCAGTACTTCAGCTGAGCCACAGCCCACCGCCCTGTTGCTGTTTCAATCCCAAAAAGCCGTGTACTTGTACTTCATGGCCCTGTCTCCTCAACTTTGAACCCTGCATATCTTTGTGACCGCATTCTAAGGGTCCTTTAAAAAATGCACGGATTCTCTGCCAGGTCTGGTGGTACATGCCTTTAATGCCAGCACTTGGGAGGTGGAGGTAGGAGTTCGGGGCCAGTCTGTGACTACATAATGAATTCTAGGTCAGCCTGGGCTAGAAGGACACTCTACCTCTAAAAAACAAACAAACAAACAAAAGGCAAGGATTGTGCCTTGTTGCGAGCCTAGGGGTATTACTCAACTCCCGAACTTATTGGCTATTTCTTGCTGTTTTACATATTTATATTTTCGTTTTGTAGAAATTCTATATATAAATATCTGCTGATGACACCACCCCACTGTCAGCATGATTAAAGTACAGCCTGACACTGCTCCCTGTTACAGCAGCATCTCCTGATGTCACCACCCCACTGTCAGCATGTTTAAAGTACAGCCTGACACTGCCCACCACTGTCAGCATGTTTAAAGTACAGCCTGACACGGCTCCCTGATACAGCAATATCTCCTAGTGACACCACCCCACTGTCAGCATGTTTAAAGTACAGCCTAACACGGCTCCCTGTTACAGCAGCATCCTTGATTTTCATCAAATGCCTCATTTTATGTGACATCTCTGCCTTCCTTTCTGTGGGCTGGAGTCGAGCGGCCTGAATTCAAGTCTGCCTTCTCCCTTTCCTTGCTATGTGACCTGAAGCAAGTTACTCCACCATTCTGCATCTCATCTCAAGCAGGGAGACCTTGGAAGTGCCCACCGCACAGGTTGTTGTGAGGTTTAAGGGTCAACATGAGGCTCTTTGATAAGCAGCTGGTGCCTGGTGGGAACTCAGGCAGTGCCAGCTGCCATTGCCACCTTCCCAGTCACCGTCACCTCAAGCACTGCCTGCTCCACCTTCACCACAGTTTTAAGCATGAGTTCTGGGGTTCTGCTTTGCCCATCATGCCCAGGACCCCATCTCAGCCCTTCAGCACTTGCTCAGCACTCCCGGGGTGAGCGCGTTCTGTCAGCTACAGCCAGCGATGGACTGTGCAGGACAGGCCCGGGGCTCACAGGCATCCATGTTTGAAAGCCATGCCATTCCTCATGCAGACGGTGCCTGGCCTCCATGGCACACATCCCCCTACCCCTCCTGGCCATGAGGCAGTGGCATGGGGAACTTGCCCTGGGTTGTCTCCCCTGGCCCTGGCTCGGGTCCCAGGCTTGTGAGGTCCAGACCTGTTCTGTGCTGGCTATGACTCTGCTCCTCTCCCTGTGGACTGGCACTGTCTTTAAATCAGATGTCTTTAAAGCAGAGATCTCATTGCATCGCTTCCCTGCCCAGGACCCTTTGGGGGCTGCCCTTTGCTATGAAGGGAACCCAAATACTACCCAAGCCCTGGGGCGTGGTCCTGGGCCTGCTTAAGCCTAGCTCTGGCTGCATTGCTTGCTCTCCTCTACTTTTCCTTAGTAGCTCAAACACTTGGGCTTTCTGGTCTCTGGCTTTGAATTCACTCAGTGACTAAATATCAACTGAGCTTCCCAGGTGAGCAGGTCCTGATCATGGCCTGGGGAGGCGGCAGAGCAACAAACAATACCACTGTACAAAGGACAGAGGCCCCAAGTACAAGGAACCCACTTTCTGACAAGCAGCTGAGCAATGAACAAATGAACACATAGTCCTCTGTCCCAGGGAGTCAGGGAAAGATGGGCTAGAGAGGCTCCAGGTGGGGTCAGGACAGCCCTCCAGGCTACAGGATGTTAGAGCAGAGGCCTGGGTAAGAAAAAGGGAGCTATGGGGCTACCAGGCAAAGTGGTACGGATCAGGAGAACAGAATGCAGGAGGAGCTGAGCTCCAGCACCACACAGAAACTAACTTCCAGCTCATTGTCAAGCTAAGCTATGCTACTCCGCCAGGATGAATGTATGACGGTCTAGGGGAGAAATGAGAAGCAGACAGAAGGAAGGGCCACATAGGAGGAGAACAAAACCATCGACTGTAAGGCAGGGTCCCCTGAAACAACTGCCATAGAAGGGCCAAGACTAGAGACCTTAGGCACTGGGTGAGGCCTGGCGTCATACTATTAGCCTAGAAGACTAGTGTTCACACTCTTCCTGTGGGATAAGGAAAAAGGGGATGGACAGCCACACTGGGCAAGCACATGCATGCAACAGTGGAGTACAAGGGAAGAACACAGAGGTGGTCTGTTCATGTCATAGCTCTACACCAACGCCTCCCTCCTAACATAGGGAGCGCTTCTCTCTCTCTCTCTCTCTCTCTTTCTTCCTTCCTTCCTTCCTCCTCTCTTCTCCCCTCCCCTCCCCTCCTCTCCTCTCCTCCTCCTCTCTCTTTCTCTCTTTCTTCCTTCCCTCCTTCTTTCCTTCCTTCCTCCTCTCCTTTCCTCTCCTCTCCCCTCTTCTCCTCCTCCTCCTCCTCTCTCTCTCTCTTTTTCTTTCTTTCTTTCCCAGAGGTAGATGTCAGATGTACCCTTCAACTTTCCACTTTATTTGAGACAGGGAATCCCATGGAACCTGAAACTCACCAATTTGGCTAGAGTCAGTGGCCAGCAAGCTCCTGGTTCTTCCTATCTGGCCCTGAGTACTAGGATTACAGGCATGCATTCAGCTTTTAATGGGTGCTGGGGACCTGAACTCAGGTCCTCATGCTTGTGCAGAAAGCATTTTTACCAACTGACTTGTCTTCCCACCCTCTTCCTGCTGGTAAAGCAAAATGTTAGTGGGCTGGACCCTCAAATACCCACACCAAAGAAAGAAACTGAGGGGAGAATAACCCAGAACAGTGGCTAATCGCCCTGGTTACTGACGAATGAATGGGGTAGGTGAGATCACATTATTCAACATGATCCTTATATTGGGATCTTTTATTCCTCACACTTCCATGGTTTCGAAGCTCGCGGGGGATGGAAGATGTCACCCCAAGAAAGAGGAAAGAGAAGCCCGTGTATTATCTGGTGAACCTCCAGGGCTAGTGTCAGTGGCCATACTGCAAATCCCACTCAGAGGCACTGTAGGAGGCACTGGAATGATTAGGAGGGGCTGGCCATGGTCCCGAGAGACCCATGCTTGAGGTCCACTATCCCCTGTCTTAAGCACTGACAGGAGAAGGAGTGGCCTCCCTAGGGCACCCTGCCGCCTCAGACAGAAGCCTATGCTAATAGGTGTTAAACAGAGTCCAAGACAGAAAATTGAGAGGAAATGAGATTTGGAGTGTAGAGCATAAATTAGAGGTGACCATAGGGCAGAGCCTGCCCCTGAACTCTGCAGAGGAGGCGGTCTGACCAGCACAGAGCTAGAGGCTCAAAGAGATATGCACAGCCCAGCATGGCCTCCATGCCTGGCCCAAAGCACTAAAGCAGTTCACAGATTTCCCTGGTTTCAGGGTAGAAGCCCATCCAAGCTCAGCCTCTGAAGTTGGGCTGTGACCTTTGTGGACAGTGTGCCATGGTTTCATGACAGCACTCTCTCTTAGTGTTTCATCAACTGAAGCTACACAGGGTGACCAGGGGTCCTTCCGAGCTGAGGGATGTGGCCTCAGCAGCCCTCTTACCTTGTCACTTATCTCCTGGTGGGTTTACTCAGATTGCCTGAGTCAGACCTTGGGCTGAGCACAGCCGTGAACAGACACTGTAACACACTCCTGGTCTACTTGGACAGCATGTGGGCCATGCCACGCCTGTGAGGAACACCTACCATCCCATGGAGCAAGCTCATGATTGTCGCTGCCTGCCTGTGACGAGAGATGTCAGAGAGGTGATGAAGTGGCTCAGTCACATGCAGGCTGTAACTTGCTGGAGGAGGTGAGTTCCGCGGCCCTGCCCTTGAGCTCTAAGCCTGGCACTTCACCAAGCTCCTGGCTGTCAGCAGCCCCAGAGGAGAGGCGGCAGAAGACGGGAGCGCAGGGATGGGCAGCGCGCCTCAGCATAACAGGGTCTCAGGGAGGGGCGGCCTTGAGTTAGAGCCAGAGCAGTCGACACCAGGAGAGTTTGCAGGAGTTAGGAGAAGCAATTCAGCCTGCCTGAAGTTGGGCCTGGGAGACACTTCAGTAAGTGTTGACCTCAAAGCATTAGCTCTTGAGCTCTGCCCTCAGAACCCACGCTAAAAATAAAATCAATTAAAAGCCAGAAAAGCAATGGAATGGGATTATGATCAAAATATGTAAAAACTGTCAAAAAAAAGTTTATTTTAATTTTTTTTTTAAACACGGGAATGGCCGGGAGTGCAGTGGTGCATGCCTTTAATCCCTGTACTTCAGAGGCAGGGATAGGAGTATCGCTGTGAGTTCAAGGCTAGCCTGGAACTAAAGAGTGAGATAAAACTCACTTCACTAGTGAGTAGGTGAGACCCTACCTCAAAAACAAAACAAAACAAAATG
This sequence comes from Jaculus jaculus, assembly GCF_020740685.1. Lineage (NCBI taxonomy): Eukaryota > Metazoa > Chordata > Mammalia > Rodentia > Dipodidae > Jaculus > Jaculus jaculus. Next base: position 71,151,554 of record NC_059106.1, on the reverse strand, counting down.
CCAGGAGTGGGTCCAGGGAGATGGCTCAGGTGACTAAAGGTACTTACTCGCAAAACCTGTCAGCCCAGGGCTTTATTCCCCAATACCCATGTAAAGCACAAAGCAGCACATGCATCTGGAATTCCTTGGCAGCAGCAACAAACCCTGGTATGCCCACGTGCACTCTCTCGCCCTCTCTCTCTCTCTCTCTCTTCACAAATACAATAGTAGGTTTTTAAAAGCCAATAATGGTGACATGCTGGCAATTCCAGTGCCAAGGAGAAGACAGGGTGGATCTTTGGGGCTCCCTGAACAGCCAATCCACCCTAACTGGTGGGTTTTAAAGCAATGAGAGACCCTGTTTCAAATGAAGTAAAGACTGTACTTGAGGATGATACCCAAGGTAGTCCTCTGGCCTCGACCTGCACCCAGGTGTGCGTGCACACACATACACACGTATATGTACACCATACACATATTCAGATGCTAAAAACAAAAGATGATTGGGTTGGATAGACAACTTAGCAGTTAAAATGCTTGCTGACAAAGCCAAAGGACCCAGGTTTGGTTCCCCACTACCCACATAAAGCCAGATGCACAAGGTAGCAAATGCATCTGGAGTTTGTTTGAAGTGGTTAGAGGCCCTGACAGCCCATTCTCTCTCTTTCTCTCTCTCTCCTTCCCTCCCTCCCTCTCTTTCTCCCAGGCCCTGGCAGCCCATTCTCTCTCTCTCTCTCTTTCTCCCTCCATCTCTCTTTCTCTCCCTGTCTCTCACATATAAACAAATATTTTTTAAAAAATAAAAAAAGATGACTGAGGAGGCAGAGTACAATCTATGGAGTCGTGGGTAGAAGCAAGGCGGCCGCTCAGGGTCTGAGGCAGGTCCCCATGAGCAGCTGCTCGCGCTGAATGCTGTGACGGCATGCCCACACGGCGCAGAGATGAGGACTGAGAGCAGAAAACACTCCACCTGTGGAGCCAGGTCTGCACAGGGCTCGTTACACACGAGCCCTGTGTATAGACACACAAGCGATCCAGATTGGAAGGGGCATGCATTAGCTCTCACTGCAGGGTCCTGAGTATGTGTACAGAATGATGGGGTGACAAGGAATAAAATGTAGGTGACAGCCTTTCTCTTGAGCACCATAAGACTGACTAAAGGTTTGGACAGGGAAAAAAAATGTGGTTTTTTTTTTCACTTCCTTAAAACACACCACGCACTTTGACAACAGTCTCCTTTGACCAAGAGCCTACTGTGAGCCGAGCACGAGGCTGGAGTCTTCCACAGCTTGGCACTCACGATCACACTCCCCTCGCTAGGCACAGAGGGTTGTCCCATGTTCCACAGGAGGACCTAAGAGATACTGCTTCTTACCCAACGTCGGCGTCTGTCCCAAGGTCACAGAATGGGGGCAAGGCAGAGCTCAAACTGACTCTCCTGAGAGCTAGTCCTGCCCGAGTGCAGTTTGCCCCAAGCAGTCCAGGGTTGGTATTTGCAGAAGAGCAGCTCTGTGCCGGGCCCCGTCTGTGCACGAATTCTCAGCCTTCGCTATACCCCATGGCAGAAGACATTAACATTTCTACCAATTCGTCTCTGCAACCACATAGTGCAAGTTGGCTAAGTAGTGCCCCAAGGTTGCTGGGCCCGTGGGAAGGAAAGCCAGGCAGTGAGTCCCATCTTGCTCTGTCCGTCTAGTCACCCACCCCAATGTTCCCAGGCACTGCCTTCCATAAAGCAGGGCCACTTCTTCCTTGGTACATCTGAAAGCCCATTGGTGGGCAGCTGCTCAGCACAGGCACTTGCTAATGCTTGCTGAATGACTGAATGAAGGAACAAATAAATGAGAATGTCAGTATAGAGGTGTGTCCCTGTGCATAACCTAGCCACCTGCAAATGACCCCTCCTACTGGGCACTACTTTCTTGTCGCCTCCCCCCACCCCATTGACATGATGACAACTCTACAGCCTGAGCCGAGCACGGGTTTCCCCCGAGAGCCCCTGGCCCACTCCCTGAGGGGGGACCAGCACCCTACATGATGGACTAGTTCTGGGATCACTGAGGACATGATATGAAAATCCTCCCAACTCCCTACTTAGGGAAAAGTGCTGCCCAACTTGTCTCAAATGTCACATCTCTCTGGATTAATTTGCAACTCCAAAGTCCTGATTAGAAGGAATGGTCTCCGACTCTCAAGGCAGAGCTGCGGAAAGTGGAGCAGGTCACTCTGGAAGCACACAGGGCCTCCTGGACAGAGGAAATGGACCCCGGTCTCCTTAGCCCTGCAGGGGCCTTACAGCCAGCTGCTCTGACCCCAAGTCCCTGAATAGCACAGATGGAATATTCACAGTGCATATACATATAATGCCAAATGGCTTCCATTAGCCCAATTTCAAGATGTCTATATAATGCCCCCGAATTGGGGGACTCTTTCACAATGGGAAATTTGTCTGAGAGGCTGATGCCCAGGGCGGAGCATCAGTGGTCTAATTACAGGAAGGAATAAAAGCAGAGGGACACGGCTCTAATGCACCGGCTCCCGCTGCATCTCCGCACTCTACCCTCCCTGTGAGGTCAGGGCCGCGACCACCGTCAACCCACACTACCTCCTCATCTGCCTCTTCCAGTACCGCAAGACAGGAAGAGCTACCTCCGTCTGTCCCCGCCTCGTCTGTGTGCCAGTCCTTCCCTGTTTCAGCATGCGGAACTGGCATGGCTGTCTTGGAGCAGAAGCAACCCCAGGACATTCTACCAGAAGTGACAGTATGTTAAGCACCTCTTCTTCCTGGTCGGTCCCCTTTGGCAGGGAAGATGGAGGGAAGCAGGATGCGAACACGGACTGTGAAAATGGGGCTTAGATGAAAAAGCAAGTGCTACAAACAGTAGGTGCTTAATTGATGCTAGGTGCTTACTGCCAGCTGTTACGTGTGCTGTCAGCTGCTATGACTCAGCTTTTCAGGTGGACCTAGAAGGTCACTGGGGTGGGGTACAGGGTAGCTGTGGTCTCCCTGTGTTAATTATGTAGGGAAAGGTGTAGGGAAAGGTTTGGTTTTGTGTGTGTGTGTAAGAGAGAGAGAGAGGGAGAGTGCTTTCAAAGAGACACCCTCAAAAGTCAAGGACCTGCTGGACTTGTCACAACACTATTAGCTCAAAAGCCAACATTAGGGCAGAAGAGATGGATCTGCAGTTATAAGTGCTTACTTGCAAAGCCTACCAGCCTGGGTTCAACTCCCCTGTGGCCATGTAAAGCCAGATGCACAAAGTGGTGCACGTGTCTGGAGTTCATTTGCAGTGGCAAGAGGCCCTGGTATGCCCACACACTCTTCCCTGTTTACAAATAAAATAAATATAGTACTATTTATTTATTTGAGAGAGAGAAAGAGACAAAGAGACATAGGGTTGGGAGACAGGGAAAGAAAAGGCACTCCAGGGCCTCTAGCCACTGTAAATGAACTCCAAACACAAGTGCCACCTTGTGCATCCAGCTTATATGTGGGTACTGGGCAATCAAGCCTGGGTCCTTAGGCTTTGCAGGCAAGGGCCTTGACCACTAAGGCATCTCTCCAGCCCTAAAATATTTTTCTAAAGCCAACATCACTGAAGCAAAGAGGCCACAGAACACTGAACTCTTAGCCTTGGTCTCATCGACTGTGGGACACCACGTGACAGCACAGACTTCATCCCAGACCAGTGGAAAAGGCTCCAGGAAGGGCTGGTTGGCTCAGACACAGATACCATTCAGCCCCTTCCCCCAAGAAGCCGAGATGACACACCACACAAGCAGCTAGATGGAAGATGTTTTCTTTTTCATATGCGGACTCCCTACAATTCAATCTTAATACCCATTACCTTCCTCTGTTCCCTCCTCTTGCCTCCATTCAAGTGAACTGCTTCTTCTTTCCAACTAGACCCTCTTCTATTTTGATGCCCTTTTATTTGACCCTCCACCTTCAGCTATGCTGAAATAATGGAGGATTTTATGCAAACTACGGAGCCAGGGAACAGAGTGAGGCTGGAATGGTGACCTATGGGCTTAGCATCTTTCTTCTATCTCCTGCGAGAATTCCAGTCAAGTGAGGTTAGGGTGAGAGTGGCTTAATTAATGAGTTGACATTTATCAAGCAGGGACAATTTGCCAGGCCCTGTGCCGAGTGCACTATATGACTCTTGCATTCCGCATCTTAATCTTTGTAGTAGCTCTACCAAGAAATTCCAGGTTAACTACTCCTAATTGGAAATGCGTGAGACCCAAAATGCACTGGGTTGGGATTTTTTTTTTCTTTTTTCAATTTCTTCAGATTTGGGGGATAAAACTCCCTAATAAACAAAACCCATCGCTCTCTTGTGTACACTTCATACCCAGGCTGGAGGAAATCCCACATAATGTTTTCTTAGCATGTCTAAGTATGGACGATCATGTCAGGCTTGGAATGGCCCATGTGTGGTATCAGGCTGGTACTGAATCCTGGACTGTCAGCTGAGATATGCTCCATATATATATAGGCACAGTGACTACAGTTCAGAGAAATAAAACAACTTGCCCAAGGCCACAAAGCAAGAAAGTGGCATGATGAAGTTCAATGCCAGGGGTCTAAACCCAGATCCTGAGATTTTCAACCTTTTACTGGGCCACCTCCCCTATGGTTACCAGCAAGTTTGCAAACCTGGGGTCCTCTCATGCTTCCAGATTCCAGATGGCAGTGGCAAGTGAAACAGAACAGGTTTGGTTGCTAAGGACGCCTCCTGCATTCTGATGGGGGACTGCCAAGACCACAGTTACACAGGCTAAACAAAGAAATGCCTGTTTGAACACCTCTGCTGTTCAGTAGACCTGACCTGGACCCAGCCTTCAGAAGCGATTCACCTTCACAAGTATGAGTGTGATATTCACATGGCTGGAAAGCAAAGACAGAGCCTGGGTTAGGCACCAAATCCTGCCAAGATTTCGACTTAATTAGCTCTCCCTCCTTCCTTCCCCTCCCCTTCCCTTCCTTTCCCCTTTGCTTGCTTGCTTCCTTTCTTTCTCTTCTTTCCTTCCCTTTTTCCTTCCTTCCTTCCTCCTTTCTCTTCTTTCTCTTTCATTGCTTTTAGGTCCTAGGAACTGAAACCAGGGCCTCACACGATAGGCACTCTGTCTACCACTGAGCAATCTCACTAGATTTCACTCTATCCCACACAGGCCTTGACTTTGTAACCCTCTTACCACCTGACCCGGCCCCCCTTCCACCTCCAGGCCTCCATGATCACAGGACTGTACCAGACTGAACAGACATTTTTTAAAATCCCATTTTGACTTTATTTTTGGTGACTTCACTTCATGGACATATACAATGGATTTCCATCATATTCATCTTCTTCATCCTCTTCCCACACCCACTAAAGCCATCTTCTTCCCAACTAGTCCCCTTCCTACATTCATGCTGCATGTGTGACACCCTGAATTGAATTCTGTTTACTTGCACGAAGATCAATAAGGGCTTGTTTACTGGAGCATGGACAGTTTAGTCTAGCAGTGGCTACACCATGGAAAAATGTGGACTCCTCCCTCTCCCAGCAAACAATTAACTCTCAATAGCTCCTCTGGGGGAGTGGGCCCCCATGAGCCTCTCCCCACCCATGATGGGATGTTGAAGGGCTCATTCTTTTTATTTTGTTTTTATTTCAGAGATAAAGAGAAAGAGGGAGAAAGACAAAGGTGTCAGACACTGTAAGTGAACTCCAGATGCATGTGCCACCTTGTGCATCTGGCTTACCTGGGTCCTGAGGAATTGAACCTGGGTCCTTTGGCTTTGCTGGCAAATGCCTTAACCATTAAGCTGTCCCTCCAGCCCAGATGAGCTCATTCTTATGAGGGAACCATAGCTGCTGTGAGTTAGGAGTGTTGCGGCCATATGGTGTCCAGAAGACAAGTGTTCACGGCACTCCTCCCTGTCCTCTGGCTCTTACATTCATTCCAGCTCATCTTCCGTGCTGTTCCGGAAGCCTTAGGTAGGTCCCCTTTAAGGCTGAGCACAGAAGTTTTATTCACTGGCATTTCTGATGTGCTTGTGCCATCAGCCTGGGGTAGGCATAATCCCATGCAACCTGTGAGAGTTTTGTGGGGTGAACTGAAAATTTGAGGCTCAGGTTGGGGAGAGTAAAGCTCAAAAGACAGCAAGGCCAGAAGTGTCTGGAGGAGACCCTCAGGGTTAAGCTGGGGAACACGCAGCCTCCTCCCCTCTGAGGGCTCACAGCAAGCAGTGGGGGACTCACAGCAAGCAGCAGGGGCAGGAAAGAAGTCACAGACTCTAAGACAAGTGCCACTTACTTCTAGAGGGTTTAAAGGAAAAAGAACAGCACAACACTAGAAGAATAAAATGGACCTCTAAATGAATGCTTATCTGATCTTGGCATGGAATAAAGGCCTCTCTGAGCATGGCACCAAAAGTTGGTGTCATAAAGAAAAATTAAAAATTTAAATTAGTGGCAGAAAATTAAAACCACTACACATCAAAAGGAAAGCCATCACTTTAATATCTTTACTATGCAAAGAAGATAGGAAACATACTAACAACCCAGTGGAGAAGCAGGCAGGAACTGGGACAGGCAATTTACAAAATGATCCACAAATGGCCAGTAAGTGATGACAGGTGTTCCACCTTCCCTATAATCAAAGAGATGCAAATTGTCACCACAAATGGGATTTCATTTTCTGCCCATTTGAATCAATGAGACCGATTTGAAACTCACTAATATGCAAGGTGGGCCAGGGAAGGGGGAACAGTGGCTGTACTTGCGCTGTTGCTAGAAGCCTGTGCTATTCCAACCTTTCTAAAGACAGCCTGGAATTATGTATCCCATGTAAAACCTGGTAACTCTTTGACCCAGCAATTGCACTTCCAAGAATTCAAGGAGATAATTAGATGAGGGCCTAAGTTGTATGAACAAGGGTACTTTTCATCTAAAGCATGCCAAGGATGACTGGTTAAATAATTGTGGTGTATTCAAACCACAATGGCTCCCTCTCTGATAGTCATTACAAAAGACAGAGCCAGGCCACGTGTATGAACCACGGGAGCGTACCGGCCTCATTAGCCAGATTACGGAACTAGGTGGACATCACGATCCCAAGCGCCTGAGGGGAGATCTTCATCCGTGAACATGAGCTGGGTTTGTCCGTAGTGGCTGGGGTGCTCCACGGAATGGCAGACAGGGGGTCGGGCTTGGACCCCAGCAGAGCAGGACAGGGGCAGATCTGGGAACAAGATGGGGAAAGATACAGGAGGGATCTGGGACTCACTTTTAGAAATGAGATTGCCAGACCAGCGAAGGAAAACGCTACCTCTGTTAAAGACCGAGTGTCTGATGATGGATGAGAAGCCTTGCACGTGTGTTGCGTATATGTGTCTGTCTGTGTGTAGGTGCATGTGCACGTGGAGGCCACAGTCTGAGGTCAGGCGTCTTCCTCAGTTTCTCTCCACCCTATCCTCTTATTGGGAGACTGGGTCTTTCTGAACTTGGGACTGGCGATCGGCCTCTCTTTGCCTCCTGCGGTGGTTTGTATGAGATGTCCCCCATGAACTCATGTGTTTTGAATGTTTGGTCCCCAGCTGGTAGCAGTTTGGGGGAGGGTGCGGGTGGAGCCTTGCTGAAGGAAGTGTGCTGTTAGGGGTGGGTTTTGGGGTGTTACAGCCCAGCTTCCCCCTTGCCAGAGTTTAGCTTACTCTTGCTGCTATCTTTCACTTGCTCTGATGAGTGATGTCCAGCCTCTGCTCGTGCCTGCTTTCCCTGCCATCGTTAAGCTTCTCCTTGAGATGGTAAGCCAAAATCAACTCTTCCCATCAGCTGCTGTGAGTCAGATTGTGTGTGTGTGTGTGTGTGTGTCCTAGCAATGAGAAGGTTAGTACAATACCTTCCCAGTCCTAAGATTATAGGTGTGTGCCACCACACCTGGAATCTTATGTGGCTGCTGAGAATCCAAACTCAGGGCCTCATGTTTGTGTGGCAAGTACTTTAGTTACTGAGCTGTCTCCTCAGTGCCTCGATTTAAGAAAACTAATATTAGTCCAAATATATCCCATGTTGTACTTGGGATATACTTACACTTGAAATCATTCCAATTTTTAAAAAAAAATAGCTGGATGTCTTGTATTTTCTCTGGTGACCTTCGCTAAGAAGCTCTACAGCCCCGCTGTTGCCTCCATGGGACAGACACGGCCAGCTGAGGGGACACCAAAGCCATGCGGGCTTCCTGCGTCCTGTGTCCTGCACCCTCCTTGCTCCAGTCCGCTTGCCTGAGAAATGGAGTCTCGAGCTTCTCCCTTCCTCGAGGAGTTTGTCAGTGCTTAAAGTGCAAGATGAGAGCAGAGTCTTTTGTGCCAGAAGAGTGTCATTAAGAGTCCTGGCCATCAAGTCGCCTTAAGCTGCACGCAAGCCCCACCTCCCGTCTCAGCCAGTCCATGTGTAAGATGGAGATAGCAAGACTCATCCACGGGGCTGCTGCGTGGTGGGGGATTAGATGAGGTAATGGACGTAAAATGTCTGGCATACAGTCAGTGCTTAATACACGCTCATCCCCTTCGCTCTGGTCCACGTTGCAGCCCACACTCATGCCCCTGGGGATTACAAGCCAAGCGTCACTTGTCTCAGGACTTCAGGAGTTGCCTTTAGATCCTTGCCTTGAAGTGATGATGGCAGGCGTGAGCTGACACCCTTCACCTGCCTTCACCTACGTCCCAAATCCCCAGCATCAGTTCAGTTCCTTATCTGCGCCTTTCACACTCTGGGTGAAAGTGAAGAAGGATCAGACGGGCTTTGAAGGCAGACAAGAAGGGATGGCGGCCGCCGAGGGGAGCCAGCCTGAGCAGCACCCTGATGCCATTTTGAGATGGAACCGGCGACACAGGGAAGGGGGACTCACAGGCTGACAGGGGTGAGCGTTTCCGGAGCCTGTCTATCTGTTCGTCTGCCACATGTGGCTACTAAATACCTTGCAGGAGGTTAATATGACCAAGTGGCTGAATTTCAGTTTTATTTAACTTGAATTAACTGAAATGCACAGTCACACGGGGCTAAGCATACCGTGTTGGACAATATGCTCTAGACCAGGGGAGGAGAACTTTTCTGTGACACAGGAAAACAGGCCATTTTTCAGGTCTGCAGGCCACATGGCCGTGCCGCAGTAGCTCACCTCTGCCGCTGCAGCACATACGAGTCCCACAGACATCATGTAAACACAGGACCATGACTGTGTCCCAGCCAAACTTCACAAAAGCAAGCTGCTGGCTAGCCAGGAAAGACTTCGCTGCCCCAAGCACACTCTCCCTAGAGCTAGATGCACAAACTCTCATTTTGGAGACTTGACACACCTCCAGATGCCCATGCAGACTGCTCATGAGTGACAGTGAGTCCTTAGTCTCTAAAGGGCCCTCTGAAGATGGCCTGGATGGTTTCCCTGATAGGGTCATGTGGCCAGAGATCAATAGTGCACAGTCTTCCTAAGGTCTATGGAGGTCTGAGCCTCCGACAAAGATCCAAAAGGAGTCATGAACCATGAAGGCCTCAGTGCAGCTTGTACCCCACTCCCACGATCCTCGCAGGCACCTTCCCTAATGTCATTGGCTCTGACTGCCGTCCACAGTATCTCCAAGGACACACACATGCTGTGGAAGGAGTTACAGCCAGAGGCTTAAGACAACAAATGCTGGAGAGAATGTGAGGAGAGGGGAACTGTTATACAAACCTCAATATGGAGGCTCCTGGAAAAAAGCTAACAATACAACTACTATATGAGCAGAGATCTTAGACCACTCCTGGGTATTTGAACAAAGGAATCTAATATTCAGAGACACTTGCACATCCATGTGTATCTACTGCAGTCACAGTATCCAATACATGGAATCAGCCTAGCCCAACAGTAGGTGAGTAGATAAAGAAAAAATGTGGTACACAATAGAGTTTTATTCAGTCATAAACAATGTCATTTTCAACAAATGGATAGAACTGGAGGTCATAGTATTAGGCGAAATCAGCCAAACTCAGACCAATGTCACGTTTAAACTCATATGTAAAACCTAGATTTTAAAATATTTTATTTATTTATTTGTTTGAGAGAGAAAGAGAGAGAGAGAGAGAGAGTGAGGGTGTGCCAGGGCCTCTAGCCATGGAAAATGAGCTTCAGACACATGTACCACCTTGTGCATCTGTCTTTACCTGGGTACTGGGGAATCAAACACTGGTCCTTAGGCTTTGCAGGCAAGCAACTTAACTGCTAAGCCATCTCTCCAGGCCAAGAACCTAGATTTTATTCACACATGTGTGTGATGAAAAAAATAAAAGGAGAAAAGGGATATTATGGGAAGAGAGCTGGCAGGAGGGGGACAGGGAAGGGAAGATAATCAAATTACGTGATCTACATGTGTGAGGCTATCATTATGAGCCCACTGTTTGATGCAGTAAATATATACTGACAGTAAATAAAGGAACACAAAGTAAGCTTTTTAAAAGGCCTGCGAGGGGCCTAGAGCACAAGCTGTAGGATAATGCCTGCGTGAAGGGCTGGGCTAGAATGACCAATATTGTGAACTTGGTATTGAGAAGAGCTGATGGTGTTTTCAGATGCCACACATCTCAGGTGTCCTCAGTTTAAAGACAGGGAGGTCTTTGTCAGGCACTCTCAGTTAAAGTAGAGTGTCAGGTCAGGAGTACTCAGTTAAGGTGGAAGTGAGTCAGGTCAGGAGCTTTCAGTTAAGGTGGGATGAGTTAAGTCAGAAGTCCTCAGTTTAAGGTAGAGCTGAGCCAGGAGCCACTCCTCCCTTAGTTAAGGAGTCAGGTCAGGTTCTCTAGATAAGTTCCAGTGGCATCAGGTCAAGTACACTCACTAAAGGTGGAGTAAATCAGGTCAGAACTCAAGATATCATCAAGAGCAGTGAGGTCAGGAATTCTAAGGGTTCAGTTGGATCAGTTTAGGAGTCTTCAGTTAAAGAGAAGTAGAGTTAAGACCAGTAGTCCTTGTTAAGGTGGAGTCAGGTCAGAAGCACTCAATTAAAGGCATATGTAACTTTTCTGTGAACCTCTCCAAGGTCTTTAGTCAGAAATGGCTGAAATCTTTTCAGAAGCCCATAATGGTTCCAGGTAAATCCTCAAGCTACTTCCTTCTGCCCCTCCCATCAGGGTGGCTCTTGCCAAGGAGGGAAGATTTGCCCTCTTTGCAGGATACTCGTAGCTAAGACACAGTATCGGTTTCCATCTTGCTACAGGTTCACTCAGGAGCGTCACTTGCTCTTTAAGGTCTTATGCAAAGGTAAGGGAAAGAACGCCTTCAAGTAATTGGCATACTTTACTGGGGTGTTATGTCATTACGGTTATTAATTATCATTAACAGTCTTAAAATATGCCTACTAATGATCTCAACACAAAATAGCAGTGCAGGTCTTAGCCGAGAGCAGCATAATTACCTATTAATAAGATGTAAATTTCCCAGGGAAATGACAGAGATCTAGAAGTACCACCTTCTGAACTAACATAATAAAGTTAATAATAATAATAGTGTATAATCTGAAGATATTAGTGTTAATTTGAATTCTAACACATATTTAAACAGACTGAGAGAACAGGAAATTATTTGCATAGCTCAGACCAAAAAGCCCTAATCCATGCTATTAAGGAAAAATTGACTATTCTTTCTCTGAATGATAGAAAAGTGGCTGTCGTCATTCTATTGAGGTTTCTGCTGTGCATTTCATTTTATTTCAGGTTTGTATCTCTTATTTTCAAAACCAGCCTGAGCTAACCTGATACCATTAGGTCCAATATCAAACCTAATTCAAAAAATGAAGACACACCAAAACCCAGTTACAGAGAATGGAGAAGTAGAGGCTCTCAGACCCTGGGGATAAATCAGAGCAGCCGGGCTCTGTGATTCTAGGTCCCAGGAAGGCAGGTGGAGCTAATCACACACAGTAAGGGAGTTACTGGTTAATCACCAGTCTTGTTAGGCAGCTGCAGCCTTGGTCCCAGCAGATGTAGTACCCTGAACCGAGAGAGCCCCACCCTGCCTGGGACAAACGACAGCACCTCAGGCCGCTGTGGCCACGGTGGGAGGCACCTACCTTCATAGCTGGCGTGAAAGCCCTGGGCGCTGACCGCATAGTCACTGATGAGGCGCAGGGACAGGGTCGTAGCCATGCTGACAATAGTAGCTGGCAGTTGAAAGCCAGTGAGCCTGAAAAACACAGAGGTACAATGAAAAAGAATGACTTCACTGGGAAACTACACAACTGTCGGGCCCTTGTTGAGTAACAGCCAGAGGCACGGGGGGAATCCAGATACCTGCTGGAGGCACGGCGGGGCAGGGGTGGGGAGGGTAGACACCTGCCAGAAGCACAGTGGAGATCTTGGCACAAGGGATATTGCAGCTTGGACTTGGAATGCCCCTCAAAGGTTGTGTGTCGACAGCTTGGACCTCAGGGGGTTACTACTGGGAGGTGGTGGAATCTTTAGGAACAGGTCCTGATTGGAGGAAGTGAGGTGATTGAGCCTGCTTTTGAATCAGTGAAGGCTTATGCCTGTTAGGGCAAGCACTCTTCCATCTATGCCCAGCTCTGTCTTTTTGCTTTCTGCCTGCCACAAGGTGTGTAGCTTGCTCCGCCATGATGTGCTGCCTCACCACCAGCCCAAAAGCCACAAGAACGTAAGTGGCCATGGACTAAAACCTATAAAACTGTGTGCCAAAATAAATATTTCCTCTCTTCACAATGATTGTCTCAAACATTTTGCCACAGAAGCCAAGAAACCTGCTAATAAAGGAAGGGATCAGGGGGCCCAAAGTAGAGGCCTAGAGAGGAGGATCAAGAGCAAAGTGATCCTCAGCAGAGATGACAGAAATCAGAGGCCTCTGACATCGAAACATAAAGGAGATGACTTCCTAAAGCCATGGCCTGATTTCCTAGTGGGAGGCCCACCTGCTCTATCTGGCTTGTCTCCTTTTCTGATTTCTTCTCCTGTCTTTTTCCTTTTTGGCTGAGGTGCTCCAAAGGTCTGGGTAGAATCTACAATTGATAACTGCTGGTAGACAGTCTATGTTCACATACTGAGGAGAGCTCATCCAATTCTAATGAGCTGACTGTGGCTGCTTCTTATCATAGCTTTCCTCATTCTTTAAAAGGAAACCTTCCGTTGTTATAGAAAAGAGTGCTTATCAGTTTAAAAAGAAGAACGCAAAAATAAAATAAAGTAAAAGAGCCAACACAATCTAGAAACAATCATCCTTGACCAGTGACATACGAAGAAGAGGTAAAGGATCAATAGATGGGACCCTAGTCCATGAAATAATTTCACACAAAGGGGCTCGTGCTGGGCATGCTTTTAAAATTAAAATGCCTGCATCTGATCCTGGAATATACATGAGAAAAGAAACAGATGAAAATAAAGGGATTGCGGTACCTAAGATGACATGTGTTCAGTATTAAGTCATTGTTAAAGATTCTTCTAAGGCTTAAAATATAATGTTGGCCAGGCACAGTGATGTGTGCCTGCCATCCCAACACTCAGGAGCTGAGACAGTATGATCAGGAGTTCAAGGCCATCCTGGGCCGCATAGTGAGACTCTTGCACAAAAAAAGAGAAAAGAAAGTATTCATACATAGACACACGCATATATATGAACACTGAATACTAGGGGCACATTTAGGAAGGAACTTTTCTTCCACTGGGCATCTGTGCCTGAGGGACCCCCAGTGGAGACTTCACCATGCACAGGGTGGTAAGGAGCTGACAAGTCTTTCATTTACTTTTACTCTTTACCCCCTCTCTGAGATGCCCCCACCTCTTCCCATCTTCATCAGGGCACTGAGGTGGAATGCAAGGTTCACCTTTTACCCCCGATTTTTAGATACCCCAGGGTACCCGCAGTACTTGATGCTACACAATACTTCCCACTGCTGTCTAACTCTTGACACTGGTATGTCTCATGAAGAGCACGGGTAGTGAGCTCCGACAAATTAAAGCATGTGCTTGCTAACACCCTCTGTGACAACCGCTGTGCTGCATGAGGCCCATAACCTTCCTACCACCCTACTCTTATAGGCGTCACATTAACTCAAAATAAACTCAAAGAAAGGAGATTAAGATGTGGGCGGCCAAGTAGTTCAAGATCGCCTTCTCTTAAAATAAAAAGACATCTAGGGCTGGAGAGATGGTTAACCTGTGAAGCCTAAGGACCCCAGTTCGAGGCTCGATTCTCCAGGACTCACATCAGCCAGATGCACAAGGGGGTGCGTGTGTCTGGATTTGTTTGCAGTGGCTGGAGGCCCTGGCACACCCATTCTCTCTCTCTCTCTCTCCCTCTTTGTCTCTCTGTCACAATCAAATAAATAAATAAAAATGAACAACAACAACAAAAAAGACATCTAGCCAAAGGGCATATACCTTTAATCCCAGCACTCTGGAGGCCAAGGTAGGAGGATTGCTATGAGTTCGAGGCCATCCTGAGACTACATCCTGAATTACACATCAGCCTGGCCTAGAGTGAGACCCTACCTCAAAAAAAGAGGAAAAAAAAAAAAGATCCTGTTTAAATGTAAAATGTTTCCATAAATTCCTGTATCTAAATATTTAATCCCCAATTGGTAGGTCTGTTCTGGAAGGCTATGGAAACTTTAGGAGCTGGAACCTTGCTGGAAGAAATGTGTCACTGGGGACAGACCTTGAGGTTACTTGCTTGCTCTGCTTCTTGCCTGCTGATGTGACTGTTGATCTGCATCCTGCTGCCACCATGCTTTTCCTGCCATATGATACTCTAGTGTAACAGTAAACTGATTCCAACACCTTTCCTTGCACAAGCTGCTTCTGGTGAGGTATTTTGTCCCATTAATGAGAAAATAACTATTATAGATCCCTACCTCACTGTATATTCATGTTCTTTCACTTTTTTCACACAGCTAAAAATACACATGTATAATAACCAAGCCACACATATTAAAAGGAAACAAACTGAAATGCCATTCTGCCAGGGAAAGGTTTTCTAAGTGTGACGCATTTAGAAGACTTCTTTCACTTCTGCCTGTCCATCCTTTTTCTTTGGGGAGGGGTGGACTGTGTATAGCATTTGATTCTGATAGATAGCCACCTGACCATCAGTCACAGAGCTGGGCAAAGACATGATTGACCACAGCACACCATCTTTCATTTTTATGGGCTGGTTCAAGGTGTGGGAGAAGAGAAAGGGGGGCATAATCCAAGCAGGGCCATGCTCAGTCCCTCCATGAATATGATACACAGATTCTGAAAGTCTTTGATTTTTGGATCTTAAATCACTCAAATGTGTGCTTTGGGTGGCCAGCAGTATTTTCATCATCACACAAGCCTATCTGCTTTAGAGCAAATGTTGTCACCAGACATAAACAAAAGCTGATCAGTGGGAGAGGAGACAGAGGCCTGATGACAGATTTGTGAAATTTTTGATCTAGCCATGCAGAGAACCCTATCTCTTTGATGCCTACTTACATAAGTCAATATCTATTCCTTTTGTCCTCTTCTCTTCTTTTCTATTTTCTTTCTCTCTTCCGTTTTGTTTTGTCTCAAGCTAGTTTGATTTGAGGATCTCTGTCTTTCTCTCCTCATTAAGTACTTATAGATACAACATAATACCCCAGAGATCTTAAAATAGTTATCAGTTGAACTACATGACAATTGAAAGCATGTTATGTGTGACAAAATCATGAAAACATACAAAGAAAATGTAGCCTAGACTATGATATTAATATCATATAATATGTGTCAAGAAGGACAGTTTTCCTAACCTAGAAGGAATACATACAAATCAACAAATGAAAAGAAGAACAAAGGCCCTACATACACACAAACACAACAATGATGAAAATATCAAAACCACATCCACCACGCTCATGCTTCAAGTATCATATTGGCTAATATAATATCTAGAGTTGATGAGGGTCAAAGAATGCTGACCCTGCAGTTAAGTTCTCAAAGAGAGGGCAGTACCTACAAATCACACACACATACACACACACACACACACACACACACACACACACACGGCACTAAATAAAAATGACCAGCTGTTTAAAAAGTACATATTTCCGTAACTTCACCAACTTGAATAGACTTATAATGATCAAGACAATTGAATCAGTAACCTTAAAACTCCTTTGAAAGAAATAGCTAGGGCCTGACAGGTTGACTAAAGAATGCTACCAAATGAATCAAAAGAAGTAACACTAATTCTATTCCACACAATCTTTTTCAAACATCTGAGGGAGAAACCCTTCTACACATTGATGCTGGGACCACACACCAGAACCAAAGGCAGTACACATAAAGAAATCCAGGGAGCTTGAGAGATGCCTCAGTGGTTAAAGGGCTTACTTGGGTTTAATGTCCAGCACACACATAAAGCCAGATGCACAAAGTGGTACATGTATGTAGAGTTGATTTGCAGGGGAAAGAGATCCTGGTGTGCCCATTCATATTCATTCTTTCTCATGCTCTCTCTCCCTTGTAAATAAATCAATGAAAATATCATTGAAAAAAAGGAAATCCAAAGGGAAATGTCACACTGGAAAGCAAGCCAAAAAGTCTTGAACAAGATGTTAGTAAAAACAATGCCTCAACATATAAGGATAACTACACAGCATGGCCATGTAGGATTTACTCCAGGAAGGCAAAACTCTTTCAGTATTTAGAAATCAATCAATATAACCACCATTTTGATTGGAAAAAATTTAAAAAATCATTTGCCTATATCAAGTCCTTCCAAAAAGGCATTTGGTAACATTCAACACTTATTCATTACACACACATACACACACACACAAATATATATGCATATATATGTTTATATTATACACACACACACACATACACCTACTGTCAGGACTAAGAAGAGAGGGAAACTTTTCTCAACCTGTTAAAAACCACCTTACGCTTCCCCAGGTACATTTGATGTACTTGTAATCTCTACAATCTATGACTCTGCAGCTATAACCTAATCACATGCCAATCTGCTTCACATTTAACACAGAGCACTCACTGAAAATCCTACAAGAACAAATACATGCTTCCTCCTCAATAAAACAAGACTTTTACCCTGAAATGGGTAGACCACAATACAAAAAATAAAGAGTCAAAAACCTGAGAGATCTCCACCAAGGATGCCAAGTCCCACAATGGGATCCACCAATGAAATCATAAAGAAAACAACAGAAATTGAATTCCAAAATGAAAACACAACAAACTATGTGACCCTGATCAAGATAACTGCTGAACTGGAAGCAAATGATCAAAAACCCAACAATTACATAAATGAAATTGAGCAGAATCATCTCTTAGAGCACTCAGCTTTTGTCACTAGGCTTAACTTAATTAAAGAAAACCAGAGAAGCCTCAAAAGAGAGATAAATAAATTGAAGGTGAGTCAATTAGTAGAGGATCTCAAAAATCAGCTGATTAAGCTTAAGGAAGACATGATTAAATGCAAGAATGAATTCCAAGAAGCATCAAGTAAAACAGACCTTGAACTGAAATTGTACTTCAAAAAAGAGATGGAAGGTGGGCATGGTGGCACATGCCTTTAATCCCAGCACTTGTGAGGCAGAGGCAGGAGGATTTCCGTGAGTTCAAGGCCACCTTGAGACCACATAGTGAATCCCAGGTCAGCCTGAGCTAGATTGAAACCTCGAAAAACTAAAAAAAAAAAAAAAAAAAAAAAAAAAAAAAAAAAAAAAAAACACTGAAGGACACAATGCAAAATAACACAACATAAAACAAAAGTCAAATAGAGCTTTTAAAAACCTCTCTAGAACCCCTCACTAACATAGTCACTTAGGTGGAAGACAAATCCTCTGACCTGAAAGACAAGACAGAAGAAATTGATCAGCAGTCCAAAAAGTTTGCTAAGTTCAAAAAATCATGCAAACAGAGCATGAGGGAACTTCAGGATATCCTAAATGACCAAACATCCAAATAATGGGTATATCAGAAGGGGAGGAAATCCAATCCAGAGGCATAGAGAACATATTCAGCAAAATTAGTCTCCATCTCAAAACTTCTAAAGGTGATTCATTCCTTCAGCAATGTGGCAGGATACAAAACCAACACACACAAAGCAGTACCCTTTCCATATGCAAAGGACAAATATACAGAGAAAGAAATCAGTGAAGATGTCCTGTTTTCAATAGTCACAAAAAATTAAATACCTTGGAATAACACTAACCAAGGATATAAAAGATCTATATAATGAAAACATAAAAACACTCAAGAAAGAAACTGAGGAGGACTTGAGCAGATGGAAAGACCTTACATGTTTCTGGATATGTAGAATTAATATTGTGAAAATGGCAATTCTACCAAACACAATATACAGATTTAATGCAATACCAATGAAAATTCCAGCATCCCTTTTCACAGACATAGAAAAAAAAATGATCTCAAAATTCATATGGAATGGCAGCAGGCCTCATATATTTAAACATATCCTCAGCAAAAGAATCACCTCTGGAGGTATATACTCAATATAAAGTTATATTTCAAAACCATAGTAACAAAAACAGCATGGTACTGGCATAAGAACAGAAACACAGACCAATGGAACAGAACTGAGGACCCAGACCTTAGGTCAGGTAGCTACAACTACTTGATCTTTGATAATGGTGTTAATAATGTAGAGTGGAGAAAAGACAGGATCTTCAACAAATGGTGCTGAACAAATTGGATAATCACATGTAAAAAATAAACCAGACCCACTTATCTCATAACACACAAAAATCAAGTCCAAATGGGTTAAAACCTCAATATAAGACCTGAAACTTTTCAATTACTGGAAGAAAAAATAATTGGAACTCTCCACAATATAGGAGTGGGGAAGGACTTCCTGAACAATATCCCAGTAGGCCAGGAAATTAAACAATCTTTCTACCATGAAACTAAAAAGCTTGTGCACAAACATTCCATAAACAGAGTTAGTAAATTACCCACAAAATGGAAGAAACTTTTCACCAGCTGTACCACTGAAAGAAGCCTAATATCTAGAATCTACAAAGAACCCAAACAACTAAATAAAAAAACCAAACAATCTGTTCAAAACATGGGGTAGAAAACTGAATAGTGAGTTCTCAGGGGAAGCAATACAAATGGCTCACACACACTTAAGAAAATGTTCAACATCTCTAACCAACAAGGAAATGCAAATTAAAACAACCATAAGATTCCACCTTACTCCAGTAAGGATGAAAACCATTAAAAAATCAAACAAGTGCTGGAGTGGTTAAGGTGCTTGCCTGCAAAGCCAAAGGACCTTGGTTTGATTCCCCAGAACACATGTAAGCCAGATGCACAAGGGGGCACATGCATCTAGAGCTCATTTGCAGTGGCTGGAAGCTCTGGCATGCCCATTCTCTCTCTACCTGCCTATTTTTGTATCTATCTCTCTCTCCCTCTCTCTCTCTTTCAAATAAATAAATAAAATATTTACAAAATCAAACAAGAACAAATGTTGGTGAGGATGTGGGGAAAGAGAAACCCTCATCCACTGCTGGTGGGAATGTAAACTTGTACAACCATTATGGAATTGATTGGGAGATTCCTGAAGAAAATGAATATAGAACTGCCAACATACCCAGTCATTCCCTTACTGGACATTTACCTTAGATGCTCCACACTTCACTACAGAGATATTTGCTCAACCATGTTTATAGCTGCTCAATTCATAATAACTAATAACTGGAATCAACCCAGATGTTCATCATTGGAAGAATCGATAGCAAAGTTGTGGTACATATACACAATGGAATTCTGCTCAGCAATAAGAAAAAATGACACAATGACATTGTGTAGGAAAATGGAGGGACTTGGAACAGATCATATTCAGTGAACACACGCAATCACAGAGAGCCGAATGCCACGAGTTCTCACTCATCTGTGGTTTCCAACCTGGATCAGCAAGAGTTGTTGCTGGCATACTGGATAGACAACTTGAGGCCCAGACAATAGGGATGGAAAGGTTTTGGGGGAGGGTGGAGGGAAATAAACACAAAACTAAATCCGAAATGAATTGGTACCATAGAAACCTTTCTTCTTGAAGGTATACTAAAAGACATTACCCTCAACACGAGTATAGGAGAGCATGTGAAAAGAAGGGCCCTGGAAAGGGTGGAATGAAGCCTAACCTTAAAAAATTTTGGCTTTGACCTATAACTTTCATTACCAGAAATATATGCTACCCACACTGAGCTATTGATCAGAAAGACCTGCAAGGTCCCCATAACAAGATAGGCTTCAAAGCACTTGATTGCCCACAGACCCTGAGGATTCTCAATATTCACCAAAGAAGAGATCCAGAGACTCCAAGAGCTCATCATTGAAGCAGACTTAAAACACACCCACAAAGGTTCCAGGAGAAGAGGGGTGGAAAAGTTTAAGAGCCACAGGTTGAGAGGTCATGCCTAGAGGCATTGCCTCCCCCCAATAACTGACTGCTGCTCCAACAACACATAACCCACAACCTCATGGGAAATACCAGCAACCCCACTGAGAAGTATCAGGGAAATGGGGCAAGGAGAAGGGAAAAGATGGTACCAACACATGATGTATCCATATAAAGTATGGTCTTAATTTTTTTAAATAAAGCGAAATATCAAAAACGTAAGGATATAACAATTAGAAAATCAGCAAATTTCAAGAAAGGAGACACTTTACCAAAGAGGATGTATGGCTGGCAAATATATACATGGAAAGATGTTCAACATCACCTGACATTGTGAAAATGCAAAACTAAACCCCAACAAGTGATCTGTACATCTAAGAGAAGAAAATGACAACTCCAAGTGCTGCCAATGCCATGGAACACTGAAGCTGCAACAAAACATAATCTGTCAGAAAACAGTTCAGTATTTTCTTGTCAAAAGTATTTATTTATGGGCTGGAGAGATGGCTTAGCAGTTAAGCACTTGCCTGTGAAGCCTAAGGACCCTGGTTCGAGGCTCGGTTCCCCAGGTCCCACGTTAGCCAGATGCACAAGGGGGTGCACGCGTCTGGAGTTCGTTTGCAGAGGCTGGAAGCCCTGGCACGCCCATTCTCTCTCTCTCCCTCTATCTGTCTTTCTCCCTGTGCCTGTCACTCTCAAATAAATAAATAAATAAAAATAAACAAAAAATATTAAAAATAAATAAATAAAATAAATAAAAAAGTATTTATTTATGGGAGGTAATATGATGGAGAATGGAATTTCAAATGGGAATGTGTGGGGGTGGGGAGGGAGGGAATTACCATGGGATATATTTTATAATCATGGAAAATGTTAATAAAAATTTTAAAAAAGTATTTATTTATGTGAGTGTGTGTACACACGCACACATGTTCGTGTGTGTGTGTACAGGTGCATGCATGCCACCTCAGGTGTGTGGTGGTCAGAGGATGACATTTGGCTCAGTCCTGGCCTCTTCACCTCATTCGAAGCAGAGTTTCTCACTCTGGACTCTGGCTCTGCTGTTCTTAGCCAAGAAATTCTCTTGTCTCTGCTTCCCATCCTGCCACCACTGTCAGCAAGCTGAGGGTACAGAAGCCGGCTACAGCTTCCGGCTGTTTTTTTCCTTTTTCTTTCTTTTTTTTTTACATGGGGTCTGAAGATCAAACTCATAAGAGTATTCCAGCTTAAGTGACGAGCACTTTATCCACTGAGCCAATTCCTCGGCCCAGTTTAGCAATTTCTTTTTTTTTTTTTAAGCCCAACACATTAATTACACAAGGCAGCTATTGCACTCCAAGACATTTATCCTCCAGAAGTGAACTTATATCCACACAAAAACCTGTGTGTGACTATCCGTAGGAGTTTCATATAATAGGCCAAGTCTGGAAACAGCCCAAATGTGCTACCAAAGGTGAGTAATTAAACAAACTGTAGCCCTGCGTGTATTGTGAAATGCTACTCAGCAGTAAAAAGAAATGAAGAAGTGAGATGGGGAACACCATAGGGGCGCCTGGAGGGAATCGGGATGATTGAAAAGACAGTTAACCTCCAAAGAACACAACTGTATGATTCTGTTTGTATTGCATTCTTTTATTTTTCTTGCAGGTGGAAGTGTGGCCTGCCCCCTGCCTCTGATCCCCAAACCCCATTCTCACAGGTACTGGTTGACTCTTCCTCTTAGTGGGCCCAATTCACAGCAGCTGGGTCTCGTGTAGCCCAGGTTGGCCTTGAACTCCTGACCCTCATGACAGTCATGCTTCCACACTTGGCTCTGTCTAGAATTCTTGAAATGACAAAATAATTAAGGTAGAAAATAGATGAGTGGCCTTCTGGGGATAGAGACAGTATGAGGGAGAGAATGTGGTGACCATGCAGGGGATAGGTAGCGGCAGGGGTCTTTGTGGTGATGTAATACTTCTGGAACTTGATGGCCGTGGGAATAATGTGATTTGCATGTGCTAAAAGGAAACAGCAGTCACACGTACGCACAATGTACACAAATGTACACGTTGCACAGATGTCAACCTCGACCTCATGGTTCCCGTGATGGAGTCATGAAAGATATTAGCAGGGGCAGGGCCAGGGTGAAGGCTACAGAGCACCTCTCTGTATTATCTTCCACAATTTCCAGTGAGGCTGAAATTATTTCAAAATTAAAAATTAAAGAGCAATTATACAGAACTAGAATATGTGGATAGAGCACTTGTCCCACCAGTAAGAGTCCCAGAGTTTGGGTCTCCAGCACCCATGGAAATGCTGGCTGGGTGCTGTGGTCCACCTTTAACCCCAGCACGAAGGAGGCAGAGATATGGGCTCCCTGAGGCAAGCTATCTAGCTAGACTACCTGCCTCAGCGAGCTCTGGGTGTAAGTGAGAGACATGGCTTCAGTAAAATAAAACAGAGGGCCATAGAGTGAGAAACTGCCTTCACCCTCTGGCCTCAGTGCCCATATGCAAATACACATACATGTGTGCACGCACGCCACACACACATGCAAAAGAGTTTAAAAATCGTGTATGTAGCTCATATTACATTTCAGTTTGGCAATTCCCCCAGCCCTTTGACTGAAGTCCCTCTGTGGAGACTGGGCCATGATTTTGTATCTGGTCCCTGCCAGGTCCACACTGCCTGCTCCCCACCCCACCTGAAACCCTGCCTTGGATCCTTGCTGGAAATAGGACCGATATGCAGAAGTACAGCCCAGGCCACAGGCCACCATTCACCAGGGCCTTGGTTTCCTTGATTTGTCTGTATACTAGAAACCCAGGCCTCACCCCCAAACAGTCACGTCTGTCAGTGACTACCAAAATAGCACACTGACTTAAATGCAGCACAGCCTGTAACTAGCATTGACCTCCCCCAGACCCCACCACCGAGGCCTCACTGGGCTCAAATCACAATTGTTTCTGCTTGCCTCTCACCCAAGTTTACCAGAATTTATAGCTCTGGGTTCCTTCCCCACACCGTGTCAGGGCAAAGCCTTTACAGCCAATGATGCCCACATATCACAGGCGTTCTGACCCGAGTGGGAATACCCCTTACAGCGCAGGTATTGGAATACTTGGTTCCTAGCTGCTGGTGGTCATCTTGGAAGGTTATGAAACCTTTGGGACATGGGGTCCAGCTGGTGGACATAGAAATTTATAGTCCAGCCCTGCTTCTGGTCTTCTTCTCTGCTTCCTAATCAGCCAAATGTGAAGAGCCTCGGCCACCTTATCCTTCCGCCATGAACTCCACCATGTCTTGCCCACCACAATGGAATGTGTCCCTTTATAAACATGAGTCCAAAAAAATCCTTCCTCCTTTAAATTGCTTCTCTCAGGTATGTCACAGCAATGAGAAAAATAAACTAACACAACAGGGAAACTCCAGAGCTTCACCCAGGAAGGTGTCTCTGGGGATGGCATTCCTCCACTGACTAGAAGCTGCAAATCTTGGTCCCCAAGTCACCTCCACACTGCCACTGCACATTCCCTAGACCCTACTTTCTGGGTGTTATAATAACACAGCTAACGCACACCGTCAACAAATTAATTACAGTTTTTAATCACTTGCAATATATGGAATTACAGCTTACTTAGCATGCCTCTAATCAGGTATTTACCAGTGTTCTGTTGTCACACCAGGGTTAGTAGAGGTTTCTAGCCAGGAGGAGTCCTCATAGGCACTAAGACTGTGACGGGGTGAGTGAAAGCTTTGCTTTCCCCTCTGGAGGTCCAAGCATTCCTAGAGCATCTTGCCCCTCTTCCTCGGGCCACTTGTCTCCTTTGACCTTGGTTTGGGGCTAGATGCTGACCCCTGTCGCCAGAGGAGCTATTATGTTGCCTGTTGGATTGAGCAGATCAAACTTTCACTTGCCCATTTTAAAGCAACTTTTTATTGACAGTTTTTATACATGTACTTTGATGGGAATCCCTCCTTTCCCGTTGTTTCTTTTGTCCTCCTCTCCTATACATCTTCCACAGAGCTCCTTCTCACCAATTAGTCCCATTTCTACTGTGATGATTTTTTTTTTTTTTTTTGGCTTTTCTCCATCATCCATGATGACATGCTGTTGGGCCCATAATGACAGCTGTTGTGAGGTCATGAATGCAACAGCTGCCTTGTGTCCAGAAGCCACCAAGCACTTCTCATCCTCTGGCTCTTAATACTTTCCCGTATTTTATTCACAGGTAAAAACTAGGGCAGGCTGGGGAGATGGCTCAGTGGGTGAAGGGCTTCCCAGCCTAGCAGGAAGACCTGAGGCCGGATTCCCAGCATTCACATAAACGCTGGGTGTGCTGCTGTACGCCTGCAATCTCAGTTCTGGGCAGGCAGAAACAAGAGAATTCCTAGGGCTTGCTGGCCAGTGAGACTACCAGAATTGGAGCTCTAGGTTCATTGTGACACTCCATTTCAACAGATAAGGTAAAAAGTAAATGAGGAAGAAACCAACAGTGACCTCTGATACGCCCATGCACCAACACACACACACACACACACACACACACACACACACACACACACACCCTACAACATGTAAAAAAAAAAACTAAAAGGAGAGAGATTTCCTTTAGTAGTAGAACCCAGACTTAGTAGAAACAGGGATTAAAATGATGGTAGGTGCCATGGAGACGCTAAAATCAGAGTCGAGTGCTCTGCAGACAGGAGTGCCCCGTGCACACGAGGTAAGGCTCCCGTTCCGCCTCATCAGGCGTACATCTTTCCCACTTCCTAAGCGCCCTCTTCACTTTTGCCCTCTTGCCCTGGACACTGGCAAGAGATGTCTGGGACTCCAAAGACTATTCGTTCAGAAGCTACCCATGAGGTCACCCACAAGCTCTCATGACTCAGCCCTGCCACGTCCTCTGCTCCACTCCCTTCTGGCATTGGCCCCTCCCTGCATGCTTGGTCCACAGCATCTCAAGGGTGGGGAGAGTGGTCACCCCTGGGGCAACAAGAGGGTGCATTTCCTGTTGAGGATTTGAAACAGTTCTAAAACTGACTCGTGAGTATGCACACTCCAAATAACATGAGCGGTAAAATACTCTTCCCTGAGTCTCTCTGGTCCCCCTCTCTGTACAGCATTGGCTTCTGTGCCTTTAGTTTATCAAGTTTCCCCCTCAGGACCTTGGCATGTGCTGTTTCCTTCTTAGAACACTTGCTGGCCTTCCCTCCTTGACACACCATTGTCCACTAATAAACTCTTCCTCATCATTCAACTTTTCTCTGTCTCAACAATATTTCTGGGAAGATGCATTCCTGACCTTCCACACCAGCCTATTCTGCCCAAAGAGCTCCCTGCAGGGGCCCGTGAGGGTCACACACTCCCTGGGCCTGGGCACATATTGCTGATTCTTCCATCCTATCCCACTGTTTCAGTGATCCTGAGCCTTTGTTGGCTGGGATGCCTGGGAAGCTCCGTGGAGCACAGAGCCTCATAGAACCTTCCTGAACACCAGGATTAGCAAGAATGAAGCTTTGGTGAGCAAAGCCATCAGGATATGAGGGTTTATTAGCACAGTGTTTTAAAATATAGGATTATTGGAGCTGGAGAATTGGCTTAGGGGTTAAGAGCTTGCATCTGAAGCCTAAGGACCCCGGTTCAAGGTTTGATTCCTCAGTCCCACATAAGCCAGATGCACAAGATGGTGCATGTATCTGGAGTTCATTTGCAGTGGCTAGAAACTCTGATGTGCCTATTCTCTCTCCCTCTCTCCCTCTATCTGTCTGTCACTGTCAAATAAATAAATAAAAATAAATGAAAAAAAATTAAATATAAGATTATTATTATCAGGTTTGGTGATGCCACCAGATCAGGAGACAGTGAAAATAGAATGTGGACACTGAAAAGAAACTATGGAGCCAGGTGTGGTAGCTCATGACTGTAATCCAAGCACTTGGGAAGCTGGGGCAAGAGGAGTATCTCAAACTGAAGGCCAGATTGCACTACAGAGTTATACCCTGTCTTAAAAATCCAAAAAGAAAAGACTGAGAAGTGGTTCAGCTGGTAAAGTTCTCGCCTTGCAACCATGAGGGCCTGAGCTCAGATCCCAAGCACCCACGTGAAAAAGCTGGGCAGGGTGGCATATGCCTGTAATTCCAGTGCTGGGGAGGTGGAAGCAGGGAGCTGTCTGCTTGGGGCTTGCTGGCTACACTAGCTGACCAGCAAGCTCCATATCCAGGGGGAGACCTGTCTCAGTAAGGTAAATAAAACAATAGAGGAAGACATCTGACTTTGACCTCTGACCTCCACATATACATGAGCATACATATGCAAAAATTCAATTTAAAAATTTGATTTTTAAACACAGAAATAGGGAAGAGAAGAGAAAAAAGGAAATGAGTCTGTCACAGTTCCTCAAGGGAGAGGGCTGACTGCACCATGAAGTACCACTAGGGTCTGTGAGAAACAGAGGGAGGGAGGGCAGACAGGTCAAGAGCCTTTTCTGCCAGGAAGGCGGGTAGTCCTGATAAGCATCTTCCAGATTCCAGACAGGGTTCCAGATGTGAGAAGCCTGCTGGGGTCAGGTACCCGGCCTGGGGAGCGCGGAGGATGTGCGCCTGCACATGTGATTAAGCAGGCGGCTGCCTCTGGGCTGCACGCTCCGTGGATGAACAACATACTCCTTGTCACCCTGTTTGCTATCTCACATTTGCAAGTCCCTCCCAAAACAGAAAAGAAGAACTATGGGCTGGAGAGATGGCTTAGCGGTTAAGGCATTGATCTGTGAAGCTTAAGGACCCAGGCTTGATTCCCCAGCACCCATGTAAGCCAGGTACACAAGGTGGTACATGCATCTGGAGTTTGTATGCAGTGGCTGAAGGCCCTGGTGTGCCCATTCTCTATCTGCGTCTCTCTCTCTCTCTCTCTCTCTCAAATAAATAAATAAAATATTTAAGAAGAAACTACAGGACTGGAGAGATAGCTTAGCAGTTAAGGAACCTGCCTACAAAGCCAAAGAACCCAGGTGTTCAATTTCCCAGGACCCAGGTAAGCCAGATACACAAGGTGGTACATGTGTCTGGAGTTTGTTTGCAGTGGATGGAGGCCCTGGCGTGCCCATTCTCTCTCTCTCTCTCTGTCTACCTCCCTCTGTCTCTTCCACTCTTCCAAATAAATAATTTAAAATTTTGATTACATAAAAGAAAAACTGATTAGTCTACCTGACTTAAGGCAACCTGACCTATCCAGACCCATGTCCCTTTTCTTTCCTATCATTGATCACAGGCCCTAATGAGACCCAATTTGGGTAAATTGGTCGTCTGGGGGGGCATGTCATTCAGGTCTTGCTCAGCCGACTGGGAGCTCCATGAGGCCAGGACTGCTTGTTCTGCTCATGCAGCGTGGGAGCTTCTGAGCGAGTGAATGAACGGAATGAGTAGGTGAGTGAATGAATGAACCGTTGGCTACCTGGCATGGCTACTGGCAGTTCTGCAGTGTCAATGTCATCCATCCTGAAGACACAGTCAGCAGAGGGAGAGACCTGCGGCCCCGGCTGAGGAGCTTAGCGACTTGCACATGGCCCCTCTCCCGCCTGCGCAGTGAGGTGAGTTATAGGACAAAGCCGACAGCCTTGAACACGGCCTTCCCCCACACGTCCAGGGGCAAGAAGTCCTCTGAAAGGGCATGTCTGGAAGAAGGCAGAGAAAAAGGGGCTTGGAGTGTAGAGAGCGGGTCAAGAAGCTCTCACAGAAAACAGGATTGTTAGATTGGGACCAGCTCAGGGGACGACTGGTTGGAACGACAGGACTCCTGTGTGTGAAGGCTGGGGGAGGGTGCCGCACGCCAGAGGGCCCTTCTCCAACATGAGTCCCAGGTGATGATGAATTAGACAGAGACTTGGGAAGTGCTGGATTACACAAAGGTAACCAGAACTTTCAAAGTACTTTTTTTAAAAGTATTTTTATTTATTTATTTATTTGAGAGTGACAGACACAGAGAGAAAGACAGATAGAGGGAGAGAGAGAGAGTGGGCGGGCCAGGGCTTCCAGCCTCTGCAAACGAACTCCAGACGCGTGTGCCCCCTTGTGCATCTGGCTCACGTGGGACCTGGGGAACCGAGCCTCGAACCGGGGTCCTTAGGCTTCACAGGCAAGCGCTTAACCGCTAAGCCATCTCTTCAGCCCTTAAAAGTATTTTTTTAAATTTACTTATTTGCAAGCAGTGAGAGATAGAAGAGAGAAAAGCAGAGAGAATGTGTGTGCCAGGGCCTCCAGCCGCTGAAAATGAACTCTGGAAGCATGGGCCACCTTATGCATCTAGCTTTATTTGGGTCCTGGGGAATCAAACCTGGGTCGTTAGGCTTTGCTGGCAAGTGCCTTAACCACTAAGCTATCGCTCTGGCCCAGCCAGAACTTTTCAAAAGACAAACAAAAGCAAAGCACAGTGAGGCCTTTAATAAGCTAAGTCAGAGCAAAACTCCAGGGTAAATGGATTCTACGTAACAGACTCCTCCAATCACACACATGCGTACTCTTCTGGCCTCCCGTGCAGTGGGGTCCAATGGAAGCCACTCTGGGAAATGATGTGCCAGGGAAGGCAGATCACTAAGCACAGGAGGACTGACTCTTGATCTCTCAAAAGTCCTAGAACCTGACATGTTGCATTAGAGATCTAGCAGCCGTGGTGATAAAACCTGTAACTCAGGACCAGCCATGTAAATCTCTACTTTTGCTCTCTAAGAGCCCAACTAATATAGAATTATCCAGGAGTAAACAGTAATACAGCAAATTGGTCCTTTATTGAATGGTTCTTATTTGAGGCTCTTAGCACATCAAACAGTGATATCAAGAAGAAGACATGTCAATTGACCTTGGGAATAAAAGAGCAAATGTAAGCAAATTTGTCACACTGACAGACTTGGCAAATAGTGTTCTGATTTGCTGGCAGCCCTACTCCAGACTGCGGGCACTAGTTAGATACATAAACCATTCTGCTAAAAACAGAACTATCATTATGGGTATCATCTAGTAATTTGCAGGTAATTGATGGACATTAGTCATAATCACACACAACACACCAGATCCACACACACCTAGAGACATATGTTCTCCCTGGGAATTCTCATTTGCATGTCAGAAGCTTCTAAAACTGGGAAACTTGGAAAAACTGGACACCCGTGGAACCTTATCAAAGAAATGACAGACCCAGAGAAGGCAGGTCACAGTGCCCAGGAGGTTAAGTAATCAGCCATGAGACCACTGACATTCCTGGTCTTAGAGTCCCTGAAACCTAGAGTGGTTGCAAGACTGAAGGCACGGGTCTCATGTTGCCCCACGATCTGAAGATCTTTGCAATAGCCCTCCATTTCTGAGGGCGATCTGGCATTGATCTGATGCTTGCTGGGGAAAAATGTGAGGAGCTGGAGACATGGATTAGCAGTTAAGGCACTTGCCTGTTAAGTAAGGAATTCGGGTTCTATTCCCCAGTACCCACATAAGTCAGATGCACAAACTGGCACATGCGTCTGGAGTTCATTTGTGGTGGCCAGGGGCCATGGTGGGCCCATTCTCTCTCACTCTATAGGTCTCTCTCTCATAAATAATTCTTTTTTAAAATGTGGAGCTGAGGATATTGCTCAATGGTAAAAGTGACTGCTGTACCACAAGAGGCCCTGGATGTGAATCCATAGCACCTATGCAGAAGCTGAGTGTGGCAGTGCATGCCTGTAATTCCAGCACTGGGGAGGTGGAGGCAGGTGGACATCCAAGGCTTACTGGATAGCTGGTGTAGTCAAACCATGAGTTCTAGGATCACCAAGAGATCCTGTCTCAACAAGTAAGGTGGAGGCTAGGGAAAGGACTTAGCAGGTGTAAGAGAACACACCAGGCAAGTACGAGGGCCTGAGAGGACATGAGTTCTATCTCCAGCACCCACATAAAAAGCTGGTTGTGACCACACATCCCTATAACCCGACTCTGTGGGGAGATGAGACAGGAGAATCCCTGTGACACATTGGTCAGCCAGTCTGACTGAACATGGCAGCTTCAGATTCAGTGAGAGACTCCCTCTCAAGGAAATTAAGCCAAAGGGGAGGCACCCAAGGTCCTCTTCCAGCCTCTGTATGCACAGAAGGCACACATCTGTACTCACACATGCACATACCACACTCATGTCACACTACAGACACACACACACAAATATGCAAAACAGCAATGGAGGACAGCAACTGAGGAAGAAGACACCCAGCGTCAAGTTCTAGCCGCCACACACACTTATGCACATGCAACCGCACACATGTGCTCTCCCGGACAAACTTGTATACACATAAGCTTGCACAACACACACATACACACAGCAACTGCTAGCGAAAGACTCTGCATAACAGGCCTTCCCCTGGCTCTGCAAAGCGCTGCTTTCCACTACACAGGTGTATTTGTTCTGGAAGGCCAGGGTACTCGTCCTAAGGATGGTAGGATGGGAGAACACAGGCTTCGGAATCTCCATGCACACTTTCTGGGATGCATAAGCTCTGGAGTTGGGGCAGGCCCACTGCGGAGGTCTAAAGAGAGAAGAACAGCAGTGCCCATGCAGAACGCAAATGCCTCAAGCACACAGACTAGGAAACCCAGGCTGTTCCACAGAGCACTGCAGTTCCTGGGTTTGCAATAAGGAGCCCTGGGAGGGCGCGGGCCTGCAGGTCCCAGGCCGCGCTGCACACAGCACCATCTAGAGGGGGGGAGAGAAGATTTATCTGGGGAGATGGATGACTCATTTGGAGAAATGTCCTCTGTGAAACAGCACTGTGGCTCCCAAATCGTAGGACAAGGGGCCCCAGGGTGGTGCTGGGAACTTCCAAACACTGTGGGAGTGTGCCCACCTGCTGTTGTGAGGATCCTCCTGGGAATGCAAGACCATGGGCTGAGGGGACTTGGAGGTCTCATGTTAAAGCTGCATTCCAGCAGATAAAAGGTCTCTGCCAAGCTGGGGCCTTGGGACTTGGTGTGAGTGACAAGAGGCGGGCATCACAGGACGCTCAACGTGGGACAAGGTAGAAGGGTGGAGGGGTTCAGTCTGATTCCAGAGCTGGAGTTGCTGTGCAGGGTCCAACAGATCCACACCTAACGCTAGTAAGCGACTGTAGTTACTAAGGGCGACATTGAAATCTTTTTATTATAATTAATATAATTTTCTCCAACACCCACAAAGTTCTTCATACATATCTACACACTTTCTCAGTTATCTGGATGTCACCACTTAGAATATAGATCTGATAGGCTCTTCTCCTTACCACTGTGTGCCATGGAACAATGGCAAGACACTACTGACGCTTTGAACTAAGACATCTAGGGAACTCTTGTATCCACATTCGAAGAAGTCCCCTAGCCTGAAGCACTATGCACTTCAGCATGAACAGCCTTGTTTTGAATATGAGCCCAGAAGCCTAATCTGGTATGACCTGGGTGATTTGCTCTAGGATCTGAGAGGTTTGAGAAAGACTAGAGGCTGACTTAATTCCTGTTGATAACATTTAGAAACATTTGCTCACCGTCACTCGTGCAACAAATATTCGCCATACGCCCGAATTAAATGTCACATTTGATGCTTGGTCCTGAGGGTAGAAACTCACATGACACTGATCTTCCTTAAGGAGTTCTTCCTTAAGAAGAGGCACCAAATGTAACTAGACCCAGAATTACAGCCGCTCCTTACCACCATTCCTACCACCATGGGTCAGGCCGGCTCTAGCTCTTGCCTGCCTCAGTGCAGTCAACTCCTTTCCCCTACATCTCCTCCCAGACCACGTGCCACTGAGCACCCTGGCAGAAAACACAAACCAGCGTCGGGGAGATGTCTCACACAATAAAGTGAAGAGTGACTGAGGAAGACACTGGACATCAACCTCCAGCCTGCACAGGCGCACACACACACACACACACACACACACACACACACACATACATGCTCACACGCACACATGCACCCACATGTGCACACACACATTAAACAAAAACCAAACTAACAAACAATAGCCCCAGTCTTCATAATGACTTTAAAGGTCCTGGGCAATGCTTTACCCCCCTTGGGCTCGCTAGCTCTACCTCCCTCCACAGGGCCAGCTATCGTCCGCTTGTTAGCACACTTAAATCGTAAAGGTCGTTTCCGCTGCAGGGCCTTTGCATCCAGTGTCCCCTTGGCTACTTCCAGCCATCTTACTCCAATGCGCATGGCTGGTTCCCTCCTCTTCCTCCATTCTCCCTTGTTTTGAATACCAGCTCAGTACCAAAACCTTTGAGACCACGCTACTTAATAGCCCAGACTCCCTCTCTTCTGTCCCACTTCTTGGCTTGTGATCCTTTCTGTCTTGTATTTTCTCCCTGACAATGCTCACTGCACGATCTACACACTACCTCTGATGAATCCGTACTCATTAGGGCCGCTTTGTCCCCGAGCAAGCGAATGCACAGGGGCAGGAATTCTTCTCCATCTGCTTCGTGGATCTTAACCCCTGCTCATGGATCTGACCACGGCATTGAAGGCCGTGCTTAGGCACATCATTGCAGTTCATAATTAAAGTGGTCATGTTGAAGCCATCATTATCGAGCTACCTAGGAAGGGCACAGGGGTCGGATGTCACCAGCCTGCACTGATCTGAAAGGGGTCAGAGGGCATGAGAAACCATGGTAGCATAGGGAGGACACTTTGAGCCAAGGAGTGGTGCAGAGGGAGGAACAAGAAAGCCCAGCTTCCCACGTAATTTATGAAATTGTTCCCCTACCAGTGACAAGAGAACAAATGGTTACAACCAGATGCTCATCCTCCATTTGTTTGCCATGACTGCTTAATTACCAGCCTCCCCAAGGGAGGGTTTTTTCTTTTTCTTTTTCTTTTTCTTTTCTTTTTTTTTTGCTAGAGGCTACTCAATCTTCTAACAAATGCAGACATCATTTCCTTCCACAGGAGCTGGGAAAACCCTGGCTCACCTTGGGTGCCCACAGTAGAGCCTGAGGGCCCAGCATCATGGGGGGGAGGTTGGTGGAGATGGAAATGGAGAAGAGGACTTTGAAGAAGAGGAGTCATCACAGTCCAGAAGCTTGATGTCTTCCATCTCCTGCTTTTAAATCAAGCCCCAGGGGCATCATCACTCACTTGGGAGGGAGATCTGGTTGCATAGTTTGAATGGACGTCCCCCAATAGGTTCAGCCTCATTAAAGCGTCTAGGGTTTCCAGCCGCCTAGCTGGCAGAGGTGTCACTGTGGGCGGATCCGAGGGTCCAGCCCTGAGGTGTGTTTGGGGGCAGTATGCAGAGTGCCTGAGGTCCCCTGCTCTTGGTTTGGTGCTTGCTTTTGGTGGTGGTTGCTCTTCTCTCTGTGTGGACCTGTGGAAGGAGACCAGCTTCTTCCGCCGTTATGGAACTTCCCCTGAATCCGTAAGCTTCAAATAAAATTCTCTTACTCCCATACCTGTGTCTGGTTTGGAAGTTCATCTGAGAATCCTAAAGCTGACTACCACACTGATCTTGGTCAGGACTGCTCCTAAAGCTGGCACTACACCTCAAAGTCTCCATGGGACAGCCGAGAACCAGCAGTTTTCAGATGATGCAGTCTAAATCTGGCACCAACCAGAGGATGTCTCAGGTTTTGTTCCTCCTTGTGCACTAGGGAGCCACAATCAATATCAGGTGACCAGGTATCAATGAATGGCCAGGGTTGTCTTCCACAGTGTTCTCTATCCTGAGGACTTAGCTTCTCTGGTGGCAGCTGAACTCTAACCAGGATCAGAGTGGATCCTCTGGGCATTCAGGAGGCTGAAAATATCTACAAGAAAAAGGCTGGCTATGCAAAGAGAAAGGGGTGAGCTACCTCTTCCTTGCCCCTGGACCACAGTACTCTTCCTAGTAACCACCAGAGCCTGTGCTGAAAGAAGCACTTAGTGCGGGAAAACTGTCTCCCTACTGACGACAGCACTGTGCAGTGTACGAAAGACTGAGTTGTGGCAGCCACCATCATTGCTGCCAGTTGTTGCACAGCCATCCCCGGAGGAGAAAGACATGACGCTGAGGAGTTCAGACCCCATTCTCGTGAACTGGACAGACATTCTCCTTGGGCACAGTCAGAGAGCAGAGCTGGTCTTCAGCATACTGAGGTATCAGCCCCGGTTTTATCACACAGGGGGAACCAAGGGAAGGAGAAGCCCCCAGAATCTGGACCGGAGAAGTAGTGATGAAGATTTCCTCCCGAGCAAGAGGGCTTCCCGGGGATGTGCTCAGGCTGAGCCTCAGGGATGATAGGACCATAGTTGTGTAACTGAGCATGGCCACTCCAGGCAGGTCACAGATACCGCGATTGTGAATAGGAGAGGGTCAACCCGAGATGCATTCAAGCAAGAGGTCTATATGGTTGACAGTAGAGGTGTCACCACACTGGTGGCTTATGCCTAGATCCTGGCTTTCTGTCTGGACTTTGAGGATTAGCTAAGTGTCAATTGGAAACTAAAACTGGACCTCAACTCTCAGATGCCATCTTTCGGATCACTTTTGGGGTCACACTCTGCAAATCAGGAATTAATTCACCCTTCCAAGTCTTTCAAACCTATACAGATTGAGATGGTCCAAAGGAAGACATAACATCTTGGAGACAATGACAAGATTTAAAGGGCATCAGTACCTTAACTGTGAAAGAAAGGGATATACTGCTTCCACAGGGGCCTTCCATTGGTCATGCCTTCTAGCCTACCTATTCACCTAACTCTACCAGCTGCTTGGCTTTTTCCTCCTCTCAATGCTTACCACTACCTTACTGCCTTATGTTATAGACTGAGTGTGTCACAGTTCCCTATGTTGATGCCTTCCCTTGATGTGACAGTATTTGCAGGTTTAGCTTCCAAAGCACATGCCGTTTGATGAGGTCACAACAGTGGGGAATGTGTACTTA
Source organism: Jaculus jaculus (assembly GCF_020740685.1). Taxonomy (NCBI): domain Eukaryota; kingdom Metazoa; phylum Chordata; class Mammalia; order Rodentia; family Dipodidae; genus Jaculus; species Jaculus jaculus. Next base: position 71,116,259 of record NC_059106.1, on the reverse strand, counting down.
CAAGAAGCCACACTACAGAGCTTACTGATTCTTCTTGGACTTCTAGTCCCCAGAAGTGTGAGAAAGTAATATCATTTTTTAAAAATGTTTTTATTATTATTATTAGACAGTGAGAGAAAGAGAAAGAGCAAGAGAGAACTGGCACACCAGGACCTTGGCCACTGCCTTCAAACTCCAGATGCTTGAGCCACCTAGTGGGCATGTGTGACTGTGCATGCCTCACCTTTGTATGTCTGGTTTATGTGGGACCTGGAGAGTCGAACATGGGTCCTTAGGCTTCACAGGAAAGCACCTTAAACCACTAAACCACCTCTCCAGCCCAAGAAAGTAATTTCTATTGTTCAAACTCCATGGCTATGAGGTTCTATTATGGCATCCCAAGAAGACTAAGAATTTGGTACCAGGAGTGAGGAGTGAGGTCTTCAGGATGGCATTATGCCCAGGAGCTGACAAGCTAGCTACCTGGAGGAACTGGATCGATACCATCACAGAAAAGGAAGCCTTATTTTCTTATTGGAACAGTTGCTTACTTTGCATATGTATTTGACTTTCCTGTAAGAAATGTTCCTTTTGTATTCATTGTTTCTTTCTTTTCTTCCTTCCTTCTTTCTTTCTTTCTTTCTTTCTTTTCTTTTCTTTTCTTTTTTTTTTTTTTTTTTTTTTTGAGGCAGGGTCTCACTCTAGCTCAGGCTAATGTGGAACTCACTCTGTAGTCCTAGTCTGGTCTCAAACTCACAGTGACTCTCCTACCTCTGCCTCCCGAGTGCTAGGATGAAAGGTATGTACCACCATGCCTGCATGCCTGGCTACCTTATATGAGATAGTTCTTCCAAAATGACTGCCTATGGAATTGAAGAATTCTTTATTCATTGTCATGGTGTTCCAAACAGTATTATTTCTGACCAAGGAACTCACCTTACAGCCAGCAAAATGTAGCCATGGGCCCATGCTCACAGGTATTATTACCAATTTCTTGTCATTCTAACAGCCACCTTGATAAGATATTGGACTGGCCTTTGAAGACTCAGCTACAGTGGTAGGTAGGTGGTAGTAACACCTCATGAGCTATAGCAAATTCTCAAAAAGATGGCATATGCTCCGAGTTGCTATGTAGTGTACAGTGCTATTTCTACCATAGCCAGGATTCAAAGGTTCAGGAATAAAGGAATGGATAAAGGAATGTCTACTCACTATACCCTTGGCAAGTTGTTTTTAGTTCCCTCTTTCAAAGGCCTTATGCTCTTTTAGCCTGGAGATCTTAGCTCCAAAGGGAGAAATGCTTCCACTGTGAGTTACAACAATGGCTCCATTGCCCTAGAAATTCAGACTGTCTGTCACCCAGCCACTTTGTACTCTGCATACCCCTGTATCAACAATTGAAAACCAAGGTGACCGATGCCGACTCTGTTCCACAATGCACATGATACAGCTGGAATGAAGGAGGTCCCTTATGCAGCCCATTGGTGTTACCATGCCCTGAGGTTACGGTCAATGTAAGCCCAATGTAGGCACTACTCAGGGCCCAGCCCCATAGGAAGCACTTGTCTGAGTCTCCCTAGCAGCTAAACAACCACAGCCAGCCAAGGTGCACACTTTAGTCAAAGGGAATGCAGACTGGGTGGCGATAGTTATAAATACCAGCTAAGACCATAATCATTACGAGTGTCTCTCCTTGTTTGGTTGTGGAAATGTCTATGTATGTATGTATAAATGTTCTTATTCCTACCTACAGAGACACATATATACTAAACATATGCATTTGTTTACTTCTATTATCCCCTTATCTTGAAGCATACGATATAATGACTTCACATTATAGTATTTAAGTGTTGTTAATTTCCCACCACAGTATTTCATTGGGGAGATACCAAAGAGAAAATTCAACGTCTCTCAAGGTCTTCCCAGCAACGGTTAGTAATTTTTTGTTGCATGCGGGCTAGATGTATCATATTAGATGGGCTTTCAAGTTGCATCTTTATTCAGAGATAGGAATATTTTAAGGAGATGTGTGTGGAGTGCCAGGTTGACAAAGGGTGGGATTGTGATGGTTCACTTTATGTGCCAACTAGGGCTTAGGGAGCCCAAATGTTTGGTGAGCCATACTGTGTGGGTGTTTCTGGATGTGACCAGCATCAAAGCAGTACAGTGATTACAGCACATAGCCCTCCCCAGGATGAGCATACCTCATTCAATCCATTAAAGGCTAACAGAACAAGATGCTGAGGAAATAAGAATTCACCCTCTGGTTACTTTATCTGGGACATAGGTTCCCCCTTCTTGCCATCTAATTCACACTGGGATTGGAATGTCACACCATGGATTTCCTGGTGTTCAACTTGCCTATTGCAGACCTTACAACTTCTCAGCATAAATAACCATGTAAGCCAATGCCATAGAATAATTTTTTTCATTTTTAAAAAAATGTTTTTATTTACTTTTTGAGATAAAATGAGAGAGAGAGAATGGACACACCAGGACCTCTAGCTACTGAAAATGAATTGCAGACATATGCACCACCCTGTGCATCTGGCTTTATGCAGGCACTGGGAAATCAAACCTAGGTCCTTTGGCTTTGCAGGCAAGCACCTTAACCACTAAGCCATCTCTCCAACCCATAATAAATTTTTTTATTGGTTCTGCTTCTCAGAAGAAATATTGACAAATATAGCTTACTCATATATATTTATTTGTTACATACCCATCTTCCTCTGTTTACAGATAAGTTCTATTTAGAATAAGGACTTGGTCCTTCTATTTAAAAAAAGAAAGCAAGGAGAGATGATGAATGGTATATTACTCAAGAAAAGCAATCAGAAGGCTGGGCAGGTGAGAAAGTTAGAAATGAGCATATCCAACTAGGGGACAAGAACAACTTTTGCTGAAAAGTAGCTATCCATATACCCTAGTATGTTCAATGCCTAGCACAGGACCAGACACACAGTAGTTGCTTCCCAAAGTACATGCGACATTGGATGAATGAATGAGGAGTTAACCATGCCAGAAATGCCAGCAAAAGAAACATTTCAAGAGTGAGGCTAATGGCAGCAAATGCTTTGGAGGGAACTGATTAAAGAGGACCACGAGGGCTGTGGAGTTGGCAATTAGCAGAACACGGGTGACTTGCTCCAGAGCAATCTCCATGGATGGTGAGACCCAGATGGGTTACAGTGGGTAACGGTAACGGAGCAAGTGGAGACACCAAGGTCAGACAGCTCTCTCAGAAGTAGCTCAGAAATGGAGTGGGTCATTGGAAAACCACTTTCCAACAAAAGTTGTTTTGGTCCCCTAATTGGAACATGGTTATTTCTGCTTTTGTCTTCTGCCCATCCCCTCCTGTGGCTCTTTTCTGGGCATACACCATTAATCATCTCTCGTTACTTTGTTTTTTAATAGAAGAAGCAAGTTCATGGGCGTTTGTTTCAGCCTGATATCCATTCTCTTGGCAGGATAATAATTGATACCTTAAATGACCTCATTAATCAGCAGGGACAATTAAAAGGATGTGAGAGGAGGACAATTTGCTGGGTAGCCTGTCTGGGAAAGAAAGGAAGGTCAGCACATCTCTGAGTCATACAGAGCACTTCTATGGGCCACAAACTCCGTATTAGTTCACCTTCTTGGGTCCTTTCAAGAAATTTCTGAAAAGGCCAAAGGAAATATAGTTTCAATAGTCAGACTTCTGTACACATAGAACACATGCTTTTTTAGGACAGTCTCTGAGGAGCTTTTTCATCAAGTAACGTATCCGTGTGGGGTATTACCAACGTCGGTTCTTTCTAAATGTAGAAATGTGTGGAACAGAACAAAGCCATTCTTTTTTTTTTTTATATAAACTTTTTAAGTTTTGCCAGTACTAAGAACTGAATTGAGGGCTGCATGCAGACTAGCCAAACACTCTACCTTTAAGCTACATCCCCAGCTCTCTCTGTTTTTTAAACTTTTAAATTTATGTTTACTTTGCCTTTTCCATGTGTATATGTGGGATGCATGCATACACGATGATGTGTGTTTATGCACATATGTGTGTAGGCAAACATGTGCACGGGTCTGCACAGGGGTGTGGAGGCCAGAGGTAGATAAGGGGTGTCTTCCTCAACTGCACTCTCCTTGAATTGTTGAGACAGGGTCTCTCACTGAACGTAGAGCTCACCAACCCAGCTAGAAGAGCTAGCCACAAGTGTCCGGGATCCTCCAGAGTTGGAATTACAAGCATGTGCCACCACATCTGGCTTTCTTTTTTTATAGGGGGCTGGAGATAGGAACTTAGGTCCTTAAGCTTGGGTGGAAAGTACTTTAACAAACGAGACATATCCCCATGCCCTAACCTTTTTTTTTTTTTTTTTTTTTTTGAGACAAGATCTCACTATGTAACCCAGGCCAGTCTTAACTTGTGATCTTCCTTCCTCAACCTCCCACATGGCTAGGATTAAGGAATTACAGTTCTGCACCACCTGGTATGGCTCTGAAATTTATTATTTATTTATTTTTTGTTTTCTGTTTTTTTGAGGTAGGGTCTCACTCTAGCCCAGGCTAACCTGGAATTCCCTAGGTAGTCTCAGGATGGCCTCGAATTCACAGCAATCCTCCTATCACTGCCTCCCAAATGCTGGGATTAAAGGTGTGCGCCCAGCTGAACTTTATTTTTAATTGACACATAATACCTGCCCATGTTTATGGGATAGAGTGTGATGATGTGATGCATACATACAAACATGTAATGGTTAAATTATTCCTCTTTGAAGAGTTATTCTGTGGGAAAAGCAAAAATATTAGACAGGCAAGTGACACATAGGTTTCAACAAGGCATGTGCTAATGTACAAGACAGGCTGGACATGATCTCATAAGACCCACTCATTGCTGGCTCAGTGGTGGGGCCCAGATGTCAACTGGGAATAAGGTACCTGTGGCCTGCTACAGAGCTAGGCCCTGCATCCTCATCATGATTGTTAAGTTAACTTCTAACTCTAGAATAATTATAGCTTGGTGGGAAAGCTGTGTAGACAGCACAGAATCTATGTCTATCTTGTATGCTTTTAAACCAATTCCTCTAGATGTTCACAACTTACATGACCATGGGACATTTGTCAGAACTAACACTGTAATTAACAGTGAAATGTTACTATTAACTAAGCTAGGGACTTTCTCCAGGTTTCACGTGTTTGTGTGTGTGTGTGTGTGTGTGTGTGTGTGTTCATGTGTGCGTGTTTATATTTTGTTTCTGTCCCACCATGTGATACAGGATACCACGCAGTATTGAGGGCAGGCACTTTGCCCATCACATCTGGAAGTGAGGAAGACACACTGGTTACCTTATGTCTGACAGAAAGCCAGGAGGCATGCACTGGGCAATGGAGAGGCAGATCCGAAAGGCCCATTCATTCAGTGACAAGGTAGAGAACTTGCATCAAAAGAACAGACTTTGGTTCTTGGTTCTTTACACCCAAACTGGAAAAACAGTTTCCAAACAGGCCACTGTCAAACATTCTCAGAGCTTCCGTTTAACTCTGTGAGACTTAAGGTTTCCTACAAAGGTTATGACACCTTAGGACACAGTTGTGATTTGAATGCAAAATGGCCCCCATAGGGTCAAGTGTTGAACACTTGGCCCACAGCCATTTGGTAGTGGAAGGTAGTGGAGTCTTTAGAAAGTAGAGGGAGGGTATCACCATGGGGTATTTTTTTATAATCATGGAAGTTCTTAATAAAAAATTTAAAAAAAGAAAGAAGAGCCTTGCTAGAAGAAGTGAGTCCTTGGGGTTGGGCCTTAGAAAGTTTTATAGCATGCCACGCTTCCTGTTCATTCCCCCTCTCTCTCTCTCTCTCTCTCTCTCTCTCTCTCTCTCTCTCTCTCTCTCTCTGTCTCCTTTATGACTATGAATACAATGTGACTTGCCAGCCTCTTGTTCCTGCTGCCATCCCTTCCCCACGATGGAGGATAGCTCTGAAACTGTACTTGAAAGAAGTGCTTCCTTCCTTCCTCAAGTTGCTTCCTGTCAGGTATTTATCACAGCAAGGAGTAAAGTAACTAATACTGATACCCTCCCAATTCTCCAGTGTCCCTAAGGAAACAGTGATGGTTCTAGCTTATTCTTGTGCTTGGTCTACTATCTACATGTTTTTATCTGTTTCCAATGCCACAGAACACAGAAGGGAGTGGGTTCTGGACATTAAGCTGCCGTGGTGCTCGTGATCTCACAGTGAGTGGTGTTGCCCGCACAAGCCCTGCGCAGCACTGGGCGCCTGTCAACATTCTGTCAGGGATGGTAGAGGAGGGCAAAAGTCTTGAAAACAAGACATCAAGGCAGATGAGGGACTAGTTGAAAAGAAGGGAGTCAGAGGAAGGGGTGGGGGAGGACGGCCAAGCAAATAAGAGTATTATGATCAAAATGCATTGTAGCCAGGTGTGGTGGCACACAACTTGAACCCCAGTACTTGGGAAGCAGAGGTAGGAGGATCGCCAGGAGTTTGAGGCCAGCCTGAGACTACATAGTGAATTCCAGGTCAGCCTGGGCTAGAGGGAAACCCTACCTCAGAAAAAGAAAAAAAAAAGCATCGTGTGTGTGTGTGTGTGTCTGTGTGTCTGTGTGTGTGTGTATGAAATTTTTCACTTAAAAGGCCCTTTTTCTTCAAAGAATAAGAGTAATATAATGAGCACCTACCACAGAAATGAATATCACCACACAGTGAGAGCCCCTGGGTAGCTCTCCCTTCTCTGAGCATCTCAACAAGATCCTTCATCTTGTGGTCTCTGCTTCCCTCCCCCATCAGTCATCAGCTCCTTGCCCAAACAGACACAATTAGCAAACACAAGAACAATAAGCCAGTTGCCAGCTCTGCAGCCACTCAGAGTGCCACACGATCCCCGGAAGAGCACCATGGTCTACTGACTGCCACCTTCCCCCCGACATTCCCCATGTCTAGACTGTGCTTACCACCCGTCACACCTTCTCTCCCCCTCCATGTCTTCCTGGAGATTTCATTTGAACGGAACTTCTGAGCACCTGTCCTGGGTCACCATGGATGCTCAGCCTTCCTCCCTCTCTCTCTCTCTCTCTCTCTCTCTCTCTCTCTCTCTCTCTCCCCCCCCCCCCCCCTCTCGGCTCTGGTCATGCCTCTCCAGGCTGTACTGTTTCTCTATTTCTTTGTTGTTGCTTTTCTGAGACAGTTTCAGGTATCCCAGGCTGGCCTTAGACTCATAATATAGTGAACTTCTGATCTTCCTGCCTCCACCTTCCAAGTGATGAGATTACAGGAGTCTACCACTATGTCTGGTTTTATTTATTGTTGTAGACCAAATCCAGGACTCTGGACATGCTAGACAAGCATTCCACCAACTGAGCTATAACCCCAATCCCCAGTTTGTCTATTTCCTTCATTTTCTGCATCAATATCTAGAGTTTTCCAAGATTAGATCCCTGTCTGCTTGACCTCTGGATCCCAAGAGCCAAGCAGAAGGTTTGGAATGAAGAGGTGACCGGGGTATATTTTCAAGGACAGCAGTTAAAGTGTTTGCCTGCAAAGCCAAAGGATCCAGGTTCAATTCTCCAGGGACCACGTAAGTCAGATGCACAAGATGATGCATGTGTATGCAGTTTGGCTGGAGGACCTGTCTGCCTGTCTATCTGTCTGTCTGTCTGTCTGTCTGTCTCTCTCTCTCTCTGATTCTCTCAAATAAATAAAGAAATAAACTTTAAAAGAAAGAAAAAGAAAACAGGAGGGCTTGGGAGACTTCCCAGTGGTTAAGTACTTCCTGTGCAGGCATGAGGGCCTGAGGAGGCCTAAGAGAACATGCTAGTTTGATCCCTGGACCCACATAAACAGTTTGGCATGGCCATGCCTGTCTGAAATCCCAGTGTACTGGGGAGCACAGAGACCTGAGACTTGCCAGTGCTCATCTTGCCCCCCCCAAAAAAAAATGGCTCAAGGGAGAACAGGTAGAAAAACAATGAAGGGGGACACCCAACATTCACCTCCAGCCACTGCAGGTGAGTTCATAGAGTGCCACATGGGCACACAGGCATGCAATACACATACACCATATTCACCACGCCCCACTTATACACATATGCAAAAAAAATATAAAGAAAAATATAATGGGTCTTTCAAACTAGGAATGCTTGGTTTGCACCCTGACTCAGCTGTGTGGCTTTGGGAAAAGTCCTTAACACTGCTGTAATCCACTGCTGTAATTTGGTAAAGGAGATGTTAATAATAGCATGCACCTCCAAGGGTGTTATGATGACACAATGGTTTAAGACAGGCCAGTAGTTGAGAATGATGTCTAGCACACAGTAAGGGTTCAGGAGCTGTGATTGTGCCTGCGGAGGTGTGGAGCACTTGGTGACTATGTAGCAGCCCGGGTTGGGTTTCCAAAGAGAATTCTTTTAGAGATCGGGGTGCAAGTGAGTTCACTTGGGAGTTGAGCCCAAGAAGCACAGGGAGGGGTGGGGGAGACATGAGGCCAAGAAGAGTAGACAGTAAAGAGGACACCATCACATCAGGTGCCACTATAGGGAAGTACAGACGGGTCCCAGCAGGGAACGTGGGGCTCCGAGTAGATGGCGCACCTCGGCGTTATCCCGCTGAGGGTGAGGAGGCTGGGCTACGCACCCACCGACTTGAAATTCCCCCCGCCAGCGTGAACTTCTCTGCCAGGCACCAATTGCCCTGCAGGAGCTAACCACTGGCCTATGGCTGCCGCTCACCTCCCAGTCACTGGGCAGACGAACAGCACGTTTGCCTAGGCCCTGCCGCGCTTGATATCTTTACCCACTTCCAGAACAAGCACCATGGACCCCCTGCCCGCTCTCCCTGCTTCACTCCCTAAACTGGCACCGCAGAGCTACGACAGTGCCGGGAAGAAACTGCAGAACCTGCCCTACTTCAGGCTGGTGACTGGCACAAAGCGACCCACCCCCCTTCTCACCACTCAGGTCCTGACATGATTTTTACAGCTTTCTTAAGGGCAGGTTCCTGAATGGGTGACGCTTGGCACACGGTTGACTTGTGGCCCTGGTACCCTTCACCCCAGCAGGCCATCAAAGCAAAAGACCAGATCTGGCTTCTGACTCGTGCCCTCCAACCCTCCATTTCCTGCACCCCCCCTCCCCACCCCCCCCCACCCCCCGCCTCCTTGGCCACCGCTTCTCATTACCTTCCACACCTCCTCTCTTGACTGTCCCCGGTGTCTGAAGATTAGGCTGTTTATTAAACTATGGGATCCGATGCCGCACACCCTGACTCTGCTTACCGTAGATTTTTCCTGCGAGGACTGCAAAGATCGTAAAAACAACAACCCACCTTGTCGTTCTGGCTTATTTACCGACTTGGTCATAAATAACCAGCGTGATTTGCATATTGCCATTTGGCTTTTTATAGCACCACACAGCTGAGCGCTAGCAGGCAAGCTGGGGGCGGCGTGAGGAGGTGAGCCTGGCTCTAGGCAGGCAGTGGCGGAGCTTCCCTAACTTCCTCCTTGAACGTGAGTCTGACATCTCCAGAGCTGCAAGTAGAGAGAGAAACAGGGTAGGAGCGGAGGGGAGCTACAGGGTAAAGGAAAGCCAGCTATGGGCATCTGATCAGGGTCATGTTCGGGCACAGCTGGAGTTGGAGATGGTAACAGCCCCTCGAAGAGCAGAGCTTTGGGGTGAGAAACGGATGCCCACCCCAGGATCCTACATTCTCTAGGACTGGCCGGAGCCGAGCACTCACAGCCTCCACAGAGACCCCTGCTCTGCCATCCGCACCGTGTGGCACTGAGTGGGTGGGCTCCCTTCTCTGACCCTTATATCCATATCTGCGAAACAGAGGTTTCGACAGTGTCTGTCCCAGAAGGTCTGTGTAATGACCCAGTACTTCATTCAGGGACAGCTTCGTAGGAGGCCTGGCACAGGTCAAAGCCGTATGTGATAGTGATGATGCTGATGACGATGGGAGTGAGAGCGGTGAGGGCGAGAGTGAGGATGACGATAGTGAAGATGGTGATTCCGGTGGTCATGATAGTCATGGTGATGGTGACAGTGATGACAGATGATGGTGATATTGGTGATAGTGATGGCGGTGGTGATGGTGGGGGTAACGGGATAGTAAATGCTCAGAGGCTGGGTATATAGCTCAGCGGTAAGAGTGTTGCTGTAACATGTACAAGGCCCTGGGCTTTATCCTGGGCACCACAAAGGAATGAAGGAAGGGAGGGTAGGAGAGGGAGGGAGGGGAAGGAGGGAAAAAGGGAAGAAGGAAGGGAGGGAGAAAGGAAAAAAAGAAAGGAAGGAAGGAAGGAAGGAAGGAAGGAAGGAAGGAAGGAAGGAAGGAAGAAAAAGAGAAAGAAAACGAGAAAGGAAAGGAAAGGGGAGGGAGGAAGGAAGGAAGATATGAAGGGATCCAAATCACTTCTGAAATCGGAATAAGTTGACACTTATGAAGGTAAATGAACTTGCACCTGTCAGGGTGCAAGGCTGTAGCTTCACACTGGAAGCACGTGAAGGGCTCCCGGCAGCAGAGGCTCGGTCAGTGAGGCTACGAGAGCAGGAAGCAGGCCAGGCTCGCATGCTTGCTGGCTGGGGATCTGTGGGGCTTGGTGTGGACATGAGCTCCGAGGGTCTGAATGTCCGCCCTGTCTCCCATCGTGTGTCTGTCCTTTGACACAGCTCCCACACATCTTGTTAAATTCCAGTCAGTCCCCTACTCCCAGACATCTGGCCCCTGCTGGTTACACCCTGTGGTGGTTTGAATAGATGGCTCCCAATATATTCAGTTTTTAAAATGAGTTTGTAGTTTGAATCTTCAGCCACCTGGCTGGAGGCAGTGTCACTGGGTGGATCTTAAGGTGTGGTGGTGGGTTTGAGATTTCAATCTAAAGATATGCAAAGTGTACCTAGCTGGAGTTCCTGAAGCGTGCAGTGCTGTGTGGCTTTTGGCTTGTGGCTTCTCTCTTGTGTTTGGCCCTGTGAAATCAGGCCAGCTTCTTCTGTCATTATGGAACTTCCCCTGGATCTGTAAGCTTCAATAAATATCCCTTCCTCCATAACTGTGCCTGGTCTGGAAGTTCATCTCAGTGAACCTGACGCTGTCTGCTACATCCCCAACCCTCAATGGCCTTCATGTTTCACCCCTGCCAGATGTGCAGCATTGGCATATGTCAGAAGCCCCAAACAAGTTCTCAGACATCACCTTCCCTGGAGCCCTGGGTGAGGCCCCAGCCCACACGGAACTTCCTCAGCATCTGTGCTGTCAGTGAGCACCCCGGGCGGTGGAGTGCGGCTCTGGCCTTCATCTGCGCACACCTCTTTCGGGAATGAGATCCCTGTCTGTCTGGAGACTGGGCTACTTGCTATACCCCTGAGACAGAAGTGCAAGGGCCATGGGAGAACACAGAAATGAACAGCGACCACAGCCATGTACTGACGACAATCTGCTGGGCTCAAATACACAGTGACCTTGTGGCTATAAGGCTATGGTGTGAGGAAAAATGAGAGAGCTATCAAGGTCACCAGAAGACAGGTGCTTCCAATGACAAGTACTAGCTTCCCCCAGATGGCTGGAGTGGATGGGGCTTTCGTCAGCACCTACAAAAACGGTCGTTGCCTCCTTGGCCCACGCTTTTTGCCTCTGCCTGGCATCCCCCTCCTTTACTGCTCTGACCCTCGCACTCCCTCCATGAACACTCGGGTACCCTAAAACCCAGCCAAGTGCTCTAGCTTCCCATTCATTCTCTTTAGAAAACACATCCAAATCTGTTATCATGGGACTGCCTCTTGTGTATTTCCCTCTCCTAGAAGATGGAAACAGCCAGGGATTTGTGTTTTGCTATGCTGTTTCTCAGAGCCTAGCTCACTCTTGAGGGACCACAGGCACAAAATAATTGGCACATCATACCCTTTCCCTCAGTGCCTAGTCCTGGAGAGTGCCCATTTAGAGAAGGAATGGAGGAGTGAATGAATGAATGAAGCTGCAGACGCTCCTCTTGTGGAACTATAGTAAAGGCGGTCCTGCGGGGTTCTCCAGCTTCCTATCACCTCCAGGGCCACTTCTCTGGACTGTCTCCTGGCGGGACCTAGTTACCTGCATTGTTGACAATGCCCATCCCCATGCCCTCACCAGACCTGACCATCCGGCCCTCTGTGCGGACCCCCACTGAACTGCCCAAGGTCACTGCTGTGGCTGGAATGAACCCTCAGTTCTCACCACAAGAGTGAGCTAGAGAGAAGAAGGAAGTAAGGAGAGCTGAGGGCAGGGGCTGAGCCTGCAGGGGCAGAGAAAGGGGCCGGGGTGGAGGGCATGGGGGCGAAGCCAAAGGGGAGTCAGGCATCTTGGGAGGGAGGACAATCCAAGGGACCAAAGAATGCTAACATAATCCAAATTAGATAAAGTCCATGTCTAAGGGTCATGGGATGCAATCAGTGGCTCAATGTTGGGTGGCAACATTACAGCTGAGTTTTAAAAATTCTTTATTATAATAGTCTGCATTTTCTAAGATTTCTATAATTGGAATATTTATATAATGGAAATGTGTGTCAAAGGAAGAGAAGAAGAAAGCAGAGAGGCTGAGGATGTGGAGGCAAAGCCCTGGAGGAGGGATGCTGTACCCTGTTCCCCACAGGGCATCCGGGAACTCCTATTCTGAGCCACACAGCTCAGCTCCCCCAGCAACAAATGGGGGATTTTTGCAAGTCATGGGGCTCCCTGCTTCTATTTTTTTCCTTCTCTCTCCCACTTTGCTTTTTGTAAGAATCTAATTTTAAACTCTCCAGATGCCATATTTTTGATCTTTTCAATTGATTCTTTGCGGAAACGGAGTAACAGAAGTGCCATGAATCTTTTTTTTAATGGAGCAGAATAAAAAGGCTTTCCAGGCCTGGAAAAAAAAAAAAGTCTCTGTCTGGTCCCCTCTCAGCCAGGGCTCACTTTCCAGGGGGTGGTCCCAGTTCTTCCCCAGCCTTCCCCCCCCCCCATGCTTTTCATGAAGCTGAGACATTGAGATGTCATAAGACTCCACCCACACCCACCTGCAGGCAGCTAACTGCAGAAGAGACCTGCTGGGGATGGAAGAGACCATCATATCCCAATTCCTGCAGCCATACCACCCTTGCACCCTGGGGGGTACTGGCCAGGGTCTGAAGTCATCTTGGTTTCTGCAGTGGGGAGGAATTCTGCTGACAGCCCGCGACTGCTGCACCAAATGCCCCGCAGTGTGGAAGACAGCACACACCATCAACGTTCACTCTCCACAGCTGCTAAGTCCCTCCCACCACAGTGGGGAAACCCTACAGAGAAACAGGCCAGGCTGCACCCAGGCCTGACTGAGGTCTCATCCTCCTGCCACAGGAAGGTACCAGTGGCTCTGATGCTGCCCCTCCTTGGGTCATCCAGACACTTCAGCTAGCCAGCAGGCAGCACTGGGGCCATCACTCACTGCTCTATCTATGTTGTAGCAGGGTTGAGTGAAGCCCAGGGCACAATGCTTGAGTTCAAATCCCAGAACTGTGTGCTCACTTTGGTAGCACACAGACAAGTCGTAACACCACCGTTTATACCTCACTTCCTCTCCCACAGCCTCAGCTGCCTCATCTGTAGGAAGCAGGCACTTATTTTGTCATATTCTTTTACATTTATGATTAATATGTGAGCAGTGGCTGGAGCACAGCCTGGTAAGTCGAAAGGGCTCAATAAACAGTAGCCATAGCTATGGTTACTGGGGGCAGGGGTGGTAAATGGTACCACTGGACAATTCAGCTGGCCATAACCGCAATGTGTCTTCACCTCTAGATACACACGCGCATGCCTTTGTCCTGGATGCCACAGACCTCCTTGAGGTCTATGAGGTTTATGGCCTGTTATGATTATTGTCACTCATGTTCACAGTCTAAGACACTGGAACTATTATTTTTTGTTGTCCAAATAAGAAACTGTTACTCTGGCAGGGTGAGTCCAGAAGCATCCATTGGAAGCCACCCTTCCTATCAAATTGTTCCTGCTTTCCTAATGCTCCTGCTCTCCTAATCCACCTAATGTCAAGGACACCATCCATGTCTCTATGGGGCTGGCTACAGTGGCTGGGTCTGGGCTCCTGGACTTAGTACTGCGACTCAATCTTTCTAACCCGCAGGTTTCTTGCCTGGGCAATGGCAGTGACGATATCTACCTCATGGGATTGGCAGGAGGAATAAACGATGTGATTCAAAGAAGTCTTCAGCACAGGAGTCAGAGCATGGTGAATGATTTTAAAAGTATAAGCACTGGGCTGGAAAGATGGCTTAGCAGTTAGGGCACTTGCCTGCAAAGCCTAAGGACTTAGGTCCGATTCCCCAGGACCCATGTGAGCCAGATAGACAATGTAGCACATGCTTCTGGAGTTGGAGTTCGTTTGCAGTGGCTGGAGACCCTGGCGCACCATTCTCGCTCCCTCTCTCTCTCCTTGCAAATAAACAAATAGAAAAAAAAAAAATTAAGTACAAAACTGGGGCCAGGCAGATGGCTCAGGTGCTAATGTGCTTATGGTGGAATTATGAAGACTTGAGTGCAGATTCCCAGAACCCACATAAAAGCCAGTTGTAGCAGTGCGTGTGTGACATCCTAGCACTGGGTGTGGGGTGGAGATTGCCAAGGCCTGTGGTTAGCTACTCTGACCAAATTGGTAAGTTCTAGGTTCAGTGTGAGACCCTGTCTCAAAGAAGGAAAATGGCTGAGATACCCAACATGAAACATGCACATGCACACATGCAAATACATACATACATATCCACACACACCGCACACCTACAAATACACAAACACACATCAACAAACACAAAACACCTAAAAAAATACACACACATACCAACACACTGCACATACAAACACACACACACAAAACACACACTGTACACCAACAAACACACACACATCAACACATACTGCACAACTACAAACACACACACACATCAACACACACTGCACACCTACAAAAACACATATACACATCAACACACACCACATATTTACAAACCAACACACACACATCAACACACACCTCACACCTACAAAAACACACACACACATCAACACACACCGCACACCCACAAAAACACACACACACATCAACACACATTGTGCACCCAAAACATACACACATACAACACACCACACACCTACAAACACACACCCACATCAACACACACCTCACACCTACAAACACACACACATCAACAAACACTTCACAAACACACATCACAACACACCGCACACCTACAAACACACCCATATCAACACACACTGCACACCTACAAAAACACATTCATGTCAACACACACCACACACCCACAAAAACACACACACATCAACACACCCACACAGCCACAAAAACGCACACACATCAACACACATTGTGCACCCAAAACATACACACACATCAACACACACCACACACCCATAAAAACACACAAATCAATACACACCACACACCCACAAACACACACACACATCAACAAACACCGCACACTCACAAAAACACACATACCACACACTCACAAAAACATGCATACTCATCAACATATACTGCATACCCACAAACACACACACACATCAATACACCACACACATACAAAAAAGTGAACAGTTTGGTCTTGGTCCAGGGAGTAAGTGCTCTGAGCATTCTGGGTATAACCAGGTAAGAGCAGGACACGCAAGCATCTGGGTGTCCAGGGCAGGATGAGCTCAGGATCTGGAGGAGAGATGCCACTGTCGGCCACTGGGCAGGTGCAGTGTGATGGAGCACAATACTGAACAGTCAAACCAGAAACACCTCGCATTCCTGGAAATGAGAAACGCTGTGCTCGGAGGGGGCAGCCATCAGCGGGACGCACAGGCCCATCGCACCCACTCTGATTCATGGAGGAAGTGGCACTGGCACCCCCGCCTGCAGAGAAGGCGCATGCTCTGAGGATCATCACAGTCTCCCAGGATGGGAACGATCAGTCTGAGGAGGCAGGCACTGGGGCTGGACTCCAGGCATGGGTCTGGCTCAAACATGATTGACTTGCAGTGACTCACAGCTCTAACGAGTGATTACAGGGGGAATGTTGAGAAATATATATGTTGACTCCAGTCCCACATTTGATTGGAATGAAACATACATCGTTAGCCTTTCGTCATTAGCCAGGAAAGTAGGATTAAGACAAGGGAGCATTATTTGCAAATGATAAACAGACATGGGCACAAACATCAGCCTGCACAGAAGATGGAAATCTGCATCCGGATGCTTAGCTCTCGTTCCACTGAAATACAGTCTACTCTATCCTGGGGGAAGGGGACAGGACGGGTGGGTGTGTCCTGACCTGGATCTTGTCCATCTCACAGATCATAGACTTCATAAAGGATGATGCACCACAGTCTTAAACCCATAAAACCAATACCCTGCCACTGTCAGGAGCCAGGGTTCCAAGGGTAACCAGAGGGTCTCAGAGGATAATCTGGTCATGGACCAGAAGCCTTTAAATCATCAATAACCTCACTGAGATGCAGAATCTTGGGCCCTCCTGCATTAGAATGGGAATTTCCATGGGATCTCTGGAAATTCAGATGTGCAGAAGACCGAGAGGTGCCCATCTGGACCAAGCTGTCAACCAAGGAAACACCAGGAGCCCCTGAGAATCCACATGAAACAGCCACTGCCTTCTCCCATGTGGGTCAAAGCTTCAGGATGAAGTGGATTTTAGAAATATCCAACGAGGGGCTGGGGAGATTGCTCAATGGTTAAAGACACTTGTTTGCCAAGCCTGATGAACTGAGTTGATTTTACTCAGAACTCTCAATGGGATGTGGAGCCAGAAGGATCCATAGTTTGCCGCCCACTTAGATGGGCAAAAGACCCTGTCTCAAAGATAAGAGAAGAGCATAGTCAACTCGCGATTGTCCTCTGATCTCCACACATGTACTGTGGCATGCATGTGCCTATATACAGAGACACACATCACATACATACATACATACATACATACATGCATACATACATATCAATTGTCATTCACATTCCTCCTCTCTAGCTGGTGACTACGATGCTTATCTCCCCAGAAAGCCGAGCTGTAGGAGGTAGGTCCCCTGCTAGAGGGTCAATGAGACAGAGTCACAGCTCCCCTGGGCAGGTGGGGTGAGGAGGGAGGGCCCTTGACCCCCATAGGGACAGTCCTCCCAGAGCTTCATTGATTCACACAGAAACTTTCTGACACAGGAAGTCAATGTATCTGGAGGCGGGAAGCCTTCATGCTAGACAGACACAAATATTAGAAATAACCTAGTGTATACTCCCCTGCAAGGTCTATTTAATGGCCTGGGTGCTGCCATATGCGGCACTCTTGTGTCCTTTCGCTGGGCTTTTTAAAATTTTTTTAATTTTTTATTTTTGGTTTATTTTTATTTTATTTTTATTTATTTATTTGAGAGCGACAGACAGAGAACGAGGCAGAGAGAGAGAGAATGGGTACACCAGGGCCTCCAGCCACAGCAGACAAATTCCAGATGCATGCGCCCCCTTGTGCATCTGGCTAACGTGGGTCCTGGGGAATCAAGCCTTGAACCAGGGTCCTTAGGCTTCACAGGCAAGCGCTTAACCACTAAGCCATCTCTCCAGCCCTCGCTGGGCTTTTGACAGCATGTCTCACGTCCCCTGAGCATTTACTTCTCATGAGCTGAGTCTCTCTCCCTCTTCCTCATGCTCCTTTGGACACTTGACTCTTTTCTCTTCCCTCGCTGGGGGCAGGAGGGGAGGCATACAGTTTCACGTTCCCCTTTTCTTTTACATTAAACTTTAGATTTATTGACAATGTCTTCTTATGGAGAAACAATAAAACCAATGCAAGCAACCTTAGATACATACAGAAGATTAGGAAAAAAAGCCACCGTCGTGACTATGTTCTTAGCATGTGGCTATATTTTCTCCCTGCCTTGTCCATCCATGCCCATGTTCTTCCAAACCATAAATATCATGCACAGATTCTACACCCTGTCTGTGTTTGGTTTTTGTTTGTTTTTCATCTGCATGTGTGGGGGTACCCATGAGTGGATGCGCCTGCGGGCATGTGCGCATGTGTGGGGGGTTGACATCAGCTATCTTCCCCAAGCCCACTCCACCTGTGGTCGAGTCAGGGTACCTCACTGAACCTGCAGCTCACAAATGTAGCTACATTAGCCAGCCTGCAAGCCCCAGAGATGCTGTGGTTTCCACCTCCCTGGTGCTGCGATTTCAGGAGAGCACTGCCATGCCCAGCACTTACGCGGAGGCTGGAAATCCAGTCTCAGGTCCTTACTCTGTGCAGCAAGGGCAGCAAGCACTTCACCATCTCTCCAACCCCTTAAGTTGCTTCCTGTCAAGTACGGGGTCACAGCAGTAAGAAAAGCGATCGATACACCCAGCAAAGCAGCAGAACACAGGAAGGGGAAGGAGAAGGGGCAGACACTCAGTGAGTGCCCCCTACGGTCTCATATGGGTGCTTGACGTACATGTCTCAGCTCATCAGACCCTCCACACACCTGCCTGGCTTTGCCAATAAGGAAGAGAAGTTCAAGGATACTTGCCCAAGGCCTCGTAACTAGACCACAGTAGAGGCAAAATACCAACCCAGAACTATCACTTCCTTGACTTTTGGCTATGATCAAGCGCATAAACCCAGGACAGACTTGACATCCAAGTCCGTGCTCAGCTCTCCATGTCCTCACCAAGGTGACTGAGAAACAAGTCCTTCTCTCCTGAGTCTCGGGTGAGACTACACAAATAACAGGCCCTTACCAGACATTCTCAACAATGTGCTTCAGTTATTTCATAAAAGAAAGACAAAAATAACAGGATACTGCCTGGTCTCGGGGGTGCGATTACACTTGGAGAAAGGAGGGGCAAGTTTCCTCAGAGGCACATCAGCCAGGGCCATGGTTACAACAGAAGCGCAAGAGAAACCCCTCACTTTTCAGTTGCGAACAGATACTTGTAGGATCCGAACCCTTTCCAGGACCACTCTGACACCTGAGGACCCAAGAGTCAGCTCCATCTGCCTCTTCTCGCTGCCATCAGGATTCAAAAGCCCCCTCCCTCTGCATAATTGCTCCCGGCAATCAACACCAACTGATCAATCAAACAAAGAAAATTGCAGGTTTGAAGCGTTAATTAAATCTATCCGGCACTATCTAATTAAAGAAAATCTTTACTCTTCTACATACTCCAAAATAGAAGGATCCCACTCCTTCGGGGTTCTACAGATAATTTGCCATGCCAAAGCCTTCCCGTCACTTACAGCAGAAGGGTACAGCAGAGAAAGATGGCGAGTCTCCTTGGCCGCGTTCAAGTCAATTCCAGTGTGGCGGGCTGTGGGGCTGCAGGGAGAGGAGCCCTCGCTGACGGGCTCTCTCTCACTTCCCACTGTAAGTACACAAGGTGTCTGCTCAGGCCAAGGGCCATCCTCTTGTCCGCAAGGTCAGACCCCTGCGTGGCTGGGGGGGGTGGTCATTGAATCAGACCAGGGGCTAAGATGTTGAGAACTGGCCTTGCCTTATTAGCCATGGGTCTATTAGCTGTTTGAGTCTGGGTTTTCTGTTCCGCAAGATGGAATGAACATAATATGCACCTGATTGTTGTGGGAAGTAAATATACTACAACATATGGAAAACTTCAACGGTCACACGAGAATGGGAGGAGTCATATTCGGTGTCTGCCATCTGAAGGGAAGGGCCTGGAGGCTTGAGGATTTTGAAACCTGCTTCAGACTGCTAAGCCAAGAGCCTTGACATCTTTTTAGTCTTCTAAGATTCTTTATCTCTGGGTAGTGATGACATCCTGTTATGACTGAAGCCTAGCTGGGTTATCAGAGCGAGGATCTGTCACCATTGCCCTTTGCTTTGTAAGGTTTATACAAGCCCATGATCGGTGTTGTCTGTGATATGCGGCTGCAGAATTCTAGAGAAGGGACAGGTCGGTGGTATCTCTGCCAGTCAGTATGGCAAAAAACTGGTGCAGTAGTTCACAGCCTTTTGGGGTAAAATCATCAAACAGGGGACATACAGTCAGATACACAGGTGTCCTTCCTACAGTTGGTCAGGCTTGCCACTGCCTATCAAAGGACACAGAAGTGAGGGTGACGGTGGGGGGTGGGCAGTGTCTCAGCCAAGGGCTGCAGGGAGCCCTTGTGCCAGGCGCGTGGGGACGTAGCAACGCTGCCTATGGAAATAGTCTGTCCACAGGCCAGGCTTCGAGGCACTACACTGCCAGCCACAAAAGCTAAGGGGTGTCATGAGGTCAGAAACTGCTTCCGTGACAGCCAGACACAGCTCCACTGTCTACAGTGCTTCACCATGTGACCCTAGCAACCCTTGTCTCCAGTGCTCCAGACCAGGCAATGTCAAGCTGTGAGCCTCAGTGTCCAGGATGTCAGCAGACATTCATTCCCAGATGAGCCCAGGCTCCTCTCCCTGACATCTCCTGCATAAAATCTCCTGGGCCCTCTCAGAACAGAAACACAGGAAGACACCCAAGCCTCTAGGACACAGGGAGAAGGGTGGGAGCTCCCAACTTCTTCTATGTTGTGACTCAAAGATCATCTTCTCAGCAGTAACTTCCCTGGTCGCCTGATTCACCTCTTACCTTTCGGAAATGTTACCCCCTTCCTATGTATGAATGAGGCGTCTTCCTTCCTCCCTTCCTTCTTTCCTACCCTTATCCTAGGAAAATTATTTGTGCATAATATGTTTCATAAATATTGATGACATAAAATCTTTTTAAGAGCCGGGCGTGGTGGCGCACGCCTTTAATCTCAGCATTTGGGAGGCAGAGGTAGGAGGATTGATGTGAGTTCAAGGCCACCCTGAGAGTACATAGTGAATTCCAGGTCAGCCTGGGCTAGAGTGAGACCCTACCTCAAAAAAACAAAAAAAAAAAAATCTTTTTAAAATTTTGCTTGTTTGAATTTCAAGGTAGGGTCTCACTCTAGCCCAGGCTGACCTGGAATTCACTATGTAGTCTCAGAGTGTCCTTGAACTCATGGCTATCCTCCTACCTCTGCCTCCTGAGTTCCGTGATTAAAGACATATGCTACCACAACTCGAAACCTTTTATTTTTATTATTGTAACAGAGACGCCAGAAATGGTGGGACAAAGCCAGAGGCCGAAGCACAAAGGTGGGGAGGAGGGAAAGAAGCAGAGGCAGGATCGGGCAGAGGAAAAGAGAGGAAACGGGTGCAAGGAGACAAGAAGAACCCACACCAGCTTCCCTCTGTGCTTATTCCTACAGAATATGACATAGGAACTGCTTACATGGCATTCACATTGTGTTCAGTGTTATAAGTAGTCTAGAGAATAAAGTATATGGGAGGATATGTTATGCACAATGATGTTCCAATTCACGTAAGGGACTTGAGCATTCAGACTTTGATATCTTTGTGGGATCTCAGAACCAATTCCCTGTGAATACAAAAGGATGACCATCATTCATTACATTTCTATAGGTTAGCCCACAGACACTGGAATCAGGTGTACCTAAAACTTCATCCAGGAGGAATTATAAGTGTGCCCTCCAAAAGGAATAGGGAGATGTAACAGAGAATAGAGAGATCCTAACTAGGGAGTTCCGGGGCCTCTTTGGAGGAAGGACCACATTGGCCAGGCTTGGGCAGAGGCGGGGCATGCAGGGGAGGCAGGGAAGAGCTTGCAGGTTCTAGGAAATGGCAGGCCGGCCTGTGGCTGAAGAGCAGCCCTGCGGGGGAAATGACAGCATTCCGCACCGAGAGAGGAGGCCCGCGAGGTGCTAGAGCAGGCTGGCTCGAGACCCTCCAGACCCCCTTGCTAGTGGAAAAGGGGAGCCACTCGGCATGGCACAGAGCCTCCAGCACAGTCCCTGGCAGGAGCGCACTGGATTGTCACTGCTGCCTCATGTGAAGACCTTGTGGGTTGGGCCTTGGTGCTCAGCACAGTGGATGACACACAATATATATACATATTTAGAAAGCATGAAAAACAGTTTTGCATTCACCCATTCCGGAACTTAATGAGCATCTACTATATTGCCTGTCTGGTTCCTAGGATACGGGACACAATCAAGTCCCAGCCTCATGAAGCTCACACTCAAATCCATGGAGATGGCAATAGGCATGAAAAGTACAATGTTAGGTGCTAATCAGTGCAAACGAGGAAAGGTGCCTACGGCATGTCAGGTCTATGTGAAAACCACCAAGGCGACCTTTGAAGAGCTGAAGGAAATGCAGGGACTGGCGGCTCTAAGGGTGTCTGGGTGAAATGCTCGCCATGCTCAGAGAACTGAAACCAGAGTTCCCAAGGCAGCAGCAGACCCAGCACACTGAAGGAAGAGAGGAAGTATGGCCGTGGTAGAGCGAGGAAGGCGTACAACGTGAGGAGGCAGCAAAAAAAAAAAAAAAAAAAAAAAAAGAACAAATCCCATAGGGTATTGTATTGTCAGGCATCATCAGACATGGGTCATTCATTCTGATATGGAAAACAGGAACAGGGGGATGATGTGATCTGACCCACTGTTTAAACAGATTCTCGGAGATCCCTTGTAGATAAGTACAAGATCTCTGTGGAACTGTCCTGTATAAGCTTCGCGATGGGCACCTGCCGTCATCGCTTTGTCAAAACCTGCTGGGACTTCAGTTCCAAGAAGGAATGAATATGTTTGCAAATGTTACAACAATCAAGGAGGCCTTGGGATCTCAGGACAGACTATGGATGGCACCACAGACCCCATGCGGAGTACAAATGTATCCGACAAGCTCACTGAGGGAAGGGGGAGGGAAGGACGAGCAGTGACCTCGTGAAGGTGCGGTCCACATACGACGACAGGGGCAAGGAACCACACCCTGGGTGAGACGGTGCCTCACGCAAGCACAGGCTGGCATTCTCCACCACCAGCCATGCATCCTGGACATGCACAAGTGCACACACACCCGCTGCAGAAGATACCGCTGTGCTGCCGGCTTAGACCTGAGGACCTCGGTGTGAGCTCATGCTGTGTTTAATACAAGCACCCAGAGCTACACAGAGGCGCAGCCACAGAAGTGATTTACATACAGGAGCCACGGTACTTGGGCTCCTCTGCCTTGTCCGCTCAGAGGACCTGGAAACAACGGCACCGTGGTGGTCACACGCACACCCAGCACCCAGAGCTCAGTTTCTACTTCACCCCTCAACTAAAGAAACTTAAGCTCGTGGAGAAATGGCTGGTACTAGGTCTGGGGCAAGAGGGGAGCATCTTGAATGGCCAGAACAGGTGAAGTGCTCTTTAGTGGTGGCGGCAACCCCAACTACACAAGTGATAAGGGCAGGAACAGCAGAACAGGGACTGACGAGAACCGCTCCCGATGAGATCAGTGAAGCAGCACTGGATGACAATCTGGAAGGCAAAATAAATGTTCACAACTGCACCGAGACATGAATAAAGGATTGAATCAACGAATAAGTGGAGAATAGATAGGTCCCTAAGTCAGAAGAATTCCAGATAATTTGCGTGAAGACTCCACTCTTGGGAATGGAGCGATGGCCCAGTCAGTAAAGCGCTTTGCCTCAGAAGCATGAGAACCAAGTATGATCCTCAGAACACAGAGAAGCACACGTGTGGCAGCGTGTGCCTATCATCTCAGCCCTGGGGTGGCGAAACCAGAAGGATCCCTGGGGGGCCTGCTAGAGGGCTAGTCTGGCACAACTGATGAGCTCCAGACCAGAGAAAGACCCAGTCTCAAAGATGGTGGGGGCATGTCTGAAGATAACACCCAAGGTTGTTCTGTGGCCTCCGCGTGCACGTGCACCCATACACACACACGCATGGACGTGCCCACACCCACACACACTGTCCTTAGGGAGAGGAAGCTTAACTACTCATCTCTTAAGTGTGAGCCGTTCGTAGCGCTTCCTGCCACAGAGCACAGTATGGGGCCTGGGAGTAGCTTTTCAGTGGAGAAATCTGACAATCACTACTTCTGTCGGGTGATCAAGGATGCGTCCTCTACATGATGTGATGGAAGAGTGGTCTCCCTTCCCCAGGGAGTGCCCCACAGCAATCCTGACACAAACACAGAAAAGCCTGAGTCGAAGGGCAAAGTTCCTAAAAAGAACCACTCGGAACTGCTCAAGGTCATCATAACCCGGGTAAGTCTGAGAAGCTGTCACAATTAAGAAGAGCCTTAACAGACGTGACACATGCAATGCAATGTCAGTCAGCTAAATGTGACTCAGTAATCTGGAAGGGGCCCTGGGGTAGCAACAAAAATTCAGGAAAACCTACTTAGGGAGAATAGTAACCAAAAGTGAGTGTATATAAAGACAGGAGCTGGGGCTGGAGAGATGGCTAAGAGGTTAAGGAACTTGACCCAGTTAAGGGTTAGTGACCTGGGTTCAATTCTCCAGTACCCACGGAAAGCCAGATACACAAAGTGGCACATGTGTCTAGAGTTCATTTGCAGCAGCTAAAGGCCCTAGTGCACCTACTTTCTATCTCTCTCTCTCTCTCTTTGCAAATAACGAAATATTTTTTAAAGATATGAGCTAGAGCCAGGCATGGTGGTGCACACCTTTAATCCCAGCACTTGGGAGGCAGAGATAGGAAGATTGCCATGAGTTTGAGGCCAACATAAGACTCCATAGTGAATTCCAGGTCAGCCTGAGCTATAGTGAGACCTTACCTCAAAAAACAAACAAACAAAAAAATACCATATATATATATATATATATATATATATATATATATATATATATATATGCTAAAAATGGGGTAAGGGAAGGCAAAAGGAAGCATGGAAACAGAAAGGGGGAAGACACTGGGGGGGGGTGACCGTGGATAGCGGGGTATTTGAACATTCAGGAATGAATAGTACCTAAATCTCTGTATGTCAACTATAAAAGGTGAAAAGGCCAAGTGTGGCGGTGCACGCTTCTAATCCCAACACTTTGGTAGGCTAAGGTTGGAAGATCACTATGAGTTTGAGGCCAGCCTGAGATAACGTAGTGAATTCCAGGCCACTCTGGGCTACAGAGAGACCCTACCTCAAAAAAAAATGAAAAAAACACTAAGCAAATATGAATGAAGTTGTTAGTAATAAGTGAAGATTGTGTCGGTATTTTGACAAATGCCCCCCAAATGGTTACTAGCAGAAGCTGGCCGTGGGAATATGTGGGATACCCTGCACTACCTTCACACCTTTTTGCACGAACTGCATTGCCAGGCAAACCCGAATTCCCCAAAGGCAAGTTCTTGGGGGAGAATACCCCTCCCTTTTGTAAAAGCTAGCCAGGCAGAAGCTACTGGGAAGAGGCTGGCTCCTCTCCTTATTGGTCTTGACTTGTCCACAGTCTGACAGGGGGACACATTGCCTCTGTCCACCTGTACTGATCAGCGAGTCACACGGTCCCACGTAGCTGCAAGAGGAAACCGTGTCCCAGACAGGCAGCTACCTCCAGCTGACAAGTCCATACTATGGAAGCAAAGTGAGATGGGTAGTAGATAGTTTGCTTCCTCTGCCACACCAAATGTGCCCAGGGAAAATAAACTGCAATGCCCAGAACAAACAGGGTCACTGCTACGAGAGCTGCAGTGCCCGAGTGGAGCAGAACTGACCGCAGAAGATCAGCGCGCGTCCTGGCATCTCTACACACATCTCGCACGACTCAGGCACGCAAACCTCGGGCGGGATGAAGCTATGGGGCTCCTCTCATAGCCCTTGTCCTCTAAGTCAGGAGAATGCAACCAGCCCCGAAAAGGGACAGGACTGAGTAAAGATCACAGGCAAAGCAGTGACCAGAAGGGGCTGGAACCCATGTCTCTTGGTCCCTAGGTCTGAGTCTCTCTTACCACACTTCATCTTTCAGCAGCTGAGACCCAAGTGAAGGTACAATAGTTTGGCTCTTGGTTCACATAGAAGAGGAGATTTGGTTTTCTTTCTCATTTACTTTACTTTAAAGAGAACAAAGAACTCAGTACTTGGGTATTTGTTTGGTTATTATTTCTGCTGACAGAAACAGGAAAAGCTAAACCAGGAGACAGGAGACCTGAGCCTCCACTCTAATGACATCTCTGTGTTAGCAGTCTTTTGTCCAGCAATGCTTTTTCTAAAAATTATTTTTATTTACTTATTTGAGAGAGATAAAGGGAGAGACAGAGTGAGACAGAGACAGAGAGAAAGAGAGAGGAAGGGGGGGAGAGGGAGGGAGAGAATATACGCTCCAGGCCCTCTAGCTGCTGCAAATGAACTCCAAACACATGTACCACCTTGTGCAGCTAGCTTACTTGGGTCCTGGGGAATCAAACCTGGGTCCTTTGGCTTTGCAGGCAAGCATCTTAACCAGTAATCCATCTCTCCAGCCCTGCCCAGCAATTGTTGTTGCCTCACATGTTCATAAAATTAGATGTGTGAATGAAGGAAGAGCCACCATTAGGACCCTAGTTCAGAACCCCAGTACCCACATTAAATACTGACATGATGGCATATGCCTGTGACTCCAATGCTGAGGAGGAGAAGGTAAGAGAATCTCTGGGGTTTGCTGACAAGCTTGTCTAACCAAATTGATGCATGAGTCTGCCTCAAAAAATAAAGTAGAGAGGGCTGGAGAGATGGCTTAGCTGTTAAGCGCTTTCCTGTGAAGCCTGAGGACCCTGGTTCGAGGCTCGATTCCCCAGGACCCACGTTAGCCAAATGCACAAGGGGGCACATGCGTCTGGAGTTCGTTTTCAGTGGCTGGAGGCCCTGGCGCGCCCATTCTCTCTCTCTCTCTCTTTCTCTCTCTCTCTCTCTCTCTCTCTCTCTCCCTCTTTCTCTCTGTCTGTCACTCTCAAATAAATAAAAAATAAACAAAACAAATAAATTAAAAAAAAATAAAGTAGAGAGAAAGATACCCAATGTTGACTTCTGGCATCCACAGGGAGGTGCACATGTCCATGTGTGACTGCCACACACATGCATCCACATGTATACAAACATACAGAACACATATACACATGCAGGGGAACAAAAAAGGAATAAAAGAAAAGGAAAGGACCACTTCCCTGTTTCAGCAATCAGCAAGAATGGGGAAGATGAGCATCTAGAATGGCCAATCTCATTCCGGGTTGATGCTGCATCTGTGACCATGGCAACTCCATGGGCAGGGCCAATGGTCAGGTGGCACAGTCCTTTGTCCTGAGCCTCAGGCTCCACATTTTGGCTGCTATTGAACAGCCAGCTTGGCAGAAGAGCAAGGTGAGTGTGCCACAAAAATTGACTTTGAGCTTGAACCTTGAGGGCCTATTGTGAGTGGAGAGACTGTTCAGGACCCCGACCCTGCTGCCCACCTGGCTTTGTGTGTCACCTGCTGCCAACTTCTCCCTGACCACGTCTGCCAACGCCCACCTTTTGGCAGTAGGCAACAGAGCACATGGTACCCCTGGGTCACTGAAATTGCTTGCCAGAACCCCAACCTTGGCAGATCCTACTTCCTCCTCTTCAAAACCCCTGCCAGCTGACCTGTGTGAAGTTGGATATCCAGCAGCTCTGGGAATTAAAAGAAGGGTACCACGGCTCTGCAGTCTTAGCAATAAAATGGAGGTGAGGGTCCGGGTAGCTGAGCCAGTAGATAAACTACAAGCACGAGAACCTGAGCTCAGGTCCCCAGCACCCACACAGAAGCTGTGCGCCGTGGCACACTGCTGAAATTCCAGCACTGGGGACACAGAGATGGGTCATCTCTAGGGCTTCCTGGTCAGCTAGTTCAGGTTTAGTGAGAGACCCTTTCTCAACAAAATAAGGCAGAGGGCTGGAGCGATGGCTCCACAGTTAAGGCACTTGCTTACAAAGCCTAATGACCTGGGTTCAGTTAACCAGTATCCACGTACATCAGATGCACAAAGTGACGCACGCATCTGGAGTCTGTTTGCAGTGGCTGGAGGCCCTGGTGCACCCAAGCATTCATTCTTTCCCTCTTTCTCCTTACAAATAAATAGATAAAATACTTTAAATAAAAATAAGGTTTAAGAGTGATTCAGGATGACACATGTCACCAACTTCTGGCCTCCACATGCACCCACACAGATGCACACATGCACAAAAACCGCACACACACACGCACACACACACAAAATATAGTTTTGTTTCGGTTTAAATGTACAAGTGATAGTTCTCTCTTCTGGGAAGATAAATAAAACACAGTTGATAAAATGCCTGGCACCTGGCAGCAGCACACTACAGGTAGACATCGCAACTCCGTCGCCAAGCCTCTTCGGAGTCCATCTGCACAGTCAGACGGACACAGGTCGAGGGATGACTAGAGCGTTTCTCCCCAAACGTTCCACACTGGTCTCTCCACTCCCTCTCGCTCCATAGATGCTCAGGATCCACAGCTGGGACTGACTCACTGGGAACCTCAGCAGGCATGACTCTGGTGGCTGGCAACACCTCAGGGGTCCTGGCCCACTGGCTCCCCAGCTGCCCCTCCACTGGACGTGGATGAAGTACACCGTTCGCAGAAGCAGGTTTGCCTCCAGATGCAGATTTCCCAGCATTTAGGGTGAATCAAAGATATTTGCTTTTCCGATGTTGGGGGTTTGAGAAAATCCATAATGTCTTTGGCCTCAAGCCCTCTTCCTATTAATTATTAAACCCTTGTGTGTTTCCAGGGTAATTGAATCCATGTTTCTAATTAGTTTACACTTAATTCATCAGAACAATTTTTAAAAGGCTGATGGATGTCCCAGTAAGCCTTGTGGGCAGTTTAATGAATCTTTATTTAAGAAGAAATTGGACACCCACCAAACTGTTAGCAGCTATTACCTCCAGGGAGGAAGCGGCTTGGGACAAGGTCTGGGGAAGGAGACACTGGGGTTTTCTATTTTCTGAACACTGTTTAAATTTTCTAAAGTGGCGGGTACACATTACTATTATAATGTGATGGAAACTCCTTAAGGGATAATGGTGGGGGCCAATCCACAGTGTAGAGACCTGGGAAGCTTACTGAATCCCTGCAAAGGAGCTATCACAAATTTCCCCTCTACTGTGGTGGCACACAATGCCTGCTTAAAACCTTTCTCTGTGTCCCCAAGTCCCTCAGTATATGTGTCAAGCTCTCCAAGAGGAAGGCAAGAACCCAGGTGATCTGGACCCCCCCTACCTACCCACAGTGAGCCAGCCGCAACCATCATTCTATCATCTATTCTGCACTTTGCTTTTCTCTCACTTTGGCTGAAACCTATTTTCATGACTTGATACACCGCCCGCCCCCTCCTCCTTCCATGCCCTATTGTACTCCCTCCCCCAGAAAACATTCATTCACTCTTCCTAGAGGTTGGTGGAGCACCTACTGTGTGCCAGGCACCGTGGTAAGCCCTAGAGCCACAGTTCAGGAAGAGAGAAAGAGCCTCTGTAATTACTGAGCTTACAGTCTTATAACAGGACCGAAGAACACAACATAACACGTTAAAACCACGAAGAACAAGATATGTTATCGTGTGAGTATCTTGGGAGAATGAGGACAGGTTGGGAGAAAAAGAGGGTCTCAGAAGAAACCTGTTATGCTTTCAGTATGAAATGTCTCCCACAGTCCCCTGTATTGAGGGTGTGACTTCGAGTTGATGGGCTAGGGGAAGTGACTACATCTTAGGGGTCTGACCTAATGAACGAATTAATCCCTTGATTGATCCATAATATGATGGCATCTTAAAGAGGAGAGAGAAAGTGGAAGGCAGGGCCTAGCTTAAGGGAGTAGGGACAGTTGGGGAGTGTCCTTTGGGGGTGTATCTAGCTCTAGCCCCTTCCAGAAGTCTCCTTTCTGTGTTCTCTGGTTCCCATAATGTGAGATGCTCCACTCTGCCATGCCCTTCCCTCCATGGCCTGAGCCAAAAGAAAGAATTCTTCCCGCTACTGTTTAATGTCAGGCATCCGGTCACAGCAGCAAGAAAAGCAATTAATATACGTTCCCTGGGTGGGGTTGTGACAACTGCATTGAGATGTAAACAGTGAGTCGTAGTTAGCCAAATGAAGGAGCCACCAGTGGTAGGGCGTTCCGGAGCCCCAAACCAGCATGCCCAGCCAAATTCCTCTCCCCAAACCAGGGCAGTTTCCCAGCACAGTCCTCCGCGTCCTCAACTGTCTGCCTGACTAGTCAGCAAGCCCCCTCAAGATCCTGCGAGTTCCTCGAAGACAGAAGCCATCTTATTACCTTTTGTATCTCCAGCACCTGGCACTCCTGGTAGGCATCCAATAAATGTCAAATCACAACAATGAGTGAGTCAACAAATGTGTCTAGCACGATGGCTGGCACCTCACGGGTGTTCTGTGTCACCTCCTCTTCTTGCTCCTTCCCAGTGTCCTCTGTTTCAGTCCTAAAGGAAGATTTCTTCCTCACCCCCCGGGGTCCTCAGAGCTAACTCTCGTCCACAAAAGCGCATTCCCGAAGGACTCCAGGGAAAGGACCTGCCAAGGACAACCCTATTGATGTGCAAGGCACACACTTCAAGGAATCCATCAGACAGGTCCTGTGGGGGCTTCCGCTGTCATACATATTCATAAGGAAACAGTAAATCTGGCAGATCTGCGGATCATTACAACTTCCAAACAGGTGTCTAACGCCAGTTGGGTGAAATCAGCAGCCGGCTCCAAATGACTGCAGCTCCATGCCACCTTAGGCTGCTGACAGAATGTGTACTGCCAGTAACGGAGCGAACGAGTCGTGGCGCTTCCCATAACTGTAGCCGAAATGACGAAATTAAAGGATGCTTAGCTCTGCTTAACTGGGGCAGTCATCCCCGCGCCCTATAAACTCTCTGACTTACAGAGATGCACGTTATTAGCGGCGCCTCCATAGATTCTGTCGGCCCGTGCTCCATTAGCAAACTTCGTCCCACATTAAGCCACAGTGCTACAGGATGTTTGCCAGCTCCGAAAGGCCGTCTTCACCGTGCAGAAGCCGAAGCTGAGATGTGAGGATCGTTTCAGTAATTCATCCAGGCGGGGCTGACGCTGCATTATCTGGAAGGCACTTTGTTCTCTTCTTGCTAATTTCCAAACTCCTACAGGCTCCTCAGCCTTCAGGACCAGACTCTACCCTCGTTTCCCACCCTGATCCATGATGAGAAGAGAATCTGATCAGCTTCTATTGTAAATTTAATTTCAAGCAGCCAGACGCTGCCTTCTGGCACCCTGGGATGTGACTGCGTGTGAATAGCTCAAGATGAAATGTGAGACGCTTTGAGGGAGAAGCTCTGAACTGGTGGAGAGAGGGAGGCGCGGGGAGATGAATGGTGTCTGCATGTAGCGTAGCGCAGGCAGTGCGCACAGGGCCTACTGGCAACTCTGTCAGTGATGCCAGGTGCGGCTGTCAGTGCAGAGAACTCCTGAGACGGTCCCATTCTGCAGAAGAGGAAACTGAGGCCAACCAATGTTGACTTGGTTGCCCAAAGTAACTGGCGTAGTAAGAAAACACCAATCAAGGACGTCTGAAGCTGATGGCCTTGACTCTCAAAGCCACCTTCCTCAGGTTTCTCAGCCTGGGTTATGCTTCATTTGAGCCCAGATATTTCTCTGTGTGTGCAACCACACTGCATATTGTGGGCGCAATGGACTCAACCTAGGACATGCTGCTGGCACCCTTACAACTGTGCAAAGCAAATGTCTCCAGAGGCTGAGGAGGTGGTTCACTTGGTAAAGCACTTACTATGAGGACCTGAGTTCAAATCCCAGCACTCTAGTAAATGCTGGAGGCGGCAGCATGCGCTTGTACTCCCAACCCTTGAGAGGTAGACACAAGTAGATGCCCAAGGCAAGATGGCTTCCTAGCCACGCTGAATCAGCGAGCTCGGAGTTCAGTGAGAAATCTTGCCTCGGTAAGGATGGTAGAGAGAAGGACTGAAGAAGATACCCGATGGCATCAACCTCTGGCCTCCACACACTGATGCACATGTGCAGACGCACTTCAACACACATACAAAAAAATGCATGCTCATACACAGTACACTTGCAGACAAAGTTCTGTGGAAGGCAAGATGATTTAGAAGTTTATAACCTTATGACCAATTTATGAAAGTGTTTGCTTTTTGTTTTATTTCCTATTTTTCCTATGGATATATGAATAGTCTCATGTCTTAGAACAATTCAAAATGGTTTGCACACAGAGGAGGTTTGATAAGCCTGCTACATACATGGTGATACTGAGGAAAGTGTGGAGGCAGCTTGGCCATGTGTCACAGCCAAGGAGAAGCTGAGGCTCACAGCATGGCCCCCACATGCAGGACTAGCACACTGACCGCTGCGTGACTCGCCTCAGTGAAACGTGCTTAGAACCTGATAGAGGGTAGTTTACACTCACAACCCAGCTCAGGGGTGGGGTGCTGGAGAAAGGTGGGCTTAAAGGGTGAGGAGGTGAGTCTTCAGCATCCATAAGAAAGGGAAAGAAGAAAAGAGTGTGAGAGGGAGGAGAGGAGAGAGGTGTGTTAAGAAAGTATTGAAAAAATAAAAAGTGGATAAAATAAAAAAAAAAATTCTAAAAGGACTGTAGAGATGGCTTAGCAGTTAAGGCACTTGCCTAAAAAGCCAAAGGATCCATGCTCAATTCCTCAGGACCCATGTAAGCCCACTGCACAAGGTGGCATATACATTTGGAGTTTGTTTGCAGTGGCTGGAGGCCCTTGTGCACCCATTTTCTCTCTCCCTCTCTCTCAAATAAATAAATTAATTAAAATAAAGAATGTATCCAGAGGGCTATAACAGATGGCTCAGTGGTTAAGTATGTTTCCTGGGCAAGCGTGAGGATCTGAGGGTGCCTAGAACCCCCCCCCCAAACTCAAAACTCCAGAAGCGCTGTAAACAGCTGCCCATGGCCACTCATGCCTGTAACCTCACTCCTGGCAAGGAGAGCAGAAACCAGGGAATCTCCCAGGCTGGCAATAAACAACAAGCTGCCGTATCATATCAGTAAGGGACTCTGGCTCAAATAAGAATGGGTGAAAGAATGATAGAATAGGGCTCCTGACACTGTGTTCAGGCTGCTACAGACAATGACCCCTGCTGTAAGCGAGCTCATGGGCATGTATACATGCATATACGCCCCTACACTCACACAGGCAAATAACCCCTGCTGAAGGCGAGGTCATGGGCATATATATGTGCATACACACACACACACACACACACACACACAGAGATAGAGAGAGAGAGAGAGAGAGAGAGAGAGAGAGAGAGAGAGAGAGAAGGCAAATAAATAAATAAGAATGCAGCAAGGAAAGTTACTGCAAAGCATGTGCCCATGAAGATGTAGACAGTAAGCACACAAAGCCCCGTGTGATGCAGAAACATGTTGCCAACCCCCTTGGTCCTTCTTCCCCACAGGTAGAGGATGGGAAAGAGGAGCATCCTGGGATAAGAAAGAACTGATACATTATATGTCACAGATATTTCACAACCATTATATACATATATATACACACACATATATTACACATGTAATCATTAGTCACATGTGTGATACGATAACTTATCTCATAAATGCACATGACGCACTGCATGCATACATGCTACATACATATGCATGATACATGATATGCATACACATCATATGTACATACCACAATACACATCCTACACGTAGGCTACACACAATGAAAGCTTCCCCTGATCACAATGCCCTCTCCAGTGTCTTTCTACCACACCTGCCATGCCCAGGTGTAAAAGCCAGAAGGGCCCACACAGGTAATTACCAGGACAGGCCCCAAGCCCTCCAGGAAGGACTGAGCCCCTAGGCCCTAAGAACAGAAGGGCCATGAAGAAAGCATGATGTTTACAGACGACAGAGGGAGGTGCAGCAGAGGCTCGCACGTAACAACCCTGGAAAGGGGGGTCAGTGGCAGCTCTGTTTCACAGATAAGGCTCAGGGAAGTCAAGCCTGGCATGATACCACAGCATTGATAAATACAGAGGCTAGTGAGTGGGGAGGGCTGAGCCTTAAAGGCTGTGGTAATTTGCGTGTGTGAGGTCCTGGGTTCAGTCCCTACCACTGCAACAGCAAGCGTGTATGTGGGGGTGTTCTGTGTGTGTACATGAACACATCCACATCCACACACGAGGCCTCACGAGATATAAGACCTAGGGCTGTCCTCGTTACCCCTACTGTCTCACAGGATAAGACCACAAGACACAACCCACCTCCAAGTTCTACTGGACAAGCGAAGAAAAGTGTCAGGGTGACAAATGTCTGGGCTAGCCAGTAGACACACTTTACTGGAGACTGACATTCTCTGCAGGCTCAGCTGGTCTTTGTTCTATTCCAGGATAGACACTATGGAGTCATCTTCTAGGCCTGCCTTTCTTTTGTGCCCTACCCTGCCTGCACCCCTATAGCCCTTAGGAATCTGCTTTTGACTCTTGGGATAATTACTTCCTGTAACAACATACAAACCCACACCATCTCCTTTTCTTCATTGCTCTGGTCCAGGCTAGCACAGTGCCATGTTTGGCCTGACAGTCACCTATCTAACCCTCCCCATTTACTTTCCACAATGCACACAGATTATGCCAGTCTTCTGCTTGGAAACCATTATTAGGGGCTGAGGGAGATGGCTCAGTGTCTGGGGTGCTTTTTGCTCATGCCTGGTGTGGTGGTTTGATTCAGGTGTTCTGAATGCTAGGCCCCCAGCTGATGGCAGTTTGGGAATTGAATCCTCCAGGAGGCAGTGTATTGTTGTGGGGTGGGTGTATTTATAGGTGCTATAGCCAGCTTCCTCTTGCCAGTGTTTGGCATACTATCCTGTTGCTGTTGCCCATCTGACGTTGGCCAGGGTGTGATGTCCACCCTCTGCTCATGCAATCATTTTCCCCTGCCATCATGGAGCTTCCCCTCGGGTCTATAAGCCAAAATAAACTCTTTTACCGCCACAAGCTGCTCTTAGTCAGGTGTTTTCTGCCAGCAATGCAAACCTGACTGCAACAACTGGGTAACCAAGTTCAAGCCTTGCTTGACCCCACAAAAAAAGCCAGAAGCCATGGAGAGCTTTGTAACCCTAGCACACTGACGACAGGATAGGAGATGAAAGTTAGGACGATTTTCCAGAAGCTCAAGGCCAGCATAAAGGAGAGGACATGCATGACAGCTGTCTTCTGACCTCCCTACATGAGCCATAGTGTGTTCATGCCCACACACACCTTCATTAGAAGGGCATTTGAAATAGAACTACAGCTAAATACTCACCCCTACAATCAGTGCCAGGACGAGGGTGCCACTTGAATTTAGACTTGTACTGGCACTTCTGGACAAGGCAGCTATTCCAAGAAAGAAAAAGCTAGAAAGCTGGCTTCGAACTCACAGCCATCCTACTACCTTGGCCTGGTATGAAAGACATGCACCACCACATCCAGCTGGCAAGCAGTTTTTATTCACAGATGTCAACACAACTGTTTGGCTTAATAATGAATTTGGGCAAGGATCAATACACAAAATTAACCACGTTTCTCTATGTTAGCAATGATTAGTGCAAATTTAAGATAGCACTCCCTACAATTCTAATCACAGTTGTATCAAAGAAAAGAAAGACTTGTAAGAGAAATTTCTGAATTCAGGAGAGAGAGAAAGAGAGAGAGAATCAAGACAACTCTTAACCTCTCCTCCACCAGATCAAAAATTCTCAGGGAAGAGTCTGACCCAGGGTGTATGGAGACACAAGTTATTTCCATCCACTTTGGAAACAAACTAAGAGAACAGTATCTCCACTTTACAAAACACTAACCCATTTCTACAAGACGCCAAGTCACCAAGTCGCCGTTATGAAAAAGGTTCTCTGGACAGGATGTTGGCAGAGGAAAGTAGCTTAAAATGTGATTGTAGAAAGTCCTTTAACCACGATTAGTGCAGAAATCATGGGGAAAGTGAGGAAAACTTGCACTTGAAGACAGACAAGGAAAAAGAAAGTAATATTTAAGGAGCTTAAAAGTAGAAAGCAATGAATATCAAGAAAGAGCAAACTTATCAGTTCTCATCCAAAGAGGTGAATGAACTTGACTTTCCTGTAAAAGAACAGAGATTCTCTTAGGAACTCTGAGAAAAATCCAATCCCAAGCTGTATTCTGGGTTATTTCCAAAAAAAAAAAAAAAAAAAAAAAAAGACACAAATAAGTTCAAAACTGAGGAATTGGCAAAGACAGACCAAATAAATACAAACCTAAAATTTAAAAAAGTATTAGTATTCAAGTAGAATTAAGGCAAAATTATTGAAAAGGTTATTTTATATTGGAAAAATATAAAATTCTCCGTGAAGTTCTAATAGTTAAAAATAACTGACTCGGCTGGAGAGATGGCTTAGCAGTAAAGCACTTGCCTGTGAACCCTGGTTCGAGGCTCGATTCCCCAGGACCTACATTAGCCAGATGCATAAGGGGGTGCACATGTCTGGAGTTTGTTTGCAGTCTGGAGGCTCTGATGTGCCCTTCTCTCTATATATATCTTCCTCTTTCTCTCTATGTCTGTCACTCTCAAATAAATAAATAAAAATAAACAAAAAAGTAAAGAAAAAAATACTGACATGCTGAAGACATATAGAATCAAAACACAGAAAGTTAAAATTCAGATATAATAGAAGAAATTGACAAAAGTAAATAAGAACAGAAAAAAATCTGAGACCAGTCTAATGCTTACCTTGATAAAGATCAATTAGGGAATAAGACATTGAGGGAGAGAATATGATATCAACAAGACAAATTTTCATCCTTCAACAAAGGATATCTGATATTTTCAATAATCATATAACATTTATAAAATATGATTGCAGATAAAGGGGGAAAAGTCAACAGATTCTCCAAAGGAGATGTGGTAATCTGATCATAATGCAATAAAACGAGATAATGTGTTTTAAAACACAAAAAGATATCACTTGAAATTTTGAGGAAAAGTCTCCAGAGTCAAAATAAGAACAAAACTGCAATTAGAAACTCTTTCTGAAATCACAACTACCCATCAAAATTTACAGGATATGATCAAAGATGCACTTAGGGGAAAATGTCTCCTAATGCTTTTATTATCAAACAAGAAATAATGGGACTAATTTAATTCATGAAATCAAAAAGAAAAAAAAAAAGCAACATCAGCCTAAGGTAAGTGAGAGAGAAGAATGGATAAAGATAAAAGCAGAAATCAATACGTTAGATAATGGAGAAAGAATAAAATTGATAGCCCCAGCAGTAGAAATTTGAAAAGACCAATAAAGCAGGCAAAGTTCTGGCAAGATTAATGGAGTGAAAAGAAAGGAGATGTAGAACCCAGGAGCACGTAGAGAAGGGGACGGTCAAGACACCACCAGCAAGAGCCATGCACAGTCCTAGGTCCTTACACTTGACAATGAATGACAAAAGCAGGTTAATGAGTAAGAACGGATGAGTGGACTGCTAAGGCGAGCCACAAAGACAGTTCACAAAGACCCGACAGGACACACAACCAAAGAAGCCTCACTCAAACCTTCCAGGACAGCCCAGTTCCATGTGGTCTGGACTTGGGGCTCCTGCAGTGTCCCCCTAAGTGTGAGCCCCCATGCTGCAGTGAGATCCTCCCAGGCCTTCCTCTTGACTGATGATGCCTGCCCTAGGCTACTTCTGAAGTGAACTGAAGTGAGGGGAACACATAAGGGGAACCTAGTGAAGGACAGCCCAGCATGCCTCCTCAAACATGACTGGCCCAGCCAGAGTGGGCTGTGCAGGGCAGGATGCCCCTCCCGAAAGCCTTTACATCCCTGGGCCCATAGCCAGGAAGCTTTGCCCAGCTGCCCACATGGGACAGCTCCTATAGAAATATCCTCCCTCTGATCACCCTACAAAGCCCAGCCCCACCTTCCCCTCACATGCTGTTTTGTCCTCACGGTTTGTCGGGGTGAGGTATTTCATGCCTGTCTCCCCACTGGCATGTACGCCCCAGGAAGACAGTGGCTATTTTACTCGCTGCCGTTTCCCCAGAACTCAGGCCGGTGTCCGGACACTATCAGTGGTCATGGAATATTTGTAGAATTAATGAATGAATGGAGAGGACTCTAGTCCCTTTAACAAAATTTCACTGAACATCTACTGTGTGCCTCACATTGCCAAACATCACAGGGAGATGGAGAAGCCCAGTGTGCAGGCCCCCAGGTTCATTCCTACACTCCCTGAGTGGCCAGGGAGAAAGAAGGAGTGTGCAAGGGGCTGGCATGCACACGGAGTGTGACCCTACTCCAGGAGCCTGAAAGCCAAATGTCTAGAAGCATCTTTGACTCAGCTTGAAGGTAAGCACATGGCGGGGCTGCACGCTGAAGCATCCTGTACGTAGCTGTGTGCAACCAGCCTAGCGGGCTTCCCAGAGCTTAGCTGGAAAGTCACTGCCCTGTTGGCTCTCCAAGAAGCCTGTGACCCTGAGAAGAAGTCAGGACTACGACAGATGATGCAGCAAGGCAGGCCCGAGATCCACAAAATCTGAAGAGTTAATCACCCTCAGAACTTCCCTGGTGTCCCCAGAAGTCTGTACTTCCTGGAGAAGGTGACCCCCCCCCAGCTCGTCTCCTCCTTACCTGTGAACTCCCCACCTCGAGTGGCCTCCCAGCCAACCCAGCCTGTGCAGATCTGACAGGGGGAGAGCTTGCCCAAAGTCCTGATTCCATGCCCACAGTCAAGGCTTCCAAACACCAGGGCAATCCCAACCATCTACTGTCCAGCTCTGTTATCCAAGGCCTGCTATCACCGACAACCCTCAGTCTCCATACATGTCTCTTGCCAACAAGGGAAAATATAAACACTTCTGTGTGTCCAAAGAGTACACCCAACACACAGACACATACGCCTATGCATGCAAAATCAGCTGCAATGGAAAAACAACTGCATTTTTGTCTATAAC
Organism: Jaculus jaculus; assembly: GCF_020740685.1. Lineage (NCBI taxonomy): Eukaryota > Metazoa > Chordata > Mammalia > Rodentia > Dipodidae > Jaculus > Jaculus jaculus. The sequence continues at coordinate 71,077,437 of NC_059106.1, read as the reverse complement.
TTCTGTTTCTCATCCAGTATCCCCAAATGTCCCACCCAACAACCTTATGTGTTTTCCAAGTAGGAGAAAGGAACTTTGAACCTTAAAGAAAACAGAGAAGCTGGATTTTGGTCTGGTTATATCTCAGCACTCAGGAGCCTGAGGCAGGAGGAGTGTGAGCTTGAGATCAGACTGGGCTTACAATAGCAAGATCCTCTGTTCAAAATACAAAAAGAAGGCAGAGGAGTTGAGGGAGGGTCTCATCACAGGGATGTCAGCGTGGAGCTGTTCCTCTCAGCAGGCTTGGCTCAGGGCCCAGTTGTTTGCCATGGGGGCATGGGGGGAACACTACCTTGTCCGCAGGTTCTCTGGTTGGGGCGGGCCGTCATACACCGACAGGACGTCAAAGTCCTCTTCCAGAGCAAAGGACTGGAACACCAGCTGGATCCTGTGCTGCTCCTCTGCGGTGATGGTCCACGTGCAGTTGGCGTAATTGGGGTAGCCGTATGGAAAGCCTGGGCTCTCCACCGTTCCATTGGGACCTTGTAGTTGGAAGGTACAGTTCTGGCCTGAGAGAGAGAAAGAGAGAGAGAAAGGAAGTAGTCAGTGCAGCCAGAAGAACTCCAAGAAGCTTCCAGAGAGATGGTAGCAACATATCTATATCACAGGCACTTTTCCAAGCGCTTTCTATGGACCACCCTGCACTCAGCATCCAGGGGATGGAAGACGGGCAGCGCATGTGGCCTGTGACCAGTGATGAGTTGTGTATGGTTTTATGCAAGCTTCAGAGTAGCTCAGAGAGATGGAAAACTAACCCTGGGAGAGTTTGAGCCAAGAAGCAACCACTATCAGCCTGCATCTCAGACCTTACCACATCGGATGCCAAGAGCTCCATCTCAAATGTCCCCACTTGCCCACAGCCTCCTGACTCAGCCAATGCCCTGGCATCCCACCATTCCTAGAAAGTAAATACCACCGGCACTCCTGCTCTGTGCCATCCTCCTGCACCTAGCACGACCCTTGGGGTGGCATGCTTCTGCTGCCTACACTCTCAGACACGTTCTGTTGTCTCCTCTCCACTAGAACCTTCCAATCTCAAATGCTCTCCAGATTCACTGAGAAAGCCATCCCTGGCACCCTCCTCCCCATCCAGCCCGTCACTCTCCCTCTCCCACAGTCAAACTGAAAGGAAACACAGTCTGTCTCCTCATCCTTAGTTCCCAGCACTCTCCAGCCCTGTCAGACACGTCCACCCAAGGTCACCAAGATCCAGCAAGGTCACCGATGGGCCCGGCATACATGCTTTTCTTCCGTCTTTGTGTTACTGATCTCCGTGCTCTTCCTCATGTGCTGTGCCCCTGCTCCTTAGCTGGAGCATCTCAGACATCACTGTGTGCCAGTCAGCTGCGGGTCTGGTGCAAAGGGACGTTGGGACGGGGCGAGTGGGAAGAGTGGAGGGGCAGCACTGCTGTCTGGCTCCCTGGTGCTGTGGCTGCTTTAGTGACCTCAGGCTTCCTGCCACAACACGACGCTGCCCTCTCTTCTCACTGCGCTTTCTGTTTCTTTTCCAGGCTCAATGGTGGGGTCCATCCTCTCTCTCTCTCTTACCAAAAGTCCCCAGTCTCCATCTCTCCAGCAATGGGACTGCAGTAGTGAACCACCACGCCTGGTATCTCACATGGGTGGTGCTGGTCTGAGCTCAGTATAGCAGTGATGTACAACTGCATGATCCTGGCCAGATGCCACCCACCCCTCTTTTGGGATGCACACTCACTCTGTCCTCTTCCACTGGTCTTACCTCGGGGAAAGGAATGATTCCTTCATTGTTTTGTCTGATAGAACCCACTGGAAGTGACACTTTCTTCTCCTTACAGCCCCACAGCCAGAGTTGCTGTGTCTATCTCATTCAAGCCCTCCCTACACACACACACATGCATGCACGCACACACGCACGCACACACGCACACACTCACACACCAAGTGCTCCCCTGGGCTCTCATCTGCACAGCTATGTTTATTTACTCTGGTCCTTTTAAAAATCTTACCGTGTGTGTACATGTATGCGTGCAAGTGTGCACATGTGTATGTGGAGGTTAGACGACATTGCTCCTCAGGCACCACGTGCATCTGTGCATGTACATGCGGTGAGCGTGTGAGTGCACGAGTAGGCGTGCATGTAGATGTGGATGCACGTGGAGGGTGGAGGACAGAAGTTGACATTAGATGTCTTCTCCATTGGCTCTCCACATTAGTTTTTGAGACAGGGTCTCTAGGTTTCCCTGGAGCTAGACCCATTGAGCTAGACTGGCTAGCTAGCAAGCCTTAGGGGTCCCGTCTCCATCTGCCCAGCACTGGGATCATGGGTGTGTGTGGCTGTGGCTGGGGGCTGAAGACACTCGGGTCCTCATGCTTGCAAGGCAAGGACTTCACACACCAAGCATCTCTATAGCTCCACCCCTTCTTGAGGAAGGGTCTCTATCACTGGCCTTAAATTTTCCAAATATGCTAGATTGGCTGGCCAGGGAAGAGGAGTCCCCAGTCTCCATCTCTCCAGCAATGGGACTGCAGTAGTGAACCACCACGCCTGGTATCTCACATGGGTGGCGCTGGTCTGAGCTCAGGCCCTCCGAGTGCAAGGCAAGCACTTTGTCAACTGAGCCATCTCTCCAGTGCCACTACCTTCTTCCCATTGCACCTGGGAACATCTTTTCAAGGAATAAATCAGACCAGATTATCCCACCACCTCTGCCTCAAATTTGTGGCTCCTCATTGCTCTTCCACAAGGGAAAAATAGGTCTACAAAATTCTCTATATGATCCAGCCCTTAGGAATTTCTCCCCTCGTATCCTCCAGATTTCCAGCCAATAACCCCCACCTGTCACATTCCTTCATTATATAGCCACAGGACCATGGTATCTGCTCAGGTCATGCCACCAATAACCTGACTTTGCCAGCACTTACCACAGAAGCAGTTCCATGCCTCCACCTGAACATTCAAGGCTGTAAGCATGAGGACAGAGACCATTAGAGCATTCCCATCTTTAAACCTCCTGTACCTCAAGGTCATGCAGGAACATGGTGACTTCTCAGTCATTTCGTATAGCTTGTATTTACTTAGTGTTTGGCTAGGCATTTTCAAGAACTTTGCCTATATTGACTTGCTTCATATTTTAGCCATATGCAGAGGACACTATAAAAATTTCCATGTCACAGATCCACAAAGAAACCAAACAGAAATTAAAGCAAACACTCACAGCTAATTGTCACTCTCTTGCTGTCAACGAATACCTGCAAGGAAGCAACTTATGGAAGGAAAGGATTTATTTTGGCCTACTGTTCTGAGGGTAATTTTCATGGCGGGGAAGGTGTAGTGGCAGATGCATGAAGCAGAGCTGGTCACATTATAGTCAGGAAGCAGAGGATCAACAGAAAAATGGGGCCAGGTTATTAAGCTTCCAGCCTGCCCCATTGACCTACTTCCTCAGGTAAGGATTTACCTCTTAAAGGTTTCACAACTTTCCAAAATGGTGCCACCAGCTCGGGGACCAACTGCAGACACATGAGCCTTGAGTGAACATTTTACATTCACACCACAACACATGGGGATTTAACATAAGCGGGCCACTTCACACCACAATGCATGGGGATTTAACATAAGCAGGCCACTTTCTTTATGGTGGTAATGATAAATTGACTCAACACTAATTTTTCAAAACCACTTTAGGGATTAACTGACAAAGGACACTTAATCTCTAAAATGACTTTAATATTAAGAAATCTCTTAATACACAGTATCCCATTAATAGGGGAAAAAGTTAAGTGTTTCTGAATTAATGCTAAAGAGGCATTTCATAAAATTGGACATAGCTCTGATTAAAATAAGCATTCAGAACTAGGAAAAGGAATACCTCCTTTCCATTATTAAACATTACCTAACCTTGTATTTGATGTACCATGAACTATCTGATTAGAATCAAGAATGAACAATAACATCCCCATCCCCCCCACCCCGGGAGTCATGCCTTATTGGAAGAGCTAACTAGGAAACCAGGAAAAGAAATAAGAAATTGGAGGCCAAAAGATGGTTGTCAGATGATACATTAATACACCTACGAAGCCCAAGAGAATTGATTATAAAGCTATTAGAACTGAAGCAATTTCAGTAAAGTAACCACATGCAAATGCTATATAAAAATCAATAACATCAATGTGTGCCAGCAACAGATGAAAGCAGAAGAATGAAGCTCTTCTTTGAACAGTGACTACCAAGTGCTTATTGCCCATGTAAGAAATGTGCAGCCTGCTAGGGGAATAGTTCAGTGTTACAGCACTTGTCTGGCATGCGAGAAGCCCTGAGTTCTATACTCAGCCACACACAGAAAGAAAGAAGGAGGCAAGGAGCGAGAAGAAAGGAGGTATGGAAAGAGGAAGAGAGGGAAAAGGAAAGAAAGAAGGGATGGAGGAGCAAAATGTGTAAGCACTCCATGAAAATGACTTTTCCAGAGAGATTTATAAAACAGAAGAAATTGGAGGGACACAGTATAATCCTGAGTGGGAAGACCTAACTACTGAAAGGTTAATTTATATTATTAACCTCTTGAAAAGTTATTGAAAAGTTAATTTATAAGCTTAATGCAATGCTCATCAAAAACCCAAGGACAATTTATAAATTCGGTAAAATGATATACCTCCGTTTAGCTGAAATAACAGGTTATTATAGAAAATGCGATTTTTTTTCGAAGGTAGTGGATTCAGTATAAAGGATACTAAACCATGGATGACACCTGAGAAGACTGAGGGGTGGTCCTGGAGCACACACAGCATGAAACGTACTGCAAGAACAGCCTTAAAATACAAAAAATTTGGGGTAAGGATTTTTTTAAGTTAAATTTAAAAGAGAAAAGAATTTTGGAGGTCCAACTCATAAGCTATTTAGGAAAAGCATCATCTCCTGAACTCATGTCCTATGCCAAAAATCAATTCCTAGTGGAATGAAGAGTGAAATGTTCTTTAAAAAAATCAAGTTCATAAAATCATTAAAGGAAAATATAGGCAAATAATTATCCGAGATTTTTTTTTGGAAGATAACTACAAGATTGACAATTTTATATTAAAAAGTATGCATCTAAAAATAGACACAATCAAAAAGTGTACAAAAATGTCAGTAGGGAAGTAATATTCTTAATATGGAAAGAACTATTAGCAATGACAGGGAATAGAAAAAGCTCAGTAATTAAAAACTGGTCAGGAGGAAGTGGAGAGATGGTTCAGTAGTTAAGGTGCTTACCTGTGAAGCCTAAGGACCCAGGTTTGAGTCTCCAGAGCCCAAGAAGCCAGATGCACGCACCTGGAGTTTATTTGCAGTGGCAAGAGGCCCTGGTATACCCATTCTCTCCCTCTCCCTCTCTCTCTCTTTCTCTCTCTCTCTCAAAAGAAATAACAAATAGGCGGGTGGGTAGGTAGATAGATAGATAGATAGATAGATAGATAGATAGATAGATAGACAGACAGATTAGGTAGATAATAAAGATAAAAATGTTAAAAAAAAACTGGTCAGGGTCTAAACAAATGAGCTTACAAAATAAGATGTAAGTATGAAGAAACCAGACAAACACCCAGCCACCCCAATAATGAACTTTCCAAAGGGCTTAAGTATTCTCTCCAATGCATCCCCTGTCTGGTACAGGCACCAAGATCTGTTCAGTCCATGTCCCTAAAAGCCAGGTGGTATCATCAGATTGTGTCACTCAGTGCTCCTTCCTTTAGACAGACTCTATGGTACATCAGCCCACCCATGGGATGCACAGAGCTCATTGGGCATGCAGAGTGCTTCCGAGATACAGACCCCACAGAACCATCCTAACTCACACCACACAAAAATGTTGGTGGCAACATTTACCACCATCCTCAACACCCACGATGGCTGCCCCACCTCAGACCTGCACAAGCCTAGAGACATTGGCTTGGAATGTGGGTGCGAATGATGATATCCTGATGTAGACATAGAAGCAAAGGGGTTCAAAACACAGCCTCTGGGAACACTGCCCATGTAATAGGATAGGAAAGGTAACAAAAGAGAGAAAAGGGGACTGGTGAAACATAGGAACAGATCCAGAGGGCAGTTCATGCACAAGAAAATGACTCTAGGGGGTGAATGCTACTCAGAGACCAAGATGAGGGTCTCGGGTGAGGTCACTCAGTTTGATGTCTAAATGGTCCCTCTGGGAGTAAGACAGTGCAGAACGGGCACTCTGTCCTGGCCTCTGAGCCTCCCCAGTGCCCAGAATACGCTCAATATTTGCTAAGTTGATACATCAATTTCCACAAAGGCGGACAGGAGGGGTGCAAGGTGGATGGAGGCCAGATTGTAACAAAAAGAGTCAAGATGGGCTGGGAAGAAGAGGCCAGGAGGTTATATTTGAAACAATAACATCCATTTTGCTCATTGGAGAATATATGGAAGATGTAGGCAAGATTTCAAAAGAAGAAAGTGATTGTAATCTCACTTTCCTTTCAGAGGCAGCCACTATTAATATTTTCATTTTCTAGATTTTACCATGCACATTTCAAATTAGTGAGAAAATACTGTACCTGGCATTCAGAGGGCTCTTTTGCAATGAATGATTCTTCAATATTAACTTACAAAAGGTAGCATACACTTAGAATACACACAGCTATGCATGGATATAATGTGGATATAAAAGTTTGCTTCCAAACCAAGCATGGTGGCACATGTCTTTGATCCCAGTACTTAGAAGGCTGGGGTAGGAGTATTGTCATGAGTTTGAGGCCAGCCTTGGGCTTCAGAGTGAGTTCCAGGTCAACCTGGGCTACCCTGAGACCCTGCCTTAAAGACAAACTAACAAAAAATAGTTTGCCTCCTCTACTCTCTCTCTCTTTTACACCCAACCCAAAGTTACCTAATAGCCTCCCTTCACTTTCTCATCTCTCGTGAAAACATATGGACACATTCTGGAAGTATTTTTATGGTTTTGCTTCAAAACTGAGATTGCAGTTAAGCTCATTTCCCCACAACTTGCTTTCTCATTTAACAATACACTGGGGACACCTTCCAGGTCAACAGATACAGAACTAACTTATTTTTATATAAATCTGTAATATTTCCTGGCATAGATGTATCTCAATTTATTCAACCACTCCTCTGTGCATGGCCATTCCGGTCATTTTTTGCTTTTCTTTTGTAACAATTCGGTAAACATTATAACATGAGGTTTTCCCCAAGATATTGAAAGTGTTCATAAACAGCACTCTTAAAGGATGTACAACATCACAATGTGTGGTTATAAGAGAATGTACTCAACCATTCTCCTATTGCCAACTATCTAAGCAGTTTCTGGATGTTTTTTAATTCTGTTATAAATAAGACCTGGACCTTGGCAAGGGCTGGTGACAGGGTGCTGGTCAGCGCAGTGGAAAATGGTTTGCCATGGCCAGAGTCCCAGAATGAATGTCAGTTATGTGGTCACACCATCTAGCTCTGCTGTTTAGTGGGGTATGGTGCCCATCAGGCTGCCTGACCTCTGCGGTGGGCATTGTTGGGCTAGAAGCTGGGCTCATTTGGAATTACCCCCAAAATCAAGCAGATGTTAGCAAGGTGAGAAAGCTATAATCCAGCATGGCAACTGTAGTTAGAAATGCTGATGGAGTGTGAGCCTCGGATAAAAGGGCTAGGGATCATTTTTTTGCTCGTGAAATGTGAGTTTCTTCTGAGAACATGGCTGCCTCTCTCTCCCATGCAGGCACTGACGCTTTGCCACACCCATGGAGACGCTGCCGGTGACTCTATCAAGAGGGCTCCTTGCATTTCCCTCCCAGTCACCACAGTGGACAGTCACTGGACAAGCCCAAGATTCCAGAACCATCCAGACAACTGAACTTTTGGTTGTCTGGCATTCTTTTTTTTTTTTTTTTTGGCAAGGGGGGCCGATGATTTTCCTAGAACAGACTTCCAAATGTTTAGGTTACTGAGTCAAAGGGGATGAAGATCCTAGGGTCTTTGGCTCTGGATTTCCCAAATATCTTCTAGAACACAGGCACCAATCACAGTCTCACAGCCTGAATGCTCTCTCAAGGCATCTCAGCCAGTAACGTGGATTATCTTATTATGGGTTTAGCCAGCTCAGTTGACTCAGATTCCACACTTTCTTTCTTTCTTTTTTTCTTTCCACTTACTTCATTCTCCTTCCCTTTCTCTTTTCCTCTTCTCATCCTCTCTCCTCCTTTTCCTCAATTAAAAAAAATATTTTATTTATTTGTGAGAGAATGGGCATGTACCAGAGCCTCCTGCCACTGCAAACGAATTCCAGACACATCTTCCACCTTGCGCCTCTGGCTTTACAAGGGTTCTGATATTTGAAACAGGGTCTGTAAGCTTTGCAAGCAAGTGCCTTTAACTCCTGGGCCATCTTCCCAGCCCTTCCTCAAAGTTTTTGACACAGGTTCTCACTATGCGTCCCAGAGTGGTCTGAAACTCATGATCCTTCTCCCCCAGCCTGGAGTACAGACACGCGTCCCCGTGCCCTGCTTCATCTTTTCTTAACAGTTTTAATCCCTCCCCTGGGAAGCTGTATATCTGATGAAATCTTTATTGCTATTGTTTTTGCTATGTGTGTGTATGTACACATGTGCACATGCATGTGTGTATGTGTGAGTGTGCTCGTGCGCAGGTGCACAAGCCCTGTGCACACGTGTTGAGGCCAGAGAAGGATATCGGGTGACCTCCTCCACCCGCTCCATGTCACCGAGACAGTCCGTCTCTGAGCCTGGAGTTCACTGTTGGGTTGACTGGCTGACCAGTGAGCTCCAGCAACCTTCTTGTGTCCACCTCCCTCAGTGCTGGGACAAGAGTTATGCGTGGCCACCCTAGGCATTTTACGTGGATGCTGGGAGTCCAAGATCAGGTCCTCATGCTTGCGTGGCAAGCACTCTTACCCACTACCATCTCCCCATCTCCTCTCCAAGAAAAATTTCAGGTCATGTTTCATTGTGATTTTTTTTCTAGAAGTTTACATAGTTATATATTATGCATATTATATCTAAGTCCTCCATGCAACCTGTGTGCTACATTTATGTTTTGTAGTTAGGGCCTCTTTAATTTTATCATGTGCGACACATAGAAGTCTCTAAATTTTATGTACTCAGATACTCGCTAAAGTCTTACTGTTCTTCTGCTACATCGTACTCACTCTTTATGGAATCGGGGTTTTAATCTTACATCGTGTTTGCTGCCCACATTGTTTTCTACCGTGCTGTGTGTTTTTATTTTGCTTAGATCTCTCATGTAGATTAAAATGTTCAGCCTTTATAAGCAGCCACACTTACCTCTTTTTCTTGGTAATATTCTTCCTTTTGTTTGCATTGGCACAGTCAGTCACTAAACCAAAATTCCATTGGCTTTTCATCCCTCAGCAGAAAAGCCAAGGTCCTTCCTGGGGCTCCGACAGCCTTGAGGGAGTGGGTCCCACTGCCTGCAAGCTCCTCTCCCACCTCCTGGCCCTCACCCCTGTGTCCAGCTGCTCTGCCTCTGAGAAGCCCTCTCCCAAAGCTCATCATACACCCACCAGCCAGTGCTGGATCTCCAGCCCTCAAACTCTTCCCCCAGGAGCTGTGTCAGCTGACACATCACTTCGTTCAAGTGGCAATGTCACCTTACCCTCAGAGATTACCTTAAGTGAAATCCCTGCCTGGTTCTTCTTGGCCAGCGGTCTAGGCTTTTGCTTTAATTTTCCCCACAGCACATGCCCCTCTGGTCTGACCTAGAAGCCGTGACTGTCTACACCACTGCTGAGAAGCCCTCTCCGTGACAGCAGGGCCCTATTTGTCCTCTGCTGTCTCTCCAAGCCCCACGCCCACACCTGACACTCAGGAGTCACACACAGAGGAGTAGCTGGTTGAAGGAATGAATGTATAATAATTGCCTCAATGCTTGGATTATTCCTCGCCCAGCAAACCGCAGGCACTTAAAGCTTCATTACCTCCTCCAGAAGCCTTCTCAGAGTGCTCAAGGCAGCCTCAAGTACCTCCTATCACCAGCTCATCACTTGCTATGAACTTCCTTACATTCACCAGTGGGGATAAAACGACACGTGCAAGGGGCTATCTTTGCCAAGAGACTCCTGCAGATTGTATTCAAATTATTTTCTCTAGTACCCAATCCAATAATTGCCCGTCATAGAAACTTGTTGCATTTTTTGAGTGAGTGAAATAAATGAGTCTTTTATAATATTCAGAAAACATCTACCAACTTCACTGGTCTGTAAATGAATGACTTGCTTATGAGGTGGCTCAGTGAAAAGATTAGAAGTATAGGGTTTGGAATACAAGCTTTGGGTTTGACGTTCAAATTTGCCACTTAATATCTTCATAATTGCAAGCTATTTGCTTTTACTCTTTAAGTCTTAATTATGACATCTTTAAAACAAACACCCGCTAGTAGGCCATACAAGTAAATGTGATTACACCTGCTAAACGGCTAACTTCGCGTAATACTGACATATTAAACGTGGTTAATAAATTCAAGCCAATCTTTCAGAAAAGACTTATACTGCTCTTTATATAGGTCCTAGTCCCATCTTGTCATGATTATTCTCAGAAACTTGACAGAAATTCTGTTGTTCTAGTGAATGACATTGTTTCTCATATTTTTTTTCCTAACTGGTGATTACCAATATACAGAAACCACGTTGATTTTTATTAATTCATCTCACATCCAACCAAGATTCTGAATTTATTAATTCTAAATAGCCCTCGGTCGATTCCCTTAGGGGTTTTAGGTACACAATCATGTTGCCTACAAATAATGATAATTTTTTAAAGAAATGATTCTTTTGAGAACTTTGGCAGGAAAATTCAATTCAGGACTGCAAATATTTGTTGACTGATAAGGTCACTTTTGGACAAATGTATTCGGAGATACCAGTGGGACGTGCCGGCAAAGATGGCCAGGAGGCAATTAGCTGCAGATTGGTGTTTGGGAGTGGCGGGCGGAGCTGTAGATACGGTTTGTCAGAGAGTTTCCATTAATGAACGTGCCTACAGGAGAAAGGCAGAGGAGCATGGCAGATCCTGGACCAAGCCTGCTGAGAGTGGACTGTGTCGCACCTGCCACGAGGGCATTGCTGAACATTTGTGTGCAGCTGGGAGAGGGAGGGCGTCCAGCAGCATCGTAGTGACCTCTTCAAAGAGGACCGAGAACGAGTGAGTCAGGGAAGCTGGCATCCAGGCTCCGCTTCACCGTCCCCCATCCCTGCACCTCATACACTTTAGTCCGTCATGCCAGACAGATCCTCGCTGTGAACTTCCCAGGCCCTTTCAGACCTTCACAGTGCTTGGTCTTGGGCCAAGAATAACCTTCCACTGTCTTTACCCAGCGAGTCAGCCCCACTGCCCCATACTCACGCCGTTGGCATAGCAGCTCCTCCCCATGCCAGCAGCCAGGCCTCAAACTGCAGACCTCCTAAAGACGCTTGTGAAAGCCCTTCAGCAGCTGCTCTGGACAAAGCCACCCAGTCTTAAGTATGGCACCATGCATGATGCCTCATGAGTCATCCCGTGTTCTGCCTTCTCTTAAAGGACACTGTGCAGACAGAGCCACCTTCCCCTGCGGTGCTTTGACGCTCAGTGCTGTCGCCACTCTTAACACTTCCAGTGTAGCACCTCCTCTGATCTAAAACTCCTTTCTTTATTAAAAAATATTTTTCACTCTGTAGTCTCAGACAGGCCTTGAATTCACAGTGATCCTCCTACCTCCACTTCCAGACTGCTGGGATTAAAGGTGTGGGGGCTGGAAAGGTGGCTTAGCAGTTAAGGCACTTGTCTGCAAAGCCAAAGGATCTAGGCTCGACTCCCCAGGGCCCACATATAGCCAGATGTTCAAGGTGGCACATGCATCTGTAGTTTGTTTACAGTGGCTAGAGGCCCTGGAACATCCATTATTTCTCTCTCTCTCTCTCAAAAAAATAAAAATAAAATATTTTTAAAATATATTTTTATTTTATTTATTTATTTGCAAGCAGAGAGAGAGAGAGAGAAGAGAGAGACAGACAGAGAGAGTGGGTGGGCATGCCAGGGCCTCCAGCTGCTGCAAACAAACGCCACACACGTGTGCCACTTTGTGCATCTGGCTTTACACGGGTACTGGGGAATCGAACCCGGGTCGTTAGGCCACTGAGCCATCTCTCCAGCTCTAAACCTTCTTTCATTGTCTCTTGCTCTCATTGACTCTACTCAGCCTTGAAGTCAAAGTTGAAATTTCACAAGCCCGGAGAGACCCCCTGATCACAGCACTAAGTGGTTGTTCCCCCCACCGCATGCACCCTGCTGTGGGTTCTCATCCAGACCGTGGGGCAAGTGTCACCAAGGTGTTTAGTGTCCATCTTCCTTGAGATGTGGCTTCCAGAGAAGTAGAGACTACACACCGTCCCACGCAACCCACCCTCAGGAGAGAGCATTAATGTTCCACATTGCCTCGGCATCCATTTGCGTTATAGCCTTGAGTTTCTCACACCGGAAAGCGGCTTAGCTACCCTGACCCCATCTCCACTTCTCCACCTCCTCAACGTGATACACCCAGGTGTTCCTCCCTGTGATACACCCAGGTGTTCCTCCTGTGATACATCCAGGTGTTCCTCACTGTGATACACCCAGGTGTTCCTCACTGTGATACATCCAGGTGTTCCTCCTGTGATACATCCAGGTGTTCCTCACTGTGATACACCCAGGTGTTCCTCCCTGTGATACATCCAGGTGTTCCTCCTGTGATACATCCAGGTGTTCCTCACTGTGATACATCCAGGTGTTCCTCCCTGTGATACACCCAGGTGTTCCTCACTGTGATACATCCAGGTGTTCCTCACTGTGATACACCCAGGTGTTCCTCACTGTGATACATCCAGGTGCTCCTCCTGTGATACATCCAGGTGTTCCTCACTGTGATACACCCAGATGTTCCTCACTGTCATACACCCAGGTGTTCCTCACTGTGATACATCCAGGTGTTCCTCACTGTGATACACCCAGGTGTTCCTCACTGTGATTCACCCAGGTGTTCCTCCTATGATACATCCAGGTGTTCCTCACTGTGATACACCCAGGTGTTCCTCCTGTGATACATCCAGGTGTTCCTCACTGTGATACATCCAGATGTCAGCCCACACAGCCACCTCCCCAAGGAACACCACGATATGACCTACTTGACTTGCCCCACTGACTCCCATTCCCCACACTGACTGAGCAGATACCACAGTGACCCCTCCCAGTCTGAACATGACCTCCTGGAACTTATTCCTGCCTGCTGTCAATCAACCACTTAGAATTTCTGGTGGGAAAAAAAAAGCTTGGATAACGCCCTGGACCTCAATAAAGATCTTGACCCTTGGGTACATCTTGCTGCCCCTTGCTCCTCACCTTTTGGTTGTGTGTGTGTGTCTCTCCCAAGACTCCTCTTGCCCACTGGTCAATCTTGCCCCTTCTCTGGGCTTGGTAAGCAGCAAGTGATGTTAACAATGTGAACAGTATCCGCAGTAGGCTCCACTTCTGTTATTTCAAGTGCCCTGCCAGATTCCCCTGTGAACTTCACCTTGCAGGCACACCCAAGACCAACCCTGTCAAGGCTCTCCCACAGAGAGACTAACTTGGTAAAAAAAAACTAGGCACAGTCCAGATAAGAACCAGTGTGGGGCTGGAGAGATGGCTCAGAATTTAAGGTACTTGCCTGCAAAGCCTAGTGACCCAGATTCAATTCCCCAGTACCCACATAAAGCCACAAAGTGGCAAATACACCTGGAGTTCGTCTGCAGTGGCTGAAGGGCCTGGTGTCCCTATTATTCCTCTCTCTTTCTCCTCTGTTTTTTTATGCATGCAAATAAATAAATGAAATATTTTTAAAAGATAAAAAAAAAAAGAGCCGGGCATGATGGTGCACGCCTATAATCCCAGTACTTGGGAGGCAGAAGTAGGAGGATCGCCATGAGTTTGAGGCCAGCCTGAGACTACAGAGTGAATTTCAGGTTAGGAGGAGGAGCTGGGGAAGAATACTCAGTGGCAAGAACCACATATTCATTAGGGCCTGAGTTTCAAACTCGCAGCACCCATGTATAAACCAGGTTTAGCAGTACATGCCAGTAATCCCAGCACTGGGGAGGCAGACAGGTGGATCCCTATGGCTTGCTGGCTAGATGGTTTAGCCAAATCAGTGAGCTATAGGCCAACAAGAGACCCTATTTCAAAAGACAAGTAGAGAGGAATTGAGGAAGACGTGGCACTGACCTCTGGCCTCCTCATACACACATACATGCACATGTCTGCACGCCACACACAAATACACATGCCAAAAACGGGAAAAACAAGGCATCTGCCAATGAGAAAACTCTCCTGCGAGGAGGTCATGGGTTGATACTTCAATATTAGGATGTCTGCCAAGACAAAAAGGTGCCCTACGAAAGTCACACTGTGAACACCTGTGAGCATCTCCCCTAAGCCCCGTCACAGCAAGGCTAGAGCTTATAGTCGCCACTGTCACTTCAGAAAGATCAAAGCCACACTGGGAGAAAATACGACCTGCTGGGATTCAGCACGCTGCCTGGAACCCAACAGCACCTTGCACATGACGGCACACATTCATGTCCAGTTTTCCTGAAGACCCAAGGCTTCCCAAGGGTCCACCTCTCTGTGACTCCAAGTCCCCAATCTGGAGTCCACAGTGGTACAGCGGTGTTGAATGAGGCAAAGACCACAGATGTTCTTCATGACGTTGTACTCTTGTTATTCCCCATTCTTCACAGAGAGATTTCCATAACTAAGCATCTATCCAAGGATCATCAACTTATGAACGTTTTAAGTGGGACAGTTCTCTGTTGTGGTGTTTGTCCTGTGCATGTAGAATGCTTAGCCATGTCCATGGCCTTTACCTGTTGGGTAACAATATAATACTTCCCAATGATGACAGCACAAAATATATCTGGAAATGACAAATATCTCTCTCTCTCTCTCTCTCTCTCTCTATCTATCTATCTATCTATCTATCTCTCTCACTCACTCGCTCTCTCTCGCTCTCTCTCGCTCTGTGTGTGTGTGTGTGTGTGTAGGGAGTTCACATCTAGTTGAGGACGCTGATTTAATTTTTGGCCATTTTGGAGAGTGTAGTGAAAGTTAGACATACTGTGTGTAGAATAATTCACAGATCCTAGACTACCATGTTTTTCATCCATCTCATTGATTGGCAGGCCAAAGGTGCCACCTTTGCTATAGCATGGTCGCCTTTGATAGTCTGCTGTGAGCCATTTACAAATGTTATCTTTAAATGTGTTGGAACAAAATATGTGGAATTGCAAAAGGAAAACAGTTAGGCTGAAATACAGTCTTTAAAATATTTGAAAATCTCTCTTATTGCCATGTAGGGGACCCTTTATCAATGCATTATAGATCTAGCAGGAAGTGCCCCAGAGTAATGGTCACAGCAACTACAATGTTCTACAGAAATAAGGTGTGCTTTTATCCGGGAAAATTCACAGGTACAGCTAATACCAATGTGCTTTGTTGCCTGTGTCTGTGATTGAGAGAAAAAGCAGGTTTCAAATAAAGATGTAATTTTCCCTATCCAAGTCATGAGCTCCCCCAGATTTCAAGGGGAATCTCAGAGGCCCAAGCTAAATTCAATCTTTCACTCATCATGGCTGTGGAAGGGCTGCTTTGTACCAGGCAGTTATGTTGTGAGGGCAGAGCCAGTGGGCAGTCAAGGGTGAGGGAGATAGGAGGTGTGGATTGTGTGGTGGCCCTCTGAAATGGTTGTAACACCTCTGTCTTTGTCACTTTAAGGTGAAGACCTAGAATTCTTCGAGGTTTAAAAACACATTCAGTGAAATTATGTCATTTCAAGAAAATGGTTGAAACTCGAGACCATCATGTTGAGCAAAATGAGCTAGATTCAGAAGGATAAACACTGCAAGTTTTCTCATAAACAGAAGCTAGATTTTAACAAAAAGACACAGGGAGGTGACAAGGTTGGCAAAATGCTTACCATGCAAGCATAAGGACCAAGTTTATCTCCCCAGCACCCATGTAAGAGCCACATGCGGTGGTGTGTACCAATAATCCCAGCCCAGGGAGGCAGAGACAGAAAGATCCCAGGGGTTTGCAGGCTGGCTGGCCCAGTCAGACTGGTGAGCTCCAGGTTCAGTGAGAGACTGTCTCTTGCAGTAAGGCAGAGAGACACTGAGGCAAACACCTGATATCAACCTCTGGCCTCCACATGCACGTGCACACATGCACCCCCTACACACATCCATGCACACACACACACACACACACACACACACATACACACACACACAGCCCAAATGCAATATGCAAAAAAAACATGAAAGTGGGGAAAAGTAGAAGGAAGACTATTTGAAAGAAGGGGACCAAGAAGGGAGGGCCAGAAAAGGTTAATGGAGCAGGTGGATATGAGTAAACTCCACTAAATAGTTGTATGAAAATGCCATAACCAAGCCCACCATGTTGTACTCTTAATGCAGGCTAAGAAGGCAAGATGGGAAACACATTGAAGTTTCAATCGGTAGCCATGGAGGAGCTGGGCTTCAAACCCAGACCTGAGAGAAAGTAAAGGTGAGACCCTCCAACCCCAGTGCCTAAAGACTTCACACGCCATCTGGCAACACATGTCCCAAAGCCAGAGCCATAATCCTGGCTCCTCCCTGAGCTAGCGCAATGGGTCACAGCCTGTGATTTACTGAAAAGAGCATAGTGCACTTGCTGTCCCTGAAGGACATGGAAACAAAGCAGGGGTTCCTTCTTGCTCTCCAGGCCGGAATGCAGGCAACAAAGACACAAGACAATGCATGGCAGGAGGGGCAAGCTGGCACGCCTGTCCCTGTGCCACATCCAATCGCTCTGTGGGGATAATCCCAAGCTTCCTGGCTCCCTAATTCTACCTCTAGGCTCTCAGATTCTCCTGGCCAGGCTTAACACAGAAGCCACCACTGTGGGCCAAATTTTATTTTCCCTGCCTGGCCATTCAGATGCAGCTCATTTCTCAACATCACCAGCTACCAACCAGCAGGGGCTGTTCATCGTGCTAATGTGATTCCTAGATCAGGGCCCAGCCTGGGCATCTAGCTTTGCTTATGGCAGAGGTGTCGGCCCATCAAGTCGTGCCGTAACTCTGGTTGTCCCACAAAGAGGAGGATCCAGGTATGTCTAGGGACAGGAATCTTTGCCTACCAGGTAGTGCTGCTCCTGACTGAGAATGAAAACAGGGAGTTGTCCCCACTTGAGAAGAGCCTTGAGCTGTGGCTCTGGTCCAGGAGAATTGGCTAAGCAGGAGGGCTCACATGCAAAAATTCAAGTCTTGATTTATTACATTTGTCCATTAAAAGAATAGTATTGGGCACCCAGTGTGTCTGAAGCATGACTCCTTCTCACATGGAATTTACTGCCTAGTTATAGATTGTTAAATATTTTTTCTGTACTAAGTGCTATCATCTTATTCACTTTATATGTAATAATTCATTACACTCTCATACTTTTATTAGACAGGTACTATTATTCTTCCCATTTTACAGATAAGAAAACTAAAGTCCAGGAAGAGTAACCTGCTCACAGTGGTGGTGGAATCAGGAATCAATCCCATGCAACTGAAAGGCTAAATTTTATCTTTCTACACATTACACTAGGATGGGCAGATGGATGGGTGGGTGGGTGGATGGATAGATGGGAGAGGGCAAGACTGACAGATGCTTAGTTGGGGGTAATGTAGAAAGTCATAACTCTTCCTAGCATACTCTCAGGATAAAGAACTTTGTCATGGGAACCCAGTTCCTCAAGTGTCCATCACCCCAACTACACCTCCTAGACTTCTGCCATCTTGCCTCCATGTTGGGGGAGGGGCGTGAGGCCACCAAGGTGGGCATTCAAGGGAGATCACACAAGGAAGACTACACATCGGACTTCCCAGAAGAAAAATGACCACTTGGTAAACAGAAATGAATAGTCACCAGCATGTGAAACCTCAGTGGGCCCATTACTAAATCCACAGCATAGGTTTTGGCATTTCACAGGCACTTGGTTTATATTTGTTGAATAAACAGATTAATTTGTGCAGTTACCACCTGTGCCTTTATTGATTTATTTCAGCTCTTTATTGGTTTCCTTATCCACTAAAATTTGTGGGTACTGTTTTTATTTTGATCCATTCTAAATGGAAGTGACCTCATCCCAAAGAGAAATGGACCATGCCAAGCCCTTTGCTGTCATGAGAATCAGAGGTGAAAGCTGATTTTAAAAGTAACTCCCAAAATGGTGCAGCAGGAAGGTTACAAAACCTGAGCCCTTAACTCTGCTATGGTACTTATGAGACAGGGGTATGGTCAGGTCCCTTAGTCATTTAAAGTCCAGGCCCTTCTGACTAGTGAATGAGGATCTGAAATGCACCTTCACATTGATACTCAGAGGCTGCTAGCCCAAGACATGGTTGGTACCTGCCTGGAACAGCAGTCCTGTCCATGGTGCTGAACCACTGAAATCCTCAGGAATGGCTCTTCCTCTTGATCCTAGCTTCCTGAGGGTACCAGTCCAACCTCCCCCAGGATTTGTGCATAGGGTAAGACACTAAAAGCCATAGAGTTGGCTCAGTGATAAACCATTTGCTTGCAAGGTCTGACAGCCTGGGTTCGATTTGCCAGTACCCACATAAACCAAATGAACAAAGTGGCACATGTGTCTGGAGTATGTCTGCAGTGACAACAGGCCCTGGCATGTCCATTCTCTTTCTCCCCCTCTCTCTTCTCTCTATATGTCTACTAACCTTTACCTTCTTTCAAATAAATAAATAAAAATATTTTTAAAAAAATTAAAAAAGCTCTGGAGAGATGGCTTAGCAGTTAAGTGCTTGTCTGTGAAGCATAAGGACCCCGGTTTCAGGCTCGATTCCTCAGGACCCAGGATAGCCAGATGCACAAGGGGGCGCATGCGTCTGGAGTTCGTTTGCAGTGGCTGGAGGCCCTGGTGCGCCCACTCTCTCTCTCTATCTGCCTCTTTCTCACTCTCTCTGTCACTCTCAAATAAATAAATAAAAATGAACAAAAAAAGAAAAGAAATATAAATTTATTTTAAAAAATTAAAAGAGGGTTGATAACAAAATGAGAGGAGATTAAGGTACACTATGTAGGTGCCCTCCAGCCTTGGTCCAAACAGAGCCAGAAGCCACGCTGAAGGTGGTCTATTACAGGAAGCTGGGGGCAGGGGTTGAGAGTGCCTGGCTGTCCCTCAGGTCCATTCTGAGATGCTTCAGCATTCAGCAGCCGATGCTATAGCAAAGGGCCAGTGAGAGGTTATCACTCTGGAGACAGGGGTAAGGAAGCTCAGCAGAGGTCTGAGGGCCAGAGTCAAGGAGGGCACAGCATGTGCTGACATGACAGGCGCTGGATAGAACATCCTTTTCTCAATAGCAGCCCAAACCCTTCAATCCCTCATAAACATCACATGGAATATCTACTGAGAACCCAGCTAGTCCCAGTGTAGGAGACATTTACAGCAGCCAAGGGGCATACTCAGTCCAGTCTTCTAGTTAAATGAAGGTACCAGGGGCCAGCTACAATTTCACCTTGTTTTCCCCCATCTTCAGCAGATGAATTGCTCTTTTTACATGCAAACGAAAGGAATTGTGTTTCAGTGCCCCTAACTACACAGTGGAATTTTATAGGAGCTCTGTTGGTGATCTGAAAATTGCTCCCATCAAAAGAGAGAGTTCAAGCTAATTAGTAAGGGTCAGTCCTGGCCTGGCTCAGCTCAAGCCAGCCTAGAGGCCAATAAAGATTCATCATTCAGGGGACATGTGCTGTGCATCTGCCACATGCCGGGACACAGGACAAACATGGTCTCCACTCTTATAGCGTTTCCTTCTCTTGCTCACACTTCTCTAAACAGATCTGCCTCTCTCCCACTGTTACAACAAGTGGACCATGCTTTTTCCTGGGGTCTTCCAACCCTTCCCCTTCCCACAAAACTCTTCCCCACCTCCAGAAAACCTTCTATTTTTCTTCCTGAAAATCTGTGCTCAGGACTGCCTCCTCTACAAGGCATACCTGAATATTCCTTATAACACATCAACCCCCACCTTACCTCTACCCTTGGCACTTCCATTGCTCCTTAGCTGCAATATGTGTTCTTCCATCAGTATTATTCTACAGCATTCTATGTCATTTAAAAGACAATGTGTTTCTTGTTGGGTTCCTCTTTTTTCAAAAAAAGTATTCTTTATTTTTTTTATTTATTTGACAGAAACCGACAGACAGAGAATGAGGCACACAGAGAGAGAGAGAATCGATGCACCAGGGCCTCCAGCCATTACAAACGAACTCCAGATGCATGCGCCACCTTGTGCATCTGGCTTATGTGGATACTGGGGAATCGAGCCTCAAACTGGGTCCTTAGGCTTCACAGGCAAGCGCTTAACTGCTAAGCCATCTCGCCAAACCTGTTTCATTCCTTTTGCTAGAACATTTTCTTTGCAAGAGCGAGGTCTTTGTTTCATTCACCGATACATCCCAAGCCCCCAGAACAGTGCCTGGCACATAGCAACAGGAATTCATTAAACATTTGTTGAATGAATGAACAACCCGGTACACTTACACAAGTAAAACTCATGTGAACCCAACTCAAAAAGGCCCATGAAGCCAAACCAGTTAACATCACTCTATCTGGAAGCACTTAAGGGGACAAAAGTCTCATAGATCAGTACTCAGGAGATAGAAATGGACAGGGTGGATCCTGGGAGCATCTGCCCACTGCTTCCCTAGCCATTTCCCCATCACATTGGCTCCTTGACCTCACAGAGTATATCTGCCTCTCAACACAGCCTCCTTGAGCACAGGGTGCACATGTCAGCAAGGTGGTGGTCGAGGGGTTTCCCCATCAGCTGTCAAGCACCAATTGTGTGACCCACACAATGTTAAAGTCCTTACTTGCACTATTCTTTAAAATCCTACCCAGAAGAAATGGGTATTATTTATACTTGACCCTGATTAACAAATGAGGCTTAGATAAATAACTCACCCATGCTCACACATATAATAATACTTGGCAAAACTGAGGCTTAAAACACAGGCTTATCAGACTTCTGACAAAGAGATGTTAACATATATGCTCTCTCACTGTCCTAGAGTGAGAGAGAGAGGGGGAGGGGTGGCAGGGCTGGCTGTACACCTTATGTATTATGGACAACTCAAAGCTAACTGGTGCAAGAAGCTTTTCCCTTGGCTGGGCATGGCTCCTATCCCCAGAGGAGGGTCAAAGATGCTCCATCTCAGCCTGGGAGATAATTGATCTCTCCTCTCTCTCTCTCTCTCTCTCTCTCTCTCTCTCTCTCTCTCTCTCTCTCTCTCTCTCTGTCATTCCTTGTGTAAACTGAGGGAAAATATTTCTGAGTAGAAGGAGGATATATAATCTATAATTTTATTAAGGAGGAGTGGAGAAATGCATTTGCTCTTTAAAATCTCTATGAAAAAAATCCTAACTGCTCTGTCATTCCCTATTGTGCATATATGTGCAAGCCATGATGAACAACATCCAAGGCTAGGTATGAGGCATCTGGCTCAGAAACTGCCTCAGTGACCTCAGATTTCTGGCTGGAAGACACTCCCACAGCCATTTCTCCAGATATCCAAGCCTGCTGTTGACAGCCTTCATTCATCCTACACCCAACCACCTGCAGACGCAGCTGAAGTCTGCAGCCTGCCACCCCAGAACGCTCCCCACTCTGGCACAGAGACCCATCTCTGAGCACTCTGCCCAAAGCTTCCCAGTGGCCTGCTCACAAGTCTTATGGGTAAGGAGACCCATAAAGGCTTCCAGAAATACTTCCAGTGCTGCTCCTGTCTCCTGTGGAGATACTTAAGTGGTGTCACCATGACAAAGACCAGAACAAAAATTCTCAGGGTCAGGCTGAAGAGATGGCGTAGTGATTAAGGCACTTGCTTACAAAGCCTAAATACCATGTCCGACTCCTCAGATCCCATGGAAGGCAGATGCACAACGTGATGCATCTGCAAGGTCACACATGCACACAAGGAGATGCGTGCACTGGAGTTTGATAATAGTAGATGGAGGCCCTGGCACACCAATTCTCTCTATCTCTCACTCTCATAAAAATAAAAAAGATTTAAAAAATTATCAGGGCCATCTGCTAGGGCACCTTTGGGAAATTATTTATTGAATAAATGAATGAGTGAATAAATGGATAGTAGAATGGATGAATAAATGAATAAATTGTCCTAATAAGAAGGCAGCTTATGTTGGTGTCTGGCTAAATGTATATACTATGTTCACCAAACTACCCAGTAAGTACTTCTCTTAATGTTCATACCCATATATTAAAGTTACTCTCACTTTTGGTTACAGAACCTTCTCTTTTCAGATGGCAGTGACCTTGGGATGACTGAGAAGGCACCATGGTGCTGAGAAGAAGTGACAGAGGCATTCTTAGCACTGAGATATTTCTATCACACCTTCCAATGCTCAGGGTCCACTATGGAAGAGGTGGCAGAAAGAATGTAAGAGCCAAAGGGAGGAGAGGACTCCTTACAACATTCTCCTCCAGACACAAAATGGCCTGGATATCCATGACTTCACAGTGCCTGACACTACCTACACAAGAACATCATAATAGGAGGGAAAAAGATCATGACATCAAAATTTAAAAAAAAAGACTTTTTAAGAGGGGAAAGGAATATGATGAAAAGTGCAATTTCCATGGGCAAAGTGGGGGAAGGGAGGGAATTTATGGGATATTGTCTACAATTATTGAAGTTGTCAATTAAAAATCAAAAAAATAAGAAAAGAAGAAAGAAAGTGAGGGAGAGAGAGAGAGGGAGGGAGGGAGGGGAGAAGGGAGGAAGGATAGAGGGAAGGAGGAAGGAATAAGGGAGGAAGGGAAGAAGAAAGGAGGGAAGGAAGGAAGGAAAGAAGGAAGGAAGGAAGCGGACAGGCACTATATAGTAAGAGGCTCTAGAATCTACTTAGTTTTGACATTGGGAATCTCTAGCAAGAAGGAGAAGCATGCAGCTATAGAAAGGAAGAATTCAAGCAAAGTCAACAGGTTCTCACTAAGGCCTCTCATAAGACGTTCTGACCCTCCCTGACAGTGCTCATGGCTGATGGACATCAGAATGAATGACTGCCACCCAGCTTCTTTCCTGCTGCCTTGAGCTGAGCTCTATTTGGTTGAGTGACCTTCTGGCTCAGCATTCTTAAATAAGACTTGGAAATGCATTATGTCCCTGAGTTTTCTTGGCACTTCCTGGTGACATTCATTGCCCATCTGAGATGTACCATCTACTTAACTGTGGGTCTGATCAATAATAAGTTGAGGGCTGGAGAGATGGCTTAGCGGTTAATCGCTTGCCTGTGAAGCCTAAGGACCCCGGTTCAAGGCTCGATTCTCCAGGACCCACGTTAGCCAGATGCACAAGAGGGCACACACGTCTGGAGTTTGTTTGCAGTGGCTGGAGGCCCTGGCATGCCCATTCTCTCTCTCCTCTCTCTCTCTGTCTCCCTCTTTCTCTCTGTCTGTCACACTGAAACAAATAAATAAAAATAAATTTAAAATAATAATAATTAATAAGTTGAGACAATCAAGTGTCACCCCAATGGTAGTGGAAAGCTAGAACCCACAGCATGACTCCTGGCAAGTACCACAGATACAACGTCCTCTCAAGACAGGACCATCTCTGAAATGGCTGGAAGGCACAAGAACCCGAAGCACAGCACTTTCCACAGTGCACATGGGTGAGAAAAGCAGGAGTACATTTTCAACCCCCGCATGCCTCAGGATCGTCTTTAAGGCAGGAGGGCGTTCATCATGGTTCAGTAAAGCTTTCATAAGTGTAAGATCCTGGTTCAGTGGCCGCTGCTGAGACACAATGCTTGGAGGGGGTGCAACTTAAAAGGGGATAAACATGGCGGTATATTCCAGTGCTTAGGGGCTGAGGCAGAGGATTGTAGGTTTGAGGCTAACCTATGCACATAGCAAGATTATGTCTCATAAAAGGGGGCAACATTGGGAACGGCATTACCAAAATAGCAGAAGACAAAACCTCAGGCCTTGTTCTCCCATTGAGATGCTGCCTGAACAGCAATTTAAGGTCCAAAGGTGGGGGTGACCTTTATAAGAACTACGGCCTGTGACCCCCACCATTCAGAAGGCTGAGGCAAGACAACTGGCATGAGTTTCAGGACAGCCTGGGATTAAAGTGAAATCCTGTCTCAAAAAAAAAAAAAAAAAAAAGCCTACAGAAACGAGCTAAGAAGTCATAGTATTACAGGAAAGGCCAATGTCAAGAACACAAGAGCAGCCACAGTGAAACGTGTAAGAGAAGGTGTTTTGTGTCAGCTGTGATGACACTCCCCTAGCCTGCCATAGCTCCATGAGGTCGGAAGGAAAAGTCCAACCTGCAACTGCTCTTTATGAAAGGAAAAAGTACAGTGCATTACGTTTGCAAGATTCCAGCTTTTCAGGAGTTGCTAGTTCACTGTTTGCTGTCTTATCTATGAGTTCCGATAGGGACCGTACATGTTGGGTACCTGGGGGCTGCAGAATACAAAAGAGAGCCCCACCGGATCGTGGTAACCCAGAGAACCCGAGTTCCATTCTCAGAAACTAGAAGGAGCACGAGATTATAAACTCCGGAGCAGGACAGCCAACCTCTCTAATTGGGAAGTAACAAAAGACACAATCCGAGGAAAAGTTGAGAGAACCCCAGAAGCTCTAGTCAGCTAGTCAGGCAGAGTGACAAAGGCCTTCCCTTGTAACAAAGCCAATTCAGAAGGACTGGATAGGTGATTTTTTTTTTGTCAAATATGCAAATCACAGGGAACAAAAAACACACATGACAACGTGGCCCAATTAAAGAAGTTAAATAAGGGCTGGAGAGATGGCTTAGTGGTGACAGCACTTGCCCCGAACTCTAAGAACCCTTGTTCTAATTACTCTCCAGATCCCACATGAGCCAGAAACACAAAGGTGAGGCAAGCGCAAGGTCACACATGCCCACTAGGGGGAGGAAGCATCTGGAGTTGGATTGCAGTGACTGAGGGCCTGGCATGCCAATTCCCTGTCTCTCCTCTCTCTCTCTCTCTTTCTCATTCTATCTGAAAATAAATAAATAAAATAAAAAGAAGTTAAATAAGACTCTAGAAACCAACCTTTTAACAAAATTACATCAATAAAGTACCAAAGAATTTAAAATAATTTCCTTCCCTCCCCTGCCTGCATGTGCATGTATGTGCAGGTGCACATGTACATGTTTGCATGTGTGTGTTTGGAGGTCCAAGAACAACTTGAGGTGTTGTTCCTCAGCTATTGTTCACATTTTTTGAGACAAGGTCTCTCACTGGCCTAGAACTTGCTTACTTAGACTAGACTAACTGGGCTGCAAGTCCCCAAGATCTGCTGGCTTCCAGCTCTCCAGTACTGGGAATTTAATTCTGCACCACAATACACCACACCTGCCTCCTCTTAAAAAAAGAAAAAGAAAAAAAACAAGAGATCTGTAGATCAGATCTTTATGTTTGCAAGGCAAGCACTCTACTGACAGTAGTTTCTCACGTACTACAAGATGACATATATAGACAATCAAATAAAATTAGGAAAATTATGTAGGGCCAAACAAAAGGGGACTGTAAAAACAGGAACTAACAGAAATCTCGAGCTGAATAAGTTAATATGTGAGTTTAACAATTTATCAGAGACTGTTAACAGTAGACTTTATTAAGCCAAAAAAATCACAAATTCAAAAAAAGTGAATAAAGTTTAAGGGACTAAAATGAGCTGATCTTAAAAGACAGAAATAAAACACAGTCTACTTGATAAAATAATGGCTTAAATCTTCCCAAGTCTAAACAAGGAAATCGATTTCTAAGCCCATGAAGCCTGTAAAAGACTTCAACTTGGAGTCCAAAGAGGGCTCTACACTAAGCCCCATACTAATCAAAAGTCAAGGACAAGGAGAGAATCTCTAAAGGAAGAGAAAAATGACTCAACAAATACAAGGGAGATTCCTTAAGATTATCACCAGATTTCTCAGCAGAAACATCACAGACCCAAAGAGAAGGGGTTGATATGTTCAAAGTGCTGAAAGTAAAAACCTGCCAATCAAGAGTACTTTATCTGGCATCACTGTCCTTCAAAAGTGAAGGAGAAATGAAGGCCTTGGATAAACAAAGCTGAGACAGTTCATTGCCACTAGATCTGCCTTACAAGAATTATTAAAGAGCCCTTCAAGTTGAAATGAAAGGACACACGAGAAAGCAACCTGAAAACACACACACAAAAATAAATAAATAAATAAAGCTCTCTGGTAAATATATAGACAAATAGACAATCTTATAAAGTTGTAATGAGGATACATAGATCGTTTTTATTTCTGATACAATTTTTTAAATGAAAACATAAAAATAACATAACCATAAAACTATGTTAATTGATACAAAGTATAAAAATATGTAATTTGTCTTATCAATAACACAAAATGTGGTAAGGATGTAAAGGAGGAGAGCTTTTGCGTGTGATTGGAATTTTATTGTTAACTGTTTAAGATAGATTGTTAGTACTATGATACTTTATGTAATCCCCATTTTTAACCATAAAGAAAAATAACTATATAAGATACATAAAAGAAAATAAGAAACAAATCAAACCATGCTACAAAAAATCAATAAAAACACAAAGGATGACAATGAGGGAGGAAAAGAGGGACAACATAACTGCAAGGAATATAGAAAACAATTAGCAAAATCAAAATGGTAAGTCTTCTATGAGCAATTATTTGCAATGTCAGTGTATTAATTCAGCAACCAAAAGACGCCCAATAACTAAATGGATTAAAATAGAGATTCAAGGCTAGAGAGATGGTTCAGTGGTAAAGAAAGAAAGAAAGAAAGAAAGAAAGAAAGAAAGAAAGAAAGAAAGAAAAAAACAAGTAGCCTGATGACCCAAGGTTCATTTCTCCACTAAAGCCAGATGTGCAAGGGGGTGCATGCATTTGGAGTTCATTTGCAATAGCAGGCCTCAGGCTCTGGTGTGCCCATTCTCTCTCTCTCTTGCTCATAAATAAAAACAAAAAAAATAGCATAAAAACCAAGATCCAGGGCTGGAGAGATGGCTTAGCGGTTAAGCGCTTGCCTGTGAAGCCTAAGGACCCCGGTTCAAGGCTCGATTCCCCAGGACCCACGTTAGCCAGATGCACAAGGGGGTGCACGCATCTGGAAATCGTCTGCAGTGGCTGGAAGCCCTGGCACGCCCATTCTCTCTCTCTCTGTCTGCCTCTTTCTCTGTCTGTCACTCTCAAATAAATAAATAAAAATAAACCAAAAAAAAAATTAAAAAAAACAAGATCCAGAGCCAAAGAGATGGCTCAGAGGGTAAGAGAATTTGCACACAGTATGAGGACCCAAGAGAGCATGAGACTACATGAATTAGATTCCATAACACTCGCATAAACAGCCATGCATCTCCATGCACACCTGTAACCCCAGACTGGAGA
The DNA here is from genome assembly GCF_020740685.1 of Jaculus jaculus. Taxonomy (NCBI): domain Eukaryota; kingdom Metazoa; phylum Chordata; class Mammalia; order Rodentia; family Dipodidae; genus Jaculus; species Jaculus jaculus. Next base: position 71,049,901 of record NC_059106.1, on the reverse strand, counting down.
AACACTGGGGCTCCCTGTTCAGCCTGTCTGACCCTCAAACAGCAGCTTTTGGTTTATTTATTAAGAGACTTGATTGAATGAAATACACAGATGAGAAAAAAAAAAAAAAGAAGAGGACAACTGGCCCCTACAGGCATGCAGATGGGGTGTGAACATCTGCACATACATGTGAACGCACAACACATACATCACACATACACATACCAAAAAATTAGACCCAACTATAGGCTCTCTACAAGAGACTTACTTTAGATATAAAACATACACAGGCTGAAAGTGAAAGGATGGAAATGAACATTCTATTGAAATGGTAAATGAAAGAGAGCAGGGGGGGTGGTCATACCTGCAGCAGACAAAAGAGATAGCAAGTAAAAAGACAGTCCTCAGACACAAAGAAGAAAATAACAATCAACTGGCAGCAAATTCAACCAAGAACTTATAAACATATATGCATTTAATAACAGATTAACTAAATATATAAAGCAAACACTGACAGAATTAAGAGGGGAAATGAACAGGAAAACAATAATGAGAGATTTCCATATTTCACCTTCAATAATAAATATATCTATAATATATATATATAAAATAAATATGTCTCAGGAGATCAATAAGGAAAAAGATGCCATTAAAAACATTATAGCCCAAATATACCTAGCAGACACGCACGGAGCACTCTATCAAACAACTTTCTTTTTCCTCAAGCACATAAAGAAATTTTTCCAGGCTATATCACATGTTTTGCCACAAAACAAGTCTTAACAAGTTTAAGAAAACTTAAATCGTTCCAAGTACCTATTTCAATCACAATGGAATTAAGCTAGAAATAGAAACAAAACTGAATCATTCACAAATATGTGAGTGGGAATTAAACACTACACCCTTGAAAAGCCAATGGTTCAAAGATGAAATCATATTGGGCATGGTGCTGCATGTCTTTATCCCAGCACTCAGGAGGCAGAAGTAGGAGGATCACTGTGTGTTCGAGGCCATCTTGAGACTACATAATGAATTCCAGGTCATCTTGGGCTACAGCAAGACCCTACCAGAAAAAAAAAAAAAGAAAAAAAGAAATCACAAGGTATATTTTAAAAGTATACAAGGTAAATAAAAGCACAACATACAAAAAATATTGCAATGCAGGTAATGTATTAGAATATTAGCAATACCTTATGCATATATTAAAAAGAGTAAAGCTCTCAAACCAACAATCTAAAAATGAACCTTACACCTTAAAGAAGTAGAAAAAGAATAAACGAAAACCAAATAGAAGAAGAAAATAATAAAGATTCGAGCAGAAACTGAGGAAATAAACAAAATTTACAGAACTAAGAATTCTTTTTAAAAGATCAACAAATTTGGCAATCTTTTAGCTAGACTACCTAAAAAAACTCAAAAGTCAAAAGTAGAAGAGAAAATATTATGATTGATGCCACATAAATAAAAAATATCACAGGAGACTACTATTAAACTTATAGGTCAAAAACAGGTAACAGAAAGAAACTGATAAATTTCCAGAATCATACTATCCACTGAGACTGAAGCATAAAGAAAGAAATCATCTGACATAATTCATAAGGAGATAGAATCAGTAATCAAAATCCTTTTCCCAAAGAAAAGCCTAGGGCCAGATAACTTCACAGGAAAACTCTACCAAACATTTAAGAAAGAACAGCCTGGGCATGGTGGCACACGCCTTTAATCCCAGCACTGGGTGGCAGAGGTAGGAGGATCACCGATTACCATGAGTTTGAAGCCACCCTGAGACTACATAGTGAATTCCAGGTCAGCCTGGGCTAGAGTGAAACCCTACCTCGAAAATCCAAAAGAAAAACTAACACTAATCCTGTCCAGTCTTCCAAAAACCCTGAAGAGGTTATAGCACTTCCAAAATAATTTAATGCAGCCAGCTTTATCCAGACACCAAAATCAGATATGTACTGTAAGAAAGCAAAACTGCAGACAAACATATCTGTAAATATCAATGCACAAATCCTCAATGATATACTAGTAAAGCCAAATTCAACAATAACTAAAAAGGAATACACACCATATCCAAATAGGATTTATTACTGGAATGCAAAGTGGTTCAGTGGATGGACATCAATCTCAATATACTATGCTAATCAGTATAATAGAGGTCATATATGAAAAGTCAACAGCTAACATCACATTCAATGATGAAAAATTAAAAGCTTTCCATTTACGATTGGGAACAAGGTATGTATACCCTTTCTCACCAGTGCTATTCAACGAAATAATGAAATGACTAACCAGAAGAGAAGGAAAATAAACAAAAGTCATTCAAATCAGAAATGTAAAATGGTTTTACTTCTGTTTATCCCAATGATCTTATATATAAGAATTCTAGGGCTGGAGAGATGGCTTAGCGGCTAAGCGCTTGCCTGTGAAGCCTAAGGACCCCGGTTCGAGGCTCGGTTCCCCAGGTCCCACGTTAGCCAGATGCACAAGGGGCGCACGCGTCTGGAGTTCGTTTGCAGAGGCTGGAAGCCCTGGCGCGCCCATTCTCTCTCTCTCTCTCTCTATCTGTCTTTCTCTCTCTCTGTCTGTCGCTCTCAAATAACTAAATAAAAAAAAAAAAAAGAATTCTATAGCTTACATATGTGCACATACATGCACATGCACTCTTAGAAATAATAAATTCAACAAGTTTCCTGCATATAAAATCAATACACAAACAACAATTAAGAAAAAGCTTATGTATAATAACATCAAAAAGAATAAAGTAACCTAAGGATAAACTTACTCAAGAAGGAAAGTCATGGAAAATGAAAACTAGAAAATATTGCTCAAAGTAATTAACAAAAACACAAATGAAGAGGAAAGTTCTCAGGCTCATAATCAGGAGCAGTAATGTTAATATTGTTCATATCGCACAAAGCAATCTATTCAATGCACACCCTGCCAAAATCTCCATGATGTATTCTGTAGAAATACAAAAATAAAAGTGGAATGTCAAGTACTATGGGCTGCCAAAGCCATTTTGAAAGAGACAAACTACATGCGGCTTCCATTTCAGTCTAGTCAGGATAGCTATTACCAAGAAAATAAACAGCAAATGCTGATTGAAAATATGCAGGGGAAAAATAAAACTTATTTACTTCATGTGGGAATATAAATTAGTGCAGCTACTCTAGAAACCGGTATGTAAGTTTCTCAAAAAAAAAAAAAAATTAGAAGTTAAGTTTCCTTGTGACACAATGATATGATTTCTGGGTATGCATCCCAAAGATTTAAAGTCAAGTTACTAAAGAGACATCCATATGTACTGTGGTACTATTCACAGCAGCCAAGTTACGAAAGCAGCTGAGATGTCCCACCGAAGAATGGATAAAGGAACTGTGGTGCCTATATACAAGACATTTTATTCAGCCATAGAGAAAACCAAACTTATATCATTTATAGGAAAATGGGTGGATCTAGAGATCACTGTGCTAAGTGAAATAGGCTAGTTCCACAGAGACAAACATCAAATGTTTTCTACAATATGTGGAGTTTAGTGAGGAAGAGGACATGAAGGTAAAGGGGAAAACAGGAGCAAAAAAAGAAGAGGATTACATTAATAGAGGGGGTGGGTGTGATAAAAGTATACTATTTGCATGTACAGAAATGTCACAATAAAACACCTTGCTTTGTACAATTAATTTATGATAATTAAAAAAACAAGTAAAAACAAAGCTAGAGGCTTTATATTTACCTATTTCCGAATTAATGACAAAATTACAATAATCAAAAGAGTACATTTTTGGAATTCAGCTGTCTTATAAACTAATGAACAGGAAGCCCAGGCATACACCCTTACATACACTCTAATGGCCTTTGACAGAGGAGCCGATGCTATACAGTAGAGAGCAGATAGCAGCTTTAACAAATGGTGTTGTCAATACTGGATATCCATGTATGAAAGAACTTAAACAGACCCTTACCTTACACCATATTAAGAATTAACTCAAAATGGATTAAAACTCTAGAGGCGAGTCCTGAAACTATGGAGTTCCTAGAAGAATTCCCATGGTATTGCATTTTTCAATTAGATCTTAGATACAAAACCATAGAGCAGACAACAAGAGCAAAAATAGGCAAATGAGACTAAATCAAAGTTAAAATCATTTGCACAACAAAGAAAATAAATCAACGGAGTAAAGAGCCAATCTATAGACAGGAGAAAATGTTTGCAAACCATTTATCTCATCAGGGGTTACTGTCCAGAACATGAAAAGAACTCCTACAACTCTAGGACAACAGCAAAATAATCTGATTAAAACTAAGCAAAGGGGGGCTGAAGAGATGGTTCAGTAGTAAAGGCACTGTGGTTTGACTCCTCAGTGCCCACATAAAGCCAGAGGTGCAAAGTGGCACAGGCTTCTGGAATATATTTGCAGTGGCTAGAAGTCCTGACATGCTCATTCTTTCTTTGCTTTCCTTTACACTCACCCCCCTTCGCTCACTACCACTTGTAAATAAATAGATATTTTTTTAAAAATAGGCAAAGAACTTAAGAGCAATTATCTCCCAAGAAGACACACAAATGACTAATATACACAAAAATGTCCCCCATCAGTAAACTTCAAGAGAATGCCAATCAAAACCCATAATGACATACCACTCACCTCCTAATAGGATAGCCACTGCCCAACAACCAGAAAACAGTAAGTGTTACTGGAGGAAATGGAGAAATGGTATGGTGCAGTTGTTGTGAAAAGCAGAATTGCTTAGTGGTTAAAGCCTGGTAACCTGGATTCAATTCTTCAGTACCCATGTAAATCGAGATGTACAAAGGTCTACATGTGTCTGGAGTTCACCTGCAGTAGCAAGAGGTCCTGGCACACCCATATTTATATTCTCTCTCCCCTCCTTGAAAATACATAAGCATATATTTTTTTAATTATGTGATTCAGCAAACCTACTTCTGGCTACATACAAAAGAATTGAAAACCAGACCTCAGAGGTATTTGCACATCAATACTCAGTATGGCAATGGGTGAAGAAAACAACATGAATGTCCACTGGCAGATAACTGAATAAAGAAACTATACTCTATACATACCACAGCATATTACTCAGTCTTTTAAGAAGAAATATCTCCTGGGAATGGGGAGATGGCTCAGGAATTAAAGACACTTGTTTGCAAAGCCTGAGGACCTGATTTGGGTTTGATTCCCCAGTATCCACATAAAGCCAAATGCACAAAGTAGCCCATGTCTGGAGTTCATTTGCAAAAGCAAGTGGGCTTGGTGTGCCCAAGCTTGCTCTTGCTTGCTCTCTCTCTCTCTCTCTCTCTCTCTCTCTCTCTTTCTCAACCACCCTCTCTCTCTCTCTCTTTCTGTCTCTTTCTTCTTGCAAATAAGTAATATTTTTAGCAAAGAAAGTGCCCCATTCATAATCTCCAACATGGATGGACCTTGAGGACACTATAATAAGGACAAGAAACCAGTCATACAAGACAATATCCCATTATTCTCCTTATATTAAGTACCCAAAATAGACTCAGAAAGAGGAAGTATATAGAATGATGATTTCCAGAGGCAGAGAAGGCAGAAATAAGTGTTGTTCTGAAGTCATTAGAAACTTCTAGAGAAGGCTGCACAATGGAGTTCATATAGTTAACGTGGTAGTATCACACCCTTGAGAGTTATAACAGAAAATTTTATGTCATGTGCCTTTTGACAATGAAATTTGGGATTTGGGGTAAGATAAATACAGAGAGTAGTCTGAAGGGTACAACGGACTGACAATCTCAGGTGGTAATTTTAAATTCACCTCTACCAGTTAAAGGGGAGGGGGAGCTTGTCACTGTCCACATGTTCGGAGTCCTTGTCAGCCATTCTTGTACTTCCCCTGCACACTCAACAGAATATTATATATTTGCCTATTTATTGCCTGCAAATACCAAGAAACACAAACTCCATGAGGACAGGATTCCTTTTTAAGAAGTTTTCTTTCTTGCATCTTACTAAACCCTCAGAGCTGAGAAGACTGTGTGTTGTTCTGACTTTTCATGGGATGGAAACACAGTGCCTGAATGAGGAACTGTGGAGGGGGTGGGGATGGGGGGGAGAGTCCCAGGGCTACTGAAGCCTGGGGCGCCTTTCCTCATTCATCAATCTTGGTAAAGGCTGAAAAGAGGAAAGGGAGGAAGACAAGTAATGGACTAGGAAGAGCAGAAATCTTCAGTAGAGCTGGTGAGGGCAGCCAGACCAGTTCCCAAAGTCCAAGGATAAGGAAGACACACCCAGGATACTGTCTCTGTTCCTGGTCAGCCCTTCTGGTCCAGGCTGATGCAACTATCTTTCCTTAAGAAAGATGACACCAATTAACTCTACTCAGTGGATGGAAAGGTACTTGGCCTTTCCCTTAATTTTTTTTAATTATTTATTTATTTATTTGAGAGCGACAGACACAGAAAGAAAGACAGATAGAGGGAGAGAGAGAGAATGGGCGCGCCAGGGCTTCCAGCCTCTGCAAACGAACTCCAGACACGTGCGCCCCCTTGTGCATCTGGCTAAGGTGGGACCTGGGGAACCGAGCCTCGAACCGGGGTCCTTAGGCTTCACAGGCAAGCGCTTAACCGCTAAGCCATCTCTCCAGCCCCTTTCCCTTAATTTTTAAGAGATAGAAAAAAAAGAAGAGAGAGAATTGGTGCACCAGGGCATCAGCCACTGAAATCGAACTCCAGACGCTTGGCTACCTCATGGGCGTAAGCAACCTTGCGTATGCCTCACCTTTGTGTGTCTGGCTTACGTGGGATCTGGAGAATCAACCATGGGACCTTAGGCTTCGCAGGCCAGTGCCTTAGCCCCAGTGCATCTCTCCAGCCCCTTTCCTCTCTTTCTATACCTCCAGTCAGCCTCTTCAAAGTCTAATGTACGCGATAATCACTTGTATTCGGTGTGCACAGAAGGACTAGTGTCTGTATTTACACCTTGCTTCAAATGATTCAGATACAAATCCTTGCATTGATTTTGTTGTGGGTGTGTTGTTTTTAGAGTGTTAAGGATAGAACACAGGGCCTGGCCCATGCTAAACAAGTGCTCTACCCCTGACCTACATGCTCAGCCCTACAAATCCTTGCTTACAGTGGTTGGTTCTCAGCGATGTGGCTCCTGAGAAACTGAAGTCAGGGTCCTGGCTCCCCATGCCAGACCAATTAAATTAGACCCTCTATAAGTGGTCTGGCCACAGTAGTGTGGCCAGAGTGAGAACCAGCACTCCGGGGGCTATGTCTAAGAGTGCAAACATGTAACATACAGTTGATGGTTTGGGCTCTGTAGTTCTTGTCTAGTGTGGTGGTTTGAATTAGGTGTCCCCCATAAACTCACGTGTTCTGAATGCTGGGTCCCCAGCTTGTGGTAATTTGTGAATTGGAGCCTCCTGGGGGCCACGTTTGTTGGGGGTGGGTTTATGGGTGTTATAACCTGCTTCCCCTTGCCAGTGTTGGACATACTCTCCTGCTGCTGTTGTCCATCTGATGTTGGCCAGGAGGTGATGTCCACCCCCTGCTCATGCCATTGTTTTCCCCTACCATCATGGAGCTTCCCCTAAAGTCTTTAAGCCAAAATAAACTTTCTCCTCCCATAAGCTGCTTCTGGTTGGGTGCTTTGTGCCAGCAATGCAAAAGTGACTGTAACGTCTAGTCACTGGGTTCTCTCTCAACAGCTTCAGGGTTTCACTATTGCTGCTGAAAACACAGATTTACCTTTATATGTTTTGTTTTGGCATGTGTGCTGTGTGGCTAGTGTATACACATGCATGTGCAGATGTGTGTGCCCCATGCACACACATGTGGATCCCAGAGAATATTGGGTGGCCTCTTCTATGGCTCTTATGATTGTTACCTACCATGAGATGGAGTCTCTCCCTGAACCGAGAGCAGCTGTTCACACCCCATTCAGATGGGTTGAACAGTGAATCCCAACAATTCTCCCATCACTTACAAGACTGGGGGTACAATTGCTTTACAGGCGCACGTGGTCATACCTGACCTTTTATGTAAGTACTCTGAGGCTGGGCGTGGTGGCGCACACCTTTAATCCCAGCACTCAGGAGGCAGTGGTAGGAGGATCACTGTGAGTTTGAGGCCACCCTGAGACTAAACAGTGAATTTCAGGTCAGCCTGGGCTAAAGTGAGACCCTACCTTGAAAAGCCTATACACACACACACACACATATATATGTGTGTGTGTGTGTGTGTGTATGTATGTATGTATATGTGTGTGTGTGTGTGTGTGTGTATATATGTATGTATGTATGTATGTATGTATGTATGTATGTATGTATGTATATACTCTGGCTCAGGCCTTGTTAGGCCCTCATGCTTGCATGGTAAGGGCTCTCACACTGAGCCATCTCCCCAGCTCCACAGTCCCCTCTTGATACAAGAGTTATCACCCTTAGGCAGCTAAAAGGAAACTTTCTATTTTTTTTCCTGTTGACTTCTATTTCTCACTTCTCTTTCTGGCTAGTAAGGAGCCGCACCCTCTTCCAGTCTAGAAGAACAACTGTTCTCAACTAGAGGGCGCTGCATTTGCTCCCAACGAACAGCTGACAATGTCTGGAGACATTTTTGACTGTCACAACTGAGGAGGAGGAGGAGGACGGAAGCGGGGAGGGGGTATGCTACTGGCAACTGGAACATGGAGTCTGTTGAACATTCCACAGAGCACAGGCACAGGTCAGAGCTCCACAGTAAAGTGACCAGCCCAGTGGCCATCATGAAGAAACTGCAGAGTAAAAGAGAGCTCCTCAATCAAAGTTTGGGATTTTTTTAAAAATATTATTTATTAGGCTGGAGAGATGGCTTAGTGGTTAAGTGCTTGCCTGTGAAGCCTAAGGACCCCAGTTCGAGGCTCGATTCCCCAGAACCCATGTTAGCCAGATACACAAGGGGGCGCATGCGTCTGGAGTTCATTTGCAGTGGCTGGAGGCCCTGGCGTGCCCATTCTCTTTCTCTCTATCTGCCTCTCTCTCTCTCTCTCTCTCTCTCTCTCTCTCTCTGCATTCTCAAATAAATAAATAAAAATGAACAAAAAAATGTAATATATTTATTAATTTATTTGCAAGCAGAGAGACAGAGATGAAGAGAAAAGAGACTACAGACAGAAAAATATACTAGGCATGTCAGGGCTTCCAGCTGCCAGAAATAAACTCCAGATACATGTGTCACTTTGTGCACCTGCCTTTTTGCAGGATACCAGGGAACTGAACCCATGTCATCAAGCTTTCAGGCAAGCACCTTAATCAGTGAGTCATCTTCCCAGCCTGCTTTGCAACATCTTTGTCACTGGTATCAAGCTGTAGACTCCTTCAGAAGGCACTGCCATTCAGGAGGCACAGGAGATAGAACGGGGTACAGGGGAGGCAAGAGCAGCCTCCTGTTGCATCACTAACCCCTGCCTTCTCTCAACACTGAAGCCGGGGTCCCTCCCTGTCTGTCCTACCCTCACTTTCCTGAAGCTACTTGCTCTCACCCAGCGTTTTAATTTTCATGAACCCTCCTCTGCTCAGTAGATGGCTACACATTTCCAAGCTCCATTGATGCCCAGAGTTCAAGTTCTTCCTCATGAAATTCCTAAAGCCCATGGAAAGTAGAGGCATGCACAGCCATCCTGAAAGGTAAGGAGATACCTGGCCAGACTCACTAGAGAGCATGTAATATGGTTCCTAATTGCCTTCATACATGAATCTCAGACAAGACACCCCCTGCCACACACCTTGGTACACTTGCCATCCATGTACCACAGCCTGTGTCCCTAGAAGCAGGTAGGACTGTTATCACATGTACAAATGAACAAACGGAGGCACAGAGAGTAAGCAGCTCAAGACCACAGAGCTAGGAAGAGAGTGAGGTGTGAATCCAGGTAATTCAGGCCCAGGATCCATAGGTTTAACCATCATCCAGTGAGGTCTCTTGTGCATTCATATTGACAAAATCTCAAACAAATTTGGATTATATTGTTGGTTTTATAAACACAAACTAGCAAACTTCCAAAGTTGGTCTGATTCTGAGTGTGGACCTAAGAGTTCAAATACAAGGACAAATCCAAGTCCAGTTGGAAATTCACTGGTCAGGTCACAGAAGAAAACTACAAGCTTTAGAAGACAGCACAATCCATGCATCTTTCCTCCAGTCACCCTTCACCCATCCTTCATCATCCATCTTTCCTCCATGCATCTTTCAACCCACTTTCAATTCAACTTTCCTCCATCCATCTATTCATAATCCTCCATTCCTTCACCTACCATCCATGTGTCTACCCATCATCCATCCACCCAACCAATCTCTTTCCTTCCATTCATCCATCACACAGTCAGCACCTGTGCTGTGTTCAGAAGATCCGGAGAGGAATCGAACTATGAGTCCTCCGCTCAGAAGAACACATGAACTGGGAGGACACGTTGCTCTGTGGGTGGACTGAGGAGGAAGTCTGGAGAACTCCAACAGGTCACAGTGCATGCCCTCAGGTGGTCACTTGGGTCAGATAGCCTTGGCACCTACTCACTGACCCTCCCGTGTTGCCTTATTTTCTTCTTATCTGTGATGTCCCTGCTTATTCAGAACCCCTGGTTCCTAAACACCACATGGGGAGAGGCAAGATGAGGCCGTTTGCTCACCCGCCCAATGGATCAATGCAAGGTTGGCATCCCAACTTATCATCCCGAGGTCCCAGAGAGAAACCAAATTGTGACTGTCAGGAACGCGACAGAACTGTCAAAAGCAGACAAAATCAGCCACGTAAATTGTGAAACCGAAGTCACAGTTCTATTTGTTCTCTAAGAGTGAGCATCTCACATTTTTTTCTGTCACGATGGAAAATAAAAACAAAAGACAAGGGCTGGAGAGATGGCTTAGCGGTTAAGCGCTTGCCTGTGAAGCCTAAGGACCCTGGTTCAAGGCTCGGTTCCCCAGGTCCCACGTTAGCCAGATGCACAAGGGGGTGCACGCGTCTGGAGTTCGTTTGCAGAGGCTGGAAGCCCTGGCGCGCCCATTCTCTCTCTCTCCCTCTATCTGTCTTTCTCTCTGTGTCTGTCGCTCTCAAATAAATAAATAAATAAAATTAAAAAAAAAAAAGACAAGCTAGGGAACTTGCAAGAACCTCTTCATCTCCATGAGAAACCTCTCCCCTAACCCAGTACTTCATCTTCATGAGAAACCTCCCCCCCAATACTTCATCTCCATGATAAGCCCCCTGCCCCCAGTACTTCATCTCCATGGAAAGCTCCATCCCCCCAGTATTTCATCTCCATGAGAAACTCCCCCCAATACTTCATCTCCATGAGAAACCTCCATCCCCCCAGTATTTCATCTCCATGAGAAACTCCCCCCAATACTTCATCTCCATGAGAAACTCCCCCCAATACTTCATCTCCATGAGAAACTCCCCCCAATACTTCATCTCCATGAGAAACCTCCATCCCCCCAATACTTCATCTCCATGAGAAACCTCCCAACTAGTACTTCATGTCCATGAGAAACCTCCCCCCAGTACTTCATCTCCGTGACAAACCTCCTGCCAGTATAACCATGCAAAAAATGGCAGAGGTAGAGAAAAGGACCAAGGATAAGATAGATTTTAGAAGTCAAGTCTTCACTGTCCGCATTAGGAATGCTGCGGAGGCTGGTCCCTGCTGACCAATCCAAACATCTAGGGTCCAGTGTTCCCCTGGAGAGCGGGGTTAGCCTAGGTAGACTGTGCTAGGCGCATGCACGTGTGCACGTGTGCAGCTGGCAACACGCACGTGAGTGCACACATATGTGTTCATGGAGATGGTGAGAGCCTTTCTACAGACGCCACTGCTCACCAAAATAGCATTGAGCAATTTAGGTCAGGAAGTAAGGACTATGTTATTATTACTAGTTACCGGTGAAGTTATTTAATAAGAATGTCACATCCAATTGAGAGCTCGGTGGGAACTGTCAGCGGGAGCAATGTAATTACACTAACCAGACACCCTGCTGCTTGCACACCTTCACAAAGCCACAGATATGGACACTCCCTCGGTCGCTGGAGGGCATGTCCTCGATGGGCCACTGCGCTCAGGCACAGACTTACGCTGCTCAGCCCGCTTCGCAAGTCCACCTGAAGTCCAGCAGACATCACTGTCCACATGGGAGCCATGGTCCAGGTTCTCTGTGGGAACCCACACTGATCATCAGCTTGGAATCAACCCCTTCCTGCAGCCCTCTCTCCCCATTCCCCAGCTGGTGTTTTCACTACCAACTCCACAGTAAACTATCACCACTAAGGTCCTTTTTCAGGCCTGGGGGCAGTGGTGGTAGGGAGCCCAACCCAGCCCTCCATCCATTCCCAGCAGATCACCAGTTCACACCCAAGAAGGTAAAGCCATCCAGTTCTACCCTGTAGCTCCCTGCTCAGCTCAGGACCTACTCCTTGCTTTTGAGTGAGTGAGGAATGAACCACCTCCCCTCAGCAGGGCAAGGCGGAACCCAGGATGACAGGACTTCTGCGATTCTCTAAGGCCAAGCTATGAGGGTGTGCACCGTGGCATTCCTGACTGGGGGAGTGGAGTGCGGCAGTATGAAGCCACTGTCCAGTCACCAAGAGTCAGACGGAGGGTGTCAAGTTCCTGCTTTGCTCCAAAAACGCCCACTCGGGATTTTCGAAGAGTTCTGAGCTTCCTTCCTTGCAATAGCAACTAGACAAGTGAAGAGATGAGGGAGTGAGGGAGGGAGGAAGAGGGAGGGAGGGAGGGAGGGAGGGAGGCAAAGGATATAGGGAGAGACAAACCACAGATGAGAGAGGTGGGCAGAAGGGCAAGGCAGAGATAAAGACAGACAGACGGGTAGAAAAGACAGACAAACAATGACAGAGAAAAGTTGGGACTCAAGAAAACAAAACAAAGCCAGGCGATGAGGGAGATGAGCTGACAGACAGAGTAACAGGAGACCGGAGAGGTGGGGAAGAAACCACACGGCAGATGTTTAAAGTGACACAAGAGGCAGACGTGCACGGAGACCAAATCAGGGGCCACGTGAGGCAGCAATGAAGTGGCACAGAGTGAGACACAGAAGCCACCAGTTCCCGCAGGGCCCCATGACAAAGGCCTTGTCAGTGTCACCTGAAGCCCAGAGCCCTCACACGAGAGTTTGGGGGGAGGAAATGGTGATTGAGCACAGGCTTATTTGGGAAGAATCTCTTTAAATGGAAGATCAGGGCGGTAGACAAAGGAGAGCCCAAGGTCCAAAGACAAACATCCCCCCCCCCCCCGCTGCTTTTACTTTGAACTTGCTTTAAGTTTAAGGAGGCAATGACGATGGAAAATAAAACGAGAGACGTCAAAGTTAGCAGAGACTCAAATCCCAGAGACAAGAAGAGAGGAGCCAGAGCTCTGGGCCCTGAGAATCAGAGGAAAACCCCCATGTAAGGGCAGAAAGCATAGAAGCGTACTGCTGATGGCCCCTGGGTTCCTAGAGAGGTACACAGGAAGTCACCCTGGATTTGGATCTTGCATGATCGACAGCTAAGGAGATGATTGAGCTGTAATTGGCCTAGGTGAGGGGTGGTAGAGACCCAGTAAGAGCAGGATCTATAGTCTAAGAGCTGGCTGTGGGACGACCTCAGAGCCAAAGGGCCCCCGAGCAGGTTCAGCAGCAGAACAGGGGCCACGTTATCCCTGTAGCACAATCGTTTATTTGGGATGAGCAGTGAAGGGGTCCTCGGTTATGAAGGTGCTGGGAGGGGCAGAGGTCTGCAGCTTTGGGATGCTCTTGCCCTTCCGGACATGGCCACACACTGCTCTCCCCTCATCTCACCCTGATCTGGTCCCCTGGCCTGCACCAATCACAATTTAAGGCCAGTAACGACCTCTGCTTGCCCTTAGCCACAGTTCTTGTGGCATTCCTCCCTCCTGGGCTCGTGGGAAGTGGCATCCCCCTCCTCTCACTCAGCACTTGGCCTGTGCTGCTCCTCAGTTCCACTCATGTCCCATGCACGGCCCTGGGCACTAGTTCCGGCCTCCTGCCTGGATTCCGAGTTCAGTAAGCTCCTCCTACTCTAGACTCCTCCTCTCCTTTAGCCTGAGCAAAGCTCCAAAGAAGACCTTGACTGCCTGCCCCACCTACCCAAGCTGCAGGAGCATCCAAGGCTGCTCTATAGGGGCCAGGGCAGACCCCAGGGCTGGGCTCCCAGGGCAACTTTTGCAGAAACTTCTGGGGAGTCTCTCCTGGAGGGTGTGGAGAGCTGTGTCCAGGCCACAGCAGACTGGTTGGGCCTGAGAGTGCAGCCTACCCTTCTTCCCCCATACTGAGCACACAGCATTAGCATCAGCATCGAGGTCGAGCCAACAGCTTATCAAGAGGTGCTGGCTTTACCAACAGGGAAATTCTAGGAGTCAAAGGAAGCCTGGAGCTCAGGAAGAGGCACCGACCCACTTCAAGGCCTTGGGGAGGAGACCTGGGCCTGCCACAAGACCACAGGGGCCTGCATACTCTGCCTGCTGCCAGACTTCCTGCTCGCTGGCTGTTGCCAGGCAGGGTTGCCAAGCACAGACATACATCCTGGGTCTTCCGAAAAATGTTAGGAAACAGGAAAAATCAGTCCTGGGTTGGGAGATATTAGAGCAGAGATAGATAGACCTGGCTTGTTCTCAGAAAAGTGCAGCCCATCTTGGACCCATACAGAGCCTAGAGTGTGGTCAGGGAGGGGCCTGGTCCTGAACTGCACCAGCTCACATGACAGTGATAAGCTGGAGGAGGTTCAAGGTCAAGGCCCAACTGCCCTGGGGCCAGAAAGCTGGGGATGAAATTCAAGCTAGCAAGGTGCACTAGGGCTAGCATGCAGACAGACTTCACACACACACACACACACACACACACACACACACACACACACACGAAAGCTACAGATACGGAAGTCCTCACATACACCAAGAGCTTACACACACGCTCACACACGGAGTTCACCTAAGGAGAACTGCATTTCACTACTCAGTCACACACTACACTCTCACATCCAGACAGAAGAAGGAGGGCTTCTGTTGCTCTGCTATTGCTCCCCTCTCTCCACTAGAACCCCAGGCACCTTCTAGAAGAATCTGTGCAAAACTCTCAGTGTCCTTCTCACCTCACACCGTGTCTGTGAGTGGGAGAGCAGTATGCCTCGCTGGTGAAATTGTGCGTGCGTGGACACACATTGTGTAGGTGTCCTTACACGAACAGCTCACAGTGCCTGGAGGTAAGGGGGCGTTAGAGCTGGGGTTTAATCTGCCATGCCCCTCACTTTCACAGACATGTCCATTTCCCAGCGTATCAGCCACTCCAGTGGGCTCACTGCCCCCTCCCCACACCCCCCATATACACCCAGTGGCAATGCAGCAGGGTAGACCCAACTTGGCCTAGGGAGTCGAGTGCACTTGAATTCATAGCTGCCCTCAGCCACTTTCCGGCTATGTAGTCTTAGGCACCTTGCTCACCCTCTCTGAGCCTCAGCTCCCTCACTGATAAGGGAAGCATAAAATAATTCCCTTTACCAACGTGCTGGGAAGATTAAATAAGATTATGGATGTGAAACTTCAGGCCCTCTGGGAGCTCAATAAACAGTAATCACCATTCATTCTCTCCTTTCCACCCACCCCAGTGTTGTTCATTCACAAAACTGATAAATATTTACGGGGTGCTATGGTAAGACTGCCACAGGCAAGGGGGGTGTAAGATCCCTGTCCTCATGAGGGTTGTCTTCTGGGGGGAGAGACAGACATAAACAAGTAAACAATAAGCAAATCGCCTAACAAGTGGGATTAATAAACAGGACAAGAAGGTGACACGGTGCTCACCCTGAGGGAATGACAGTTGAGCAGAGACACAGAAAGACTCAGGATAGGGGCCTGGAGAGATGGCTCAGTACTTAAGGCCTGCAAAGCCTAATGAACCTGGTTTGATTCAAGAGTACCCAGGTAAAGCCAGATGCACAAAGTGGTGCATGCATTTGGGGTTTGTTTGCAGCAGCTGCAGGCCCTGGCAGGCCCATTCTGTCTCTCTCTCTTCTGTTTTTTCTCTATATATCTCTCTCAGATTACAAATAAATAAATCTAAAAAATTTTTTTAAATTAAAAGATTGAGTATAAGTGAGCCATGTGAAGATCTAGAGGGGGCGCATTCTAGAAAGAACACATGCACAGGCATAATGCGTGAAGATGGGCATAAGCTTGCTATGTTCAAGGTGACGGTGAGCCCATGAAACGCAGCAGAAGGATGGATTTTGGGTTGTCTTACTGAGGTGGGAAGGGTGAGTGCATCAGATACACAAGTTTCAGACCTTCCTGGCTGTGGTGTGAAGACTGAACCTCAAGTGAGATCAGAGTAAGCTGGATGACCAAACAGGGGAGGCTTTGAAAGACTCCCCTGATTCAGTCTTATCACCCAGCACCCTCCCCACCTCCTACCATCCGGGGCTTCTTGTTCAGGAGCCTCTCTTGACTCCAGACTCTTTGCGGGTGACTGCAGTTACTTTTCCAGTTGCTGTGACCACACACCTGACTTAAGAAGCAACTTAAGGAGGAAGGGCTTTGGCTCATGGTTTTAGGGAGCACAGTCAGTCATGGTGGAGAAGCTGTGGTGGCAGGCAGCTCCAAAGTGGCAGGAGTGGGTGGCTGAGATTTCTCGCCAGCTCACATCTTTGTAGAACAAGAAACAGTGGACTGGAAACGGGGCCAGGCCACAAAACCTCAAGGCCCACCTCCAGTGAGTCAATTTCCTGAAGTAAGGTTCCACAACCTCCCCATACAGCACCACCAGCTGGAAATCAAGTGTTCAAACACATGACCCAAAGGGGACATTTCACACTCAAACCACAACGGGATTGTGTTCTCAAAGATCGCCCCTCCAGGACACCCTCTCTGGCCCCTCCTAGTCTGAATGGTTCCAGTAACTTGTCTCTGGTTAGAGGATAGGTCAGTGCGAGACTTGAGGACAAATATGGCATGTGGCGCACAGCCCGGGCCCATAAGAAGAAAGAACAGTAGAGGGAAGACTTTGGCCTGGAACTCAGACCCACGCTGACTGTCATCAGAGCCCATGGTCCAGCTGTCCCCTACAGTAACAAGGCAGAATGGGAGGATCCCTGGGCAGCTCTGTCCCGCTGTCCAATTCTGCCAGCTTTCCCTTGTCCTAAGGAAACTCCTCCCCCACCCCAGCCACATGACATTGCAGAACTCAGCCTGAACCTCGGTGGTAGCAAGTGGTGCCCACAGTGATGCATCATGTTTATTTCTACTTCTCTCATTCGTCTTCCGTCCCGACTATCCTGCCCTCTGTGACATCCAAGGGAGGGTGCCCTGCTTCTTCCCTCAGCTCCTGTGATGGTGAAACTTGTGAAGCAACGTGCCGCAGCTAAGGGCTTATCCAAGACAGCTGCCCCACCTGTCGACTGGGCGGCTGGTCACTTCCCGGTCTAGTCCTGGGCCAGCAGCCACGCTGCAATCACTCCTGGATGTTTTGGCCTGTCCATCCTCTCATAGCTGCCACTCGAGTGGCACCTGGCAAGTGGGGCCTGCCACAACCATAGCCCCAGCTGGTGACTCCTGTTAGCACCCATCTGCCAGTGGGCTCCCTGCAGGCCCAGGGCCCTCCAGCATTGCCCTGCGGGAGAGGAGGAGCTCAGGCCAGCAGCAAACCTTGGGGCTAGGTTTGGCTCGTCCACCTGCCACCTTGTGAGTGACCATCTGGGAAATGGGTTTGTGCTAGCGTCATATTGATCTCACTGTGACTATGTCCTCTGGTCTCGTGCAGTTTTGGAGTTTGTGGATTTTGTTTTTGGAGAAAGGTTCTTGCCAGTTATCCTGGCCACAAACGCAGCAATCCTGCCTCAGCCTCCCAAATGCCATCTTCAAAGTGTGTGCCCTCATGCTCAACCAAGGGGAGGACGGAGGTAGCGAGGGGAGCTGATGTATAGGCACCCAATAAACAATTCTGATGGAAATTTCTTCAAAGGTGAGTGTGAGGGTGTTATTGGTAAAAAGCTAACATTTGAGTGCATACACTGAGTAAAAGAAAACTGCTCTCACCAGTGGGGAAGTGTCATCCAACCCATGGAAGGCCCCAAATACACAAAGGCACAAGAATCGCAAATTTCCTCTCTCCTTGAGCTGACACAGTCCCCTCCCCACAGACACCAGAGTTCCTACTTTCAGGGTTGTAACAGTTAACCTTCTTGTTGCTAGGTCAAAACACCAGACCAGAAGCAGCTCATGGAAGGAAAGGATTAATTTTTTTGGCTTACATATTTGAGGCAATTTTTATTACAGTGGGGAAATCATGGCAGGAACAGACAGCTGGGCATCACATCTCCACATCAGCAGGGAGGAAGTAGACGGGTCACACTAACTGTGGCAAGCAGGCAGGGCTACAACACTCCAGGGACCACCCCTAGCAACACATGTCCCCCAGCAAGACACCACCCCCAAAAGGCTCCACAAACTGAGGATTAAGCATGGAGCCTAACTGCAAACACATGAGGCTATGGAAGACATTTTACATTCAAGCCACCACGAGGACCTTCAGAAGCAGGGCTCAGACCAATGTCTCCACACCTATTCCTATGTCTTCACCCTCAAACTTTCAGATGTAAGCTGAATCACATCACCTGCTTTTCTGGGGCCCCGGCTCCTAGATGGCATAGGAGAGATGTTTCCAGCCTGCATAAGCACATGAGACAATTCCCATGGGAAAACTCCTCATGTGGGCTGAGGAAATGGCTTAGTGGTTAAGGCATTTGCCTGTGAAGCCTAAGGACGACCCCAGTTTGATTCCTCAGGCCCAATGTAAGCCAGATGTACAAGGAGGCGCATGTGTCTGGAGTTCATGTGCAGTGGCTGGAGGCTCTGTCATGCTCAATCTCTCTCTCTCTCTCTACCTGCCTCTTCCCACCTCTCTCTCAAATAAATAAATAATAAAATATAATTTTAAAATACTCCTCATGTGCCCACATCTACATACTGTGAATCCTACTGGGCCTGTGTCACAGGGGACCCTTGACTCATACCATCTCTAATGCATTCAATCCTCAACATTGGCTGAACTCACTATGTAGGCCAGACTGGCCTTCAATTTACAATTCATGTCCTCAGTCTCCCACGTGGCTGGGATTCTAGGTGTGCAACACCTGACTCCAGCATTAGTGCAGCGCTTTAGTGTCAGGCCTTGTGCTAGGTCCTAGGACAGAATGACGGACAAGGCGTGGTCCCAGCCCTTATGTAGTTAGCATCTTCTAGCATCCGCTCTCCTGCTTTTTAAATACACCATTAGCTTCCGTACCTAGTGATTCATAGATTTCCAGACCAACAGAGGTTTGTGAACCACGCTCTCTCAGCAAGGAGTATAGGACTGACTCTGCATCAGAAGTTGTCCAAACCTTGGGAAGAGAACCTTACGATGCCATGACAGTTGCTTTTTTTTGGTCATCTCACAACTGTGGCTTGTACAGCAAGCTGTGTTTCAGCTAGGCAAACCCACACATACCTGTAACCCCAGTCCTGCACTGCGGCTTGCAAATGGCAAGCCCTGGAATCAGTAAAGAGTCTAGTCTCCCCTGCAAGGAAAAGCCAGGCTGGTGAGTGACAGAGGGGAACCCCCGATGTTCTTCTCTGGCCACCATAGGCAAGTGAACAAGGCACCACATCATCACATACTAGCGCATTCAGCACACACACACATACACTGCAGCAGTTTGATGAAATCCCCCCCTTGGGTTTGTGTGTTTTGCATGCTTGGTCCCGAGCTGGTAGAAGTTTGGGAGGGGGAGCTTTGCTGGAGGAGATGTATTGCTGGGGTCAGGTTTTGGTGTGCGATAGCCCAACTTCCCTCTTACTAGAGTTCAGCTCACTCTTTCGTTTTTCTTTTTCTTTCTTTCTTTCTTTTTTGTTTTTTTGAGGTAAGGTCTCACTCTAGCCCAGGCTGACCTGGAATTCACTATGTAGTCTCAGAGTGGCCTTGAACTCACAGTGAGCCTCCTCCCTCTGCCTCCCGAGTGCTGAGTAAAGGCGTGCACCACCACGCCCAGCACAGCTCCCTCTTGCAAGATGTGACGTCCAGCCTCTGCTCTTTCCTACCATCTTTCCTGCCATCATGAAGCTTCCCCTCAAGACCAGAAGCCAAAATAAACCTTCTCCTCCCATTAGATGTTTTTTTGTTGAGTATTTTTGTCTTAGCAACTAACACATTACACACCAACACACTACACACATGCAAAACAAAAAAGCTGTGTCTCACGACTCTCAGCACCTGGGCCTCACTTCCAACAGGAAGCCTCATGGATCAAGTGAGCCAGGGTAGCTGGGGAGAGAGCTGAGTTCGCAATGCCCCTGCCTCACAAGTATGGTGGCCTGGGTTCTATCCCCAGTTCTCATGGGAATGTCAGGCGTGGCGCCACACAGCAGCATTTTCAATGCTGGGCAAGCAGTGACACACAGGAGGCCAACCAGTCTGGCCTACTTACTGAGCTCCAGACCAGTGACAGAACTGGCCTCAAAAAGTGGTAGACACTGGGCTGGAGAGATGGCTTAGCGGTTAAGCACTTGCCTGTGAAGTCTCAGGACCCTGGTTCGGGGCTCGATTCCCCAGGACCCACGTTAGCCAGATGCACAAGGGGACGCATGCGTCTGGAGTTCGGTTGCAGTGGCTGGAGGCCACATTCTCTCTCTCTCTCACTCTCCCTCTTTCTCTCTCTGTCTGTCATTCTCAAATAAATAAATAAAGTAAAACATTTTTAAAAAAAAGTGGTAGACAGCGTATCCGAGAACAACGCCTGAGGGGGTCTTCTGGCCGCCACAAGTACTTACTCGCTCCCCCACCTACACGTGTGCACATGCATAAATCCACACACATATACATGTAAACAAATAAAAGAGAGAAGGCTCAATGATTAAGAGCATGCGCTGCACAAGCATGAGGCCTGAGGTGGCCCAAGATACTCAATTCTATTCCCCAGTACCCATGGAAACAGCCGAGCATGGCCATGCATGTCTATAACCCCAGCCCTGTGGGGAGCAGAGACTGGAGAATCACTGGGGCTCAAGAAAACAGCAAGCTCTGAAGTCAGTGAGAAACTCTCTCTCAAGGAAAACACACAGATGAAGAATGGAGAAGGGACACCCGACTTTCTCCCTTGGCTTCCCACGTGTGCACACATGCACCTGCCCACACATGCACATACACCACAGCACACATCCTACACCCATGCACACAACAAAAGAAAAGAGAGAGAGAGAGAGAGATTGAGCTGGAGGGATGGCTTAGCAGTTAAGGTGTTTGCCTGCAAAGCCAAAGGACCTGGGTTCGATTCCCCAGGACCCGTGTTAGCCAGATGCACAAGGGGATACAAGCGTCTGGAGTTTGTTTGCAGTAGCTGGAAGACCTGGTGCTCCCAATCTCACCCTCTCTCTCTCCCATTCTCCCCTCCCTCCTCGTTCTCTGTCACACAAATAAATAAAAATAAAATATTTTTAAAAAGAGAGAGAAAAAAAATGTCGGGGGACAGAGTGTGATGATAAAATCCTGGTAAGTTCTGTAGCCAGACCCGCGGCAACCAGGGACTTCTGAGGTCCCCGTTCTGCCTCGCGCTTGCAGCGTCCACAGTTCTCTCGGCCTCCACCACTCCAGAAACACGTTTGTCTGAAAACAGCGTAGACATTTTGCCACACTTTGCCCTCCAACTCCAAACTTCTTTTCCTTTTTCATCTCCACTCTTGAAAGCAATAGCTTGAAGAGGAGGAAGCCATCAAACCATTCCATGGGCATCTCTTCGCTCTCTAACAGGCCCAAGGGACACCAAGGCTGCAGAGATCTCTCTGGGTTAATTTGGAAACAGGCAAACTTCACATTTTCATTTCAATTAAGCAATTACTCCATCGCCATAGTAACATGTGCTACTCTGTTTCAGCTTAGAAACAGAAAAGAAGCTTCGAGACTAAGTCATTGTTAACTTTTATGTAATCTTAAAATGGGAGAGATCTTTCTGTAAGTATGACACACACACACACAAAAAAAAAACCCAGACAGACAAAACACTGACACACCTGATTGCATAAATACATGGAGCTCCTATAAGTGTCAAAGCAAAGGAAACTGACGATCCCACAGTGACTAGAACGACATGTAAACTGTGAAAAAGGCCCGCCCTGCTGGGACATATAAATAGCTCATGTCATTTGTGCACAAAGAGTTCTCACAGACCAATAAGAAAACTGTGACCATGACACCCAGTTTTCAGGAAAAGAGATACAGGTGAGTAAAAACCTAACATGAAGGGCTGGAGAAATGGCCAAGCGGTGTAGGCGCTCTCCTGCAAAGCCTAATGACCCATATTCAATTTCCCAGGACCCACATAAAGTCAGATGTACAAAGTGGCATATGTGTCTGGCGTTCATTTGCAGCTTCTGGAGGCTCTGGCATACCCATTCTCTCTGCCTGTCTCTCTTCTCTCTACCTCTGTCTACTTGCAGATCAATAAATAAAAATATCTTTAAAAGAACATAACATGAAAAGATGTTCTGCTTCAGTTATAATTAAAGAAATAAGACAATGAGTCTCCTCTCTGATAGACCTATCATCCTGGCAGGTTTCGAAAGAGTTGCTGGAAGACATCAGAGAAAAAGTTATTGGATCAGTTTATCAGACTTCCCTGGAGACTATGAGAAACCAACCCTGAGACCTCATCCCAAACCTCCTCTACATCAGACAGACCTACCCAGTCCCAGATCTACTGAGTCAGAAACTCTTATTAGATCCTGAAAGCTGCATTTTAACAAGTCTTCTAGGAAATTCTTATTCAGCTTGAAGTAGGGAGTTACCAAGAGCACTCAGTGACAAATGACAGTATTTAAATTTATGCAATTTGTTTTTTGTACCAACATAAATGTGTATGCCCTTTGGGGGAACAACTCTATTCCATAGACATTTTTGTTCATGCTGAAATTGCACACAAGTACACAATTATTTTGTTGCATTGCTTTGGGTAGCCAGAAACTAGAAGAGCCCTAAATAATAAAGAACTCATTGACTAATTTACAGTAATATATGAATATCATATAACCATTAAGAGGGAGAAGCTGTGGTTGGGAGATGGCTCAGAGAGTAAAGGCACTTGCCCCATGAACATGAGGATTAGAGTTTGGATCCCCAGGACCCACATAAATGCTGGACGGGCCTCGCAACACCTAGCCACAGAAGTTCCCTTAAGGAGGCAATACACTTTATTATCTAGTTCAGCATTCTCTGAGATGATGGAGATAGGAGACCCCCAAGTTAAGCTGGCTAGCTAGGCTAGCCAAATTGGTAAGCTCGGGGACACTATCTTTTGGACATGAAGTGGCCATGGTATTCAGGACTTCACAGCTGCTCTCATTACCTTCACAAGACCTAAATAATAGTGGCCCACCAAAATTTTGCCAGAGATGATAGTGAGGATCAAAAGAAAAAAAAAAAAAAAACAGGGTCTGGAGAGATGAGTTAATGGTTAAGACACTTGCCTGCAAAGCCAAAGGACCCAGCTTTGATTCCCCAGGACCCATGTAAGCCAGATGCACAAGGGGGTGCATGCATCTGGAGTTCGCTTGCAGAGGTTGGAGGCCCTGGAGTGCCCATTCTCTTCCCCCCTCTCTCTCTCTTCCTCTCTCTCTCCTTGCCTATCTCTCTGTGTCTCAAATACATAAATAAAATTGTTTAATAAAAAAACACATCAAAGTAGAAGAGAAACAAGTTAGAAAGAAGAAGGGATTCAGTGGAAGGGGGACAGAAGAAGGGAGACAAAGGAAGATAATGAAAGGGGAATATGATCAAAATACAATATTTACATATATGAAAACTGTCAATGAAAAAGAAAGTAAAAACAAACACTGTTAAGAAGTAAATAAACACAGCATATCCCGGGCCCTGTTTTGTGAAGTACAGAGTCTAGTTCTATTTTCTTATACATTTTGAAATTTTCTGGAGTAATTCAGAAGACACTATTAATAGGTGGAACTGGGGACTGGAGAGGGAAGGGGTTTCCCCACCATCTGCTCTTCTGTGATGTCTGAGTTTTGCCCTGAGCATGGATCACTTTCATAGTAATTAAAAAGTAGTTATGACTAATTAAACTTACAAAGAGGAAAAGAGCCATGGCTAGGAGGGGAGGAAAATTAGGTCGGTCATTTGGATAACTGCAACATGGAGACTGTGCCAGCCTGGTCTGAGAACCTTGGAGAACTCTGTATTTTACCTTACCCCACACAGGTGACTTTGCCAAAGAAAACCTTCAAAGCTCAGTGAACAAGTGATTTTTCAAAATAAACTATTTGTTTCACAGAGAAAAATTCCCCTGTGCCTGTTGCATAAGACAAGGTCCCCAGAACAATCTGTTTTTCCTTCCATTTGGGTCATCCATTCCACCAGGTGGGGATGTCTGGACTTGCTATGGTCTGGACATGAACTGCCCATCAATGCTCATGTGTACAAAGCTTGGTCCTCAATGTAGCAGCATTCAGAGATGGGGCCTTTGGGAGGGGATTGGATCTTGAGGACTCTGACCTATTCACAAGATCAATCCATGGATGGATTCCTAACTTACTGGGCCTCTGGGAGGTGGTGGGCATTTTAGGAGGTGGGACCTAAAAGGAAGTAGGTCACTGAGGACATATCCCTGAAGAAGATAATGAGATGCCCAACTCCCTTTTCTTTCTCTCTTCTCATTCTTTCTCTCCCTTTCTTTCTCTCTTTCCATCCTGGCTACCCTAAAGTGAGCAACTCTTCTCTGCCACATACTCCCCACCATGATGCTCTGCCTCATCACAGACCCACGACAATGGGCCAGCAACCATGGACTGAAATCATGAGCCAAAATAAGCCCTACATCCTTTCAAGTTGCTTATCTCAGAAATTTTATCACAGAGACAGAAGATGCCTGATACACAATTGTGAGCCAGAGAGTCTCATCCTGTTCTCAAGAGAATCCAAACCAGGGACCTCCATTGGTGATTAAATGTGTTGTGGACACACCTTGTTGGTAAAAACTGTGTGAGTGAATTAGAATAGACATAGGCTGCATCCAAGGAGCTATGAAAACGTTGTCTGTGCTAGTGTGCTCCTGATCTATTTACCAAGAATCTCCATTAAAGGCATCATGGGAATTGATAAGACAATGAAACTCAAGCGTCCAAGTACCTAGTTACAGAAAGTCCCTTCAAGGAGATAAGAGATCTTATTCTCCAGTTCATACTTACTCATCACTTTGGCAAGCTAGTCCCCAAATGGATACGCTTCAAGAATGAATAATAAAAACCTTTATTTTATCCATTATCATACATCCTTTCATCCATTTATTCAGGGGTCCTTTCTTTGGAAGATGTGGTGGAGCAGAGCAGCTCATCTCATTTCATCTGTCCCAACACTCATATGTCTACCTATCCTATAGATGTGCTCAGTGTCCATGCCACTAGTTTCCCATATAGCTTTTCCATCTCATCCCTGTGATCTCTATTATGATGGTTAATTTTCGATGGTCAACTTGACAGGACTTAGAAATCACCATGGAAACAAGTGTCTGATCATATCTGTGAGGGATTTGCTAGGTTACGTAGAAGGATCCACCCTAATTGTGAGTGGCTCCATCTCATGGACTGGCCTCCTGGACTGTATAAAAAGAAAAAAGCTGGCTGAGCATGAAGCATTCATCTCTTTCTCTCTGCTTCCTCCTTACTGATGAGAAGATGACATGCCTGGCTGTCTGCTCCTGTCATGATTTCTCCATAATGAAAGACTTCCCCTCAAAACCGTAAACCAAAAACAAAATCTTTCCTTCCCTTTATTTCTTCAGGTCTGGTATTTTTGTCCCAGCAAGAAGAAAATAACTGATACATCTATCAAGTTAATTCTTCCAACCAGACATCTATCGTTCCACATATCTTTCCATGTATTCATCCATTCCATCCATCCATTTTATTATTTCATTAATCACATCCTTCCATCTAGTCCTCCATGCTTTTATTCATCCCCCATATGTTAGTGCATCCATCCGTTCATCTGTCCCAAACACCCATCAATCCAATCTAACTATCCATTTCATCCTTGCATCATTCCTTGCTTCACTCACTGTCCATCTATCCATCCATCCATTCACTCAACAACTGCATCTCTTCATCTCATCCCACAGCCTATACCTGTCAACAACTCTGAAGCTAAATAGGTTGGAGCAACCAAGGTCCAAAATCAAGTGACTGAAACCCTGCCACTTCCCTGCAGACCAGTAAGCTCTTCTTACACAGGACATAGCTAAGCACCCTTGACAGAAAGACTTAATCCAAACTATCATTCCTTCTCTTTCTTCCCTGTTCAGACTCTCTCACTGGTCTGGGCAGCTGAGACTTTTGGATACCAACAAGAGAAAACACATCAGGCTCAAAACTAGCCTGTAATTTCCAGTTTCCAACTCATACCTGGGTAACCAGGTGCTTCTTTCTCTCCCTCACCCTCACCCCAATTTTAAACTCTAGCCTGGGGTGAAGTCCTGATGTGGCAGCTAGCCCCCTGGATAAGCTTTTAATCTGATCTGGACTGTTCCCTTCAAGCCTAAAACCACTCACAATCCAATGACACTTGTCATCATTTGAACCAAAGAATGTGCCTTCTATTTGGGGAGACACGCAGCTGTCCACCTAATAATAAATAGTTACTTGCAAAATAAA
The DNA here is from genome assembly GCF_020740685.1 of Jaculus jaculus. Taxonomy (NCBI): domain Eukaryota; kingdom Metazoa; phylum Chordata; class Mammalia; order Rodentia; family Dipodidae; genus Jaculus; species Jaculus jaculus. The sequence continues at coordinate 71,023,210 of NC_059106.1, read as the reverse complement.
AGCCAGGGCCCCTCCAGACATCTGTCATTTCACCCACACCACAACTCTCTCGCTTGGGCAAGGCAGCTCAGAGGAGAAACTGAGGCTTGGAGAGGTTAAGCCAATTGTTTATAACCATGCAGCTGCTGAGAGGATCCCAGAATTCCCACGCAGATCTGATTTCAAAGCTTTAGTTCTTTGAGGCTGGGAAGATAGGTCAGTGGATAAAGGCACTTGCACGTGAGTTCCATCTTCCCAGGCACCTGCTCATGTGGAGCTAGAGGCAAAGTGGTGCAAGTGCCTGCGGTCGGACCACGCTTATGCAAATGGGAGGTGAAGCTGGCAGAATCCGAAAGCTTGCAAGACAGCTAGACCAACTTCAACAGCAGCAAACACAGTGAAGGAGACACAGCCTCACAGGGCGGGAGGAGGGGATGGATACCTCAGGGTTAACCTCTGATTTCCACACTCACGCATGTGCACATGCGCGCGCGCGCGCGCACGCGCACACACACACACACACACACACACACAGATGATAGCTAGACAGATAGATTAAAAAGCTTTCGTTCCACTCCAACAAGCTGCCATTAAGAGAACTCTTTTCAAGCTACCCTGGAGGAGAAGAAATTAGAACGTCCCATTTTCCCAGCTGATTGACTTAACCAAGAAAACATGATCAAGTGAATTCTAAGCAAAAGCACTGATGAAATTTTGTGTCTAGCGCTGGCTAGATTCTATGATTCCACCTCATTAAAGAGAAAGAGCTGGGTTAGGAAGATTGCTCAGTGGTTAAAGGTGCTTGCTTACAAAGCCTACTGTAGAGCCCAGTGCACAAAGCGGCGCATGTGTCTGGAATTCGTTTGCAGTGGCAAGAGGCCCTGGTGCACCTACGGTCAGTTTCTCTCCCTCCCTCCCCCCTCTTTCTCTCTCCCAAATAAGTAAATTATAAAGGGAAAGGAAAGGAAAAGAAGGAAGGGAGGAAGGAAGAAGGGAAGGATAGAAGGGAGGGGGATAAAGGGAGAGAGGAAGGGAAGAAAGGCCATCACTGATTAACTTTTTGGGGAATCTCTCTACCTGCCATGGTTGGACAGGCCCTGGGTTAAGGTTCTAGGGACCTGGAGACTTGTACCTTGGAGCTGTGCCTTTTCCAACAAGAATGGGACTGAACACCAGATCTGCTGGCCAAAAACCTAACAGGTCATGTCTTGGTAAACAGAGGAGACACGCCCTACCACACTTACTTGCTGTGTCGTTATGGCCAATGTACTTCACCTCCCTGGGCCTCAGTTCCCTCCATCTGTAGCAGGACACAATGTGAGAACCTGTGTCTGAGGATGGGCCTGACGCTTCCTTTCTCTTTCTGATGTAACAGTGTGTCTGCCTTCCTCTTACGGTTGACTGTTGAATTTCCATTTTCCTCTCTGTTACAAAGAATGCAATGTATCTGGAACATAAATGGTTGACTGTGCCCCTGGTTATTTCTTTAGGGTAAACTCTTTGAATTGGAATACTGAGACCAAATACATGAATATTTTATAGGTTGTGGATAACGCATTGCCAAGTTGCTTTCCAGAAAGTTTGCAACAATTTACACTCCTACGGGCAGTTTATGAAAGTACCCATCATACCGCACCCTTGCCAGCAGAGTGCTTTCTTCCTGGATCAGTTTCTATGGTTCTGTCTTCCAAACTCTCATAGATAATATTGCCTGCATGCTTATGGATGACCTTCTCGTGTATGTGGGGACAAAGTGCTTTTCATTTTTCCTTTTTAAAAAAAATATTTTTAAAATATTTTGATTTATATATTTACAAGCAGAGAGAGAGATGGAGAGAAGAGAGACAGAGAGGATGGGCTCACCAAGGCCTCCAGGTGCTATAAACAAACTCCAGACACAAGCGCCACCTTGTGCATCTGGCTTTAAGTGGGTACCGGGAATCAAACCCAGGTCATTAGGCTTTGCAGGCAGTAGCCTTAACTGCCCTGTATTTTTCCTTTCTACCCTTGGCTTTCTTTCCTTCACTCCCTATCTCCTTATCCACCCTACCGACTAACCAACACATACTCCTTTGTGTCTGTATTATAATCTATTTTGCATCTTCCCATGTTTTATCCTTGCTCATAAAACTATCCATGAATATAAACATACGTAGTATACACATTCATATATGTATATATGGTAGGGAGCTGGAATTATCTTTATGTAAAAAATTGGATAGTTGTAGTATAATATGTCTCATCATCTTGCTTTTCTCACTCAATAATTATGATGTTTCCATTAAGTGAATTACTATCTACATGGGTGTCCTAACCAGGGCACTGAACATGTGCTATTACTGCTATTGTTGTGGTGGCTGTTAATAAAGGGCTGGCACCTCTCCTAACGCTGTGAGGGTCACAGCTGAGGTGGCTCCCTTGGTCCTGCCAGTCTGATATGGAGGAAGCAGGATAAGGCAGGGTGACTCGGCTGAGCTCATCATTTCCATCTTGCCTGGGAACACTTTAACCAAGGACCTACTACTATTTGCAAAGCATGATCTGTGGCCCAGAGACAGGATGGTACACAAAGCCAGACGCAGCCCCTGTCACCCTGGTTTACAGTCTTACTTAATAAAGGAGCTAACAGATGAATGACTTTGGTGTGTAATTACCAACTGAGATATGCCATCTGAGGGCAAGGGACATATGTCTGTGAGGAGGCCCCAGGCTGAGAAGTCCAAGAGTTTCTCTAAAGACATGAAACTTGAGCCATGATTAATGAAGTAAAAAGGAGGCAAGAATCCTCCAGAGGGAGGAAGCAGCACGGGCGAGTGCCCAGAGGCAGGCGGGAGGAACCGGGCTCTCTGAGGGTCTGAAAGAAGGCAGCAGCTGAACACAGTCCCTGAATAAACCCAGTCCCTCCCATAGGGGCCCTAAGACCACCTGCCACTTCACTGAGAGCTTAAGAAACAAGTTTTCTCCCAATGTCACTGATCCCACTGAATTCAGCAGGCCCTGTCACCTTGGCAACCAAGACTGAGGACATCATCTCACAGCGTCGCTGAAAGACTGTGAATTAGGGATCAGAGTCAAGGGACGGAGACCCAAGGAAACAGGCAGCCTCTTAGCCAGGCAAAGTTCCAGGAGGGCTGAGATAGAAGTCTCATCTCTGGTGCTCCTGCATTTCTGATGCTGTCCCTGAGGCCATTAGTAATGATTTACCAGTCACCTCCAGTGGTGACTCACAAGGCTTAGGGCCAGAGCTGGGTCCACATTCACTTTCCCATGAGCCCACACTCTTCCACCTGCCCACCTCCAAACTCATTTCCTGTACCCAGCCCCAGCACACACAGGTGCATCCCAACCACATAGGCCTCTTTGTCTATTTCTGTAACTATCAGGCCTCTGAAGGCTCTTCTTTGTGCTCCTTACCACAGCCCCCACTAACCTCAGATAACAGCCTGCTACACAATGAAGCCACTCCTCTAATGCCCTGTACTCAGCAATGAACATGACTTCCCCACCTCACCTAGGTTCTTACTCCCTTGGGTGAATTTCCAGGAGTCCTGGTTGAACGAAGGGAGCTTCATTCAACATCTCATACATATCCACGGGACCCTATGCTTAAGACACTTCAAAGAGTTGGGCACATCTCAAAAGAATGAGGCACACAAAACTTCTTGATCTCATGAGACTGATTTGAGGAGATGGGCTGGACAGAGTGAGTGCTCACAGGTTAGGGCATTTGCTTGCAAAGTCAGACAGTCCAGCTAAATGGGCCCAGTACCCATGTAAAGCCAGATGCACAAAGTGGCGCATGTGTCTGGAGTTCATCTGCAGTGGCAGGAGGCCCTGACATGCCCAACCTGTCTCTATCCTTTCTCTCTGTACTTGCAAATAAATAAGTTAAAAAAAAAGAAAAAAGAAAAAGAAAAGAAATGTGCGTGAAATTTGCTGGAAGTTAAGAGGACTGTAAAGATGCCCAGGGCAGAAGAAATGAAGGAATGTGCTACCATGGATAAAGCAAGTGGCAGATTTGTCTGAGCAGACAACATTAATGAACGTGATGGCCTAACCCTGGGGCTTCCAGAAGATGGTGAGGCCCACAATTAGAGAACACATCTGGTGTGTATGAGCAATGACCTAGAAGCTCCTGGCCAGTGCAGAGCAAGCTGAGCTGGGGTAAAGCAAAAGGGCACAGAGAAACCAGCGCCAGCACAAGGACCCTGAAATGTTGGAATGTGGGGGGAGCACTTTGGGACAGAGGAAGGAACATCCCTATAACATGGCTGGAAGCTCCCTAGCTGTAGCCCGCAAAGCCAGGCCCACAGGTATTGGCTGAACAGGTGAGCTATAAGGTTTCTGAGCAACTTCTCTCAGCCCCGTCATGCTACTGTGACCTCCAAGAAAGAGACAGAGCCCATCCTGCCCCTCCATCTCCAAACAGTTTATCTTTCTACACCTAGTGGCTGCATAGACATGGTATGCACATCCAGGAAACAAAAGATCTGCACCACTGGATGAGACAGTGTGTCTTTGGAAACAAGGCCCAGGAGTGGCCCTTCCAGTCTCTACCAGACAGACACAATGGCTGCTCTCAAGTTCACCTGGAAGCACCTCACCCAGCCAGTGGAATCAGCCTCTGCCAGGCCCAAGGCATCCTGCCGCCACTTCTGTTCAGACAGATGTGGTGACATTTATGTAAAATGTCCCCCAGATAGCCTCACAGGATTGAACACTTAACCCCCAATCGGTGGCTCTGTTTAGGAAGGTTGTGGAGCCTTTGGGAGTTGGGTCCTTACTGGAGGAAGTATGTCACGGTGGGTGGACCAGTCCCAGTTGCCATACTCTGCTCGCTCTTACTGCTTCCTTCCTGCTGATGTCGAGATGTGACGCCTGGCTGTCTGCTCCTGCCATGCTCTCCCCGCCAGGATGAAACGTCCCCTCAAAACAGTAAGCTGGAAATAAGCCTTTTCCTTCCACAAGCTGCTTCTGGAGGGTGTTTTGTCCCAGCAACAAGAAGCTAACAGCTACAGACAGATTGTCCTTCCTGGCAGGTGAGGACACTGGGGATCCTGGTTCACTCAGTGATGTAGCGTGTGCCTCACATGCACAAGGTCCTGGGTTCCAGTTCAGGACTCGAAGCAACAGATGATGAAACTAAGACCCGCAGTGTGGCAGTTAACTCCACAGACAGCCACAAAATGTTCTCGGTGGCCTTGGGCGAAATCCCACAGGAAAAGGCCCATGATGTTCTGTTTGGTAGCACTGACTTTGAAGTCATGCAGCTCCAACAGTGTGACTTTGAGCCATGACTAAACCTCACTGGGTCTCAGTATGACCAACTGCTAAATGGGAACAATAATGCCACCTGCCTTATAGGGCTGATTTAGGACTTATATTAGGTGTTGTGTATGAAACACTGCTGTAGAGGCCACAGTCAGAACTCCATACATGAAGGAAATATTGCTGCAGTCATGATAGAAACAGTGTGTGATTGGTACCATGCTAGGCTCCACCTAGGGCTCCCGGCTGTGTTCTCTGAAGGAAAGAAGTACGCAAACACCAGCAAGAGGCTCTGACAGGTAGAAGTGAGTCCCAGCTCCATCTCTCCTCTACCAAGTGACATTTGAAAAAGCTATTCCAGGCCCCCCAAAACCTGTTTCTATGTCTATAAAATAAGAATACCTCCACCTCCTTCAGCGGGATCTGGGGAGCATGGAGACTGCCAACGTATATGAAGCACTTAGCACAGCGTCCCCATAAGGCAGTGTGCTCAGTGTCATCAAAGTCAGAAGTGACAGGTAATTCCGTGAGGCCCAGCACAGAGCTACCTCCTGGGCCATTCACAACAGCAGAGGCCAGTGACAGAAGCCCTTGTTCACTCTTCCAGCTCTTGTTCAAGCTTCCTCCACAGGACCTCCAGGTCTCAGTAAACATGGCCGCCCTCAGGAAGTCATCCTGATCCCACAGCTGATTTCTTGCCCTTCCCTTCTTCTCCCATGACCCCTTCCCTTGTAGTCCCCTGCCAGGCTCTAGTACAGTGTTCTTCACACTGCCGTTAAATGATCTGTTTAATGATGCGTTCCCCCCAGAGGTGATACAGTAGAAAAATGCAAGCTTAGGGGGGCAGCAATGGGTGGGGGACAGATACAATGAGTGTCCTCCACTCTGTACCCCAGCACTCAGCACAGGGCCTTTTACACAGTTGGAGCTCATTATGACGTGACTGAATATATACCTGGATGGCTAAATGCATAAAAGGAAGGAAGGAGCTAGAGAGATGGCTTAACGGCTAAGGTGCTTGCCTGCAACGTCAGAGGACCCAGGTTTGACTCCCCAGGACCCACATCAGACAGATGCACAAGGGGGCGCATGCATCTGGTATTTGTTTGCAGTGGCTGGAGGCATTGGCACGCTCATTCTCTCTCTCTCCCCCTGCCTATTTCTGTATCTCTCGCTCTCAAATAAATAAATAAATATAAAATATTTTTTTAAAGGAGGCAGGAAAGAGTGAAAGGAGGTGAGAGAAAGAAGGAAAAGGCCTTTGAATACAACTATCTTAAACTCTGTCATCCCCAGCCAGCCACTCTTGCCTGGAGCCTCCTCTATTCCATTTTGGCCCTTTACCCGCAAAGCAAATGCACGGTGCTGACCCGAGTCCAACATCAAGATGCTAACCAAGGGCTGGAGAGACGGTTCAGTAACCATCTCAGTAACCATCAGTAAGGTGCTTGCCCACAAAGCCAAAAGATATTCAGGTTTGATTTCCCCAGTGCCCACATAAGCCAGATGCACATGGTCACACATGTGTCTGGAGTTCTCTCTCTCTCCCTCTCTCTTTCTCTTTCATATAAATAAAGAAAGAAAGAAAAGTAAAACCTTTTAAATTATTTCTTATAAAACATGATAACTAGCCAGGCATGGTGGTGCACGCCTTTAATCCCAGCACTGAGGAGGCAAAGGTAGGAGGGTTGCTGTGAGTTCAAGGCCAGCTTGAGACTACATAGTGAATTCCAGAACAGCCTGGGCTGGAGCTAAGCAATACCTAAAAAAAAAAAAAAAAACCTCCTAACCAAGGCGAATCAGGCCCTACTCCAATGCGAATGCAGCAGACAAGCAGCGGTCCCATGCCCTCTCAGTCCCCCTGGGTGAAGTGCTCTTCAACTCCCAGGGGGACAAGGAAGAGAAGAAGAAAAAATGATCAATTTATTTTCTCACTCAAACATGTCCTGATGACCAGGTCTTCATCAACATCTCTTCTCGGTCTGGAAAAAGGCTCTGAGGAGCTCCCAGGCAGTAGCTATAGCCCCAGGAGCAGGAGCCCAGGCTTCCTCTCCACTCAACTGCAGGTGGTGCTAGCTAGGGCCCAAGATGACAGGGAGCATGCTCACTGAACCCTGTCTCCGCTCAGCCTGGAGGAGTAGTGACTCGTTCAAACAACATGCACAGGAAAGAATGTGGTGCACTGAGCTCAGCTCCAGCCTGCCTCACACCTCCCTACCCTTGTCCGTCAACCTGGTCCCGTGAGAGAGCTTCAGGTCACCACCTCTGCTGGCGATCTACTCAGTACATTACTCTAATTGAAGAATAATGGATCAAGAAGCTAATTTGGCCCCACATCTAAGGCCACATTCTCCAATCCGCTTGACTGGCTAGAATGCTGGCATTTTGATCTCTGCATCTACTTCCCTTCTGTTTGCCAATCTCTGGGTTCCAAACTCTGAGAGGAAAAGAAAGGCATGGCAAGGGGGAGGGGTCAGGAGGAACTGGTGTTCCCTGCCTTGGGTTCCCAGACCCCTGCTGTTCTTCAAAGGCAGTAATGTGGACTTGGGAATTATTTCCAGTATATCAAAGCACCTAACAGAAACTGCATTTATCCGTGATCAAAATGCATAGACCAAATAAATGCCAAGTGTCCGCTCCAGGCTGGAACAATTCCCAATCAGTGAGGTCACAGAGCCGTTGGTCCGTTCTGATTGGTGGGAGCTAGCTGTGGCCCTCTGGAGACCCCAGAGGCCTGACAATGAAAGGACGCTGCTTTCCCAGCCCCTCTGCTGGACTGCATGAGAAACTTTAACCCCTTTGGTAAGGCTGCCTGGAGCTCTGAAAGGGGAAATTGAAATGAGGTACATGGGGGAAATAAATAGGGGTGGCTTTGGTGTTAGATTAAAGGAATAAGAAGGAAGTCCCAAGAAAGGTGACTTTTACAGGACTGAAAGCAGAAACACTTAAGTTAGGAACGGGAATGATTCGGAATCTTGAGTCATACGGAATAATCACGCAGGGGTGGAGGAAGGCGGCCTTCCTCGCATAGGCACACCTTTGCCCTCACCCTGCCTCTAAGGAGCAAGAACCCTTTGGGTGCTCTAAGATACGCGTCATCCTTGCCCCTTGGCAGAGGGTCCCCTCATTTCACTGTGGCAAGGTAGACAGGAGTTGGGGTGAGAACTGGTCTGGGCCAAAGGACCTGAAAAGAGAGCAGGGGAAATAGGGGGAAAGAATTCACAGGCCTCTTAGGAAATGCGGTCTGGTGGGAAGAAGCCATGTTCGGAGCTGCTCAGTTCATCCATGGCCATGACAGACTTGGGTCGCATAGATGGCAAGAAAGACATCCAGACATCTCACCTCTGGTGGTAGTGGCTGTGTCTACAAAGGAAGAGTGGGCCTCTTTCCTTCCCATCTATGTTTGGGAGAGTTGGGAATACAGTCTGCCCCTGTTCTCCAGCAGCTGACCAGGGCTCCACCAGAGCTGGCAAGTGCAGCAAGACCATGGTTCTGCAGTTGAGGACAGCCAGGGTGTGCGCTTGTGACTCCGGCTTTGCCCCAGATGATGGGCCGGTGTTCCGAGTGCTCAGTTCCCATGACTTTAATTCCCAGTGGGAGGAAAGGGAAACAGCTTTTTTGTTTGTTTTTTGTTTGACTTTTTTTTTTTGAGGTAGGGTCTCATTCTAGTACAGGCTGTCCTGGAATTCACTATGTAGTCTCAGGGTGGCCTCAAACTCTCAGCAATCCTTCTACCTCTGCCTCCCCAGTGCTGGGATTAAAGGCGTGAACCACTACACCCAGCTGGGAAGCAGCTTTTGACCTCAGGGGGAGCTGTGCTTTCCAACATAGGTCTCAAAAGACCTGTATTTGAAGGGGTGGCAGCACATGTCCAGCCCCTAGGAAGAGCATCAGCTCGTTCCCTTCCACTGTCATTGCTTAGAGCTTATCCTGATCACTGGGAACCCCGAGTAGAAATGGGTGTCCATGGCCTGTCACTTTAAATACCTCCAAGGCCACTCTTATCCCAAGACCCTCCAGCTCTTTGTCACTTGCTCAAGGGGGAGCCAACTTCTTCTTGACCCTGGTCATGATCTTGCCCCAACTCTTCCAACATGGAAAACAAAGCCACACCCCTACACAGTATTTCCTTGTGGATATGTGAGCCACCAACCAGAGTAAGCCAAGACAGATCTGAGGGACCACAGCACTGCACGGAAACAGGCGAGACCGCGCGTGCCACTGTCTACAAGGAAGGGAAGATTTCTGAGCCATGGCAGCAGCGGAGATGCAGGAGAAGGCTGGAGGATTACTTCACAAAGTAATAGATGATGAAGAAAACCAGGGAGGATTCCCAGGTTCCTGGCTTGTGGAAGAAAGACATCATTGAGCGCGAGCGCGCGCACGCGCGCGCGCACACACACACACACATACACACACACACATGGAGCACGGTAAAACTGCCCTGGGGTGGGAGAGTCATAGAGGTGACAACAGGAAGGGAGAATTCACTTTGTGGCAGCTTACTATATGGGTCTGGAGAGCGGATGCCAGGTCTTCGTGGGAGATGTAATATGGAAATTATCAGCATTTATACTGTGGTGTGAAAGCCGCAGCAGCCAGTGAAATGGAGAATGAAAACAGGGCTGAGGCTGAAGACCAGGCAGCGCCCATACTGAGGACGGCTGAAGTGGCCAGGAGCAATGAGCAGCGTCAGACTGAAGCAGGGAGGCAGGCGTAAGGACAGTCGCAAGGTCAAGAGGCAGCCTGCGGCCAGACAGAGGAGGATCCAAAAGCCAAGAGAGCTGCCTAGGGCTGCTAAATCGGAAGTCATGAGATGCCCTGGACTGGTGTACTTCCCCTGGGGTGGGAGGGGGGAAGCCAGATGACAAGCACCGAGAAACGACTTGGCAGACACCACTGCAGGAAGCCAGGCTGCGATGGGAAGGAGAGAGACAGAGTGAGAGGCAGAAGGGGGTGCAGAGTCAGGGAAGGGGTGTGAGTGTATTTTAAGATGTGGCTCAAGCAGGCTCCTGGGATAAGGAAACAGGGGCTTGGGAAGGGGGTGGGGGGTCTCCGGCTCCGCAGCACACATACTCAGGCCCTTGCCACACACACTCAGCGGTGAGGTTCCCACGGCTGTTTTCCTGGGTGTCAGCTTTTCTGTGGAACAGGAGGCAAGGCTGCTCAGGAGAGGCAGAGAGTGGGGCTCCCCCTCAGAGGGGAACAGTCCTAGGGTGAAGCCTGAGGGTTCATAACAGCCAAGAGCCATGGTTTAGGACACACCAGGAACAGAGCTGAGTGGGAGAGGGCCAAGAAAGACTGGAGCAAGGGAAATAGAGACAAAGGGTTGGGTCAAATTAACTTCTAAATTCAAAATCTGTTCTTTCTCTTTCTAAGCACTATCTGTTCGTTCTTACTTAGGTGTCAATGACTAACTCTTCCCTTACTATTTCATTGTGACAGTGGCTTTTGAACCATTATTTCAGCAGTAATCAATTCTTCATGATACACAGCCCAACACAGAATAGCCATCACCTTGCTCCATATTTTTTAAAAATTCCTGGGCTTGGCAGACGGCTTAGTGGTTAAAGCATTTGCCTACAAAGCCAAAGGACCTCAGTTCGATTCTGCAGGTCCCACGTAAGCCAGATGCACAAGGGGGTGCATGTGTCTGGAATTCATTTGCAGTGGCTGGAGGCCCTGGCATACCCATTCTCTCTCTCTCTCTCTCTCTCTCTCTCTCTCTCTCTCTCTCTCTCTCTGTCTCTCTGCCTCTTTCTCTCCCTCTCTCTCTCTTTCCCTGAAATAAATAAATAAAAATAAAGTTAAAAAAAATCCTACTGCCCTCTCCCCTTGACCCCATACAATCTTACCATGGAAATCTACCACAATTTGATGCATCAAGAGAAACCAGAAATGGAAACATCCCTGTGTCTTGCTGCCCCAGAAAGCAGCCTCCAGGATGTATCCAATGTGGTCTGACAACCACTGACCATCCATTCACTCAGTACTTACCAAGCATCTACCAAGCTACAAGCACTGTCCCAGCTGCTAGGGACACAACCTAGACTAAAGTGCAAAAGCTTGTCCTTCAGTGGGCATGGATGCCTCATTGGGACTAAGGGTTGGAAGTGTGATGGGCTCTGAAAGCTTGGATGTCCTCGGCATGACAGATAATATGGGATTGGTGGCCCATTTTTCCAATGCAGCAACTGAGGCCCAGAAGGAACTTGTCAGACTTTGCCCCCTCTGCTGGCCTTCACTACAACACTTATGCTCAGAGAACACCTCACCTCGTGTTAGCAGACTCTTGAGGGGGTGGAAGCTACCTGGGAATCTTAATGGCACACAGCTCCTGATTCCATATATGTGGGTGGAGTCTAGGAGGCTGCATGTCAAAGAAACTTCCTAGAAATGCCTTGGAACACACTGGAAACTAGAGTCTAGTGTCCCCCATACTCAAGTGGCCATGAAACCCTTGTCCTGCAGGGCACTCCCTTAACAGTACCTTTTTTCCTGAATAAGTGAGTGGGTAAATGGATGGATGGATGGGTATGTGAATGAATGGTATTTGGATAGATAGGTGAGTGGATGGGTAGCTGTCATTCCTGGGCCTCCCATTGTCCACGTGCTTCTTGTCTTATCATCTCTGTTTGCATAACTAGTCATTTGCCTCATCCTCTTCGTTGAGGCCCTGGCTCCTCTCTGGAGATAGAGGACCCTTTGCAATTGTGGCTCCCTCCTTTGGAGGTGGGTCATACCCCAGACAGAAAGAAAAGGAGGCCTAGAACCTGTACTGTTTGGCTGCCCCACTCCAAAGCTACCTCCTAGAGCCCAGCATCTTATGCTGGCTGACTTGCCTGGTCTGCCTGACAGGGAGTCAGGTAACTTTGCTAGGCAGTTAGAGTGACTTGGCCCCTGAAAGTAAGAAGCAGGAATATATTTGGGCCTATCTTTGTAGTATCCACCTGGGCCCCTCCTTGGAGGGAGGTCATTCCTGGGATTTAAATCTAGTCCTAACATTGTGGTCAGACAAGTTCAGCCCCAGAACTTGGCATTATGGCTAGCCTCTTCCTGAGATAGCCCTAGCTCCCAGACCAATGACTGCCTCTCTGGCTCACCTGAGCCAGAAGACAGAGCCTACTACCATAAAATTATAAGTAGAAATGTGGGAGGGAACAAGCCTCTTTTCTTGGTGGCCCATTCACCACTTCTGGTGAGTTTCCCTTAGCACAGCTGGGCTGAGATGAGGGAAGAACCCCCTAACTTTCTACACGGGCTCTTTACCCCCTCTTGCTCACCATATGGAAGGAGCTCTTTGTATTTCTTTTCTGCCCTCTCCATGGTTTTGCCAGGCCCACCATGTGAGCTCTCACGCCATGTGGGTAGATTTATTTTCCTTTTCTTGGTTCTGTACTTCTCTAAATAAATATCATAATTTAATAGTTATCCTTCTCAGTCTTATTTTATTCAATTTTTTGAGTAAAATTAGACATTAGCCTAGGGTGTGGGGTTCAAGAACTTTCCTGAACCCCAGGCATCCCATTACATGCCTGCCTCCTAAATCCTAAACCACCAGGTGCCTTCTACCAGCAGGCCCAAGGAAAATGATAGGTGGACATTTTATGTCTATTCTTCATAAAGTATTAAATTGAGAATACTGAGAATTAGGACAAGGAGAGAGCTGAGGATCAGGATCCCAGGAACATCTCAAGATCTTACTCAACAAATCTGGTTTAGAGGAAGGACTTGATGATTGAGGATTTATAGCCATGGGCAAGCCACACCACAAGCCTTTTCTGAAACATGCTAAGCAGTTTAAGGATGCTAGGCTTGTCTGGTCTCCTTTGGGGCTGCATAATTTCACTGACACAAACCATCACCTTGGTGACAAGCTCTGGGGTGCAGTAATCTCAGGGACAGTGCATGCAGCTGACAGTGAAGGCAGGGAAAGGCAAGAGGGACACTGCAAACTGCAGCTCAAATGTGGGCAGAAAGTTGGATCTAAAGCCACAGAGGACCCAGCCCTTCCTCTCTGTTCATTCTTGGGCAGGATCATCAGAAAGGGAGCAGAGTCTGGGTGGGTGGAGGCCAGCCTCTGGTGAACTTCACCTTCATTTGTGGAGTACTGAGATTCCTGGGCAGAGAAGGATGGAAGGTATGTCATAAGGATGACAGAGAGAACTCATAAAAGATTCAAGTCTCAGTCCTGTGTCAGGGGCAGGCTGGGACTGAGCAACTTTACTGGAAATCTTGCTAATCCCATGGGCTTTGGCATCAGAACAAACTTAAATCCAGATTCCTCCCTCTGAGGTTATGTGGATTTGAGCTAGTAATTGAATCTTCTTGACGTTCAGTTTCCCTGTCTGCATAAAATGACCCATCCCTTTGGAGCATTGTAAGGCTTAACGAAGTAATGTGCACTTCTCAACATGAGTGCCTAACAAAAAGCACTTTTGGAGACAACAGTGACAATGCAGAAAGAGGAGGTACAAACCTGGCATCCCCAAACACAGCTAGCTACCCAAGCATTCTGCCCCACATTATCCACTACCAATCAGCATGTTCATGCTTGAAGAGCCTGATGGATGAAGCAGGTCCTGGCTCATCCACTTCCTGACTTTCTGTGGAGCATCCTGAGCCCTTGGTAGCTGACAAATGTTCTTTGGGGAGGGAACCTAGTTTTAAATGCCATTTGCATCCATGCCCCCAGCTTAGGGTCACTGCACTAGGTTTTCAGTAAATGCTCTAGTAAGCCAGCCTTCAGGCCCTTAGTCAACGGAGCAAGCAAAGGTCTCAAGACCCTCCTAGTTTGTGGAGCTACTAGGCTGAAACCTGGTGGGATGGATGGCCACATAAGAGAGAGTCCTGGGTGGACTGGAGGTCAACTTCATGAACAGGATGTGAGTGGTGGTAAGGTCAAGGTGAGGAAGGAGGACAACTCTGTGAGGAGAATGAAGATCTTGGTGTCCAGCAAAGTGGAAAACTAGGGAAGAAGAGGAAAGAGAGGGAGATAAGCAGAGGAGTATAGCAGAGAAGAAGGGGGGGAAAAGAGAGACAAAAAGACCAAACTGAATGGCACCCATGATTCAGATAAGGTTGAATATGTAGGTCTTTCCACCAGAGGGAACCATGAAAGGCTTGCTGAGCCAGCCCCAGGCAGGTAGTTTCTCTATCATTATGTTCTCTAGTGATGAAAGATTTTTGATATGGGCACTGAGGCGGCACTGTGATTTAGGATCTAGGACTTGTGGGATAGGGTTCATGTTCTCTTGACAGATCTATCAGAGCCAGGAGAATGGGGCACAGGACAAGGACATGTGGGAGGAACAGGATCGCCTGGGCCCCTCCTGGCTCACATCTACCCATGATGCTCCAAGTGCCCCCAATAGAACCTGTCTTCCCCAGGCCACTCTGTCCTTGTCTTCCTTATTGCTTCAGGAACCTGTGGTCAGCAACCTCACCAACCCATCAACCGCTGCTCAGACCCCTGCAGACCCTACGTTGCCTCCGGTTCTCAGAGCTTCACATCGCTGAACTCCTCCCAGCCCTGCTCTCACTGCTAACTGTGGGGACTTCTCCTGTTCCCTGTCTATACCTGTTCACTGCTGTTGATCCCCCAGGTCTCAACTAAGCATCGCGTTTCTGGGAACTTTCCCTAGCACCTAAAGTCTAGACAGGTGATCTTCATTTCTGTGCTATTGCGATAACATACACATAACATAAAATTCACCATCTTAGCCATTTTTGGTGTTATGTGTATATGATGTGCGTGAATATGGGTACATGCATGCCACAGTGCATGAGTGGAGGTCAGAGGATAACTGGGTGTCAATCCTCACCTTCCACCTTGTTTGGGAAAGGGTCTCTCATTCTCACTGCTCACTCTATCACTCAACAGGCTAACCAGCCCACAAACTTCCAGTAAATTCTCCTACCTCCACATCCCTTCTTGCTATAAGCACTCTAGGATAACAGATGCCTACCACACCATCTGACGTTTTATGTGAGTTCTGGGGATTAGAACCCAGATACTCACACTTGGCACAGAAAGCATTTTACTAACTAAGCCATCTCCCCAGTCCCTTTGTAATCATTTTTAATGGCACAGTTCAGCATCATTAAGTGCATTCACATTGTTGTGCTACTATCGTCACCATTCACCCATAGAGCCTGTGAACAATCACAAGACTTCATCTTGCAAAGCTGGAACTCTGCCCATGAGACCTTCACTCCACATTGCCCTCATGGCAGCCCCTGGTGACTATCATTCTTTCCGTCCCTATAAATGTGACGACTTGACATACCACCATTAAATGAAACCACAGAGTTTGTGTATAAAAGTCTTTCTTATTTTTTACTTAGACTAATAAGCTCAAAAGTACACCCATGCTGTAGCACTTGTTAGAATTTCCTTCCTTTTAAAACTGAATGATATTCCATTGCATGGACATAACCACACCTGCTCTGCCCTTTGTCCATCAGTGAACACTGGGATGGCTTCAGTCTCTCACAGTAAATAAGGCTGCTGTGTGTATGGTCAACCCTCCCACATGTACTCATCACTCAGATAGAGTTGCCTCACTTTGCTTCATTTTGATGCAATCAGACGCATCAATGTTAATGAGCTAAGTATCAGAGAATGTTCTTAGGACCACTTGGATATATTCTCTTGTGGGGTTGGCTTGGGTTGGCTTGCTGTATGGAGGAGTCTCAGAGCCTTTCTGTCCCTCCTAGCTCCCAAATTCCACAGGAGGCTGAGGCACAGCAGGGCTTTCAGCCATTGCAAATGAACTCCAGACACATGCGCCACCATGTGTATCTGGCTTACTTGAGTACTGGGGAATTGAGCCTGGGTCCATAGGCTTTGCAGGCAAGCACCTTAACCACTAAACCATCTCTCCAGTCCAGACTCATGTGTTTAAACACTTGGTACCCAGCTGGTGGTACTATCTGGGAGGCAGTAGAGACTCTGGCTTGAGGAAGTGGATAACTGCTGGGGGAGGGGGGGGGCTTGGGGTTTTATAGCCCAGCCCCACTTCCTGCTCATCTCTGTGAATACAGACAAGCAATTCACATAAAGAAAAGCTAGAACTTCTAACAAACATGTAGCAGACATTCAAACTCACTAGTAATCAGGGCAATGCAAAATAAGACCGTAAGATAGTACTTTAAACTCCTAAGAATGGCAAGGGTGTAATGGTGGATAATACTCAGTTTGATGAGAACATGGGAAAAACAGAAAATCTAGACTCTTTAAAATTGGGTCCTGACATCAGTTCTGAAAAATACCATGGCAAAATATAGAAAATTATCCTGCTAACTCAGAGATTCCAGGCCCCCATTCACATGGCCCAGAATTATTCTCCAACAGGGTCCTAAGAGAACAGATATAAGGATAGTCTTCAGCACTTTGTGCATGGTGGGGGAGGTTATATAATCCAGGGCACTGACCCCAGGGAAATGAATATATAAAAGGTGGCAGAGATATAATTCCTACTAACTCTACACAGGAGTTAGAAAACCCAGAGTGGCCTACAGCCCTACCACCTTTATATGCCCAATCTCAGAAGCCAAACATGAATCTGGCCTGGTTAGTACTTGGATGAGAGAAAGCCCAGACTAGACACACATAAGGAGCCTAGCTGGGTCTTCAAAAGATGGTGTTGAGTAAATAAAGTAGGAAGCCAGACGAAATTTACAGCTCAATATCATTTGTAGAAATTAAAAATATGTATACATACAAACAACTCTCCATATTTTATAAGGATTCATCCGTATTTCAAGATGTATTTTGCACATGTTATACTGGTTACCTATGGTGGGAAGCTGGAAATAGCTTTGGGATTAGAGAGGAAGGAAACCAAAGTTGAAAATAAAGTAGTATAGATCCTACACCTAAAATAATCATAAACTGTGATGGACTGTGGGTCTGAGGCCGTCAGGGCTATGCTTCAGAGGTGGGGAGTGGGAGTTGAAAATGAAGAATGTCAACCATGCCTTCCACATGGCTCAGGGAAACTGCCCCTGTAATATTCTCCTCATGCTGTGTTCCTTAGAACAAAATGTCATGGAAGACATGAGCCCCAGTGGTCCTTGAATAGAGGAAATGTTCATCCCACTAGGGCTAAAGCCTTTATTTTAGATATTGTCCCCCAGATGTATGTGTTTATGAAAGTAAAACCCCGGCTTCTCTTCCAGATTCAACTCAAAACCCTGCTGACTAGGGCCACGGTTTGGGGGCTGCAGGAGGGATATCTATCGGCAGTGGCTGGGTTGGGGTGATAACCTTTCCTGCTTATCAGTTACAGTTCCATAAGCCCTGGTAGAGAAAGGATGGATGAGGGCCGGAATGAGTAGCAAGTTTACCCTCCCTCCTCAGCCAGTGCCCTGAGCAGTGAAGTCTAGGCAGGTAGACTGCAGGCAGAGGTAATGGGGTGCCCACCCCATGTCTGGAAAGGCACACAAGCTTGATCCATTGGACAGGACTAAGACTAGCAGCTTTTGGGGTCCTGGTCGAATACATATGGCTGCCTCGTTTTGGTGATGCGAGAGCTTCTATGTTCATCATGTCACATGACTGAGTCTCTGATGGTCCCTGGTCTACAGCTGAGGAAATGCAGCCCTAGGAAGAGATGAAATGATGCTCATTCACTTATGGCCACACCGGCTGTAAGGGGCCAGACAGAGGCTGGAAGACAGCTTTGCAAGGTCCTGGATCAAACGATTCCTCTTGGCCACTGTGAGCTAGCCTTCTAGGATGCACCTATGACAAGGGCCAGGAGGGTAGAACCACACAGGTCCCAGGAAGTGAGGAGACTATCATGGAGGTGGATGTTTGTATGCTAGGAAGATTTCAACAGGAAATAAGCCGGTAACTTTTCACCTTAATGCTAAATAACGGGTCTGACACCCACTCAGCATCATCGGGTCTCACCAAGCACTGAGTGTGTACCCACCCTTGACCTGCTACTGCCTTCAAATGGCGATGCAGGAAGCAGTGAGTGGGAAGCACGTGGGACGGGAGCTGAGGTGGGGAAGGCGCTGGGAGACAGACAGCAGTTCCAAGTCAACCCTCTGGAGGCCTGAGTCAACTCTACCACACTCGCTCATCTCAGAGAGAGCCATCAATCACTCTGCACAAAATGCCTGCACATCCTCTGATAATACACCCGTGTCTCCAATGGTCTACCTTTCCAAGTCTCTGCTCTTTCCTTTTCAAGTTCTAACTGTCACAGTTGCTTACTTTCAATCAATAAATAGATGCAGCTACTTAATAACGGGACTTATTTTGTTTTCCATTTGAAAACCTAGAAGGTGGACACCATTTCTTTTCTGGAAGTTTCTGGATTATAATTGCACTTAATTGAGTCTGAATGAGGTACTGGCTAGGAGGAAGGCCATTTGTGCAGCAATGTGAGCCCTTATTTTCTGCTCAATACCACACAGAGATTCTCAAATAAATTTCTAAGAGTCATTTGGTGCTCTTGGTAATTGAACTCCACACAAGTTATTTTTAGCAGCACAAAAAAAAAAAAAATCCTCATGGTGATGATTTTTAAGCATCAAGCTGACATCCTCTTAGAGATCAGTTCAGTTTAAAATTTCTTAGTGACACAAAAACAGGCAGATATAAAGTCAAAGGGAATTTTTAGTGGGGAGACTCTCCAAAAGGTGGGAGCCATGGGTGTGGGCAGTAACTCCCACAAGTTCTAGATTGGGCACAATGTCTTTCTCTATGTTGGACTTGATGTGTGATACCCTTGTCTCTGGCTTGACACATTTTTTCTGATAGGTTTCCTGGTGGTAGCAACCCAGGATTCCCCACTTCTCTCTGAAGAATGTTCCACTACTCCTGGAGAAGGTAGCCTCTACATCCCTAGGACCCATGCCATGTGGGAACAAAAGTGGATGAAGAGACTAGCTGCTAAAAATGTCACAGTTCAGGGCTGGAGAGGTGGCTTGGCGGTTAAGCACTTGCCTGTGAAGCCTAAGGGTCCTGGTTCGAGGCTCAATTCCCCAGGACCCACATAAGTTAGATGCACAAGGGGGTACATGCATCTGGAGTTTGTTTACAGTGACTGGAGGACCTTGCGTGCCCATTCTCTCCCTCCCTCTCTCTCTCTATCTCTATCTCTATCTCTATCTCTATCTATCTGCCTATGTACCTCTTTCTCTGTCTACTTGTCACTCTCAAATAAAGAAACAAAAATAGTTTTTTAAAAAAAATGTCACAGCTCAGGCAAGAAAGAAGGTGTCTGAACCCCAAGGAGTCCTGGGGTTCTATATTATTACTGTGACACTGGGAGTCATGAGCAACCACAACAGAGTTCCACCCAGATGGGTATCTGGGACTGGAAACCCAGAGTGACTTTGCAGTCACCCCTGAGGAGCTTGCATTAGAATCTAGAGACCACTGCTGCCTAGGGACTGGACATTTGGGGTCCAGTCTTCATATATCAAAAGCAGCACCAATTTAAGGGACAAGGACAGAAGAACTCTAAGTGGGTGATGCCTGTCAGGTCCCCTGAGAAGACAAACAGCAGTGTGGTCACAATCGTGAGTGAGGTAGGCTTGGGTCCATACCGTAGCTGGGCCACTCCTGGTATGGACGGGTAATGGGAAGAGGACTGCCACCTCTATCGACTGCTCTCCCTACCGAGTAAGCACATGCAAATTCTTGAGACTGCCAGGGAGCACTCAGTATGCCTCTGCTCTCCCTGCCACTCCCCCGGGGGGCCAAACAGCTTTTCCAGCACCCTAGATGAGGGAGCACATGGTGAAGACACACAGACTCCCTAGCCGGTGCCTTTGTCCTCCTGACGACTCCTGAGCCCTGTGTAGCACATTGCCAGGCACACGCCACAGGGCGGGTGTGGCCCTAGCCTGCTGCCCCACCCTCAGCGGCAATCCTCATGGCACAGGAGGAACCACTTGCCCCCTTGAAGGTTGGGATCCTGTGCCTTAGAGAGCACTGAAGATCACCGGTCAGATCTCCAACAAGGAATATGTGGCTCTGCAGAGCAATTGGCTTTGCTGACGCCTGTCGGTGTGTCAGTGAGGCCAAGGGGCAGGCCAGGCGCCCGAGAGTAAAGGCGCTGGTTTTGAAAACGCCTGCTGGACTCTCCTGAATCCACAGAACTCCTGCGCCGCATCACAGCCCACACAGCGGCTCTCCAGTCCCTTGGCCTGAGACTCGATCCACTCCTTCAACAAGTGAGTGCACAGTCCCCAGCCCTCGACAGAACGAGCCCTCTGCACTGCAGTGTTGTCAGCTCGTAGCGCTTTAAACCATAAACCCCAGTTCAATGGCGAACAGAAATTCAAATCCAAAGATACCTTAGTGATTGGGCAGTTCCGTGTCCTTCCTTGGCATGCCACGGCTGCAGTGCTAGGGACTTACGGCATCAGTGTTAGAACCTAGGGAGCTGTCTTGCCAATCTGTGACACTGAACTGTGAGAAGAAAGTCACTGGGAACTGGTGTCTGTCATTACATTGCCTCTGCAAAACAGCTGGATGCCTTGACCCCTAAAATGGGTAACTTAGCTTTTTCAATCCCTAGAAAACTGTCCAAGAAAAAAAAAAAAAAAAAATATATATATATATATATATATATATATATATATATATATATATATATGCACACACACACACATGCACACACACAATCTGCTGATTTAGCAGCCATCTATAAAACATCAACTCTGTGCCAAGAGGGCCTGGCATAGCTGGGTGCTGAGGTTACCAACAGAAATAAAATACTGCCCCTGAGTCCAGGAAGCTGTTTCATAGATGAGACAGACAAACACTTTTAATACCATCCAGGGTGTGCCATAACAGAACACTGGGTACCACTGATGGCTGCAGCCGACAAGAAGACCAAAAGCAAGCCCTCAAGGAGCAAGCAGAGGCAAAGTCACTGGATATGATATTTAAGTGTTAAGGAATAAAGGCAATGGCATGGGAAAAAATCAGAACTTTGTAGCAATTCCTTACACATATATTTGTTCTATTTATAACTATTTCTCAAGGAGATGGGGGCATCCCAGCCTTTTCAATGATCAGAGTCTATTAATCCTGAGAAAAAAGTAGTTATGCTTGAGAATAGGCGAAGGTATCAAACTGCAAACCCTGATGGCCACCTGATGAGGAAGGAGCTGAGGGTGGCCCTAAGGCTCTGGTCTGGTTAACTGAGGAGCCCTGGAGGGGAGATATGAATGCACTTGCTTTGGAAGGGAAACATGGAGGTAAGATGCCCAGAGGGCAGGCGGATGTATGGGCTGTCTGGATCCAGAGTTTTCACAGACTAAGAAGCCAATAGATATATATCAGGAGACATCTTGGCAGGGCATATCTGTCTGGAAGCTTCGAAGTGTGTAGTGGAGGGGTGGGCAGGGATGAGCTCACCCAGGGAGTGGAAAAGGCCAAGGAAGTGAATGCTATAATACACTATATTTCAGGGAGACAAATGAGTGGTAATATTAGAGACTGAGGAGACACACCCATGAGACAGGAGAAAAATCAACAAAATATAGTGTCCCAAAAGCCCAGAAGAGAAATTTCAAAAGGAATGGTCTAAAATGCCAAAGGCCACAGGAGTTAAGAGGAAGGACAGAGAAAGTAAAATGTGTTTGGCAATAAGAGTGGTCACGGATGACTCCTAGAATGTTCTGGGGTAGTCCTAGGGACAGAATTGTGCTGCATGGAGTGATACTGCAGTAGGGAAAGTTAGTCAAGTTCCCCTCTGAAGAGAGCTGAGGGTAAAGACTGATAGGATATTGGAGAGGGGAGGCCAAAAAACCTTCTTGTGTTTCTCCTGCTTACAGACCAAGGGGAGCCATGATTCAAGGAAGGAGAGAAACTGATGAAGAGGGTCAAAGCAGGTAACTGATGGGAGGTCCAGAGAGACTACAGTGGGAGTGAGGTAGAAGGCAAGGCAGGAAGAGCTGACGAGGGAAGCAGACAAGTTGCCTGAGGAGGCCCCACCTGCTAACTCTCATCCTCACTCCAGTCAGTGATCGTCAAGCCAAAGAAGGAAGGTGCTCTGTCCTAAAACATTTTCAAGTTAACAGTGTGAAGAAATCCCAAAACGAATGTGTTTCTGTCCCCCCCCCACACACACACACACATCCCATTCTGCCGAGCTCAGATCACTAACTCCATTTCCGAATCTCTACAGCCTGTAAGACCAAACAGCACATCTAAACGCGCAGGAAAGGTTTAGAAAGAAATGAATGTTCTGGAAGCCAGAGCTGGGCCTCACAGACAGCAACTACCCCTCCTGGAGCCACACACATTCCAACTTCTGAACCCACCAAGGAGCCTTCCAGCAGATGGAACTCAACAAGGCAGTTTTCCAGTACAGCTGAGCCCTGTGCAGCCCTGAGTGAGTAGGCCTTTTTTCTCTCCCCAGGGGCATGGCGTGCCCAATGGGGGGCGAGAGGTGGCAGGGACAAATCCAGCCAGAAAAACAATCCCAATAATCCCAAGCGAGTGATTCTCCAGTTGGCTAAGGCAAGAAAGGGGGCTCTCTTGAACAACCACAATAGGTCACAGCGGTCCCCCACCGCCCATGTGGCAAGTGTGGCCGGCCTTCAGCACTGGTGTGAGCAGCCTCTGGGTGGGTGTGGGAGTACACGAGGCCAGAGCTGGCCGGCGCGCGCACCGCGGGCGCCCCTCTCTGGGCATTGGTGGCAATGACTCTTTGGAGAACCTTAGAAAGTCCGGTCAAGTAAGGGTAGAGAGGGGAACTGGCTTGGGGAGGCCTCCTCCTGACAGGGAACCCCAACTTTTGGTGGCTAAGTCGTGGACTACACGATCTACTAGGCCAGGTTCACAAGATGCTGGGGACCAGAGAGAGCCAGGGAGCTCATCACTTCCTGGCTTGCCAGGGGAGGGACCAGCACTTTCCAAGAAGAGGTACTGGGGTTCTGGGGTGACCTGACCCAAACCTTCAGAGACTCAATCGATGGCTATATATATAGATAGATAGTACCTATCTA
This sequence comes from Jaculus jaculus, assembly GCF_020740685.1. Classification (NCBI taxonomy): domain Eukaryota; kingdom Metazoa; phylum Chordata; class Mammalia; order Rodentia; family Dipodidae; genus Jaculus; species Jaculus jaculus. The sequence continues at coordinate 70,999,978 of NC_059106.1, read as the reverse complement.
TCTATATGTAGATAGATATACATATGTGTGTGTGTATGTATGTATGTATGTATATGTATCTATATCAAATAAACAAAAAACAAGAGCCGCTCAAAGCGGGCGGAGTCCGGCCTGGGCAGCAGGTGTTCGGGTTTTCGTTCCCAGTGGTGTCAGCCGCTGGCTAAGTGAAAACATCGCTTCCAGGCGTCCCGGTCTGGACCCATCCCTACTCGTGCACAGGGAACTTTCTAGGTTGTGACTAGAACGAAGCCTTAGAGGGTGCCGTGGGTAAAGTGGGATGGGACCAGTTGAAACCCGTAGCCTCCAGTGGGACTGGCTTCCTTCGAAGGTCCAAGAGCCTCCCGGGTTAGAGCCGTGAGCTGCAGCGGACATGCAGACGTCCCGGGACTCTCCGCACCCGCCACGTCTGCTCGCTTCCCCCGGGCTCGACCGCCCAGAGCGGGTCCCGCCGCCCGCGCCACGGCTGCCGCAGCCCGGGCGCTCGGCTGCAGCAGGGCGCGGGAAAGGGCACTTTGGCGCGGAGTGGGAACCGAGGGGAACGCGGCGGCACCGAGCCCGGCGGCGACACTCCCTCCGCCGTCCCCCTCGGGGCACAACCCCCGCCTCTACCTCCCGGGGCTCAAACCTTTCTTCCCCCACCCCCACCCACCTGAGCCCTTAAGCAAGGATGGCACCGGGGACACCCCCCCCCCCGACCTGGGCTCGCGCCTACCTGCACCTCCCCCTACCTCAGTTCAGAGCACCGAGGGACGAGGGGACGTGGGGAAGGGGGCGGCAGCCGCAGTCTCGGGGCGGCTCCGGCGGGGGGGACAGGGCTGGTTCAGTGGAAGAAAATGGGCGGGGGCAGGGAAGGACAGACCCTGCGGACGCGGAAACGCCGAGGGGGCGCGCCGAGCCTCTCCAGCCCCCAGGACCGGCGTGCCGGGCAGAACGGGGAGCGGGGGGGAGCGAGGAAGTAGGGCTCCGGGAAAGTTTATCGGGGAAAAGCCTGGCACCTTGGGGGGTTGGGAGGATGGAGAAACTGAAGCCACAGTCCGGGTGCCCCGCGAGCCCACCAGGCGGGGTTGTCTGGTCTCCCAGCGCCCCCACCCCATACACACACCACACACACATTCACGCCGGATCCGGCGGCCAAGTTGCGGCTGGGGTCGGGGAGTCGTGAGGTTGAGGGGAGAGGTGAGGGTGGAGGTGAGGATGTGGCCGAGGATGGGGTGAAGGAGAGGAAGGGGGGCAGACAGAGGCGTGCAGCAGAAGGACGGTGGGCCACTGGAGCGGGGAGGCTGAGGTGGAGCGGGGTGGGGGCAGGGAGGGGGCCGGGACCGCGGTGGGGTGGGGTGGGGTGGGCTCGGGGCGCGGGTGGGGCGCGCGGCGCGGCCGGACTTACCCGCGGCGGCCGAGGCGCTGAGCAGCCCCCAGCCCAGCAGCCACAGCAGCGGCGGCGGCGTCGGTGTCGGCGGCGGCGGCGGGCGGCCCCAGCGGCTCCCGGCTCCCGGCACCGGCGCTGAAATCCCGGCTTCGCCGCCAGCCCTCCCTCCGGGGCAGCCGCAGCGCCCCGGCTCTGGTCCCCGCGAGCGCGGCATGGCGCGGCCGGCAGCCCGAGGGAGAGGCTCCGCTCGCCGCCGAGGAGAAAGGAGGTCAGGAGAGCTCTGGAGCTTTTTTTTTTTTTTTTTTTTCCTTGCTCGAAAAAAAAAAAAAAATCCCGGTACGCGGGAGCCCTGAGCTTCTGCGGCTGGAATGAACCAAGTGTCCGCCCGGCCGGGGAGAGGCGCGCTGCGCTCTCGGAAATGACTCGCTCCAATCCCGCTTCGCGGGGTTCGCGCCGGGGGGTGGGGGGGTGAATTATCCCCGGATTAATCACTCCGGAGCCGCTTTTCCGCCGCTCCAAAGGCTAGGGATGGAGGCGCAGCCAAGGCGGGAGTGGGGGGAGAAATTGGGGGGGGGGGTCGTTCAGCACCACCTCCAGATAAACCACAAATTAAATCTAAAGGGTTGTTTATTCCTGTTTGTTTTACAATTGACCAGTTTCTTTTAAGTTCATTCCTCTGGCTTTCATTTATATGATCATCATGAATACACCCGCCCCCCCCCCCCGCGAACACACACACCAGCGCGCGCGCACACACACGCACGCACACACACTTACACCTCTTCCACGCTTAGAAATAGAAATACTGTCTGGGGGAAAGGTAACCGAAGAAGAACTCGATTCCCCAAGTCGTGGCTCTCCAAGAGATAATCATGGGTGGGGGCTTTGAACTTGAAATCTTGGGGCCAGCGACGATGATTCGGAGCCCCATCCTTCGTGACGTTCTACCCTATCCCAAGAACAGGGCATGTGTACATAGATTGAGGCTGGATTAAGAACTGGAGGGGAGCTGGAACCAAAGGGAAATGGGGAGGGTACCCATTCCTTTGACCCAAAGCAGTCTTAACCCCCAGGGCTTAAGACGAAATCTCAGAGGTGCGCGCTGGACTGGGGGTGGGGTGAATAATGAGGTTGGTGGAAGGACTGTGCAAGAGTTACTTGTACAAGCCATCCTCAAATTTAAATAAGCGGACCCTTCTTGCGCCCTCCTCCCCACGTTCCCTCCTGGCCACAGCCCCAAACCAGGCGAGTTTCTCTCAATGGCGTAAGCCATCCCTCGCCTCTCCCTGACAGTCGCTGCCTCCAAACCCCAAAGGCTCAGTGTCGGCCCCCACCCCATCCCCCACCCAGCCTCCGCTGCCGTCTCTGTCTCGTCTACCCCAGCCTCCTCTCCGCCAGTCACGATGGCTCCTTAGCTGTCTACGCCAAACTCTCGCCGGGCGCAAAGAGATGCTTGGGGAAGTGAGAGCAGGCGGGAGGGGAAGGCGAACCGCCAGACTAGGAGGGAGAGGCCCCAGCTGGCCGGCGCAGCGCAAAGGTACCTGCTGCTGGGTCACCCCAAACCCCCGCGGCCAGAGGCACCCAGAGCGGCGGTGCTCGCGGTTCAGGGACCCTGGAGCTGTTTGATTTGGCCAGACCTGCGCTCAGGCATCTTCAAGCTCCGGAGACAGAGGCCTGCGGGGACAGTGGTGGCAGGCGGCCGGCGGGAACCGGAAAATTTCCCCCGGGAAAGAGGAAGAGACGGACTTGGGGGTTGGAGTCCTGAGATGGGTTAGGGGTGAGAAATCCAGGTTGGCCTGGGGTCGACCAGCCTGGGAATTTGCAGGAAAGGGCATGCAGGAGTGACACCGGGCAGGATCAGAGCCGGAAGAATGGATATTGGTCCTGATTCCCCCACCAAAAACTTGATCTCTGCGCCACACACTTTTGCAAGGGCGCTTGGATGTGGATCTTCTTCCCTCCACCCCCACCCCACCCCAAGTTGTTCCGGTTTCCCTGCATGAGCTCATCCCACAGCTGGGGAGCCAGCCCGGTGGCCCCGGGGCGGGCAGAGCAACTTCTCAGAATCATGGGCCCCTTCTCCAACCCCCATCGCACTTGCTTTCACGCCCCCCTCCCAACTCCGCCTCGCTTGGTGCCAAGAACCAACCGAAGCCGCCAGAACGCCTCAGTGAAAGGCTTGCTTTATATCCGTGGGGCAGCAGAGCGGGGGCTTTTTCTTCCCCATTGTCCAGACTCAGACCCCCAAAGAGAGAGCTCAGCCAGCAGCCAGTGGCCCTGCCCTTCCCACCAATTCTGCAGAGGGAGGGTCTGCCACGGTGGTGAATGGTGGTGAGTGGAGGCCATTAGGAACTCTTGCTTGGGCCTTGCTCTGTGGTGGGCTGCTGGCTCCTGATCTTGGCCTTTCCCCACTGTCTTGCGGGCTGGCCAAGCCTTCTCTGCAGCCCACAGCTGGGCTGTTCTATTCATTCTGGGGCTGGAAGCCAGTGGACTTTCCCCTACCCAAGAAATTAGCGCTGTGCCTGCAACTGGTGATGAGATTTAAATGCTTCCCTGGCAAAAGAATTGTTTGTCATCCTTCTGTGGGGGGTGGGGGAGGTGAGGGGGAGATCTGGAGATTTCAGGGGCACCTTTTTAATCGCTGAAAGCGACCCAGTTATATCCTTGGCTTGTGACGTTGCTCTGATCTATTTGGGTGTACATGCATTTACTGAATGCCTCCTGTGCTAGGCTGGACTCTGAGCCCTGCGGAGATGCTCAGTGTGTGAACTGGGGATGGGAGGAGACAGGACAGAGGTGGAAACCCACTCACAGGTAGCTGATCCAAGCAGACATCAAAAATCTCCATGAAGAGGCTTGTTACACAGAGCTGCGTCAACACACAATGGTATTCTTGGGTTTACCCCTAAATCAGTCTATTTTAAGTAGGGAAGTAGGATTCAAACTGGACCCTAACCCTCTGATGAAGACTTGAACTGGATGAAGATTCTTTTACTCAACAAATATTTGTTGAGTACCATGAGGTGTCCAGGCTCTGAGTTAGATTAGAAATGCATCCCACAGTGGGCAGTCCTTGACTTGATGGATGATGATGAAGACAGAGTTCATAGCACAGTGAGAAGGAATATAAGACCAGCTCTACAGAGATCATTTAGAAAGGCCTCTCTGAGATGACCTTGAAGGTAGAATGTAAAATAAAGCAAGGGGGCTGGAAAGATGGCTTAGCAGTTAAGGTGCTTGCCTGAGAAGCCTAAGGACCCATGCTTGACTCCCCAGATCCCATGTAAGCCAGATGCACAAGGTGATGCATGCTCAAGGTCGCACATGTGCACAAGGTGGCACATTTGTCTGAAGTTCAATTACTACAGTGGTAGAGGTTCTGGCATGCCAATTCTCTCCATGCCATTCTCCCTCCCTCCTTCTCTCTCTCTCTCCCTCCCTCCCTCCCTCCCTCCCTCTCTCTCTCTCTCTCTCTCTCTCTCTCTCTTCCTCTCATATTTTAAAAAAAAAAAAGCCAGCCTGTTGAGCTTGCCTCAAAAATAAAATTAAGCGAGGACTGGGGAAATGGCTTAGCAGTTATGGCACTTGCCTGCAAAGTCTAAGGACCCGGGTTTGATTCCCCAGGACCCATGTAAGCCAAATGCACAAGGGGGAGTATGTGTCTGGAGTTCATATGCAGTGGCTAGAGGCCCTGGTGTGCCCATTCTCTCTCTGTCTCTTTCTCTCTCATAAATAAATAAGATATTTTTAAAAATTAAATTAAGCAAGGAAGGAATTTTGAAAGGTCCGTGGTACAAAGAGCGGTGAGAAGACCTTTAACAGGGAAGGCCTCCAAGTAGTGGAGGGTGGGCTGGGTTCACAGAGGAGACACAGAAATGTGGGGCGTGCCTTGAGCAGGAGGCAAGTCATGCTTGTCTGCTAAGGGCTGACAGGGATTTAGATTTTATTCTTTGTAATTTTATTTTTGCACGTGTATGTGAGTGTGCAGTTGCACGTGCATATGAAGAAGCCAGAGGTTCAAGCATCTTTGATTGTTCTACCCTTATTACTTATTAATTATTTGTTTTGAAGTGGGTCTCTCAACTGAACTCTGTTCTCTCCAGGGCTCAGCTAGTCTACTTATTCAGTTTATTCCAGAGATCGCCTGATCACCCCTCCTGAGCACTGAGCTTACAGGCAGGCCACCACACCTGCCCAGGGTTTACTTGGGTACTGGGGATCTGAACTCGGGACCTCATGCTTGTGTGGCAAGCACTTTACTGACTGAGCTATCTCTTCAGACCCTAGATTTTCTTCTTCTTCCTCCCCCTCCTCCTCCTCCTCCTCCTCCTCCTCCTCCTCCTCCTCCTCCTCCTCCTCTTCTTCTTCTTCTTCTTCTTTTCCTCCTCCTTCTTTTTGCATGTCTGTAGCAGCATGTGTGGTGTGTTATGAATGGGTTGTGTGCACTTATATATGTTGATGTGGTCCCTAGGGGGCTTGCCTGTAGTGGCCAGGGGAAAAACCTGGGTGTCCCCTCCATCACTCATGCACCTCGTTTTTTTCCTAGTGTTGTAATCTCTTGCTGACTCTGGAGCTTGCCTTTAGGGAGCCCGAGTGATTCTCCGCTCACCATTCCCCCGTAGAACTGGGCTTAAAGAAGTGCATGGCTGTGCCCAGCTGTTTGCATGGGTTCTGGAGATTCTAACTGGGGTGGTCACAGGCCCCCTCAGACTCTTGAGCTTGCCCAAAAAGCACACTTAACGGCTGAGTCACTTCTCCAGCTCCTGCATTTCATTCCTACAGAGCGGAAACAGAGGTGTGTTGGCTTGCTAGGGTCACCCATCATAAAGTACCATAGACTGCATGGCTTAAGCAACACATGGTGATTTCCTCACAACTCTGGAGGCTGGAAGGTGATCTGTACCTCAGGTTGGCTCTTTCCAAGGCTCTTTCTTGGCTTGTGCGTAGTGGTCTTCTCCCTGTGTCTTCCCATGGTCTGCTGTCTGTAGGTGACTGTCACCTGATAAAGTCACATTAGGGGGATGGGGAGGAGGTGACGCTTCAACTTTCGGGAGGTGGGGGCACAGCTCAGTCGGGGAGCACTGAAAAGCAAGCAGATGCATGACTGTCAGAACACACGGATGGTCCGTCGGAGCTGAGGGTCTAGCTCAGTGGTGAAACGCTTGCTCAGTGTGCCTGAGGCTCTGGGTTTGATCTCCAGCACAGAGGGGTGACAGGAGGGGGGATTGTTAAGCTATGACAGAACTCTGGTACAAGGGTTGTGTTTTTATTTCTCGTCAGTGGAACCAAGTGGCACAACCTGGCATGTGCTCCGGCTTCTCTGTAGAAAAAGAAATGACAGAAAAGGGATTAGCCTTCAGGACGCTGAAGATACTGCCATGGTCTGAGCCCCAAATCTGAGTGACACGTGACAAGGACGAAGACAGGGACAAACGGGGATTCTGGCGACCCCTGCAGGACAATGGAGAGGCAGGCCTCAGAGAAATGCTAACAGATCTGGCTGTGGTCCCTTGGGCCTCCCAGGGTGTGGCTGTCAGCCCATCCCCTAGTGATAACTTCCTTCCCTTTTCCAGATGGGCAGAAGGCAGCTCTGGGTCAAGGTCTCTTCATAGTATCACAGCGAAGAAAAAAAAAAAAAGTCTGATGCAGGGTAGTGACTTGCCAAGATAAGCCTAATATCCAGATAAGATCCGAGTTTGCTTTAGCAAGAAAACAAAGCCTGATGCTCTGGAGAACCCAGCCTGATTCAAGGATAGGACAGTAACTCATGCCCTGGAATTTTCATTCTGACCCCAGGAGAAAATCAAAGAGTCTTCTGAACCAGAGAGAAGAGGGCGGGCAGGAGGGAGGGAGCAAACAAGTGGGTGCTCCAGCCATGCTATGTGAGGACGGAGCTGGAGGCTGGCGGGGGCAAATAGGATTGCAGAGGCTGGCTGCAGAGCCAGGGTTGGGCTTAGAGGGAAGGCCTGGAATCCAAGCAGGGGCAGAGATTCTAATGCTGACCATGGGCAGACAGAAGCTGGTGTTTCCCAAGGCCAAGACCAACATTGTGATGATGGCAGCGCAGGTGGCAGACGGATTTGGTTCATGGGAGTCACAGCGTGGGGGAGCCTGTGGGCTTCCACCACCTGCAGGGGCACGTGAACAGGGCCACAGTGGTCCTAAATGCTGGGGCCGCTGAATCCCTAAGCCCTTCCAGAAAAGTCTACAGCTGTGAGAAAAGGAAAGGGGCTGCTCACACCAGAGACAAGGCAGGTCCATTTTCTCCCCTATGCGTCAGGCCATAAACCCCAGAAAAGGAGCTGCCCTGGGCTCTCACCTCTCCTCAAAGCCCTGCGCTCCTCTTACCTGCCTTGCTCTGCTTTCTCTGTTCCCTCTCTCCTGTCCACCACTCAGCTCAAGTGTCACCTCTCCCCAGGTAACCTTTCCTCAATTCTCCCCGCTCACATCCCATGCTGCGCTAGATGGCCCTTTTAGCAGGGGCAGCTAGCTGGACATCTCAAATGCCTGCTTCCTCTTCTACAATATAGAGCACTGATTCTCACCAGTGGGCAATTTTTCCCTCCAGGGGACATTTGGCAATGTGTGCAGACATTTTTTTTTTTTTTAGTTGTCACAACTGGCGGGTGACGCTGGCATCTAAGAGATGGAAACTGATGTCACTGTTAAATATCTCAAGGTGTTTAGGGAGGCTCCCCCTACCTACCCTAGTGTATGTTTCCACAAAAACGTCACTAGTGCTGAGCTGTCAATGAAAAGTGGACGCCTACTCAGGACTACATCTCCCAGCCACCTTTGCAATCAAATGCATCGCGAGCCAATGGTCTAGCCAAAGGAAGGTTAGCTGGAATGAACAGGATACATAGCAGTTAGGGATGATGGAGCCACAAGACAAAGGCCTATGTGTCCAAGTCACCATGGGGAAGAAAGACACCTAGCCACCAGGAACACCTGTACTGAGAAATTACAAGTGAAATGTCCTATTGCAGCGGGAAGCCATCGAGCAAGATATCTGGTGCTGTTATAGCAACTAGCAGTGCCCTGGATCGCTTTCCTTGTTTAGCCAGTGGTCCCCTGTGACGTCATTCACTAGTTGCCGGCTTGGGCTTGTTCATTCATTGGTTCAAGCCAAAGCCATCCATCTGCATGGCAGGCTCTGTGCTAGGTGCTAAAGAATTACATGTAAGAGCAGGTGTGGTGGCGCACGCCTTTAATCCCAGCACTCGGGTGGGAGAGGTAGGAGGATTGCTGTGAGTTAGAGGCCACCCTGAGACTACATAGTGAATTCCAGGTCAGCCTGGGCTACAGTGAAATCCTACCTCGAAAAACAAAAAAAGGAGTTACATGTAAAGAATAAGAGGGTTGGGAGATGGCTCATTAGGTAAAGCCCTTACCTTTTAGGCATATGGAAACAGGTTTGATCTTCAGAATCACATTAAAAGGCCACCAAAGCCAGGCATGTTGGAGTTACTTATAATCCTAGTGCTAGGGAGACATAAACAGACCTCTGGAACTTGCTGGCAAATCAGTCTAGCTTACTTGGTGAACTCTAGGTCAATGAGAGACCCTTTATCAAGAAAACACAAAGTGAACAGACTGAAAGGAATGGCACCCGAGATTGTTCTCTGGCCTCCAAGTGCATGTGCACACGCAGCAACGTACACGCATAAAAAAATGGGCTGGAGAGATGGCTTAGCGGTTAAGCGCTTGCCTGTGAAGCCTAAGGACCCCGGTTCGAGGCTCAATTCCCCAGGACCCACGTTAGCCAGATGCACAAGGGGGCGCACGTGTCTGGAGTTCGTTTGCAGAGGCTGGAAGTCCTGGCGTGCCCATTCTCTCTCTATCTGTCTCTCTCTCTCCCTCTCTCTGCTCTCTGTCACTCTCAAATAAATAAATAAAAATGAACAAAAAATATTTTAAAAAATGGGGCTGGAGAGATGGCTTAGTGATTAAGCACTTGCCAGTGAAGCCTAAGGACCTTGGTTCGAGGCTCAATTCCCCAGTAAGCCAGATGCACAACGTGGTACATGCATCCGGACTTCATTAGCAGTGGCTGGAGGCCCTGATGTGCCCATTCTCTCTCTCTCTCTCTCTCTCTCTCTCTCTCTCTCTCTCTCTCTCTCTCTCTCTCTATCTCTCTCTCTCTCCCTCTCCCTCTCCCTCTTTCTCTGTCTCTCACTCTCAAATAAATAAACAAAAATGAAAAGCAACAAAAGAAAATGATTAAGCTTTTACCCATGGTGCCTGCCCTCAGTTGGTTAATGTTTTATTGAGAAGAGTTAAACAGCAAAGCTTGATTAACTGTGCTGGGAGATGGTGTGATAGAAAGAACAGGAGCACCCAGCTCAGCTGAGGGAGAGAGGCAGGTGAGAGGTAGCCATTTCTAGAAATGAAAGCCCAGAAGAATGATGCAGGGAGGCAGGTACAGTGTAAAGACTGCAGTATCCCAGGGCACTCCAGCAAGGACATGAGGGGGACAGGGTCCTCTGCTTTGTGACTCCCCAGGCTCTGTAATGGTTGGCTTTCTCATTTGCTCCCACCCAAGCGGACTGGGAGCTCATTATGGCAAAAATCTTGTCTTGCTTCCTGAGTCCCCGGTGCCTTTATTGTGCCTGGAATTCTCTTCTTTTAAACGATCTGTAAGAGAGCAGAACCCTCTCATTTCCCATCTCTACTCAGTTCCGCAGCTCAAGAGCAGTTTCTATACCCACAGATTCCTGAGGCACTAACCTGGGGAGTTACCCTGGATCAGAACCCCCATATCCAGGCCACCCCAACTTCTTTAAAGTCTGTCCCCTTACCACCTCACATATCCCAACCAGGACCCAATTATCTGTCTTTCAGGTTACTGAAAACCATTAAGCCACAGGTGACATGCCTCTGCTCTTCCCCCATCCAATATGGCTTCCTCATTGTCACTAACCCGGCTCCCCCACCACCCCAGCCACTCACTGTTCACCTTTCCTGAGCTTTTAGGTTTCTCTTCTGGTAAGCCCCCTCACTCAATATGGCTGGGTTGAGATGTGGGGCGGAGGGTAGCTCTTTACCTCCTCCTTCCTTCCTTGAGACAGGAGCTCTCAATACTTTTTTGTCTTTTAATTTAATAAAGTCTCATTAAGTCTTAAACAAAAATAAAAACAACAACAACCAACAAACACTAACCTGAATTCACAGCTTCTCTTCCTCCCCTGGGCGAGGCCCACCTGTACTCGTCTTCCTCCTCCACCTGTGTCTCCCCTGCTCCTAGGTACCATTCAAAACTCAATGCAGGTGTCAGATCGTGGTCTTCACCAGTGCCTTTCAGACTCTCTGAACGTGGATGGATGGAAGGAGGCAGGGAGAGGGGAAAGTAGTGAGGGAGGGAGAGAGGGATGAATGGCTGCGTGGATACATAGGTAGATGGGTGAGTGGATGGATGGGTAAATAGAGTGGATGGGTGGATGGATGGATGGATGGATGGATGGATGGATGGATGGATGGATGGATGGGTGGATGGGTGGATGGGTGGGTGGGTGGGTGGGTGGGTGGATGGATGGATGGATGGGTGGATGGATGGATGGATGGGTGGATGGGTGGATGGATGGGTGGGTGGGTGGGTGGGTGGGTGGGTGGATGGATGGGTGGGTGGGTGGGTGGATGGGTGGGTGGATGGGTGGATGGATGGATGGATGGATGGATGGATGGATGGATGGGTGGATGGGTGGATGGATGGGTGGGTGGATGGGTGGGTGGATGGGTGGGTAAATAGAGTGGATGGGTGGATGGATGGATGGATGGATGGATGGATGGATGGATGGATGGGTGGATGGATGGGTGGGTGGGTGGGTGGATGGGTGGGTGGGTGGGTGGGTGGGTGGGTGGATGGATGGGTGGGTGGGTGGGTGGATGTATGGATGGGTGGCTGGGTGGGTGGATGGGTGGGTGGGTGGATGGGTGGGTGGATGGATGGATGGATGGGTGGGTGGATGGGTGGATGGGTGGGTAGATGGATGGATTCTTGAGAGGGTGCTCAGTAATATTTGTAGAATGGACTCAACAGTATTCTCCTAGACTCCATTGTCTGAGCTCCTTAAAGAAATGCCTTCACTGATATGATTTAATGTTACACTCTCTGTCTTCACAGAACCCTGATATGAGAAACTGACCAACTTAATGGCATTTCTGTCTTTTATGAAAACAGAATTGAATATATTGCCCACTATGTCACTCAGTGTCCTTTATGCAAGGGCTCATGATAAATTCATGCTTGGGGTTATTTCCAGGAAACATTTTGTCTCTGCAGATGAAGACGTGTATTTTCTGCTGTCAGAAAACAAAAGCTATACCACATAACGTGTTTCTGGTTTTGCTTCAGCTGACAAATAGGGTTACCCAGTTTTTATTACTTTATTGCCTCTGCGCAGTTGGACCAATTCAGGTGCATGAAAGTAGCAGTTCTCACCTTCTTCAACTCTTGATTTACTCTTCAGTGCTACATTGTGTCCCTTTTGTTTCTTTTAAAAAAAGATTCTTTTTAAAAATTTTTATTTATTTATTTATATTTGTTTTGTTTTCTGAGTTAGGGTCTCACTCTAGTCCAGGCTGACCTTGAATTCACTATGTAGTCTCCGAGTGACCTTGAATCACAGTGATCCTCCTACCTCTGCCTCCCAAGTGCTGGAATTAAAGACATGTCATGCTTAGCTCTTTTTATTTACTTATTTGAGAGAGGGGAAGAAAGAGGGAGAGAGAAAGAGGGCATGTCAGGGCCTTTAGCCACTGCAAACAAACTCCAGATGCACATGCCACCCCGTGGCATCTGGCTTACGTGGGTCCTGGGGAATTGAACCTGTGTCCTTCGGCTTTGCAGGCAAATGCCTTAATCACTAAGCCAACTCTCCAGCCCCATCATGTCCCTTTTAATTGGAAAGCTGCTTCAAATCAACTCAGTAGTAAGATACTAGAGATTTCAAACAAATGTGTGCTGGTGACTGACGACCTGGCATGGAAGTCAAGGGCAAAAAGTTGAATGTAGAACTTCTAGCTGACAGAGGTCCTGAAAAGAGCCTCTCCTGGAATCCTAGGGACTAGAAGAACAAGAGTCTGGCAGGAGGGCAGGGGCCAACCACACTCTGGCTTGATGGCTGTTTCACTGGGCCACCCCTATAAGCCACCAACTATGGCAGATCTGTACCCCAGCTTTAAGTGAGGATCTCAAAGGTTGCCATTTTTACATTACCAGGCTGCTCACAGAATTGCTGATAATAATGTTGCACGTTGCCCACCAAGGGGTAGATCCTGTGGTTGGGAACGTGTTACACGTGCATTGCCCTCACCCGCAGGAGGGTTGGAGAGAAGACGACCGAGTAAGTAAAGTGCTTGCCTCACAAGCATGAGAACCAGAGTTTGGATCCCCAACACCCACGTAAATGCTGGGTGGGCATGGCAGCTGCTCATAGTCACAGCATTCCAGGATAGGAATCCCTGAAACAGGCTGGCTAACTATACTCACTGAATCTGGGAGCCATGGGTGCGAGTAAATAGGAGAGCCATCAAGGAAGCCATCCAATGTCAAACTCTGGCCTCCATGTGCAAGTACCTGTTGCACATGCATCCATATGCACACACACACACACACACACATGTACACACACAGAAATATCCCCTCAAATGCCTGTTGTTTCATTTTGCATGCCAGAGCAGTTCAACATGTACAAAGTCACCTCTGAGCAAGTAGCAGAGTAGGGATTTTAACTTGCAAGTGTCAGTCGGTGGGCTGGGGAGGTGGGTCAGAGGTTAAAGGTGCTTGTTTGCAAAGCCTGCCAACCTGGGCTCAATTCTCCGGCACCCATGTAAAGCTGGATACAAAGTGGTGCAGGCATCGGTGATCCCATGTGGCTTTGACAATGGTAGGAGGAGCCAGGAGACTACTAAGCTCATGGGCCAGCTGGACTGGCATTTGTTTACTAGTGGCAAGAGACTTGCTAGGTTGTCCTGTGATCTCCATACATATGCACTCATGCACACACAACATATGCAAATAAAAAACAGTAAAAATTTAAAAGTTTGTCATGGGGCTGGAGAGATGGCTTAGTGGTTAAGGTACTTGGCTGTGAAGCCTAAGTACCCATGTTCAACTCTCCAGATCCCACCTAAGTCAGCCACTCACACAAAGGTGAGGCAAGCAGAAGGTTGCACATGCCCACTAAGTGGCGCAAGCATCTAGAGTTCGATTTCGGTGGCTGAGGCCCTGACGTGCCAATTCTCTCTGTCAATCTCTTTAAAGTAGAAATTTTTTAAAGCCTGTCATATGCTACTGCCCAAACTCCTAACTACCTTCTCACATGTGGGCAAGGAAGAAGGCAATGACAAAGAAATTTCCAACCCAATCCAGGAATATCAGTGTTGCCAGAAGAGACACTGCTGAGTCACTGCCTTGCTTTTCGAACACTGTCTGGTCCTTTCTGAGGCTCTGGAAATGGCTAGCTGCTCTGCAGCCTCATGCTATTGCTGAACCAACATCTAGGGGAGGTTATTCAAACATAACAGGGCATCAACTTCCTCTTTCTCTGGACCACGCCATACGCCAGTTCTACTTCTGGACGATTTGATCCATTAGCTGTGACCAGCATGGGAATGAGGGTCTCTATTTTAGGGGTTTTCAAAAGTTTGAGACCTGAAAAATCTGTTATTAGCGTCACAATATGAAGAGGAAAACTGCAACATGAGAATCAGTAAATATTTAATTAAATGCAAAATGTAACATTATGTCAACTTCATTAACTCTTGAATTTAGTAGTCATAAAAATTTCATTGCATTTGATAACGATTTGTAGGTTGAGGTTTTTCTCACTGCACAAGATTTCCTGAGTAGGCACCAAGATTGGTGAGAACTCATAGTTGATCATACATCAAATAAACTACTCGTGGCCAAAAACTCTCAAAAGCAAAAATCCTTGCAACTTTCTTTTAAATCTGAATAGGTATATGCATTCTGAGAGGTGAGTCTATTGAATCAAATAGGTTAGGTGAAGAATTAGGCCTACAGCGTGGGCAGGAATGATATGTGGTTTTCTGTTTTTTGAGACAAGGCCTGTCAGGTATCCTAGGCTGGCTTTGTACTTGTGATCCTACCACATCAGCCTTCTGAAAGCTGGCTCTCTAGACCTTTTAGATTCCTTCACACAAGCTAAGAAAACACTCTACCAATGACCTATGCCTCATTTTAAAAGAGGGCTGAAGAGGTAGCTCAGTAATTAAAGGCCCTTGCTTGCAAAGTCTGATGGCCCAGGTTTGGTTTCCCAGTGCTCATGTGAAGCCAGATACACAAAGTGGCTCATGTATCTGAGGTTTGTTTGCAGTGGCAAGAAGCCCTGGTGTGCCCACTCCCCTCTACTCCTTGCAAATAAATAAATAAATAAATAAATAAATAAATAAATAAATAAATAAATAAATAAAATTTAGGGCTGGAGGGACAGCTTAGTGGTTAAGGCATTTGCCTGCAAAGCCAAAGGACCCAGGTTAAATTCCCCAGGACCAAGGGGGTGCACACATCTGAAGTTCGTTTGCAGTGGCTGGAGGCCCTGACATGCCCATTCTCTCTCTCTACCTCTACCTCTTTCTCTGCCAAATAAATAAGACACACACACACACACACACACACATATATGTATTTTTTTTAAACAGGTTTTTAAAGAGCACAGGCCTTGTCCATCCTTCTAAGTTTTCCAGCTTGACCATGATTGTGTCAGAGATGGAAGACACATTTCTTTTCACTGGGGGAAGGATCAGATGTGTTGCCCCCACCTGAGACTTTCCAGAATTCAAGTAGGAAAGCTGGTGATAGAACTCAGTTGGGAGAGTGCTTGCTTAGCCATGTACAAAGCCCCAGGTTTGATCCCCAGCACCGCATAAACTGAGCGTGGGAGTGCACATCTGCAATCCCAGTACTTGAGAGGTAGAGGCAAGAGAACCAGAAATTCAAAACCATTCTCAGCTATATAGTGAGCTTGAGACCAGCCTGGGTTTCATGAGACTACATCAAGACAGACAGAGAGAGAAAGAGAGAGAGAGAGAAGGGGGTGAGAGAAAAAAAAAGAAAAGAAGAGGGAGAGAGAGAATGAGAAAGCATGCATCCCAGAGTCCTGACAACTAACATGCTTTGGAGGCATAGATAACATGTGGCAGATTAACCTTTAAGGTCTTTATATATATTGTCCCAATTGTCATAAAACAACTCTCTTTGGTCAGTGCTTTATTATTTCTATTTTGTAGAGGAGCCAATTGAAGCACCGAGGGGTTAAGCATCCCACCCAGGGTTACATGTGTAGTAACAGGGACTTTAAAGAACTTTTCCAAGTTAAAAATAATTCCTAGATGAAATGCTGTCTGTGATCATTAAATACCTCACCTTGAGCCCTCAAATGGGCAGAAGCTGGGGCCAGGGAGATGGCACAGTCAGTTAAGAGCTGTGTCTCCAGGATGAGGACAAATTTGGAACCCCAGCACCCACCTGAATGCTTGGTGTGGCAACTGCAGACTTGTAATCCCAGCACTCAGGAGGTGCAGACAGGCAAGCTTGCTAGCTAGACGAACCAAATCAGTGAGCTCTGGGTTCAGTGATAGACCCTGTCTCAAAAATTAAGGCTAAGGGAATGGAGGGATGGCTCTGTGGTTAAGGTGCTTTCCTGGAAAGCTTACCAACCCTTATTCAATTCTCCAGTACTCATGTGGCGCCAGATGCACAAAATGGCACATGCATCGGTAGTCCATTTACAGGAGCTGGAGGCTCTGGAGCGCCCATTCTCGATCTCTCTCTCTCTCTCTCTCTCTCTCTCTCTCTCTCTCTCTCTCTGTGTGTGTGTGTGTGTGTGTGTGTGTGTGTGTGTCTGTCTCTCTCTTCTTGAAAATAAATAAATAAATACTTTTAAAAATTAAGGATACCCAGGCATGGTGGCACACAACTTTAATCCCAGCGTTTAGGAGGCTGAGGTGGGAGGATCGCCATGAGTTCAACGGCTCCCTGAGACTACATAGTGAATTCCAGGTCAGCCTTGGCTAGAGCAAGACCCTACCTTGAAAAACCCAAAAAGTAAGAAAGAAAGAAAATTAAGGATAAGAGCAACTGAAGAATATACCAATATTCACTTCTGTTTCCACAAGAACCTGCACACACACATGTACGTGAACACACACACATGAACGTGTATATCTACCACACAAGAACCTGCTCACACACATATGCGCATGTATATATATACTACACACACAAGTGCACGTACACAACAAAGAGCAGGCACCAAGTCTGTCTTGTTCACTTCCTTGTCTTCAACACCTTTCCCAGTGCTGGGCACAGGAGGGGTATAGCTCCATGGAGACCAAAATCAGTTCACTTCGTGCCACATCTGAACTGTGCCAAGTACTGATCTAAAGCTTTACCCACTTCACAAGGCTATGTCGCTGTCTAGGGTAGGAAACATATTCATCTCTAATCCCCAGGCCTTGCACTATGGAGACTCATGATTGGTCCTCAAAAAAGCACAACCCAGGGGTGCTTCTGTAATAATTTCAGCCCATCACAGAACAATTTCTCTGGTATAGCTAAAATTCTCCCTCCCTACACTTTGCAAGGAAGCTGTTGCTCAAAACCTCCAGACATACATTTCTTTTTTAAAAAATGTATTTATTTATTTCTTTATTTGAGAGAATGGATGCTCCACGGCCTATAGCCACTGCAAACGAACTCCAGATGCATGTGCCACCTTGTGCATTTGGCTTACGTGGCTAATGGTGAACCAGGGTCCTCAAGCTTCCTGAGCAAACACCTTAACCACTGAGCAATCTTTCCATCCCATTGTTGTTATTATTTGAGACAGGGCCTCATGTAGCTCAGGAGAGCTGCAAGCCCACTATGTAGCCAAGGGATGACCTTGATCTTCTCATCCTTCTTCCTCTACCTACCAAGAGCTGAGATTACAGGCATGTACCACCACACACATTTTATAGGGTGCTCAGGATGGAACCCAGGGCCTCACACAAGCTAGGTGAACACTCTACCAACTGAACTGCATCCTCAGTCCCATATCATTCTGTTTTACAGGTGAGGAAACTAAGCGGCTTGGGTTTGATTTATTCTCCCAACATTCATATATTAAAATCCCAAATCTCAGTACCACAGAATGTGGCCTTACTCGGAGATAAAAGCTCTAATGACAAGGCTAAGATAAGAATGAAGACGTTAGGATGGCCCTCGCCTTGTATAACTGGTGTCCTTTATGAAGAAGAGGCTTGAAAGGGTCATGCACAGAAGGAGACTGTGAGAAGACACAGGGAGAAGATGACCACCTCTACACCAAGAAGAGGGACCTTCAAAGGAAACCAACCCTTTGCCTTGATCTTGAACTTACAGCATCTAGAACTATCAGGGAAGAAACTTCTGTTGTGGCCTACACTGTCTGGTGGTCCTGGCAAACTGATATGCTAAAGCACATGACTTTTCTCAGTTTATAGTGCCATAAAAGCCAAAATATGTTTGCATGCATATATGTGGTAAACACAAGTACATGCATGTTCAATGTGTGTGGCTTCATGTGTGTGTGGGGGGGCCAGAGGTTGATGTCAGCTGTCTTCCTCTATTTCTCCCCACTTTACTGAGGCAGGGTCTCTCACTTGAGCTGAGAGCTTGTCGATTCAGGTAGTGTCATTACACGGCTTGTCCCAGGGATTGATCCCCCGCCAATACCTCCCAAGCACTAGCATTACTGGTAGACTGTCATGCCCATTTGGCACTCACATGGGTGCTGGGGATGCAAACTCCGGTCCTCATGTTTGCATGGTAAGTAGTTTATCCACTGAGCCATTTCCCCAGGCTCAAATTCAAAATTTGATGAGCCCTGAAATTGAACCCAGGTCTGCTTCCAGAGCCTATGTATCTTGCAGTAATGGGTTATAGACTATACTATATTATAATAGTATATTATATATAACATTATATAATATATACCTTATATACTATTATAAATAACATATATAATATACCATTATAACATAGTATATGTAGATATATATATATAATATACTATTACAATATAGTATATTATATTATCTCTATAATAAACTATCTCTGTGCTCTACTACACTATTTGTGTGCTATGCTAACTATACCATACCATACCATACCATACCATACTATACTCTCTATGCTAAACTGTGCCACATGTAACCCTTAAGCATGAGAGGCTTTAAAGCGCTTGAAATGTGGCTAGTGCACACGAAGAACCGAGTTTTGTGCTTACCTTATGTTAAAATGCAATTAAAGTTTAAATAACTCTGCCTGGCTGGTGGCATTCATATGAGATGGAGCCTTATGCAGTGTCTACACGCAGCACGTAAGGGTTCTGCAGTCTTACAGATGCCTCATCTCCCTGTGTGCTCTAAGAAGCACACCTCTACCTTCGTTTCCTGTGCTGCTTGATGTTACTTTTTTTTTTTTTTTTTCAATCGGTTATGATTTAGCCCCTGTTGACTGGTCTGCTAAAGGGAGGAAGAACAGAGGGAGAGAGGGAGCTGCCTGGCTTTCCAGAATCCTGTGGCCTGGGCGCTGCAGAATTGGTGCTGTGCTCTAAGCATGGGTGTTAGCCAACCAAATGCCAGGCAGCACAAACACTGAGTGACATTTTCAGAACTATTAATATTTCATCAGAAATGATCACTTTTCCTTTAAATACACTATCTTAAAAGGTTTTCTACATTCTTAACTATAATTTTATTCAGTCTAGGTCCTTGGAATTTTCCCCAGAGGAGCACATCTTCAATTTTATAATGAAAATCAAAAGGAAAGGAAGTTCAGATTTCAAAATTCAGAGTCAACATTTCCAGAAACTCAGGCTGTCTATAAAGAGCAGCAAGACTGTGTAGTGGCCAGGCACTTCCTATACACTCTATCCAACCTATATCCATTGAGTGCTTACTGTGTGCTAGAAATGAGTTTTAAAAGAATTTTTTTCTGAGACTGTGTTTTACTATTGAGCTCAAACTAGCCTAGAACGAGAGTCTCCTGCCTCAGCCTTCCAAATGCTAAGATAATGGGCGTGTGCCACCACACCCAGCTCAGAAATGTGATTTTCATAATAATTTGTTACTAGCATTTTCCAGAAATAAAAAAAAGACTTTCCTCTCATCCTTCCGTTTTGTTTCTCAAGTGTTTCCTCCTTAAAGAGCCTTGCCTGGACCCCTATCTGAAAGCGACAGCCCATCCTTCTCATTGGCAGGTTCTGCAACTTCTCCTCCCGTGTGCAACCTCTGCGTCAGCCTTTGCAGGTTAGGGATCCAGCGTCCTCCATTGGCACAGGACTCCGTAAGAGAAGGCCAGCAACCAGGCTGACACAGGAGAAAGGGTTCTGTGTCATGGGTCCCTGGGGGATGGGAAGAAATGTTGGGTCGAAGTTCAGTGCCAAGGGCCATCTGTCGGCCTCCATTCTTCTTCCCTCTATCTCTGCTTCTTGGGCATGCTTCCCAAGGGGAGCCCTGGAGGAACGACCACTGAGTTGGAGGCCCAGAGAGAACATGCGTCTGAGCTAAGCAAGCCATCACAGGAAGGGGAGGAGCCACCAGCTAGGGAGCCCTTCCGTCTGTACCTCTACCTCCCTCCCAGTCCCCATCCCCTTAGGACCTGCACCCAGCCCTGGGATCTCGCCTGTGGGCCAAGGGTGCTTGATCAGGCCTGGACTCCTAAGGTTAAAATCCTAGCCCTGGACACAACTCTGATCCCTCCAGTCTCCCCCGGTCATGTACAATGACCATGGAAAGCGATACTAATTTCGTGGGCTTGGGTACGATCTGATTTGAGCGAGGACTCAGCGCTGGGCCCTCGGTGCCAGTCCTCCCCCCACCCCCAGAATGGCAGTTGGGATTGACATCAGAGGGCAAAGGGACAATTTGTGTCTTTTCATCCCCGACAGGCTTTGTAAGGGGTGGTGGGGTGGGGACAGAGTGTTGCTTTGACTTCTAATGGAGGAAATCCCTGGAGGGGCTCCTAGGGGGTCCGCCCACCCCACCCCCACCTGCAGGCCTTGAACACCGAACTCCCCACCCCCACCCTGTGCCCCGCGCACCAAGCCGTTGCGTTTGAACCCACAGCAGGAATCCCAGCGCTCGACGGCAGGGCAGGGGTATGGGAGCCACTGGCACTCCAATTCACCAAAGCGGCTCGGCCTAGCAGCACCCTCTCTTATTTTTAAGGGTCAGGACCCTTGCCGGTGCCCATCACAGCCCTGCGTAAGGGGCGCGGCAGATGTCCACTGGAGACCAAGACCCCGCAGGCTGTGCGCCCAGCTCCACACTGGAGATTTCTTTCCCGGGTGGCAGAGGAGTGGAGGAGAGAGGGAGGGACAGAAGGGCACAACAGGGAGAGTGAAAGCTGGGGCCCCCCAGGGCGGGCTGGGGGCCTTTGTCCTTCGGTGTGCTCAGGGATCCTGGGGAGACGAGAGCTGGGAATCCCATGACAGGCTCCTGCTCCACAGAAGTTAGCCCAGTGTCCGGCCCTTTACTCAGCCCTTTCGTTGGTGAGAATGGGCTGAGCCCCAGGCGCCCCAAGGTATCCCGGGGTGTCGCCAAGGGGAAGTGCCCGGTTCTGTGGGGAGAGCCAGTCCTCCCCCTCCAGCTGTTCCCAGATGTCATTCTGCCCGCTTAGGTGCCTGGCTCCTGAGCTCTGGGGGATTCCACGGTTACTAAGCTACTGGTTTTTGTTGACTTTTAAATATTTTCTTCTAAGGGAGAAGGGGAGGGGGGGGAAAGTCAGGAAAGAGCAAATAAAAACGAGCCAACATAAGCCCCCCTCCCTTCCCAAAAGGCAGTTACCCCCCACCCTCCACTCAGATCAAAGGCCTCTGAAGACCCCCATCTGGCTGGAGCAGCAGCCAGACAGAACTGTGTCCGGGGCCCAGAAAGGCTTCCTTTCTGGTGAATGAGGACTGGGGGTGAACAGTCCTGTCTCCCAGCCCTGGGTGGACAGAAGGCTTTCCGGAAAGAGAGGAAGAGGATGGCCAGTGGAAATGGGCTTCCTTCATCTTCCGCCCTGGTGGCTAAACGCCCTTCGGCCCTAGGCCCATTCCCCAGATTTGTTTGGATCCATCAGGACACACCCCAAGACAGCCTAGATGAGATTTGTCATGAAATCTGGAAGAGAGTTCAGGGCTTACCCAAGGCCCTGCAGCCCAGGACTTCGCTGGAGGAGCTTTCGGCTCCCATGCCTGGGACGATCGGTTTCCAAGAACAGTGAGTACGGCCCAATCTGATAGGCAGAAAGGGAGCAAAGGGAAGCTGAAGTCCAACCTTATAGTCTGGTTAAAACCAAAAGGCTGTATACATCTCCCCCCTCCATGGCCCAGTGTCCAATAGGGAAGAGGTAACCGAGGTCCTCTTGAAGTACCCCCAAGAAGCACCAGACCAGGGTGGCATTCTGGGCTGTCTCTTCTCCATCCAAGGGAAAACGTGTTATTGGAAAAGCATAGACAATTCAGATGAGGATGGGGGTCTTAGCAAAACCCAAAGCTGAGGGTTCCATGACTCATGAGTGTCCCCAGAGGCAGGTGGGAGATCCTTCCCCTCTCCCAGGCAAGGGCCAGGCATTCCTACAGATGAGCCTGGTGGTTTTAAACCACATCTGGAATTCCCTAACACAAGGAGCAGCTGTCCCATTCAGCTTTCACGGAAGCTACTGCAAGAGCACACATCAAAATATTTAC
The DNA here is from genome assembly GCF_020740685.1 of Jaculus jaculus. Taxonomy (NCBI): domain Eukaryota; kingdom Metazoa; phylum Chordata; class Mammalia; order Rodentia; family Dipodidae; genus Jaculus; species Jaculus jaculus. Next base: position 70,977,889 of record NC_059106.1, on the reverse strand, counting down.
TAGGAAGGCATTGACATATTCAGAGGACATAATAGAAAATTAAAGTGGCTGTAAATAGCCCGTTTCCTGGGTGGGAAATCCCGTGTCTGGGAAACACAGAGCTAAGTTTTTATGCTAGGACAATGTTGGGGAGTTACTGTTGGGGAAGGATGCTTGCAAGAAAAGGAAGGAGCAGGAAAGAAGGAAGGGACCTCATTAGGAACAGGGAGCACATGGGCTGGGGTGATTAATGCCACTGTTGAGTACTTCTTCAAGCCTTTGCGTCTTCAAAGTGGGTTGCAAACGTTAATTAATCCTCTGAGAGTCTGTGTGAAGCAGGTATTAGTGTCCCCATTTTACAGATGGATTAAGTGTTAATAATTAAGTGCTAATTAAAGACAAAGTGATAATTGAATATTGTCTGTTCCAACACATGCTCCAGTTCAGTTCAGAGATGCTCTGGAGTGAGGGGACCATTCAGGAATTTATCAGCTGCTTCCGGTTCCAGGACTATTTAAAGCAAGAGCTAAGAGGAAAAGCAGAGAGAGTAGCTCTAGCTCATGACCAGGTCGGCCCTTCCTGCTGTCCCTCTGCCAACTTTTCGTGCTCCAGACGAAGGTGGAAGGCACGCTGGCTGCTCCTGCCTCCCCGGCCACGTGCTCAGCACGTCCTGGCATAGGTGGAAATGGCATGTCTTTAGCCAAAAGCCTGCAGTCAGGCCTTTCTGTGGCACTGGGCTCTTCACTCCCTGCCATCTGCTCTGGGACAGAGCCTTGGCAGGGGGGGACCTTGGGACTGTACTCAGCTCTCAGAGGCCAAAGAGCTGATTGTCCACTTTGTGGAACCAAGGGTCAGCAGCAATTTCCAGTAGATAGCCCCATTTCTGCCAAAGTCACACTGAATGCATGGAGACAGACTCGACTTCCAGTCTGAACTTGGCCGGAAATTGAACTGGTGCACCTTTGGCCGTTTGCTTGGCTCTGTTTGGCCTTGTTTTCTCATCTGCAAATTGAGAATGATGTGCCCTCCTTGTCCACCTCGGCACTGATAACGAGGATCCAATGTGATGGGAGCCGGGGACATGAAAGATGCATCAGCCAAGCTATACTGCCCTTAATATGCAATCCATGGAGTTTGGAAGGGGCTGTTTTTGCTGCTGTTGGTTTCCACGGGGTCTTCACACTGTGCTCCAAGACCCTAGGGTCCTTCTGCAGTCCCCCCATTGGAGTCAAGTGGCTTGGTTCCAGGGCCCCAATCTCCAGGTCAGCCAGAACTATGCAGCTTTTTTCGTTTTAGTTATTGGGCTTCTGAGAATGGTTGCATTTGAAAAGCATTCTGCTACAGAGCAAAGAGCCAGGAAGCCACTGACTTATACGCATAAGCGATAGCATAGTCATGCAGATGTCCACCAAGTCAAACACAATGAGCTGTTCTGGAGATCAAAGGCAGTGGGGCTGGGTTCAGATCACATTCTATCCCTGCACCAACTACAGAATATATAACTGTGTCATTTATCTGAGCTTTGGTTTCCTCATCTGCCAGATACTGATGTGCGTTGTTGGGCTGCCAAAATGGGATAGTTAAATAGTCCCGGCAGAAATTAAGATGAATAAGAATTCCTATAATAATAATAGTAACCATTCCTGTTAGCTCTGTCATTTAAAAAATATTTTATTTATTTATTTATTTGAGAGAGGGAGGGAGAGAAAGAGAAAGAGAAAGAGAGAAGAGAGAGAGAGAGAGAGAGAGAGAGAGAGAGAGAGAGAGGGAGAAGGGGCACAACGCCAGGGCCTCCAGCCTCTGCAAATGAATTCTAGATGCGTGCTCCACCTTATGCATCTGACTCATTGGGACCTGGGGAATGGAACATGGGTCCCTTAGGCTTTGCAGGCAAGCACCTTAACTGCTCAGTCATCTCTCCAGCCCAAGCTCTGCCATTCTTACGTGAGGTGTGTACTATCTTAAACTCATCTTTGTTTTTTTTAAAAAAAATTGTTTGTTTTTATTTATTTATTTGATTGAGACAGACAGAGAAAGAAAGGCAGATAGAGAAAATGGGATCGCCAGGGCCTCTAGCCACTGCAAACGAGCTCCAGATGCATGTGCCCCCTTGTGCATTTGGCTTACGTGGGAATCGAGCCTCGAACCAGGGTCCTTAGGCTTCACAGGCAAGCGCTTAACCACTAAGCAATCTCTCCAGCCCTCATCTTTTTTTTTTTTCTGAAGCATTTTAGTAAAAAACTTTCAAATCTACAAAATAGAATGTATAGTGAGAGTCTATGTGTCAATAATTACCAAACTATACCACTCTGGTTTCAATTTTTCCCTTACTCCTACAGGCTGACCTGGAATTTACTATGTAATCTCAGGCTGGCCTTAAATTTCCAGCGATCCTCTGACCTCTGTCTTTGCCTTCCCAGCATTTTTTTGTTGTTGTTGATTTTGTTTGTTTGTTTTGAGGTAAGATCTCATTCTAGTCTAGCCTGACCTGGACTTCACTATGTAGTCTCAGGCTGGCATCAACCCCGCAGTGATCCTCCTACCTCTGCCTCCAGAGTGCTGGCATTAACGGTGTGCACCACCACCAGGCTTGCCCCATCTTTATTTTTGTTTGTTTGTCTGTTTTGGTTTTTCAAGGTAGAGTCTAGCTCAGGCTGACCTAGAATTTACTATGTAGTCTCAGGTTGGCCTCAAACTCACGGCCATCCTCCTACTTCTGCCTCCTGAGTGCGGGGCTTCTCTATCTTTAAATGAAACTCTTTTTGTTTGTTTTGTTGTTTGGTTGTTATTATTATTGTTGTTGTTGTTGTTTTCTTTATGAGTAAGAGAGAAAGAGAGAGAGAGAGAGAGAACTGACATACCAGGACCTCCAGCCACTGCAACCAAACTGCAGATGTGTGTACCACCTTGTACGCATGTGTGTGACCTTGTGCGCTTGCATCACCTTGTGCATCTGGCTTACTTGGGATTGAAGAGTTGAACATGGGTCCTTAGGCTTCATAGGCAAGTGCCTTAACTGTTAAGCCATCTCTCCAGCCCTATTATTATTATTTTGAGACCAGGTCTTTCTTTGTGTAGTCCAGGCAGGCCTGTAACTCACTGTGTATCCAGCTTGGACTAAACTTGCCGCAGCAGTGCCCTGGCTTCAGCCTTCCGAGTATTGAGGTTTCAGGCCCTGCTACATGAAAATCTGGTGTAGATGAGGCAAACTGAGATTTTGAGGTGTTCGTTTCTTTGCCTGAAGCCCTGCTCTTAGGAAAGGGTAGAGTGTCAGCAATGGGGCCACCTTAGCCAAGATGTGATGGGGTGGCCATGATCTCCTTCCTGGACTATAAAGCATCTTTTGATTGTCAGACCACCCGGAAGTTCCCGGTTCTGAGTGCTCCCACACAGATCACAAATCCAAGCGCCATCTGTGATATGTCTCACGTGCTCCCGGACCCATAAGATACCCATCAACTAGCGTTTCCACTGTCTAGTAGGTCAAGTTGGTTTAATTCTGTCTTTTTCAATCAGGATAGCTAGACACATTCTAGAACCCTCATTATCCAGAAATCTTTTCTTTTTTCGTCTCTTCTCTTTTTAAATATTCTTTTCTTTTTGAGATAGGATCTTAAGTAGCCTAGACTGGCCTCCAGCTTGCTACGTAGCCAACTTCTGATTCTCCCACTTCTACTTCTGAGTGCTAGGATTACAGATATGCCCCACACTCCCAGTTTTAAACTTTTCAAAAAAATATTTATTTATTTGAGAGAAAGAGAAAGAGACAAACAAGGAGATAGAGAGAGAACGGACATGCCAGGGCCTCTAGCCACTGCAAACGAACTTCACACGTATGCATCAGTGTGTGCATGTGGCTTTATGTGGGTTCTGGGGAATGGAACTTGGGTCCTTTGCTTTGCAGGTGAGCACCTTAACTGTTAATCCATTTTCCCAACCCCTACAAGCCCAGTTTTATGTGGTTCTGAGGATCAAACCCAATGTTTCACACATGGTAGGCACTCTACCAATGGAGTTCTATCTCTAGCCCCAGAAACTTCTCCTTGACCCTTCCTCTAAATGTCATAGAAACCTAGACACCTTAGGCGTGAAAGAGGTCACCTTGTCCTGCTTGAAGAATTCCTAGATGTTCTTGCCAAGTAGTTAACCACTCACACACTTTTCCAGATGGGGAGCTATTTTTGTAAGGCAGCCCCTACCTTTGCTATAAAGTCTTTCCAGTGGTCATTTTCTCCCTGTAGCTGAAATCTGTCTTTATCAACTAATACTAAGTGATCTGGATTCTGCCTTTGGGGCTTCAAATAGATTTATCCTCTCCTCTGGAAATAGCTCTTTCAATGGTGAAACATGGCAACATGATTTCTTTCTCCTAAGGTTTTTGTTTTTGTCTCTACAAGCTCAATGCATCTGGCCTTCTAAGTTTCCTTTTACACCTCCCTACTTGATTGGTTTCCTGACTGAACTGCCATAGTGACCGCAGCCCGAAGTGCAGAAGTGCGGTATGACCCATGCATATGGATTGGATCCTCCCTCTTTTTACATTCTGTCCATGTTAGTGGTGATTAATACCACATTCATGGGGGCTGGAGAGATGGCTTAGCAGTTAGGGTGCTTGCTTCACAGGTTCAATTCCCCAGAACCATGTAAGCCAGATGCACATGATGGCACATGCATCTGGAGTTTGTTTGCAGTGGCTAGAGGCCCTGGCACACTCATTCTCTCTATAAATCTCTATCTGCCTCTTTCTTTGTCTCTCTTAAATAAATAAATAAAATATGTATATTTTTTAAACAAATGACCACACTCACTTTCCTCTTCATGCACTATGGACATATTTGAGCACATTTATATAATCAAAAAATATTTATTAAGATCTACTATGTGCCTGGCACTGTGCTAATTTTGACCAGAGAAGGCAATAGGAAATAAGTAAAAATTAAAAAATAAAACCCATCCTGATAAATTTAGGATGTGAGAAGAACTGACTTTTTCCTTGGAGGAATCCAATAATAAGCACATAAAAGTAAATGAGATAACATCAGATAGCAACAAGTGCTGTGAAAGAAATAGAATAAAGTAGTATTGAATGAAAGCCGTTGAGCTGTGTGTCAGACCCTTCGAGCTGAGTCCTGGAGCCAGCCAGGTGACAATTCCAGAAAGGACATTCAGGCAGAGGGCTGAGCAAGTGCAAAGACCCTGAGGGGGATGTGAACTTTGGGGGGGGGGGATGTGAACTTTGAGGGGGATGGCACTGCTGGAGCCCAGAGAGATAGTGACGCAGTATCAGCTGGTGTTGGCATCAGGCAGGTGAAGTCTTTGAGGTCTGAAGCATCACTGTACAGAGCTCAGATCTATTGTACACATAGTGGGATGTTTTGGGAGGCTCTCAGAAAGGGATTTGATGCATCCAGATTCAACATTTAAAAAAATACTTTCTTGGGCTGGAGAGATGGCTTAGCGGTTAAGCGCTTGCCTGTGAAGCCTAAGGACCCCGGTTCAAGGCTCGGTTCCCCAGGTCCCACGTTAGTCAGATGCACAAGGGGGCGCACGCATCTGGAGTTCGTTTGCAGAGGCTAGAAGCCCTGGCGTGCCCATTCTCTCTCTCCCTCTACCTGTCTTTTTCCCTGTGTCTGTTGCTTCAAATAAATAAATAAAAAATGAACAAAAAAAAATTAAAAAAAATACTTTCTTTTTTAAAAAAAGTATTTCATGGGAAGCTAGGAATATTGCCCAGCAACTAAAGACACTTACTTGCAAAGCCTGCCAGTGAGGGTTCAACTCCCCAGGAACCCATGTAAGCCAGAGGCAAAAAGTGGCACAAACATCTGGTGTTCATTTGCAGTGGCAAGAGGCCCTGTCGTGTGTGTGTGTGTGTGTGTGCGTGTGTGCAAATACAAATTTTTAAAAATTACTTTATTCTTGGCAATTTCATGCATGTGCATAGTGTACACATTTACCTCTCCCCCACACACTACCTTCTCTTACCCCTCTCTCACCCCTACTAACTCCTTTTTCCAAAGTAGTGCCCTTCCCCTCATGTCTTGTTTTGGGATCCACTGAACATGGGTGCCTGGGAGAAGGGGGGTTATTTACATAGCCTGGGCCCCTTACCAGTGTCTAAACCACTGAAGAGCATGACTCCCATCCCCTCAACAAACATTAACTGCCGATAGCTACTCTGCAAGGGGTGGGGCCTCATGGTCACTGTTTGCTTAAAGATCTCATTCACCTGCCCCTTAGCTCCTGTGCAAAGTTGACTGCAGTGTGTGAGAGGGGAAGCTCAGGCCCATGGGGAGTGGAGACTGGTCTGAGCCCGTGTTGTGCAGAAGGATGGAGGTGGTGGTGGGCTAGTGTGTACTTTGAGAGGAGCCAGAGACCCTGCTGATGGCTTGGGGCTCACAAACAGAGACATGGATGTGTGACCCAGGTCTTTGGCTTGAGTTCCTTGGTTGAACAATGGTGCCGTTTAAAGAGGTGGGAAGAAGAGGGGAGAAATGGGTTTTGGCAAGAAATCAATAGTTCTGTCTAGAGTCAATTAAACTCCAGAATCCTGTTCAGTTATCTTTTAATTAGTCTTAAATTTGGGCTTAGAGAATTGTGGCAAGACGCCTTACTGACTCATATTTGCGAGTTACGTCTTCATTCATTCCCATCATCACTGAAATGCCTCCATCTCAGAATGGGGCCTTAGGATTTCTGTCAACTCCATTGCTGTATGGAATGCGCTTGTTCAGTCTTTCGCTTTTGGATTCCTTTAAGCTACGCTCATCATGATGGTTTGCCGGCTAGGTCCAATTCTGGTCCTCAGGGATACAGCAGTTAATTAGGGCAGATGCCCTTCCCTCTCAGAGTTCCTCGTCCAGTGTGTGTGACGGTCACAGATTCATCTGACAGCAGTAGCATTTAGCAAACATTTGTTGTGCATCTACTACTTGCCAGATGATGCTTGGAAAAAGAAATGCAGTGAAGAAAGAGAGAGAGAGAGAGCTCCTGACCTCCTCTGTGGACCTTCAGTGTCATGCAAAAAGCTGAGGGGAATACACAGGATGTTGATAAAGAGACCCACTGAGGGTCTGAGTTCCAACCCCGGCTTAAGACTTGGGGAAGGTTTCCCCGGGGACAGGGTAGGGAAGCAAGCTGAGAACCAGCAAAAGAAACCCCAGAATTCATAGCATGATGGAAGATTGGGGTACAGTTCCCGAGAAGCAGAAGACCTCTTGATTAACGCTAGCTGCTAAGGTTTCCTTGGGTGGATGTCTCCTTGGTTTTGAGAAGAGAAAAAGAACAGCTCATGCATGGAAAGAGTCCATCAGATGCAGGGAAGGGTGGGGGCTCCCTAAGGATGGAATGCACTGTGGGCCAGGGAGGAGGAGGAAAGTGGCAGGGTGACCCCAGCTGGCCTGGCTATGGTCAGCTTGCCTGACTGCTCAGACTTGCTAAGCACTTGAGATTGTCCCCTCCACCCAAGTCAGACTGAACCTTGTTTGCAGAGTCTAAGGGCTTTAAACAAAGATGGTGCCAAGTCCTGTCCTAGCAGGAAGATATATGTGTAGGAAGAAATCTGTGTAAGCTTTCAAAACAAACAAACAAAGATCAGAAACAAGTTCCTGACCTGCAGCCTGCTAGAAGGAAGAGCTGTGCTGTGCTCTGAGGTCTGCTGGCTTTGGTGGGTCCTTGCTCTTGGAGCCCATAAGGCAATTCTCAGGGGGAAGCCCGAGAGACTTGAGGACCCAAGGTGCTGCCTTGTTTGAATGGCTGTCCCAACAGAGCTTTTTTTTTTTTTTTCAAGCCATTGGATGAGAGATGCAAACACATGTCTTCATCCCAAATTGGACTTAGATGGCAGACCATGATTAGACCAATACCAGTTTGGTGAACCATTAAGCTTATTGGGGAGAGGTCACTTACAGAGCATGGAGAGGGGCTATTTAAAGGAATGTGGAGCCCCCAAAGTAGCCAATTTGATGGGGCTTCCTGTGTCAGGATTACTTGGATGCTCCTCCTTCAGCTTCCGGATGAGGGCTTACTTACCGAGCACAGGGACCCAGAGCAGCCTCACCACCGCCAAGTCTAGTCTCACCTGAATAACACTTCCCCATGGCTACTTTCAGAAGCTCCTTGTCCCTGTCTAGGAGTACGGGACCACAGAGCAGCTCTTCAGTGGAGCTTACTACCCTGGGATTATCCCCATGGATGTTCCCTGTCAGCCTTGGGATGAGGGCTTACCTTCAGTGCATGGACACTCCAGAGACACCACCTCAGAGGAACTCTCCATATCGGGGTTGCCCCCGCAGACGCCGTCCCCTCAGTCTTGGAGTGAGGCTTACTTAGAGAGCATGGAGACTGCACAGACACCAAGATGACGGGGCTCATCGTTCCTTGATCATTTGCTCTCTATATGTTTTATACCATCTGCGGTCACAAGACTTTGTGCACTTATTGTATACAGCTGGTGCAGGGGGTGCCTGATCTCAGGTGGGGGTCTGATGACCCCCCATGCCTTCTCTTGTGAGTTGACCCAGCTGCTTTTGATAAAGCTAGCAATAGTTGTTCACACCTTTCAATTTGCCTTCCAACAGTTACTTTTCTGGAAAAGTTGCTTTTTTTTTTAATTTTTATTAACATTTTCCATGATTATAAATATATCCCATGGTAATTCCCTCCCTCCCCACCCGCACACTTTCCCATTTGAAATTCCATTCTCCATCATATTACCTCCCCATTACAATCATTGTAATTACATATATACAATATCAACCTATTAAGTATCCTCCTCCCTTCCTTTCTCCACCCTTTATGTCTCCTTTTCAACTTACTGGCCTCTGCTACTAAGTATTCTCATTCTCACACAGAAGCCCAGTCATCTGTAGCTAGGATCCACATATGAGAGAGAACATGTGGCGCTTGGCTTTCTGGGCCTGGGTTACCTGACTTAGTATAATACTTTCCAGGTCCATCCATTTTTCTGCAAATTTCATAACTTCATTTTTCTTTACCGCTGAGTAGAACTCCATTGTATAAATGTGACACATCTTCATTATCCACTCATCTGTTGAGGGACATCTAGGCTGGTTCCATTTCCCAGCTATTATAAATTGAGCAGCAATAAACATGGCTGAGCATGTACTTCTAAGGAAATGAGATGAGTCCTTAGGATATATGCCTAGGAGTGCTATAGCTGGGTCATATGGTAGATCAATCTCTAGCTGTTTTAGGAACCTCCACACTGTTTTCCACAATGGCTGGACCAGATTACATTCCCACCAGCAGTGCAGAAGGGTTCCTTTTTTGGAAAAGTTGCTTTTGAAACAACATTATCTTTCATTATCTTAAAAGCTTGAAACCTGGCAATGGGAATGGGAAGGACAAGACCCACATATGGAAACCCAGTGTAGTAATTTGACTGTAAAATGTCAACCATAGCCTCATGTGCAAGCTTCATAACTAGATCCCTAGCTGGTGGATTTTGGACAGGTGGAGTCTTGCTAGAGGAGGTATCCCACCAGGGGTGGGACTTGAGGTTTATTAGTCCCTCCCTACTGGGTTCACCAGCTCAGCTCACTCACTCTTGCTGCTTCTGATGTATGGAGAGGTGAGCTGGCTGCCTGCTCTGCCATGCTTTCTCCACTATGATGAAACATCCCTCATATGGCAAGCCTGAAATAAATCCTTTCTGTCCATCAGTTGTTTGTGGTCAGGTGTTTTTGTCCTGGCAATGAGGTTTCTGCCCCATCCAGGCCCATGCTGGGTGCTGTCATTTTATCCTTGATCATAACAATGATGATAGTGACAATGGTGGTGATGATGGGGTGGCAGTAATGGTAGTGATGATGATGATGGATGATGGTGTTAGAGTGATGGGTGATGGTGATGGAGTGATGATGGTGATGGTGATGGAGTGATGGTGATGGAGTGATGATGGTGATGGAGTGCTGGTGATGGAGTGATGATGGTGATGGTGATGGAGTGCTGGTGATGGAGTGGTGATGGTGATGGTGATGGAGTGCTGGTGATGGAGTGATGATGGTGATGGTGATGGAGTGATGGTGATGGAGTGATGATGGTGATGGTGATGGAGTGCTGGTGATGGAGTGATGATGGTGATGGTGATGGAGTGCTGGTGATGGAGTGATGATGGTGATGGTGATGGAGTGCTGGTGATGGTGATGGAGTGATGATGGTGATGGTGATGGAGTGCTGGTGATGGTGATGGAGTGATGGGTGATGGTGATGGAGTGATGATGGTGATGGAGTGATGGTGATGGAGTGATGGTGATGGAGTGCTGGTGATGGTGATGGAGTGATGATGGTGATGGTGATGGAGTGCTGGTGATGGTGATGGAGTGATGGGTGATGGTGATGGAGTGATGATGGTGATGGAGTGATGGTGATGGAGTGATAACATGGAAGGACCTCCGTATTTGCTTATTCTGTGAACTAGTGCTTGTCACCATACTGGCAGAGGCTCAAAGGCTCCTGGCCTCTCTCCTCCAGTTCCATCTATAGTATTGTTTATTAAAAACATATTTTATTTACTTATTTGCAAAGAGAGAGAGAGAGAAACTGAGAACAGGCATGCACCAGGGACTTCTGCTACTGCAAATAAACTTCAGGCTCATGTGCCACTTTTGTGCATCTGGCTTTACATGGGTACTGGAGAGTTGAACCAAGGCTATCAGGCTTTGCAAAAAAAAGCACCTTTAACCACTGTGCTATCTCTTCAGTCCTCTCTGTGGTACACAAGATTACTTGTTCCCCCACCTGTTCTTTTTCTGCTGCCTTCACACCCTACTGGGCTGCATTTGGTTCCTCTCTGTCCGGGAAGTCCTCGACCCTTCAGTAGCTTCTTCCTTCTGAATCACAGCAATGACAAGGCTCACATATCTCCCACAGCTCCTCATTGTCCTCTGACTCCTTGGTCTGGCCTTCATGGTCCTTGTAGTGGCCCGGCCTGTTTCTCTTGCTGCTCTCCATCACATGTTTTATAAACCAAGATGAGGATGAGAAAGCATGGGTAGCCCTGCCTCTGTTCAGGTGACTCCACTACCAGGAATGCTTTTCTCTCTGTCTCTGTCCACTGAGCTTCCATCTTCTCCTGAAGAGCCAGAGTAAGTATATCCTCCTTTGAATTCTCCACTCCTCATTCCACCCAACACTTTCACCTTTGCCATATTCTCACTCTCTTTTGGTATTGATGATCAAACTCAAGACCTTTCCATGATAGGCTAGTACCATGAGCTATACCCTTTGCTTTTTTTATTTCTCTCTCTCCTTCTCCTCTCCTCATGTCAAAACATGAGGATCTTGCTGTACTGCCCAAGCTGATATCAACCTCTTATGTACTTGGAGTGTAGGGATGTAGCTCTGTGCCTCACTTCATGTTCCCCCTTTTTTTAAAATTTATTTTTTATTTTTTAAATCAATTAATTTTTTTCTTTTTAAAATTTTTATTAACATTTTCCATGATTATAAAAAATATCCCATGGTAATACCCGCCATTCCCCCAACCCACATTTTCCCCTTTGACATTCCATTCTCCATCATATTACCTCCCCATCTCAATCACTGTACTTACATATATACAATATCAACCTATTAAGTACCCTCCTCCCTTCCTTTCTCTTCCCTTTATATCTCCTTTTTAACTCACTGGCCTCTGCTACTAAGTATTTTCCTTCTCACGCAGAAGCCCAATCATCGGGTGCTAGGATCCACATATAAGGGAGAACATGTGGCGCTTGGCTTTCTGGGCCTGGGTTACCTAACTTAGTATAACCCTTTCCAGATCCATCCATTTTTCTGCAAATTTCACAACTTCATTTTTCTTTACCGCTGAATAGAACTCCATTGTATAAATGTGACACATCTTCATTATCCACTCATAAGAGGGACATCTAGGCTGTTTCCATTTCCCAGCTACTATAAATTGAGCAGCAATAAACATGGTTGAGCATCTACTTCTAATTAAATGAGATGAATCCTTAGGATATATGCCTAGGAATGCTATAGCTGGGTCATATGGTAGATCAATCTTTAGCTGTTTTAGGAACCTCCACACTGATTTCCACAATGGCTGGACCAGATTGCATTCCCACCAGCAGTGTAGAAGGGTTCCTCTTTTTCCACATCCCCACCAACATTTATGATCATTTGTTTTCATGATGGTGGCCAATCTGACAGGAGTGAGATGGAATCTCAATGTAGTTTTAATCTGCATTTCCCTGATGACTAGTGACGTAGAACATTTTTTAGATGCTTATATGCCATTCATATTTCTTCCTTTGAGAGTGCTCTATTTAGCTCCATAGCCCATTTTTTGATTGGCTTGTTTGATTTCTTGTTATTTAACTTTTTGAGTTCTTTGTATACCCTACATATTAATCCTCTATCAGATATGCAGCTGGCAAAGAATTTTTTCCCATTCTGTAGGTTGCCTCTTTGCTTTTTTCATTGTGTCCTTTGCGGTGCAAAATCTTTGTAATTTCATGAGGTCCCAGTGATTAATCTGTGGTTTTATTGCCTGAGCAATTGGGGTTGTATTCAGAAAGTCTTTGCCAAGACCAATATGTTGAAGGGTTTCCCCTATTTTTCCTCTAGCAGTTTCAGAGATTCAGGTCTGACGTTAAGGTCTTTAATCCATATGGACTTAATTCTTGTGCATGGAGAGACAGAAGAATCTATTTTCACCCTTCTACAGATATATATCCAGTTTTCCCAACACCATTTGCTGAAGAAGGTGTCTTTTCTCCAGTGAGTATTTTTGGCATTTTTATAGAATATCAGGCGGCTATAGCTACCTGGACTTACATCTGGGTCCTCTATTCTGTTCCACTGATCTACATGTCTGTTTTTGTGCAAGTACCACGCTGTTTTTGTTACTGTGTCTCTGTAGTATAGGTAAAATCAGGTATGGTGATACCACCAGCCTTATTTTTGTTGCTCAGTATTATTTTAAATATTAGAGTTTTTTTTGTGATTCCAGATGAATTTTTGGATTGTTTTTTCTATTTCCATGAAGAATGCCTTTGGAATTTTGATGGGGATTGCATTAAATGTGTAGATTGCTTTTGGTAATATTGCCATTTTCACAATATTGATTCTTCCAATCCAGGAACAAGGGATGTTTCTCCACTTTCTAGTGTCTTCTGCAATTTTCGCTTGAGTGTTTTAAAGTTCTCATTGTAGAGATTCTTTACTTCCTTAGTTAGGTTTATTCCAAGGTACTTTATTTTATTTATTTTTTTGATGCAATTGTGAATGGGAGTGATTCTCTGATTTCATCCTCTGTGTGTTTGTTGTTAGCATATATGAAGGCTACTGATTTCTGCATATTTATTTTGTATCCTGCTACATGGCCGTAGGTTTTGATCAGCTCTAACAGTTTGCTAGTAGAGTCTTTAGGGTCCTTTATGTATAGAATCATGTCATCTGCAAATAATGATAACTTGATCTCTTCCTTTCTAATTTGTATCCCTTTTATGTGTGTCTCTTGCCTTATTGCTATGGCTAAGACTTCCAAAACTATATTAAATAAAAGTGGGGACAGTGGACACCCTTGTCTTGTTCCTGATTTTAGTGGGAAAGCTTCCAGTTTTTCCCCACTTAGTAATATGTTGGCTGTAGGGTTGTCATAAATAGCTTTTATTATATTGAGATATGTTCCTTCTATTCCCAGTCTCTGTAGGACTTTTATCATGAAGGGATGTTGGATTTTGTCGAATGGTTTCTCTGCATCTAATGAGATGATCATGTGATTTTTGTCCTTTAACCCGTTTATATAATGTATTAAATTTATAGATTTGTGTATATTGAACCATCCCTGCATCTCTGGGATAAAGCCGACTTGGTCAGGGTGAATGATCTTTTTGATATATTCTTGTATGCTGTTTGCCAATATTTTGTTGAGAATTTTTGCATCTATGTTCATGAGGGAGATTGGCCTGTATTTTTCTTTTTTTGTTCTATCTTTGCCTGGTTTTGGTATTAGGGTGATGCTGGCCTCATAGAAGGAGTTTGGTAGAATTCCTTCTTTTTGTATTTCTTGGAAAAGCTTAAGAAGCAATGGTGTTAGCTCTTCCTTGAAGGTCTGGTAAAATTCAGCAGTGAATCCATCTTGGTCTGGGCTTTTTTTAGTTGGGAGATTATTGATAACTGTTCGGATCTCCATGCTTGTTATAGGTCTATTTAAGTGATTAATCTCATCTTGATTTAATTTAGGTAGGTCATATAAATCAAGGAAATTATCCATTTCTTTCAGATTTTCATACTTTTTGGAGTATAGGCTTTTATAGTATGTCCCTATGATTTTTTTAAATTTCTCTGGAATCTGTTGTGATGTTACCATTTTCATCTCTGATTTTATTAATTTGTGTCTCTTCTCTCTTTCTTTTGGTCAGATTTGCTAAGGGCTTATCAATCTTGTTTATCCTTTCAAAGAACCAACTCTTTGTTTCATTAATTCTTTGGATTTTTTTTTTGTTTCTATTTCATTAATTTCTGCCCTAATCTTTACTATTTCTTCCCATCTACTGATTTTGGTTTGCCTTGTTCTTCTTTTTCCAAGGCTTTAAGGAGAAACATTAGGTCGTTTACTTGCAACCTTTCTAATTTCTTAATATAGGCACTTAAAGCTATAAATTTACCTCTTAGAACTGCCTTCATTGTGTCCCAGAGATTTTGGTATGTTGTGTTCTCATTAGTGTTTGTCTGTATAAATTTTTTGATTTCCTTCTTGATTTCCTCATTGACCCATTCATCATTTAGTAGTGTATTGTTTAGTTTCCATGATTTTGTGTGTGCTCTATAGCCTTTCTTGCTACTGATTTGTAGTTTAATTCCATTGTGGTCAGATAGAATGCAAGGAATTATTTCAATCTTCCTGAATTTGTTAAGATTTGCTTTGTGTCCTAATATATGGTCTATTTTAGAGAATGTTCCATGTGCTGCTGAAAAGAATGTATATTGTGCAGCATTTGTATGAAATGTCCTGTATATATCTGTTAGGTCCATTCCTTCTATGACCTCATTTAGTCCAGATGCCTCTTTGTTTTTTTTTTTTTTTTTTCCTGGGATGACCTGTCAATTGATAAGAGTGGGGTGTTAATGGTGAGATGTGACTTGTTAAGCAGCTTGTGGTCCTGGCATCTCTACTGGATCTCCACTGCATCCATGGTTCATCTTCATGGCTCCATGGGGTTTCCATGCAGGCATCCAGCAAACCTGCTTCACACTGCCCATGGAGCACTGCAAGGCATCTCTCAGGCCAAGGTTTCAAATTCTTCCACATTCCTCTTGAAAATCAGCTCAAAAGGCCAAATTCACCCGTCAGGTGTCTAGCAGCAGTTCCCACTCCTTGGTACCACTTTACTGTTGTAGTCAGATTCACATTGCTGGCAGAAATCACCCAACCAAGAGCAACTTCTGCTGCAGAGCACTCTCGCTCACACACAGACCCTCCATGGCCGCCTCCTCCACTCTGCTGCAGGACCGTCTCAGGCATGTTCCCCTTTTAAAGTTAAGTAAGTTATGATATCCTACCTCTTTGTTCAGGGTATTATGGCAGTTGTCCAGTTGAAAACAAGTTCCCTAAGCTGTGTGTGCCTTATTTTCCTCATCTTCAAAATGGAAAAAGTTCATTGTAACCACCTCTAAGGATTGTTGGGTGGCTGGAATAATGAAAATAAAGCCTACACCATGCTGGGAATAAGATAAGGGTTCCATGTTCACTGTTATCATCATCACCATTCTCCTCACCATCACTATGATCAACATCCTTTCCATCATGGAACCACCATCATGATTACCACATTCACCATCACTCACATCACCACCATCACTGTCAACATCACCAACCCACCACCATCGTCATCACCATTTGTATCATTACCACCACTCCATCATCATCATCATTACCTTCACCTTCATTGTTTTGATCAAGGATAAATTGACAGGACAAGAAAGAGATAGGGAGAAAAGACTTTCTGTATCATGAAATAGACAAAGGTAAACTATTCAAGTGAGGATAATCTTGGGAGTTAGGGAAAAAAGGGAGGACAGGTTTGGTTGGTTCCTGTAACTCCTATTATGAGAGAAGACACAAGAGATTGTCACCAGAGACCTATACCTCCCTCATTCTGAGGGCCACTGTATGATGTGGTCTCTATAAAGGTGATAGAATGGAAGAACCAGATTGAAACCATCGCTTGCATTGTCTGTTGGCCAGAGTGGAGGACACAACTCCCCAAGAGCACCTGTCAGCCCTGTCCTTGCATCCCGGTGAGGTGGTGGTCTCCTGACATCCTGTAGGCTGTCTTGTGGCAACAGCTCCTCCTGCTGCACCTCACCATGGGTTTCTTAAGGGCAAGGGCTGTGTCTTACTCATCTTTGTCTCCCCAGTGTCTGGCTGAGTTCCTGGCACTCTGTGACTACGCAGTGCATATATATGAATGAGTGAGGAAGCCAATGATGTATGAGCCATTAAAATGCCACCTCTAGGTGAGTGAGGCTCAGAGGTGGCCAGGATCCAAGCAGAAGGTCATGGGCATCAGAGGGATATAGGGACAGAATATCAATAAACCAAGACATAGCAGGTATTTTTCTGCCTTCTGCTTTAGGCTGCATAGAAGAGAGCTACCGTTTTCTTGAGCAGCTGGTATGAACCAGGCTGCGTAGGTCAATGTTCTGTCTTGTTTCATTGTCTTGGCAACATTTCCTTGTTGATGGTCACTGTGACTCCAGTTTTATAGATGATGATGGGGTGGCTCTGGGGAGCTAGGCAGCTGGAAGGGAACAGAGCACGGATAGGAGTCCCATCGGACTTGAAGGCTTGGATACACAGACCCCTCCCGAACAGCTTTCTGTGTGTACTCAGCACCAAGGAGCCATGAGCAGGAGGGAAGATGAATCATGATTAACGTCCCGCTTCCCGTGTCCCCCTTTGTAATTTAATTTTATGTTTTTGGGAGCTGTGTCATAGGTTTTGGGAGCCTGAAGAGATGGGCCACCAGTGGTTTGGTTTAATCCTTTTTTTAATATCTTTGTTGTAACGTTCTTTCCAATTCAGCTCCCAAGTCACATTAAAAAATACCTCTTCCTTAGGGTAAGCCTCCCCTTATTAAACAGATTCAAATGAAAAGTTTTAAAGATAATTTGAACAATAAGAATCACTAGGTAGCTCCCAACTGGAGCTCTTTATTGCTGTATTTATTCCCCAGTACTTCCTGTCGCATTCCCCAGCTCACTGAATCCCTCATCCCTGCACCCAGCCTTGGTCCAACTCAACTTCTGCTCCAGAGGGAGACTCTGAGAAAGGGGTGTGTGTGTGTGTGTGCATGCACACATGCATGTGCAGGGGTGTGACTCACTTTCATTTGCTATTGTGCCTTTTAAAGCCCTCCCACTGGCCCTGACTCACTAGCAGAGAATTGCTTCAAAGCATCTAGACATTCTGTACCTGCCTGGGTATCTCCAAGTGCAACAGTCAACAGTATGGCCAGAACAAAAGGGGGGATGGGTGAGGGAGACCTGCTCAAAATGCAGAGACTGGTGCTCCATTTTGGGCCACTGAGTTGCACCTTCTCCCAGGATGCCCAGAAATCTGCATCCTTCGCCTCTGAGGCTTTTGTGTAGAAGTTTCTCACATCCTCTGACACTCAGAGTAGAGACTCCAGGCTAAAAAGGCAACAGCTTTTGAGGAGGAGCTTGGAAACAAAACATGGAAGAAAAGAAAGAGCTTAACCCTTCCTGAGCTCTATATGTATTTCAGGAACATTTCAGAAAATCGACTATACTAAGGGCAAAGATCTTTGCTGAGAAAGGAGATGAACAGGCCTGGCATTCTGGGAGCAGAACCATTTCACAGGGTCGTCTCCTTTAACAGAGGCAGGTGTCACCATCCCATACCCACTTAACACTTAAAGAGATCAAGGTCTTGGTGACTTGCCCAGCTTCACACCTTGGTCAGTAGGGTTCTGGGCTGTGAACCTGGCCTTAGGACTCCACAGACAGCAGTCATGCCTGGCTTTCCTGCACACCTCTGTCTGTCTCCTCAGTCAGAGCCGCTAACATTTGCATAGAGCTCCTTACAATTTACCATTCATCATCTCACTTAATCCTGCTGCCCTGCACAAGGCTTCATCTGGAGAGTGGAGGAGGGCTGAGGCAGGGAGACTGAAGCTTTCCTAAGCCCCCCTCCCCCTAGGGAATCCCCTGTCTCCACCAGAGAAGTACCAGCCAACAGAGCTCAGTAGAGTTCCAGGCATCTTTGGGACACAAGCTACCTGGGTGACTGCTGAATCTGTAACCTCTTTGGACTGACTCTCAGTCCAGATGGCCAGAGGTGGAGTTCACCGCTGTGTGTGTGTGTGTGTGTGTGTACACATATGTGTGCTGGTACATACATATGGGTATGTAGGTGTGTGTGGTTATGGCGTGCATATCTGGCTATGGTGTGTATATGTCCATGGATGCATGTGCATGTGCATAGCTATATGCATGTGTTTGGTATGGTATATGCATACATAGTTGTGGTTATATATTTGCATGAATTAGTGTATATAAGACATTGATGCATTTTGTTGTGAGTGTATATACATGGCTATGTTGTATATGTTTGAGTACATGACTGTGGTATGTGTATGGTGGCGATGCATGCATGATTAGCTGTGTTATGTATACATGTGGGTATGTGTGCATGGCTGTGGTATGTAAATGGTTGGGTATACATACATGGCTTTGGCATGTGTGTGTGAGTGTATACCTATACAGCTGTGGAATGTGTGGAGAGAGTGAGTCCTGGACCTGACAGTGTGGGAAGGTGGGGGAAGACTTGGATAGCTGCCTCCCCTCCACATTGGGCATACAATATACTGAACTGTTGTGATACATGCACCAGGAAAATAGAGATGGAACTTGGGTCCCCATGCAAGGAGGAAGACCCAAGAACACCTACCAACCTCAACCCTAGCCAGCACGGAACTAACTCCCTTGGGGCAGATGCAGGCTGGATGGCAGAGCCTCCTCCCCTCCCCAGGGATCCTCTCCCTCTACTTCCCTAGGTAGTTCTCCCCTTATTTGAGGCCCTTGGCACTATCCCTCCTTCACTCTCTGCCAGTCTCTGCATTGGAAATCAGCCTGTCCTCTAGGCCTGTTTCCTTTGCTCTGTCCTCCCAGCCTCCTGGTGGACCTCTGTAGGTCATCTGTGTTTCTTGCAGTTGAGGCTTAGAGCAGGATATGCCAGAGCTGGGTATGAATCCAGGTCTCCTGCCTACAGAGTCCCCATTTCTCCCTATCCTCTTCTTTGGAGAGTGCAGTGTAGTGGTGGAATTAGAGGTTTAGGAGCCATGTGGACTTGAGGTCCAATCTGGTCCAAATTCTGGTCCTCTTGAGCAAACTAAGACAAGTTCTGTTTTTTTTTTTTTTTTAAACCATCCTGGGACTCTTTCTAAATTCAGAATGAAGTCATCCATTATCTCTCAGGATGCTGTGGGAATATGCAGCAACTGCAGTGTTCAGCCCTAGCAGAATCATCACAGGGACTGGTTCAGACCTCTGTCACTCTTCTGAACTTCTCCCCATGAGAAAATACCCTGATGTGTGGAAACCTGACTCCTCCTTGCCTGAATCTACCATAGATTCCCTGGGTCTTTAGAGTAAAATTCCTTGGTGTCACAGTCACCTCCAAGGCCTGAGGGAATGTAACTCTTGCCTCTTGTTTCTCACCTCACCACCAAACCCTTACCCATGAGTGTGAGCTACCTAGTTGGGCATCAGTCCCACCATTGTGCCAAGTTCTGTCCTCTCCTGTGGTCTTTGCACATGCTGCTCCCTGGGTCTGCAAATCTCCTCCCAACCTTTACCCTGCTAAATGCTTATGGGCCTTTAGGCCTGGCTTAACAGACACCCTCACAGAGCTGTGTCCCGGGTGTCCTTACACACAACGCTTCATGCTTGCTCCCCAGAGCAGAATACTTAGTGATTTAAGAGCATTGTATCTGGGCCAAACTGCCTCAGGTCACAGGCTCTGTCCCTTCCTAATTCTGTGACCTTGGGAAAATTGCCTAGCTTTTCTGTGCCCTGACCTCCTCATTTCTTTTTTAAATTTCTTAAAAAAATTATTTATTTATTTGACAGAAAGAGGGAGGGAAGGAGGTAGGGAGGGGAAGAGAGAGAGAGAGAGAGAGAGAGAGAGAGAGAGAGAGAGGAGAGAAAATGGCCACACCAAGGTCTTTAGCCACTGCAAGTAAATTCCAGATGCATGTGCCACCTTGTGCATCTGGCTTACTTGAGTCCTGGGGAATTAAACCTGAGGCCTTTGGCTTTGCAGGCAAGTGCCTTAACCACTTTCAGTCCAGGCCTCTTCATTTTTTAAAAGTGAGGTGATTGCATCTGTTTGTGTCAGTTAGCTTTGGATGCCTAAAGAAACTACTTCAAAGCTTAGTGACAAGACTGTGACTGCATGCTTAGCCCCATTAACATGACTTGGGCTTGGTTAAGCTGGGTGGTTCTTCTGGCAAAGACTGGGCTTGTCTTAACTAGACTGGAGCTGTTACTCACCCATGTGCCTTCAGCTGTGTCTGGCCACCTGTGGACCTAGACTTCTGGGGGGTTTCTTTTATGTGATGTGTTATCCTCCAACAGGCTGGCTTAGGCCTGTCTCTATAGGAGCTCCTACTCCCAAGAGAAATAAGAAGGTAAGCACAAAAGCCTAGGTACATTTCAAGTCTCTATTTCTTACTGAACCAAGAAGAGAAGCACCTGTCAATGGTGTGGCACAGGAAAGGGTGATAGTGGAGGTCTGTACTCACACTACCCCACTGGAGCTGAGGTGGTGTATTAGTCAGGGCTCTCTGGAGGAACAGAACCGATAGAATGAATGTGTTATTATAAAGGGGATTTATTTGATTAGACTACAGAGCATGGGCTGGGAAATCCAACAATAGTTGTCTGCAGGCTTGAGCATCAAGGAACTCAGTAACAGCTCAGTTCACAAGGCTGGATTCCTCAACAGTTCTAACCTGGTACTGAAGGCCTGGAGGATTCCTAGAGAGCCACTGGTCTTTAGTCTATGTTGGAAGGTTGGTGAAACTTGTTCCAATATCGATGAAGAAGTCAGAATAGGGTAGGTACATGTATGAGTCAATAGCAAGGGCAGCTATGCAAGTAGCTTGGTCAGTCAGGCCAAAAAAATGGGTGGGGGGGGACTGTGTTATCTCATATATATATGACATATACATACATACATATACACACACATATATGTATATACAGTCTCCCATTGGAAGAGCTATTCACTCTTGGAGGCAGGACTTCCTCCTCCCAGATAATCCCTCCTGGATGCAACCTCACAAACTGGCCTAAGCTCTCTCTCAATTCCTAATCTGCTCAAGTTGTTGACAGAATTTAACCATCACAGGTGGAATGAGGATGAGGATTTTCAGTGTGACGTGCTCAGCATGGCTCCCGGCCTGTTAGTCCACACTTGATTAATGCTAACTCATTGTTCTTTTGAGAAGTAGGACCTGAGGCTTAGATATTAGAGCACTTTCTCAAGGTCTGAAGTCAGTTAAGTGGTGGGGCTTCGAGCTTTGCGTGTGCTTCCCTCCAGGACACTGACCTCTCATGTGTGTGATGCTGTTCCCCAACATAGACATGGAAAGAGCTCAGAAACTTACCAAAGTCATGAGGTCAGCCTATGGACAGACTGCATTCAAGTGCTCTGGGCACGACCCCCGAGTCGTAGGCCTGCCTCTCTTTCTATCCATCAGCCCCGTGGTAAGTTCCCCTCACTAAGTGTTGGCATTTGTCATTGGTCTAGGATGGCTTTGCTAGAAGAAAATATTTGTCTTGGTGTCCTCCTCCAGCACTAACAATTTTATGCTTGCATTTTTCTGTTGTTTGGCTCAATAAGTAGCAGTTTTCATTTTTGCTCTGTGTTATCATGTACACAAAACTGCTGCTAGGGGAGCTGACATGCTTGCTTAGTCATTATGCTGGGAAGGGGTGCCAGCCAGTCAGTAGCCTTTATTTTTACAGAACTCTGTATACTGAGATGCAGAAATAATACACAACATTTGAGCTATGATTACACACCTATCATTTCTGGGAGTGGGTGAAGCAGAAGGGTCAGCACGGAGCAGGATCCCCGGAGTCCTGACATGGAATTGTAACTGGCTTCCTTTGTCCAGAGCCTAAGGGCTGGATAGCTATCTCTCTGTGAATGATTCACTGGATAATCTGGTAGAGTTGATGGCTTTTTGTTGAAGGCAGATAGCACAGGAAAGGTGCCAGACCAGCCAAAATTCTCAGAAAAAAAGTGAAGGTAGTGTATGTGGTACTTTGAATGACTGTCCCCCATTGATTCAGGTGATAACAGTAAACTTGCCTCTTGTATCTCCAGCCACCAGGCTGGAGGAGATGTCACTGGAGTGGATCCTGGGATCCAGCTCAAAGGTATGTTTGGGGGTAGATCTGATTCCAGCCCAAAAGGTGTAAGAGAGCAGGTTGAGTTCTGGCCTCCTACTTGCTCATGGCTTTTGGTGCTTGTTGCTTTTTGGTGTTTGCTGGTGGGTGATGATTTCTCTCTCTGCTTGGATTTATGAATGGGAGCCAGCTTCTTCTGCTGTTGATGGAACTTCCTCATGGATCTGTAAGCTTGAAATAAATCCCTTCCTCCCATAACTGTGTCTGGTTTGGATGTTCATCCCAGCATTGTGGAACTGACTGGTACAGGTGGATTCTGGGAAATGCATGCTTAACATCGAACTTAGCAAAGTTACCAGGTGCATGGGCAATCTTCTGAGAGCTCAATCAGTGTGGTCTGCTTGGCAGAGATGGCAAGTCTTTGGGACCAGGTTAGGCAGGATGGTGAAGGTCCTAGGATCTGCTTACAGGGTTGTCAGAGCAGAGCTGGGGCCAATGTCACACAGATTGGAACCAGTGACAGAAGCTGGCATAGTCCCTGGCCCAGCAGAGGAGCAGGAGTGTGCACCAGGGAACTGAGGAGCTCTGGGAAGTGGATGAAGGCAAGCTTCATTCATTCATTCATTCAACGAACACTTTTTGAACTGGAGTTATGCACTAAGCACTGCTTCAGGCTTGGAGGCCTCTGTGTTTAACAAGATAGGGTCCCTGAGAGCATATGATGGGGACCAAAGACAGATACTATAGGATCTGTATTGTACAAGTATTGTGAAGGAAATAAATCCAATGATGGAGACCCTACAGAGCATGCCTAGCAATTGAGGGAGGGGCATTTTTTAAAATATGGGTAGGGATGTCACTTTTGAGACTGTGACATCTGAACTGACAAAGCAAGGGGCAATCTGGGTTTCCATAGGAAATGCAATGACCCTGGGGCTGGAATGAGCTTGGCACGTCAAGGAATAGCTAAAAGATCAGCATGGTTGGGACACAGGAGAGATGAGGCCAATTTGTGTAGTGTCCTGAGGATCATGAAGGGGTTTGGATTTTATCCTGTGTGTAATGAAAATCCACAAGAGGGGTCTAAGCAGGGAAGAGTCTGATCTGAATTCCAAGAATGTCCTAGCTCTATGACCATGCAGTTTTCTAAAACAAATAAGAGTGAGTAAACCTTATTTTCTTGGAGATGGAGGGGAGACACAAGATCAGGGGCTTCTGACTACGTAGTGAATCTTGATTGCAGTGGGGTGTTTGATGAAGGCTCTCACAGAGGAGTGCAGATGGGATGATATTGGTCTGACTTGTTTTCCCAAAGCACTGATCCAGGATTACCATCAGGCGGGAAGGAGGGTCCGCAGCTGTGTCCCTTCAGCCCTGCCCTGGACTCTCTTCTGCTCAACATTTATATCTGTAAATTGGCAGAGGACCCCAAAGATGCATTCATCAGACATGCAGCTGACACGGGGCTGTCAGGGACAGCTAATGCCATGGATGACAGGCTCAAGACTCACCGTGATGATCCCCCATGGGCTAACGGGAGACGATGAGAGCAGCAATATCTCTGATTGCATTCAAAATGAGGAGCAAAGCCCAGCCAGGAACCAGGGGATCTTGCTGGGAAACTCTCTAGAGAGGAACCTGGTAGGGAAGGGAGGAATGAGTGGATTTATGGTGTCCCCACATCAGCTTCCTCTCTAGCAAGGTGACAAGGTCCTTGGCCTTTCAGGGTCACTTTTCCCATCTGGGAGGTAGGGATGAAACTGGCGCCTAGGATGTGGAGAGAATGGAATGTGCATGTGTAGATGCCTGACTTCCATGCTAAAGTCTGGGTGGATTCTGAGAAATGATACCCATGGTGGTCTTTGAGAGGTACAATGGAGGGCTCACAAGCAGGGTGGTCCCCACTGTTTTAGGCACAGTGATGACCTTCTAGGAAAGCTAGCTTTCTAAGAGCCCCACTGACCTCTGTGAAGTGTCTGGAAGAGAATGACCAGGAGGGGTCACAGTCTGAAAGCTGTGTCCCCAGAGAGCCACTGTGAATTTGAACTGGAGAGGAGGTAGTTGCCATCAGGGGGAGTGTTTTCTCAGATTTCATGAGGGCTGTAGGGGCAGAAGGTAGCTCTGTAATTTTCTAGATGCCCACAAGGGTGAGTGGTATATGTGTTTGAGGGGGTGGCAAGCACTTTTAAAAGGAGCTTGGGGTGCCTCACTGATAAAAAGAAGACATCAGTCATTAATTATGCCATGAATATCATCTGGCGTGCTGCGCACTAGGATTCTGCTAAGTCTTTACATAACATAACTCCCTTCCCAGCATCCTCACAACCCAAATCCTCGAATCGGGTGCACTTACCACCTGACAGATAAGGAAACCAAGGTTTACAGGGCAGCTGCTGAATGCCAGGGCTGGGATTCCCATTCAGCACTTGCTGGTTTCTTCGGGCTTCAAGGCTGGGGACTTTGGCAGCATGCAGTCAGGGGCTAAGAAGAGACCATGCCTGGGATGGTTTGGCACAGGGACGCCAGGCCTTGTGGGTCTTTAAGAAGCTGCATTTTTGTATGATGGAGTTGGTACTTTAAGTGATTCAGCAGCAAGCATTTGTGGTGTGCATGTATGTGTGTGTGTTTGTGAGCATTACACTTTTTAAAATTTAAAAATCAAATATAGACAGTGGAAGAGTGAGTAGTATGCTGACCTCACAGAGCTGTCTCGGCTTTCTCTATGATCGACATTCTCAGCATATGATCGATCTCGTCTCATTTGGTATGCCCTCTCCCTCCCTCCCCCTGCTGGATAATTTGAAAGGAAACCCTAGATGTAATTTGGTCTATAAATATTTAGCGCGTAGCTCTGAGAGATAAGGGCTCCTTTTTCTTTGTTGCTGTTGTTGTTTAAGTGTAACCACAATACCATGATCAGTGTTAAAAATTAACATCCCTGGGGCAAGTCTAATTCAGAAAAGCTACCAGCACACTGCTTGTTTTGCAAGGCAATGGGGGTGGGTGGGGAGGGAAGACAGAAACTTCAAGTGCCAAATTCCTGGGACTTGAGACTTACCACTTCCCATATGAGGTAGAAGAAGAACATCTGGAACTTGGGGCATGAGGTTGGCATCTTTCTTCTCATTGTTCCAGGGCACAGTAGTGAGGACGAGCCTATTTGTAGCCCTGAATCTAGATATAGGAAGGAAGCAAAAGGAAGGGAACAAGGAGAGGGCCAGAAGGTGATAAGAGAGGAAGGTAAACCACAAATCCAGAGCGGTAACCAGGCCTGCCTCACACGCAGCCTTGCTGGCCCTAGGGGAGCTCAGCAGGCCCAGCCTTTGCTATCAAATGTTCACAGCCCACACATACAAGGTAGTTCTGTGTGAAGTTACATGTGAGTTGTGTGTCACGTGTTTCTGTGCAGGTGAATGTGCATCAAGCACACACCTGGCCAGGCATGGTGGCACCTGCCTTTAAGAGGCACTCAAGAGGCAAGGTAGGAGGATTTCTGTGAATTTGAGGCCAGCCTGAGACTACATAGTGAATTCCAGGTCAGCCTGGGTTAGATAGAGTGAGATCCTACCTCAAAAAACCAAAACACACACACACACCCCTGTGTACATGTATGTGTGTACATGTGCTCATACACAAACAGTATTACCAGGAAAGTAAAGTCCCTATGGGGCATTCCATAGGCACTATTTTGGGCACTTCCTGTGCCCTCTTGAGTAGGCAGTCAGCTGGGCCATGCCCTGACTATTAGCACTGAGCCCCATCCACTCATGTGTTTCTTTGACTTCTTCTTCTGCCCCTTCACCATCCCCTCTTCATGTGCTTAGGGTAGAGCTTCCAGAATGCTCCAAGTATAGGCCACTGTACCCAACCCTCCCAGGAACCCCTCAAGTAGGAGTGGCAGATGGTTCTAAGCTGGCTGGCTCTGGTAACCCTGGCAATTCAGAGGAAGAAGGTACTTCCTCCGAGGATGTTGTTGAGTGGACCAGCTTGCTGGCTAACACCTGGAGAAATCCAGTGACCAGGAGCTCAGAGCCTGTGGAACCGGGTGGCATCAGGCTGCTCACAGCCTGCTGTGGTGTCAGGGTCAGAGATGCAGATAGAGGACAGGGTCGTAGGGAGAATGTTCTGAGCTATTGCAGACACCAACCACTGCTGCTGTCATCCACAATGTGAAGCCAGCCCAGGTCATGCCAGCAAGGTTTCTAGAGAGCCACACTGTGGAACCCAGGGCACAAGCACCTGTCAGGCTGTGAGCAGTGTAGACATCCTAGCTGATAGGTGCATCACCCTTCCCAGACACGATGCACAGGGCCTCACACTTCTGGGATGTTCCTATTAATCAGATGAGGAGATTGGGGTGCTGAGAAGCTGAGCAATTTGGCCCAGGATCATGCAGATAGGAAGGGACAGAGCCACGTGTGAACTTGGCTGTCCACTCTACTGTCCTGCACATGTTCCTGGGGGATTCCCTAGGCTCAAGCCCCCAACACTTTGGGTCCCCTGCTTTGAGCTGTTCACTCACTCCCAACCCCCATGGTGCTGAGCAGACTTCCCTAGTGAAGCACTTGTCTGAATTTTGTTCCTGAAGATCCTGAGGACGTATGAACAGGGAGGGATGGGTGCTCGCTCTATTCTGGTGGCCCATGAGTGACAACAGATGGTCACTCTTAGGAGTTCCTATGTGTATGTCGGGTCATTTCCTCCCTTGAGAAAGCAACAGTTGTCTTTTATCAGGAAATGTATTTTTATCCACTTCCTTTCCTGGGGGCCCCTATCCCATTGCAGAGCCAGCACGAATCACTCCTTGGTGAGCCGGCACTAATGTCTCTCTGCCTCCGACCTGTTTGCAGAGCTCTGGAGCTGAGTGGAGGCAAGGATGAGATCTCCCTGCTGGTGGAGCAGGAGTTCTTGAGCCTCACCAAAGAGCACCTCATCCTGCTCCAAGAGAGCTCAGAGGAGCTGATGGCACCTGACAGCACCTCCCAAGGGACCCAGGAGCTGGCTCCCTGCTTTCTTATGCCCACTCTGGGGGAAGATAGCATTGAATACCCAGAAGCCTCCATCATCACGGGTGACCAGCTTCAGGAGCAGAAGTTGGACCTGTCCGTCATTGGTAGCAGACAAGACTGTGATTCTGCCACATCTACGGTGACAGGCATCCTTAGTGCCGCCAAGGTCAAGAGTGCCAAGGGGATTGAGGACAGGGGTAGCCTGAGTGCCTCCAATTCTGAGATTAGCAAGCTTCTGGCCCAGTTCCCACTGAAGCCCATGGAAACCTCCAAGGCCCCTGACAACAAGACGGTGCTGGAGGAGACGAAGGTCATCAAGGACTTCCTGCAGGATAGCATGTTCAGTGGCTCTGCATCCCAGGAGCCCATGGGGCTGAGCCCATTCTTGCTGCTGCCACCTCCGTCTCCTCCTCCACTCCCGGACAAGCTCCCTGAGCTCCCCACTCAGAAGAGGCAGCTCCCCGTGTTTGCCAAGATCTGCTCCAAGACTGACGCTGACCTGGAAGGGCACCACTGGATGGGTGAGTGCGGGTGGGAACAGGGAAGCGCGCGCGGGGGGGGAGGGGGGGTGTGGCTTCTGCCCAGAGGAAAGCCTCCCAGGAAGCCAGTTGAGACCACAGCCCATCTTTAGGCGAAGGGGGACAAAGCAGTACCCCACAGGGCAGTGTTGGCTCCAAGGTGCAGGCTGTTCTCAGCCTCACAGGCTCCTTTTCGCTAGATGCTGGGAAGCTGGACACTGTGTGAGCAATCCCAGAACCCTGCTCCCAGCCTGTGTTAAGAGAAGTAAGTGTCTTGTAGGCATGGCTCGGTACTCCACCAGGCACCCAGAGCATACTGAAGGAAGTGCTGACCCTACAGGAGGGGACCGCAGCTTGGGAACTAGGGTTGGGGGTGGAACTGATTGGCAGCGGGGTTCACTTAGCTTCCGATGGAGGCCCTTGCTCTGACCATCAGTCCTGGCTCATTCTCTCTGGGGTATCAGTTAATCAGGGCACAGTTCAGCTGTTGTTTGTTCCCTGGGATTCTAGGGATTTAGATTAGTGCACCCCTAACACCTGAACGTGGGCTCCATAGCCTTTCCAGGAAATGCAATCCCCTTGGAATGCTCCCTACCCCTCCCTGGGACTCTGAACTGTGGCACGTGCACTGGATGGCATTTGCCCACAGTCACTAATCACTAAAAGAATAGACCATACTCAGGCCAACTGAAAGAGAGGTCACCTTCTAGGTGTGGACGACTCACTCAGGGAGCTTGTATGGGGAGAACCAAGGTCCATCTCTCCAGGAAATAAGAACAAGGTCAAGATCACTCTCCAGAACATTCTATACCCTGGAGCACTTGAGGGAACCCAGAGAATCAGGGCTGGAATGGCATGTTGGACTTGGTGCTGGGCAGGCTTAGAAGAAGTACAGGGCATGGGATGATGGGATGTGGGTAGGAAAAGCTTGAACCTTTCGATGGGGGTAGGGGCCTTCTGACCTCACTTCTCCTGGAGGCAACCTCCATGCTCCTTGCCAAAGGGGCTGCTAGTAGAGAGGTATCCTGCCCAAACACTCCCCATTTGTGCACAAACTGGTGGGCTAAGGGGTGCCAAAGGGAGCTTTGTCAACATGAGCACATCGGTAAGGAAAATTCAGGGCTGGTACATCTGGGTTATATACATCGTGTTTGTGTATGTATGCATGTTGGTGCACT
This sequence comes from Jaculus jaculus, assembly GCF_020740685.1. Classification (NCBI taxonomy): domain Eukaryota; kingdom Metazoa; phylum Chordata; class Mammalia; order Rodentia; family Dipodidae; genus Jaculus; species Jaculus jaculus. Next base: position 70,948,786 of record NC_059106.1, on the reverse strand, counting down.
TGTCTGTTGTGTGCAGCTGCATAGATATGAGACAGAAGGAAGACAGGCAGGAGTGTGTGTGTGTGTGTGTGTGTGTGTGTGTGTGTGTAAGCAGACCAGACCTCAGGGGTAAAGGTAGTTCTTGAATATGTTCAAGGGACTGTAGGCGCGTGTGAGAGGCTGAAGGTATGCCAATCTCGAGGGACAGGGCTGCTATTAGTGGGCGTGTTACTTCAGCACTCTAGCTGGGGGCTACACTCAGCAGCCAGAGAAACTCCTAGAAGAGACTCTAGGGACATGTTTTACTAAAAATATCCTCGTTTCCTAAATTGGCCCAGCTTGGAACAGCTCTCCCCTTGCTGGGGTGGCACTGAAGGGCAGATCCAAGTCCGTGCAGATCAGCATTCCAGATTGCAGCAGGGTTGGCCTGGGAGTCCCCAAACTGCTGGGATCAGGCTCACTCTAATGTGACAAGGCACGGGTCCTCTGCTCTGGCTGCTACCAGAGCCCCGGTGTCGGCAGTGTGTCCAGCAAAATGAGCAGCCTTCTAGCTGGCAGGTGGGCTTCTCAGTCAAGCTTCATGGAGGACTTTGAAAATGTCCAGGCTAGGGAAGGAATGGAGGGACTAGAGGTCAAGCCTACTTTTCTGCTTCAAATGGACCAATGCCTTACAAAGTATATATACATAGTATATATAATACAATGTGTGTGTATATATATATATATATATATATATATGCACATACAGTTAGTTACCTGTCTGTATCTTGGGTCCAGGACCTCCTTTCAATTAACCTAATCCATAGATACCCAAGACCCTTCTGTATAATGGCATAAACCCACAGACATCTTCCTACATCCTTTAAATCTCCTCTACATATGATCTAATGCAATGGACATGCCATGTAAATTGTTGTTCTGTTGTATTGTTTAGGGAATGATGAAGAAAACAGGTCTGCACATGCTCAGTGCCTTTTTTTTTTTTTTCTTGGAGTGCTAGATTTTTTTACCCACTGTTCCCATATACACTTAACTTTAAGGTTGTAGAAAGAGTTCGGAATTCAACACTAGGAAGAAATGCAGTGAGAGGCTGCTGCAGAGGTCTGGCCATGGCACAGTGTCCTTGCATCAGGAAATGAATGCTTGGTATATTTGGAGTGAGACCCAAGTCTGGCACCCATTGAGTCCCTTCTGGTCACTCCTGTCATTTATGATGATTCACTTTGTCTCTTTGATGTTTCTCAGTTGACTTTGTCTGCAGTTGCCCAGGCCTGTGCACATTCCTCCCCAGTAAGGCATGCAAGCCCTTACTGAAATCCCTCTTCGCTCTAGGAAGATGCACCTTGTTAAGCAGAAGTGATTGAAGCCAGTGTCTTCCCCCCTTTTGTCCCTGTCATCTCATGGTGCCCATTTGCACGTCCCAGAGCTATTCTGGGCATGTCCCTCTCCTGTTCCTTCTGTGAGTTCCTGCAGGGCAGTCTGGCTCTGACTCATCGCTCTGTCCCCAGCACACAGGGCCGAGCCTGGAACTGACAGCTGAACTGTTATGAGCAACACAGCAGAGGTGGAGTCCATGATGAGGCACCAAACTGTGTGGCTCTGGCTGTGTGTTCTGTAGAGGTACATGTCTCCCCACTAAGCCATGTGCTTTCGGGTGGCAAGAACTGTGTCCATGACCCAGGTGTGGTGGCACAGGCCTTTAATCCCAGCACTTAGGAGGTAGAGGTAGGAGGATCGCCGTGAGTTCAAGGACACCCTGAGACTACATAGTTAATTCTAGGCTGGCCTGTGCCATAGTAAAACCCTACCTTGAAAAACCAGGGGAAAAAAAGAACTGCATCAAAGTCATTCTTATGTCCTCAGCCTGGCACTGTGGAAAGAAGGAAGGAAGGAAGAAAGGAGAGAAAGGAAGGAACAGAGAAAGGGATATAAGAAAGAAGAAAGGAAGGAAGGAGATATAGATGGATGAATGAATGGAGAGATGAACAAATAGGTGGATAGATAGATGGATGAGGGACTGATGAGCAGATGGACAGATGAATGAGTGGATGGTAGATGGATGAGTTAAATGACAGATAGATGAATGAGCGGGTAGATGGATAAGTGGATGACTAGATACTCGAGTGGATGATAGATGAATGAATGAGTGGACGATAGGAGGATGAATAGATGGATGAATGGTACGTTGATGGATGGATGGGTGGATGGGTGGATGGATGGATGGGCGGATGTATGGGGAAGGACGGCTAGAATAGGCAGCAGTCAAGGCTGTATCAGCCCAAGAGTGAGTCTCTGAAGTGGACTGAATCTAACCCCCCATGTCACAGAAGACCTACCACTTAGTGTACAAGACGGTGCACCCTCCTTCTAGCATTTGGCCTTTCTGAAGCACTGACTCGATTTCCCTCTTTATACAGAACGGAACCCTGGCACCAAGGATCTGGCCAAAGGTCTGGAGAGCATCATTCTTAGCCAGTGGCCTCAGAGCCGGAAGGAAGCCTGTGGTGAGGAGGGTCCCAGTGACTCAGTGGGCACCATGTCTATGGGCCTGCCAACCAAGAAGCCTGTGTGGCCACCTGAGAAGAGCCTCCTCTGTGAGATCTTTGGGACCACCAAGACTCCAAGCAGCCCACTGAGGCTTCGCAGCAAAGTGGAGGTGGATGGGCTGGAGCTGAAATGTAAGTGGAGGGACAGCAGAGGCAGGGTGTTTCCCAAATCATCATAGGCCCAGGGGTGCCTTGTATCTATGGATTAGTCACTGCCTTGTGTAGAAGGCTTGGATTTTTAGAAACCTTACAATGGGAAAATGACTCTCCAGGTATCCCTTACTTGCCAGAGGAATGTAGTTGGTTTTTAGGGTCATATAGGCATTATAAGTGGCCAGTAAACATTACAACCCTGGGCTGTAGAGGTTGCTTGGCACTTACTTGCAAAGCCTGATGGCCTGGGTTCAATTCCCCAGTACCCATATAAAGCCAGATATGTAAAGTGACACATGCATGTAGTTTGTTTACAGCAGCAAGAGGCCTTGGCACGCCTATTCCTCCCCTCCCCCCAGCTTCTAAAGAAATTAAAAAAATTAAAACAATGCAGCCCTGACCTAGGATATATTATAGCTTCTCAGATTGCTCAAGCTATAGGAAAATCCATAGATCATTTCTGCACTGGGATTATGCAAGTCTTGTTTTCATCTCTCTGGCCTTCCAACAAGTTCTTCACTTAAATATATATATTCTTTCTAGAAGCAGATAAACGCTGTGTCAGAAACTGAGGACACACCATATCTAACTACACAATCCCACGGGATATCTTATAGAGACAGGGAATTCATGTTTCAATGTTTCATGTCCAGAAGCAACTCAATCCAACCTCATTCTTTTAGGCTTATTTTGAGTTCCTCCATGTTTTGAAATATTTAAGAAAATGATTCCTGAATTGCTACAACCCAGTTCCCAGTGTTAATAAGTATCTGGTCCAATTTTGGGGATAGGGGCTGTTTTCATCGCTAGAGAAGGATAAATTCCAACTGCTTTGTGCTTGTTTGTATAAAGTTGGACTTTGGGTTTGTAAATAGGTGAAAGACAGCCTTAGCAATGCGGTTTATTGCACACTCTGCCCACTAGCCTCATTTACCAGTGAGTGATGCAGAGAAAAGCTCGGAGCAGACCATGCTGGGATTGCCAGCCCTTCCAAGTAGGCAAAATGTGAAACAATAATGTTTTTCTACAGCTGGGAACTCACCTGGACATTGAAGAATGCTCTTAGAGCTTAAAGGACCTGACTCTTGAGACTGTGCATCCAGGGGAAGTTGAGGTACCGAAGGCTTCTCCTAGCCTCTGTCACTGACCGCTTTCTCCTGTGTGGCTTGCAGTTAACCCACCTGTGGCAGCAGCTGACAAGAACAACATTAAGTACGCAGGAAACGTCTTGACCCCACGCTTCGCCACAGCCTTGACCTCCACCAGTCTCAACCAGCCTCTCTGGCTCAACCTGAACTGCCCGCCTCCGCCGGTGTTCACCAGCCACTCCACCTTCCCGCAGTATCACCAGGTGAGCGGGCCAGTCTAGCATCCCGGTTCTCCCCAAGGAGGAACTAGTATATGGAGAATGCCCACCGAACGCTACCATTAACAGCAGAACGCTGTCACCTGGGAGCTTCTCCTTTACTGTTTCCACTGGGACCTTATCAGACCCACAGTTGGTACCCGCACACGTGCACACACGCGTGCACACCAGCACGGGCCGATGGATGCAGTGGTCTTGCGCTGCTAGCTGCAAGGAAATTCCTGGTCACCACAAAGAGATGGTGAAGAATTTATAGTGGGGTTTGAACTTTTGCTCGCAGAACTTATTTATGCAGGGAAAATGTAGTTTCTTCATTTTGTTCATTTAACTTAATTTCCCTTAAGAGCTACGGCCCACTCAGTAGGAGGAAGAATCAAATATATGTCCACTCTAGTTTAAGCCTTTGTCCAATCCAATAACTTAACAGTCCCTTCAGGTAAAGCTCAGTGTTTCCAGGAGAGACGCTCAGCATTGAAGATTTCTCTGCCTTCGGTTCCTCTCCATGACTCCTCTCCAGCATGCCATGTAGTTTCATGAGGTAGCGCAGGGCCTCAGATCTGTGCACCCAGGACTTTGGCACCTGCTGGCCCAGCCTGACCCAGCATAGTCTGGAAAGGGGAAATGGAGTAGGAAATTTGCTCAGCGTTCAGCTTTGTACCCTTCCATGTCCAATGCTGCTCAGCACCCCTCTATTACGAAAGGGCAGCAGGCTATGGCTTAGACGTCCTGGATAGGAAGGGGACCCTGTGTAGTCTATGAAGATACCCTGAGCTGGACCACAGGGCGTGGCTCCTGAATCTTACTGGAGTTTTAGCAAAGACAGTCTGGGTTTTGCTTTCAAGTTTGTTGGTTAAAATAAATACTGTGTCTGTCCAGGGACAGAAAACCTCAAGCACCATTATTGAGGTAAGAGACTGTGATGAGATGTGATCTAGCAGGAAATTAATGTGCATCATTTTCATATTAGAAACAGTGCCTCTGCATAGGCCTTGAGAGAAGTATCCTGGTTATCAGTGTGTGGCTTCCTTTGCCAATTAAAAAAAATTTTTTTTTGTTTGGTTTTTCAAGAAAGGAATTCACTATGTAGTCTCAGGCTAGCCTCATACTTACAGCGATCCTCCTACCTCTGCCTCCCAAGTGCTGGGATTAACGGTGTGTGCCTCCACGTCCAGCGGATATTTTTTTTTTCTTTGCATTTTGGGGCTTGCTTCCTTGCTTCATGTTATTCTCCTACTGGTTCACTTTCTCCTTTCTACTTATTTATTCCAGTAATTTTAAAAACATTTGCTCCATGCTTCCTGTAGGCTGAGCTATTTGTGCTAGCTGAGGGGGATTCAAAGGTGATGAAGAGACTCGGGGTCCAGTGTAGGTTCAGGGGCAAATCATAGACACGCGGGAAGCACCTTGCCTCAGAAGCAGAACCCCCCACGTGAGTGTGCGTCATGCCGCCCCTCCGGATACACAGACCCCACTGGGCAAAGCTGCACTGCAGTGGTTTTCTGACTTGAGTCTTTGAAGCAGGTGCGATGTGGACACATTTTCTGAGCATGGAGGTCCCAGGTCCTCAGAGACACTGGCGTTTGCACTGGAGGGAGGACTGCTATGAGGCTCCCTAGCTTCTGCTTAGAAGGGGTGGCGGAGCCCTGGCTGGGAGGGCCCACTGGGTTCTGCGAAGCAGGGCAGGCACTGAATGGGCCCAGCTGGAGTTGGCTGGAAAAGGAGTTGACCCTCCCAGGCAGTGACAAGAGACAACATCACCTCCCTTCTTATAAGTTCTCATAATCTCATAGACCTACCTTTCCACACAGCTGACCAGCGGGCCTGAGAAACCAGAGAGCAGTCACATTAAAATGAGTAGAATGGTTTAAGTGTTCTGCCATCTCCACGCTGTGAGGCCTTAGCAAGTCAGCGAACTGCTCTGAGTCCCCATTTCCCTGTTTGTGAGGTGGGTTTACCATAATTACAGCAGCAGCAGAAGCACAAACTGATTTGGCTGTGAGGATTAATTGAGCCCATATACAGTAAAGGAGTCTATGATCTCAACTGTGACACAGATGTTTGGTTTTCATTAATATCAAGGAGCTCAGGAGAACTTGAGGGGGCAGAGAGGAAGTCAGGGGGACCAGTCTATCCCGCTCTTCTCTACACATGGTATTAAGAATAAAAATGGTGCCCCTAGATCCAGATTTGCTTAGAGCTCTGTGGTACAGAGACGCAGATATGAGGAAGACAAAGTCCTTGGCACTGAGGAGGCTTCTGGTGGCCCCTGGGCAGCCTAGCAGAAAGGCAGCTCCAGATTAAGAAGGGAAGCTGAGTGGGGAAAGGCTGTGGCCTCAAAGCAAAGCAGAGTGAACGTCTATTTACCCTTCTAATGATTTAAAGAACCCTAAAGCCAGGCAGTGTTGCATGTACTGATGGATGCGGCCCTGTCTCCTGTGAGGATGAAGCTGGATAGGACAGCTGTTTGTTCCCCCAGTATGGGCCAGCACAGGACAGGCTGGGTGTTGGAGGCATGTCTGCTGTTCTCTGGACTGAAGGAAGAGGCAGACTTAAATGCTAATGGGGTGAAAGTGGAAAGGCACAGGAGAGAGGCTCTTAGAAAACTGTCAAATGGCCATGTAGCTCACTGAGTACCAGGAGTAGGTAAGGTTGCCCCCTCTGCATGACTTCTTTTCTTATTTTATTTTTATCTTAGAGAGGGAGAGAGAGAGAGAGAGAGAGAGAGAGGGAGGGAGGGAGAGAGATTGGTTAAGATGCAGAGGAGAGAGAGAGAATTGGTACACTAGGGCCTCAGTCATTATAATCAAACTCCAGACACTTGCGCCACCTAGTGGGCATGTGCGACTTTGCGCTTGCCTCACCTTTGTGCTTCTGGCTGACTTGGGATCTGGAGAGTAGAGCCTGGGTCCTTAGGCTTCTCAGGCAAGTGCCTTAACTGCTAAGCCATCTCTCTAGCCCCCAAATGACTTCTTTGTCCTGGTTCAGGTGAGAGTTGGTTGCAGGGACTAGGCTGGATCAGGATGGGAAACCCTTGTTTAACATACAGTGCCTCTCTCCCTTTCTCTCTAGGGTCTGTACCCACAGCGGTCAGCAAGAATGCCCTATCAGCAAGCTGTGCACCCCTCAATGGGCTGCTACTCCCGACAGGTGAGTAGGAGTCCTCTTCTTCTCTGTCTCAGCTTCACAAAGGAATTGGGGTCACAGATCTATCTGCTCCCACATCCTTGCCCATGTGATGACCAGCTTTGCTGTCTGGCCCACAGTTGGACCCAGGGTGCAGTCACACAGACTAACTTGTGGGCACAAAACCACCTATGTGATGATAACAGAAAGGGCTTAGCAGAACCCTCACTTGGTGCTAGACCCTTCCATAAGAGATTTGTCCCTTTGAGTTTAACCTTCACAACCACCCTATGAAGTAGGTTAGAAATGGGGAAACAGAGGCACAAAGAGATTATGCAACAACATAACATTCAAGTTGCAATTTGCCTTGGCAGTGGACAGGTTCAAGGACTCAAGGGCTCAAGGAGCCTTCAGCTGTAGTTCATGAATTTCCAGGTTGGTTGAGCTGCCCTGTGGGTCAGGTTCAAATCCATCCTCCTGCCTCTCCTTCTGAGCCTGAGCTGAAGATACAGGAGCTAAGGAGGTGCGGGATCACAGAAGAACACCAGGAAAGTCATCAGGGACCAGCCCTGGCTCGTGATGACATCTACCCACCTCCCATCGGCTCTGCCCACAATCTGCCCACAAAAGATGAGGGGTCATCTTCCTGCCGTGTGTGCCTGCCAGTTAAAATACAGGATACCTAGTAAAATTTGAGTTTCAGATAAATAATGAATAAGAATTTAGTTTAAATGTGTTCTAGATGTTGCACAACATCTTTATGGTAAAAATGCATTCATAGTTTATCTAAAATTCAGAGCTAACTGGATGTCCTGTAGTTACATTTGCTGAGTGTGACAATACCATTCATAGGGGCACGTCAGGTATTAATACCTGCTGGTAAGTAACACAGTGGCAGAAATGGGCTCTGACCTTGGCAGACTGGTGTTCCCAGTCACCATGCTGACACCTCCTGGGCACAGATACACAAACGTATAGTGTCAGGATAGGGTGACAGGCACAGTAACACACACACACTCACACAAGCAGATAGAAATTCAGATACAGTAATTTATTCCTGGCTGTCTGAGCCTATGTACATACACCACACACACACACCCTATAGACACAGAAGTGGGCTCAGTGGTATTGTGTCTTGGGGAAGAGATTGCAGGTGGTGAGGAAAGTCACTGAGAATGGGGACATAGAGCACTGAAGGCCAGCTTGCCACATCCCCAGCTACTCTAATACCTTGCACACAGGTCAGTGGACCATCTCACATTCCCAACTCCAGTTTCTTCTGCCTCTTCTCTCTCTACCCTTGCCCTCCAAAGCACACCTCAGACCTGAAATATGCTAGAGTGTTCTGGAGGGTAGAAAAGGTCCCCCAGGTACAGACCACTTCACCCACTCCTCCAGGATTGCTTTATCAGCAGTAGGAGCTCCATGCATCCTGACTGAGGCAAGAACGAGAGAGTCAGTCAGTCTCAAGGAATCCCAGCCATATTACCTCCATCCACAAATGGTGGCACCTCCTGCCTGGCTCAGAGAGTCTTTTAAGGCAACTATGAATAGACATATATTTGAAAAAAAAGATACAGAAGCAGTCAAATTTGAAAAAAAAAGCAAACTTAGAGGCCACCACTGTTTACTGGTTTCTTTATTCTTTCCAATAATGCTTATTTTTATCAACATTTCTGTCATATTTAGCATCCTGGCATACTGTTTCATGCTTCTGTCAGAGAGGAGCATCTCTGGAGATGGTTCCAGAGTGGAATACCAAGCTCTGTGTGATGACTTTGGTCACCCATGTGGGGCCATGGGCATGTCCCGGAACAGAGCTTCTGTGAGATCTGGAACCCTCCCCTTCCACTCCAGTCTCAGCCAGGGCCCTGTGCTTCCTCCTAGCATGGACACCAGGAGTGTTTTCTACCATGACCCTCTTAGGGTCTGTCCTGGGAAGTGCCCTCCTCCATCCTCTCTGTGAGCTCCTGACATGCTGTCCTTGTGGGTTCTTGGTGCCCATGTATACCTCTTAGAGCACTGTACCTGATTTCAGGAGCCATGTCAAGAAATGGGGGAGGGGCTCAGCTTCCAGAAATGGCCAAGCTGAGCAAGGCTGGAGCAGACTCTGCTCTCGGGCTAGCCCAGGATTTGACTGCAGCTCAGAGCTGGAGACACTTCCTTACCAAGTCAGCCGCTTCACTTTGTGAACCTCAGTGTCCTTGTCTCCAGTATGAGGCTAATAGGAGCCTATATGAAACAAACAAACAAACAAACAAACATACTTCTCACCATTGTGACAAAATACCCGACAAAAGCTACTTAAAACAGGAAGAGTTTATTCTGGCTTACAGTTTAAGGGTGTAGTGCATCGTGGAAGGAAAAGCACAGAAGGGGTATGAGGCAACTGGTCACATTGCCTGTGCAGTCAGGATCCAGAAAGAGATGAATGCTGGTGCTCAGGAGGATTTCTCCTTGTATCCAGCCTGGGTCCCCAGCCCGACGGATAGTGCTCCCCACATTCAGAGTGAGTCTTTCCTTCTCACTTAAACAACTCAGGAACTACCTTCACAGACCTGCTTAGAGGTGTGTCTCTTCATGATTCTAAATCTTGACCATCAAGATTAACCATGACAGGGTCCTGTCTCATAAGGTTTAGAGGTTTTGTGACAGAATGCAGGCTCTAATTAGACCTGGGCACTGCGATGCCACGCTCTTACTGTTAGATTGGAAATCCCGAAGTTTCCTCAGTTTTTACAGTTCCCCACTCTGCACACAGGAGGATGGGTGTGAGGTCCTTGTGAGAACAGGTTCCATGTCAGGCAAGCGGCCAGCGGTGGGATACAGGGCTCCCAATGCAATGTGCTTCCCGTTCCCTGAGCGGGAGCTGTCCTCTTCCCTGCCACCTTCCTCCTCGTGGAAGACAGGTGCGGGTCTCTGAGCTGAACTTCCAGACCAAGCACAGTTATGGCGGAGGGGTTTACTGAAGATAGTGGGGAAGATCCATAACGGCAGAAGACGCTGGCCCCCTTTCACAGGTCCAAGCAGAGAGAGAAACCAACCCCGTTACCAGCACAGGCAAGCACACTGCAGAAGCTTCAGGCTGAGCCCAGGCACTTTACATAGCTTTAGACTGAAATTCCAACACCTCAGAGCTGGACCCTAAGATTCCCCCCAAGTGACACCTCCTCCAGCCATGTGGCTGCAGATCCAGATAACAAACCCTGACTATATTGGGGACCAACTGTTCAAACTACCGCACTCGTATTCCCTCTTTTGCATTCACTCTCTTACTGTGGCATGCCAGGCACTGTCTTGGAGCTGCGGCAATAACAGTGAATTAGATTGCTGAGGTTCCTGTCTTACTGAGGGCAAGAGAGAGGGAGCCCCAGTTCTCAGTGGAAGTTTGCTCTGTCAGTCTCAGAAACCCCAATGATTTTTCATCTTTCCCTCAAGTCTGAGCTGAACCCACTGCCCTTATTTTTGTGTGCTCTCCTATGTTGTCCAATATGGTAACCACTATTTAAACTGACATGTGGCTATTTAAATTTAAAGGAATTAGAATGAAGTAAAATTCGAACGTCAGCTTCTCATCCACACTAGCCAGATTTCAAGTGCTGACTAGTCTTGTGTGGCTGGTGGTGACAGCATGGGACAGCACAGTTGGGGACCCTGCCCCAGTCGTAGGAGTTTGCACTGGGTAGGGCTGCCTAGGGCTTGCCGTCTGTTAAGAGCCTGGGGTGAAAGCTGGAGTCACGTCGATCACAGCAGCTGGGTTTTTAAAAAAAATTTATTTTAATAGAATCATTAAAATTGAACAAGGAGCTTAAGGGATGGTTATTGACAGAAAGGTAAAGAGATAGGAAAGAGAATGGAAATGCTATTTGATTGCTGCCTATCATGTGCCTAACCATTAGCTGACTCAGTCCCAGCATAATGTAGACAGTGTTGGTCCATTTTTACAGATAAGGGCCTTGAGGGTCACACAGGTAAGGTCAATAAGAGAACAAGAGATAACAGAGGCTGGAGGGTGGCAGCTGAGGGATAGTAACCTTGTCCTTCTCTCCTCTCCGACCTGCAGGTGACACCGTACAACCCACAGCAGATGGGACAGCAGATTTTCCGCTCTTCCTACACCCCCCTGATGAGCTACATCCCCTTCGTCCATCCCAGCTATCCCTATCCTCAGAGGACACCTCAGAAGCTGCCCACTGTCCCCCGAGACCCTCCCCCAATGGCAGGAGATGGGCCTCAGTACCTTTTCCCCCAGGGATATGGGTGAGTCCTCAGCCCACACCACAGGGAAAGGCTGATTTGTATAGAGGCAGCTGACAGACAGGGGAGGCACCTGGGGTGGGCGTCATGGAGCCCTTTCATGTGCCCTTGGCTGTGGGGATGGACGGCCTTGTGCCTGTGGCTAGTGGCTGTGAGGAGCTTGGAGTGGATGGAGCAGGTGTAGAGATGAGCAGGACCTGGCATCTAGGAGGCCCCTCCCCTTTTGTAGGTCATTGAGGGATGCCTCCTGCAGGCTACTGGTGGAACTACAGCCTCCCAGGCAGAAGCATCTGGCTACCCTGTTGCAAGGGTGAGGCAGGTGAACACAGTGTCACTGCCCTTGCGGGCTGAGAGTTTGTATGTGACATGACCGAGCAATCTGCATTTGGCTTCCAACCTCACAAGCTGTGTCCCAAGTCCTTGCCACACACACACAAGTTCCTGCACACGTGCTCCACAACCCTGTCACTGCCTCACACACTCTGATGAAGGACTTTCACTGTTTATCCGCCGAAGCCCCTCAGACAGGGGAGGAGTTTGGCAGCTTCCTAGATGGCGTGAGCGCTCAGCAGACAGTTGCCAACACAAAGTCAGCATTTAAGCTGAAAATTCCACTAAGGTTGGACATGCTGTTGAGTAACAATTTTTTTGTTTGTTTGTTTGTTTCACACAATAAGTAGCCAGCCACTCATTCTAGCCAGCCAAATCATCAGCTAATATTGAGGATCCAAGAAACCTGCATTGCCACATCATTCCTGCTGATTCCAGGCTCCCAGACACCCCGTGGGGCATGTGTGCCCTACTTTGCACACCTGGGTTTCTAGGATTAGGATCAAACTCCTAAGCTGTTGTTGACGCCTGTTCCTCCTCCCAACCCCTCACAGACCCTTGGCTACAGTGTCTGCCGCATGACCCCAAATATCTTGCTAAAAGTGACAAATACCAGAAGCAGGTTTTAGTAGTTAGATCTGTTTGGGAAAAACTCTGAGAAAGAAAGATAAACAGATTCCTTAACTGTCAGAACTCTCAGATCATTTAATTTCCTAGGGTGCATAGAGAATAGACAAGAAGGTGGTCGATAGTGTTATTTGAACATGATATCCACAACTCCTTTTATTTCTTCCCCTTCCTGCCTCCTACTCCAACCTCCCTTCTTTGCCACTGCTTTCTTGATGTGGAGCATGGCATAGAACACACACACACACACACACACACACACGCACGAAAGTGCCTTGTTAATTCCTGGAATTAATGTGAACTTAGCTCTCCAGGAAACCCATAGATGTATGGGACATGCTTCCTCCCTTCAGGGCTCTGAGGGCGGACGAGACGGAGCGTGATGACTATGCCAGCGCTCTAGCAAAGTGAAGAGCATGCAGGTGGCTGGGGCTGCTGCAGGCTGGAGCGGCCCCAGCGAGCCCTGGAGGAGGCATCAGAGGCAGGAGGAATAGGCCTCGTGGTGGGAAGGTGTGAGGCAGTCGTATATGCGTGCCTTGAGTTCTCGTTTTTGTGGTACTGGGAATTGAACTTAGGACCTTGCGCCTACTAGGCAAGTGCTTTGCCACCTGGAAGTAGCAGGGAAGTCTTGAGGCCTGGGGAGAAAGGCATGTGGCTGGAGTATTAGATTTATTCTTGAAACAAAGTAGAAAATGGGATTGGAAAGGGAGATTGGGATTGGATTAGTAAAAGGTTTCTTGACTGCAAGGTCTGGAGATCGGCTGAAGTTTGTGAACAGCAGCATGAACTGAGGAGCCCAGGGTAGGGAACAGGGGAGGCACAGCCTTGAGGTCTGGTCAGGTAGGCGGCCCCTGAGACGCCGAGGTGAGTTTCGTGTCTCCTCAGGCAGGTGCTGGGGGTTTGGAAGGATGGAGGCCTGGTCTCTGCTGTCTGCAAAGTGATGGGGATGGGGAGGAAGGAGCTGGCAGGAGACCCAGATAGGAGCCCCTGAGGAGGAGGAGGGCTGTGGAAGGCAGAGACCCTGCAGGGAGAGAAGGCAGGGATGAAAGGCAGTATGTGGAGAGAGTTGGGAAGATGGTCAGAGCCCTGGCCTGCATCCTCCAAGGAGATGATTTATTCAGTCAAATAAAAGGGATTGGCATCTAGGATTTTGTAGCACATGCCTGTAACCCCAGCACTCAGAAAGAGTGTTAGTAGGATCTTGAGCTCAAGGTCAGCTTGGACTACATGGTGAAACCCTGTCTCAAAAAAAAAAAAGCAGAAAAATGTATCTGAGCTTCTCATTGTTTGGGGCACAGGTGATCTAGGGAGAACAGGACAGTGTTTCCTTCTCCCGAAGGGCTCACAGTCTAGAGAGACACAAATAAGAGGCCCACATGCACCAGAGCTGCTGGTGAGAATAGAGCAGAGACCCTAAGGGGCTTCGTTTTTGATATCTGTGTCTTTTCTTTTTTTTCGAGGTGGGGTCTCACTCTAGCCCAGGCTGACCTGGAATTAACTATGTCATCTCAGGGTGCCCTCGAACACACGGTGATCCTCCTACCTCTGCCTCCGAGTGCTGGGATTAAAGGTGTGCGCCACCACGCCAGCTTATCTATGTCTTTTGAGACAGGTTCTCATGTAGTTCAGGCTGGCCTTGAATTTCAAATTCTCTTTGCACAACCTCCCAAGTGCTGAAATTACAGGTATGACCCATTACTCCTAGCGCGCACGCGTGTGTGTGTGTGTGTGTGTGTGTGTGTGTGTGCGCTTGTGTTAGAGAGAAGAACGCACCATGTAGCCCAGGCTGACCTCAGACTCACAGACATCATCCTGCCTCAGCTGACTGAGTGCTAGGACTACAGGTATTTGGCACCACACCTGGCGGGACTCTTCTGAAGCCCAGATCTAAGTGAGATGAGAGTGGACTGTGCGCATCTATGAGGATAAGCACTCGGGACACAAAGGATGGGAGTGCAGAGGCTCCGAGGGGGGAACATGTGGCTGGAGCCCCACAAGAGAGGAATGAGTGGTAGAATTGCAGTTAAAGATGCAACCAGGGCCAGGTGGGAGGAGCCTGATAGGCATGCTAAGAGTTTTCTTCCAGGAGCAGCTGGACTTTTGAATTGTGGGAGTCTGATCTCATCTCCTGTAGAGAGCAGATCACAGTGGCCAGTGACGAAGAACGGACTTCTAGTATGAGAGCTGAGGCAGGGGAGTAGATCAGGAGCCTTTAAGGCTAAGAAAGAGGAAGTGGTGGCATAGATAAGGGCGGCGTCTGTGGGAGAGAAGGCATGTGAAATGCTCTGGGATGTTCGTCTTCTTGACCCGATCGATGGTGGTTGGATGTGGCACAAGGAAAAGAGAAATCAAACATGAGCCCTGGTTTCTGACTCGTGCAACTAGATGAGTGGGAAGAGTAAAATGCTGAGGCCAGGACAACGCGAGCAAGGATCTGTTGTTTATCAAGAGCTTGGTCTTGGACCTTGAACTTGGAGATGCTTGCTTAGATAGATGAGTGGAACTGTTTGTGAACGCTGGGGTTGTGGCTGGCAACAGTTTGAGGGCTGTTAGAATACAGATGCTGAAAGCAAGAGGCAGGATGAGCTCATCAGAGTCAGCTTCTATAAAGGAAAGAAGGGGCCGAAGGACCAAACCCTCGGGCAACCGGAAGGTGTAGAGGGACCGGCACGTTGTCTAGGAAGCAGCCTCTGGTGAGGTGGGAGGGACAATGGGAAGGACAAGAAGAGAAGTGGAAGCCAAGGGCAGGAAGTGTTTCCTGCTGGAGGAGAGAGCGTGAGAGAGAGAGAGCCAAAGAGATGCAGCGATCAGAGTGCTGAAAAGAAAGTCACAGCCCCGTGAGAGGACACGCAGGGGCAGGAGCAGCGCGGCCTTGGCAGGGCGGCTCAGGGGGCGTGGAGGGGACTAGGCTTGGTGAGGCTGGGCCAGCTCGTGGGAGATGGGTGCATGCACCTAAGGAGAAGGTTTGATCTGGGGGCGGCAGAGTCAGCAGAAAGGGAAGAAGCGAGAGATGAGGGGGGTGAGGTAGGAGAGGAAGGAGCACGGGGCTCTGTGTTCTCAGGGAAGGAGGGGAGCTTCCGTCCTTCTGCTCTGCGAGTCAGCTTGCGTACCTTCACAGAGCAGATGATCATACGCTCCTCTTCCAAGCAATCATAAACTAGCGAGCTTACCAGGGCACAAGCAGTAATTACACTGGAGACAGCATTAGATCAGTGGGTCCAGGCAGATCACGAGACATGCTCACCACATTCAGTGAGCCACCGTACCTCCTCCTCCTCCTCCTCTTCCCCTTCCTCCTCCAGGAAGCAGGTCTTGGTAGTTTTAATTCACATAGCTTACTCTTCCTCACCACAGAATCACCCTTAGCTCTTAGTTTTATGAAATGGAGGCTTGCTGTGTAGCCCAGGCTCAGCTTATACTCATTTTTCCTGGATCTACCTCCCAAGTTCTGGGATAACAGGCATATATCACCAGGCCCAGCTTCTGGCCCTTTCCATCAGCTATAATTCAATGTGAATTTTCAAATATTTTATTTATTTGAGAGAGATAGAGAATGGATGTGCCAGGGCCTCTTGCCACTGCATGTGCCACCTTGTACTTCTGGCTTTATGTAAGTATTGGGGAATCAAACCTGGGTCCTTTGGCTTTTCCAGCAAGTGGCTTAACTGCTTAGCCATCTCTCCAGCCCTAAATATGATTTTTGAAAGAGAGAAAAAAAAAAGAAAGAAAGGTTTCCACTGGAGTTCAGTGCCTACTGTGTACCACATGTCGGGTCCCAGGCCGGGTGCTGAATATTGGGTGGTGAGAAGTACGGGGACTCTGCTCTCCTGGAAGTTAGTGGGAAAGAAATGAAGTATGACACAAAGCCTACGTGGCCTGTAGCTAGTGAGTGAGGCGCTGTTGACAGCGGAGGCATTACAAATTAACGCAATGGTTTGTTTCCATTGCTTCTCCCTCCCAGGCCCACCCCCGTGTTGTTTCATGGTTTCATGGGAGGGTGCTTGGAACGTGACTTTTCTGTAATATACATCTGCCCAGCGGAAAAGTGGTTGAGAATCCCTGGATTAGACTAAATCTAGCCATTTGCCCTGCAGCTATTTGTACTGAACTCTACTTCAATTCAAAGAATCTGAACAGCTGGGTAAAGAAGTTGCAATCAGATTCCAGAAGTCTGAGTAAATCATTCCATCATGAGGACCTGAGTTTGAAACCATACTACTATTGTAAAAACATTAGGATTGACATTGTGTTCCTGTCATCCTAGAGCCGGCAGGCACAGTTAGAAGGATCCTAGGACTTCCTGAATTAGCTTAGCCTAATTGGTGGGTTCCAGGGTCAGTGAGAGACCCTTTATCAAAGCCAGAAAGGCAGATAGCAACTGAGAAAGGCATCTGTCATTGACTTCAGCCACCACGTGTATGTTCACACACATGCATACACCCACAGTGCCTACACAAATATGTACACACATTCACACACACCATACACACATATACATGGGGAAAAAAAGTAAAAGTAAAAAAAGAAAAGAATACAGGGCCCGATTTAGCCACTAATGACCGGAGAAGTTGACCTGAGATTAGCCAGACTCTTGAGACCAAATGCCAGAACTGGCTGTTGGGCTCTGGGATGTCATGCACGTTCCTAGCCCACCTGGTCCTCCCAGGCAGGCGGGGCGATCTCACAGGCATAGAGGTGAGATGCTTAGATCCAGAGAATTTCATGCTCTGTGGTGCGTGCGTGGAAAGAGCACAGGACTTGTAGAGAGAGTCCTCACAAGCTCTCAGATACTCCCGGGTCAAGTTAGTGGCAGAAGAAGCCCTTCACTGTCATTGAAGTGTATAATTTTTCTGTTTTACTTCCTCAGGGCCAAAATCTTTATACGGTGCTAAAGCTTTTGGCCTCTAAGTCTATCACTGCTTTAAAGCCACGAAAGCAAAACTCTGTTTTTCCCTGGTCTCTCCAGCCACATCAGGGGCTTCATCATAGCATCCGTCTTTCCTCTCTTCTAGGTTCAGCTCCACATCCAGTGGGCCCATGATGAGCAGCCCCTACTTGTCCTCCAGTGGTAATGGCATTCACTTTTAGACCTCCTTCTCATTCTCTTCCTCCCCTACTTCGCCCGTGGATCAGGGCTAGGGGTTCTGGAGTTCTGGATTCTGCAACAGCTTGGTATGAAGTTTGGAAAGCCAAGGTTCCGACCAGGTCACCGACAGAAACCAGCAAGCCCGGATTCAACGATGACCAACACTCACACGCACAGCCCTTCACACGGCACACGGTGCAGACACACCCTCCTGTCCGCGTGTGCCCAACCACACATGCGCCTGTATTTAGCTCACATGAGTGATTTTTGTTTTTGTTGTTGTTGGTAAAATAGAAGTAAGACACTTAATTTTAAAACGTTTATATTTTATGATAAAACTAAGAACTGCTTGAAATGACGGGTGTCTGTTGATTTTCATTATGATCCACGGAATCTTTTCTTAAAAACTATTATTTATTTATTTATATATTTTGCAAGCAGAGAGAAATAGAAGAGAGACAGAGAGAATGGGGATGCTAGGACCTCCAGCCACTGCAAATGAAATCCAGATGTACGTGCCACTTTGTGCATCTGCCTTAATGTGGGTACTGGGGAATCAAACCCGGGTCACTGGGCTTTATAAGCAAGCACCTTAACCATTGAACAATCACTCCAGCTCTGATCCATGCAATCCTTACCTCCCATTCTCCAAGTAGGGCTCAGTGTTTCTCTGTGGTACGACAAGACACCATGAGCTGGAGGTTTTGGGATGCTGCCACTTACACATGGGACCTCAGGGGTCATAGGCTTGAGCACTTTTTATCACATTTCTCCTGTGATTCACTGTAGTGATGTGTCTCAAGAATGGACATCATAAAAGGAATGTGTCTATGTTCTATCTCAGGTGGAAGGTTTACAGAAACTTTCTTTTGGACATTAAATATGAGAAAAATTGTGGCCTGGAAAGCAACCTGGAATTCCAAACCCAAACTCTAACTGAGGAAGGCAGAATGAAGATGTTCTCAGATATGTAAATTTCTCCAACATTGACCCCTTTACACCTTTGCCAGGAAGCAATGGTAGTGTGGCCCACTTATACAAGTGGGACAGCCAAGAAATAGATATGGTGTTCAGGAAACCAGTTGAAGGCAAGAGGGAAGCCTGGGATGTTCTCAGGGTGCAGGGGTAGGAAATTCAGATTGAAGTAGGAAGTTAGTGGCCTATAGAAGTGGGTGTGCTGATGGGAGCAAAGGAAAATTGTAGATTATTCAGAGTTGACTCTCTTATTGACATATTTTATAGCACTTGGTGGGTGTGGGAATATTTAGCTATAAATTCAAATAAAAAATGAAACAATGTTATTAACTCACCAGTGCACAAGGCTACATGATCATCATCATAAAAATCTCAAATATGGATTTAAACCCAAACAACAATATAACTATCGTGGGAACAGGGCTGTGAATAGGACTGAAGCTCTCACTGATCATAATAGGTGGTCAGGAGGGAGGTTCTAAAGTGAGTGACTCCAGAGACAGCGCAGCTCACATGGTCATCTAGAGGCTGGAAACACCAGAATAAAGAGCCAAGGGTGTTGAAGGGGCTGCTCGTGAGAAGCAGGGTGATGTTTGTGTGTGTGGGGGGGTTGTTGGCGGATAAAGATCGCTGCCTCATTGCTGAGCGCTTTCGCATTAGTAGGTCACTGAGGGTGAGTCCTTGGAGGTGTATCACTCTCAAGTCTTTCTAGTCATGCTGTCTCCTGTCTGGTCTTTCATGAAGTGAAATTTGTCACTTAAACCATTTAAAACTTTTATGAAAACAAGCGTAAGTTTTTAAGAGAGAAATTGCTTGTGGAATATGCTGTGGTTTGGTGGTTGGCACAGAGTGAAGTCAGGCATGTGGGCATATGCCTGTAATCCCAGCATTCAGGAGGCAGGAGTACCAGGAGTCTTAAGACCCATCTTAGCTGTAGAGTGAGTTTGAGGCCAGCCTGGACTACGTGAGATCCTGTCACAAAACAAAACAAAAGTGCTTGTTGAATTGTGCTAAGCTTACTTCTACAGTTCATTGTATAAGGCCGTGTCCCAGGCTGTCTGAGAACTGGGTTTTCTAAAGCCTTGATAGCAGCATTATTTTGGAAGGGTCTAGAAACTTCAGAAAGTAGGGTCCGGCTGAAGGAAGTAGGTCACTGAGGGTGAGTCCTTGGAAGTGTATTTTTTTATTTTTATTTTTGATTTTTCGAGGTAGGGTCTCACTCTAGCCCAGGCTGACCTGGAATTCCCTCTGTAATCTTAGGCTGTCCTTGAACTCACAGAGCCCCTCCTACCTCTGCCTACCAAGTGCTGGGATTAAAGGCGTGCACCACCACAGCTTGGTCTATGTCAGGTATTTTTGGCCACAGTGATGAAAAGCTTAAAAAAAAAAAAAAATCACTAGGAATGTTTAAAAACAGTAGTTACTACTTGTTCTACCCTCTGAAGTGAGGTTGCGGGGTCCCGAATCCACACACTCATTGTTCCAGTATGTCCCTCATCCCTTCCCATATTAACTATGATTTAACAACTATGCTTAACAGTTCGAGGGCAGACAGTGTCTGTTTTAACCAAGGCTGTATCTCAAGTGTTCAGGGCCTAAGGAGTGAGGTATGGGGTAGGGATTGTGGGAACACTTTGAGGAGCTTGGAGTTTGCAATCCCACCCACACTTCATGATCCTGAGTTAGGAAAAAGTTTCTTCCCGCAATTCCTCAGCTCTTCCTGGGTTCCCTGAGAGGTGAGCAGAGCCGGGAGCATAAAGAGTTGCAAGGTGTTGGGTGTTGGTGCCAGGCCCTCCCTCAGCTGAGTTTCCTCAGGAATTTCTTAAGGAAAACAAGGTTATAAAGGCTTTAGAGAATCTGATTGCCAGACAACCTTTCAAAACACAAGCCTTTTCAGGGGAACACATCACATCTAAGCCAGAGCACCTGGTACCTGTATCAGAGTCTCATGTGATCTGTTTTCACATCATGTGTTCTCCTTCCGTCCCTGTCCAGTTTTTTTTTCCCCCAAGGCAAGACGATTTGCAAGCTTTCAAATTCATGATAATCCATATGTAGTTCAAGCAGCAAAGTCACAGAGAGCATGTTTCTGTACGTCCCAGAAACTCTTCATGAAATATTAACTACTTATTCTCACACCCTCACAATGGGTCAAACACAATGTTATATGCATACCTTTGTCAACTTATATCAACTGATGTCAAGGAAAACAATAATCCTGTGAGGGAGATGGCGGTAGATACTGAGGAGACTCAAAGCCCATCAAAGCAGAAAATAAGAGGCCGCTGAGAGTTCAGCACTAAAGGAGGCTTCTAACATGCTCTCCAAGGCTCAGTGAACATTGTGGAAGAAAGTCTAGAAAGACTGTAAAAGTCACAGGACAGGAAGACATATTGTGAGGTATTGTCTTCCCAACAGCACTGGTGCATTTATGACCCCACAGTGAGTATTGATTGGTAACTCAATGGGGATGCCCCTCAGTGGAATGGGGGTGAGGGGACCCAATGGGAATGAGACCAGTTTGCAATATGCTCCTATGTTAACGTTCCCCATGTTAAAAATGGGTCTGTGGAGATGGCTCAGTGGTTAAAGGTGCTTGCATGCAAAGCCTGCTGGCCCAGGTTTGATTCCCCAGTACCCATGTAAAGTCATATTCACAAAGCAGCACATGTATCTGGGGTTCATTTGCAGTAGCGAGGGGCTCTGATACATCCATTCTCTCTCATAAATGAATAAAAAATTTTAAAGGTAAATTATACAAAAAGATAACCCCGTGAGGTACATATTTATTGCATATGCAGAAAATGAACTTCAGAGTGATCAACTTACTTAGGGTCATTGTATGAGTGACTGTCACCAAACGTTCTCACCTGTGTTTTCTCTTGCTTTCCTGTTTTTGGTAACCCAGTCCTGAGCCAATGAACTCTGTCAGAACTGGCATCATCTGCTTAATGGTTATTAAGACAATTAGGCATTTTCCTAATATACATATACATATAAAGATAGGATCACATGTAGCAAAGTTGACCTTGAATTGTCTGTGTAGCTGAGGGTGAGCTTAAACCCCTGAGCCTTCTGCCTCCACTTTCCCAGTGCTGGGATGAGAGGGGTGTGTCACCAGACCTGGTTTTATGCAGTGCTTGAGGTGAAATCCAGGGCAAGCATTCCACCATATCATCTACTTTCCCAGCTCTCCTTTCCAGTGTTAAGTCACTGTCTTAAGACCTGGAGGCAGCAGCTGAGGCCCGGAGGGAATCAGCAGTACACCTCTGCATTAGGAAAAGCAGCGGTTGTCTGAAGCCACACCTTTTCCAGCAAGGCTCCACCTCCCAAAATTTGCCAACATTTGGGAACCAAGTATTCAAAAAACATGACCCTCTAAGGGATATTTCATTCAAACCACCATAAGGGCCCCACAATGCTATTGACAGGAAAACCTTGTGGGGTTGGCAAGATGCTCTGAGATTGCCAAACCCGAGTATCTTCCGAGAGTCACCTGAATCTCATGCCCTAGTAGTCCAAATTTTAGAGAAGAGCATGTGTTCTTGGAGAATGCGCACTCCCTTCAGAAGACATCTTCATGCAGTGCTTTCCCAGACTGAATTCCTACTTCACAAATGGCCTTCTGCCCTTCAGGAATCAGCCCAGGAGGCAGGGGAGTGGAGGGGGCTGAGTGAGGGGTCATCAGAAACTATTAATCAATGGACAAGACTTCCTCTTGCTGCATCATAAAGTCTTAAGGCTTAGCTTCAGCAGTTTATTAAATTACCAGAATGCCGAGAAAAA
Source organism: Jaculus jaculus (assembly GCF_020740685.1). Lineage (NCBI taxonomy): Eukaryota > Metazoa > Chordata > Mammalia > Rodentia > Dipodidae > Jaculus > Jaculus jaculus. The sequence goes on along the minus strand of NC_059106.1, from coordinate 70,926,558 downwards.
TAGCTTTAATAACACATTTCTGCCTATCTATTATTTTTTATAACCCAGAATAGAGAATTAAAAGGCTCCCTACCATTTAAAATAGCATTTTTTAAATTAAAATGAACATGTTAGGTAGATTTTTTTTTTTAACTCAAACAAGAAGCTATTGATTCAGGATGTGATTACTCTAAGCTGAAACCTCACAGCTAACTCTTTGTCTGGTGTGAAAGAAGGTGGAGAAGTGGTTGTCCTTGAAAGCTTTAGAAGTAATTAGAACAGGTGGGTGGGCAGGTCACTCATCCTCTCATGTGGTTTAGTGTTATGAGCACTATTTTCAACAACCACAAGGCTGGAGACATTGAGGTGGAGCTCTGGTCTAGAGGACCAACTGGCCATCCAGATCGAGCCTCATGGAGGCCAAGGTGACAGTGAAATGTTCACCATCCAGGGTCTGCTTCTAAGCTTTATGAGCTCAATGACTTCATTAGGCCCAAAGAGCTGATCAAATTCATAGGTGAATATAAATTCAACTATTATTTGTTTAGTTAATTATTAATTTTTTAATTGTGACATCATCTCACTAGGTAGCCCATTGACCACTATGACCTTAAACTTGTGATCCTCCTGCCTCAGACTTCCAAGTGCTGACCATTATGGGAGTGTGCTACTATGCTGGGTTCATATGAATTATTTCTAATGAGAGATTTCTCAATAATGCTATCTCACTTAAAAAGAAAAGGGGCTGGAGGGATGGCTCAAGAATTAGAAACACTTGCTTGCAAAACCTGATGGCCCAGGTTGGATTCCCCAGGACCCATGTTGAGCCAGGTGCACAAAGCAATCTATGGGGCTTTAAAAGCAGGACCAGTTCCACATAGTTCTTAGTGCATCAAGAATCATCTATATTCAATGCCTGATTCTGCCATCTACAATTTCCCCTAAGTCTCTCCTCTAAGGTGAAGTGTTTCATGCAGTACCCTTTACCTCTTTACCTTGAAACCCATTAGTATGCATTTCTTACAACAAGAATTGCTTCATATTTGCAATTACAACATAAACATAAAAATCAAAAAAACTTTAGATTTCACATATGAAAGAAAACATGATACTCATCTTTCTGATTCTGGTTTATTTTACATAATATTGTCTCTAGTGCCACCCATTTTCCTGAAAGTGACATGATTTCATTCTAATTGATTTGCTGATAAACATCCCATGATATACACATGCCATCTTTTCTTTATCTGTTCATCCATGGATAGGTACCTAGCTGATTCCATAACTTGGCTAGTATGACCACTGCTATGGAAAGTGAGGGTGTGCTTGGAATCCCTGTAGTTTGCTGGCTGTGTTTGCTTCAAGTATACACCCTGGAGTGCTGTAACAGCTTCTGTGAGCATTTGAATTTTAGTTTATTGAGGAACCTTCACACAGACCTCCACAGTGGCTACATTCATCTGCATTCCCTCCAGCAGTGTGTATGTAATCCTTTTGCCCCTCATCTTTGCCAACCCTTTTTTTTTTATAAAAAAATTATAACCATTCTGACTGGGGTGAGGTGATATCTCAGTGTAGTTTTAATTTGAGTTTTATTGAAGCCAAAAATATTGACCATTTTTTCATGTATTTATTGGGCTTTCATATTTCTTCATTTGAAAAGCATCTGTTCAGCTTTTTTTTTGCCCATTTACTGATTAAGTTATTTGTTCTTTTGATGTTTAATGTTATGAGTTCTTTATTCTGAATTTTAATCCCATAACATGTATTGTTTGTATAATTAATATACCATAATATAATGATTTCAAATCACAAATCAGAATACTAATATTGATATTACTATGTACTCTATAGATCTTGTTAAAAAATAACAGTTGCATCAATAAAATCTTTAACCTTGAGGGCTGGAGAGATTGCTTAGCAGTTAAGGCGCTTGCCTGTAAAGCCTAAGGCCTTGGGTTCAATTCCCTAGTACCCACATAAAGCCAAATGCACAAGGTGGCACATGCATCTGGAATTTGTTTGCAGTGACTAGAGGCCCTGATGTAGCCACTCTCTCTCTCTCACCCTCTCTCTCTTTCTCCCTCTTTTTCTGTTTCTTAAGTAAATAAAACATTTTAAAAAACTTTAGCTTTGAATTCTTTTAAATATACATATTAGCACCTTTGTAGTGACCCCACAATTTGGGCATATCAGACGTGACAGGAAAACTGCAGAAGTGATATGTCCCTCTCAGCATATGGCATGAGGAGATATGTGAGGTGGCTTTTGTCTATTACCTGAGACATTAGTACTGATCACTGAGCTGAGGTGATGCTTGCCAGCTTCCTCCAGCCTCAAGGCACTATTTGTCCCTCAACTATAAATAATGACTGCTTTGGGTGGGGACGTCTTGAACCTACATGATTGTCCTATTACTCATCAAACTTTCACTAACTAATTGTAGCATCCATTGATGATTCTCTCCTGAATCAGTTATTAATACAATGATTGCCAAATGCTGATATAAAAAAGGTCCCACACCATCTCTTCTGAGTTCATTAGGTGATATTCTCCTGTGAGATATTTTTAAATAGGTCTATGTATGAGTTGCTTTTCTCATTGCTGTGACAAAGAACCTGACAAGAGTGGCCTAGGGAAGGAAGACTTCATTTTGGCTCATGATTGAGCCATGCCCACTAGAATGAGGAAGACCCGGTGGCAGGAGCAAGAGGTGGCTGGTTACATCGTGTTGCCAGTCATGAAGCAGAGAGAAATGAAAGCTGGTATTCATGTTACCTCCGTTTCATTCAGTCTAGGATACCACCCATGGAATGGCGCCACCAACATTCAGGGTGGATCTTCTTACTTCAGACAACTGTCTCTGGAGTTGTCCTTACAGGACATGCCCAGTACCCTATTTGGGGGACACAGCCCTAAATTTGGAAGCCTAACCTCTGTAACTTTCCTATCCAGAAGTAGGCAAACCATCTGTAAGAGCAGAGTCGGAGCAGTGTGAGACTAACTGCCGCTACCCCCAGCCCAGGAGTGGGCTAGCTGCCCTCAGGAGCTGCCAGAGGAGAAAGGAAACTGGAGAGAGGTTGAGCTTAAGCCATTGTCAGCAAGCCTGTTGCACCTGCTCTCTCCGCTGCTCTGATGTCACTGCAGCTGTGGCTTCCTCCCTTCTGCAGATGGGTGCTCACTGGCACCGTTATTGAACAGTGAAAAAACAGCAATTCCAGAACAAGAAGTACATCGTATGAGCAAAGGAACTTGTGACCTTAGATAATCCGTAAACATTTGTCAAAGGAAGAGAGTTAGGAGTACGAGCTGCTGGACACACGAACACTATGCTCTTAAGATCAATCATATTAAACCCATCTGCCATCTCTAACAGATCTGTGGGCCTGTAGCTACTGACCTTGTTGCCTTCAGCACTATGACCAGCACTTCGTATGTGTGTGTATGTATGTATGTAATGTATGTATGATGTATGTATGTTCTGAGTTGAAGTCCAACCAGGCCTCTGAGGAAAGGAGCACAGAACATATCTTAAGATCAGTCAGCATCTCTGAACCCTGCCTGTCAATATGGCTCCTCTGTGCTGTTCAGGGCAAAGGTAAACCTAAGCAGAGGAACCCTGGTCACATTACTTTAAGCAGGTGGATTACACAGATGTGACATTAATTTTAGGACAAGTTGACAAGTAAGAAATTTATCATCTCACAGTAAACATCTCAGAAAAGTTATTTTTGGGCTGGAGAGATTGCTTAGTGGTTAAGATTCTTGCCTGAGAAACCTAAGGACCCAGGTAAGCCAGATGCACAGGGTGGCACATGCATCTGGAGTTCACTTGCAGTGGACATGGACCCTGGTATGTCTATTCTTTCTCTCTCTCTATCTGCTTCTTTCTCTCTCAAGTAAATAAATAAATTTCTTAAAAAGAGAAAAAAAGTTATTTGTAAGGTCATAAGAAATAATTCCACAGTTCTTTCCCATAGTCCTTCTCCATATCTCATTCTTACTGTTTATTACTGCAGTTTATTCTTCCAGTTCATCCCCACAGCCCCGAGGTTTGTTTCTTTGGTGATTCTAAATCCCATCAAGTGGACAATGAGATTATCTGGGGCAAGAGTGTGAGACAGAGAACTCTAGGCGCACAGAGCAGGAATAGCTGCTACATGTGGTTGTTATGAACAGTCGACAATACTAGCTGTGAAGTGTAGCTTACGTGAATAATAACTGCTGTTATTTAACTGGGATGTCTACACTGAGGTCTCAAAAGAAGGATGGTCTGCACAGTGAGGTTAGTGGAGTCTAAATGTGGTAGGCAGTAGTTCTGACTTGATTATTGACTGATATTTTCTCTTTAGGATATTGTTATCTATTAATTTGTGAGGAGAGAGAGAGGGAGGGAGAGAAAGAGAGAATGGTCATGCTAAGCCTTCTTACCATTGAAAATGAACTACAGATGTATGTGACACCTTGTGCATCTGGCTTTACATGGGTACTGGGGAAGCGATCTCATGCAGATAAGCTTTGCATGTAAGTGGCTTTAACTACTGAGCCATCTCCACAATGCCAGCTGATCTTTGCTTTACATGAACAAGTAAGAAGAAAGTCAATGGGCTGGAGACATGGCTTAGTGCTTAAGATGCTTGTCTATACAGCCAAAGGACCCAGGTTTGATTCCCCAGGATCCACATAAGCTAGATGCACAAGGTTGTGCATGTGTCTGGAGTTCATTTCCAGTGGCTGGAGGTCCTGGTATCCTCATTCTCTCTCTCTCAAATAAATAAATAAAAGTAAAATATTTTAAAAAGAAACAAAAAGGTCAAATAGTAAAAGATCATTGAATTCTATTTGTTTATCAGTGATGTCAGCAATTGCCTTGCTGCACCAGACATCACTTTCCAGATACTGGCAGAAAATTCCCTCAATTTTTGTGCTCGTCGCCAGGTGACATTTACAGACACAACAGTCTTTTAAATTTAATCTGCATCAATAGCATTTTCTCCATCAGTTTCTTAAGTCTAGACAATCAACAAAACAATAAATCAAGCTCTGATCTGCAGCACTTTCTGATTTCCATGGTATAAACAGTCCTGCCGTGACTGATTTCAAGCCTCCAGCATGATGTCACTGGGCACCAAGTTGGACAGAGATGTGTAGTAGTGTGCTCTGATGAAGTATTTCTCCCATGTACATGCAGCTGATGTAAATGCTATCATGAATGTGAGGGCTGGAGTGATGGCTCAGTGGTTAAGGAGCTTGCCCACAAAGCTTAAGGACCCAGGTTTGATTCCCCAGTATAGGCACAAAGCCAGATTAACAAGGTGGTACACACACCTAAAGTTCATTTGCAGTGACTAGAGGCCCTGGCCTGCCCATTCTCTCTTTCTCTGTCTCTTCCTCTTTCTCTCTCTCTTTCATTCATAATAAATAAACAAACGAAAAAAGAGTATACATGTGGTGTTTTCAATAAAACTTATTTAACTGCAAATTCAGAGAGTTTAAAGTTGTGTGTGTATATATGTGCATGCGTGTGCCATGACATGCACATGGAAGCCAGAGGATAGCCTCAGGGTATTGGTCCTCTCTATCTACTTAAAAAATGTTTTTTGTTTATTTATTTATTTGAGAGCAACAGACAGAGAAAGAGAGAGAGAGAATAGGCACACCAGGGCTTCCAGCCACTGCAAGTGAACTCCAGATGCATGCGCCCCCTTGTGCATGTGGGGAATCAAGCCTAGAACTGAGGTCCTTGGGCTTCACAGGCAAGTGCTTATCCACTAAGCCATCTCTCCATCCCCCATCTACCTTTTCTTGAGACAGGGTCTCTTTTGTTTTGGCCACTGGGAAAGACAAGTTAGCTGGCCCCTCAAGATCTGAGATTCTCCTTGCTCTGCCTTCTATTACCATGGGTATGTTAGGCTTACAGATGCATGTGCTACTTTGTGGATCAGCAGGTTTGCAGAACAAGCACCTGTAACTACTGAGCCATCTCCCCAACCCTGAGATTTTCACATTTAATAATTATTGGCATGGGGGTTACCAAATGCTCTCTAATTGCATTTGAGGCCTGCCTAATGGGGAGGAAGGCATGTGTGCTCCTGAAAACTTAGTCAATGGCTTCCATGGCGTGGAAGGTCAGAGGTCCTTAGGGGAAAAGCTATTCCTGTTGTTTGGATAAATGGATATATGTGCCCATCAAATTTCCCTTGAAGTGTTTATGTTTATGCCCATAGATTAGTACTGCTCTCACTTTTGGTCAGAGAATCTTCCTTTTGCTGATGTTAACCACTGGGAAGACTGAGAACTCACCCAAGTACTGAAAAAACATGCTAATGCTCAACACTGAAGGAGACACCTCTGTTGCATCCTCCAAGACTCAGGGAACACTGTGGAAGAGGGGGCAAAAAGAATATAAGAGCCACAGGATGGGGAGTGTGCTTTGGAATGCTGACATCTGAACTCAGTGTAGCTGTGTCGTTCATGACGTCAAAGTGGCTGTCATTACCTGCACAGCATTGGGCCTGTCTGTTGATAATCAGTGTCATCATGGGTGGTGAAAACAGAAAAAGGCATTGAAATAGAAGAGGGGCTAGTTGGAAAGAAGAAGGGCTTCAGTGGAAGGGAGTGGGGAGTGGGAACAAAAGAAAGTAATGGGAGGATACTATGATCAAAATACATTGTGTATAATTAAAAAATGTTTTAAAAAATAAAGAAGAGATGGAGACATGGCTCAGCCATTAAGGTGCTTGCCTGCAGAGCCTAGTGACCCGAGTTTGAGTCTCTAGTACCCAAGTAAAGCCAGATGCACAAAGTGGTACATGCACCTGGAGCCTGTTTGCAGTTGCTGGAGGCCCTGGTGCACCTATTGTCTCTCTCTCTCTCATCTCTCTCTGCTTACAAATGAATAAATAAAAATATTAAAAAATAAATAATGTCTATGCTTGATAACCACTTCAGAAAATTTTAGAAAAATTAACAATTTACTTTTCCAAGTTACTGTAAGCATCATTGGTTTACCCAGTTGCAGACTTAGTTGTACTTAATCTGTAGTTGATGTCTTTTTTTAAAGATAGTTTTTTCTATTTATTTATTTATTTGTTTGACAGAGAAAGGAGAGAGAGAGAGAGAGAGAGAGAGAGAGAGAGAGAGAGAGAGAGAGAAAGAAAGCACTCCAAATGAACTCCGATGTGTGTGTTCCCTTATACATCTGGCTAACATGGGGAACATGTCCTGGGGAATGAAATCTGGGTCCTTTGGCTTTGTAGGCAAACGCCTTAACCACTAAGCCATCCCTCCAGCACTGTAGTTGATGTCTTTAACAGATCCCATATCAAGGAGTTATCTTACCTTGAAATTCTGGAGACACACATGTCAAGTGCATATGTTAATCCCATGAGAGCTTGCCCTGTGTACCCATATAGTTTGAAGCCCTCTTGGCCTTAACAATATAATAGGAAGAAGACACTTGACTTTTAAAACCTGGAGACCACTGACATTTCCTTACCTTGCTCCCTGTGGAGGTTCTTCTTCAAGCAGCTGTGGTGACCCTTAAGTGATCAGCAAGGGCCACCTTGTGCTTATAGGAAACATGCAGAAACATAACTTGCTCAAGTCACTGTCAAGTGCATAGGCTCTGTTTCTTTTTTCTTTGTGTTTTTTTTTTTTTTGCATGAGTGTGGTGTACAGTGTATATATGTGTGTTTGTATGTGTGTGAGTACCTGTGCACACATGTGTGCATGTGCATGTGGGGGTCAGTGAACTACCTCAGGTTGTGGTAAGAGCCCTCCAAGAACGAAGGAAGAGCAATTACAGGTCTGTGTACACTTAGCAACCGTAGAGTTTGGAATATGGCAACTACAGGTCTGTTTATACATAGCCACCACGTAGTTTAGAATGTGCCCCATATGTGCATCTAGCAACCTGGTGGCTCAGGCAACTCGGTAGTTGCCATATTGGGGAGGCAGAGGGTGAGAAAATGTACTGACTGAAGGCATAAAAGGCAAAACCTGGGCTGGAGGAATAGCTTAGTGGCTAAGGCACTTGCCTGCAAAGCCAAAGGACCTAAGTTCGATTCCCCAGGACCCACGTAAACCAGATGTCCAAGGTGGCGCATGTGTCTGGAGTTTGTTTGCAGTGGCTGGAGGCTCTGGTGTGCTATTCTCTCTATCTCTGTCTGTCTCTCTCTTTCTCTGTCTCTAATAAACAAATAAATAAAATTTTTTAAGAAAAGGCAAAACCCTGTTACACTGGGGCTCAGCGTACACAAATAAATCCACTGGGCCCAAGCTGGCTTGTGCTAATATCGAGGTTTCCTGTGAGTCTCAGAGCCCCGCCTCTCAGCCGAAAAACCCACATCGTTTGATCTGTGCTCAGGAGCGCTCTCCACTTCTGAGAGACAGGGTCTTTCACAGTCCCACTCGGCCGGCTGGCCGGTGAGCCCCTGGGATCCTTCCTGGCCTTGGAATGACATGTGAGGTCAGCCACCCTCAGTACTTTGTGTGGGTCCTGGGAACTCCAATACAGGTCCTCAGGCTGGCAAGGCAAGCATTTTGCTCCCTGAGCTATCTCCCTTGCCCCATTTCTTCTTTCTATAGATACTTCTGGGGGCCATCTCCCTAGATGCGGCATATTCACCTCTTCTCAAGCCCCTCTGCTTTCCAGCGAGTCCCGCTCTGAGACAGTGTGAATACAGGTTGTTCCAACCTCTTTGCAGATGAGTTTTCCATTTCTGGTACAGTAAGGAGAAGCAATCCCATGTGTTTTCACCCAAGATAGGACTCAGGTGAAAGATCAAAGCACGATTTGCACCAAAATCCAGTTTTGGCAAATCAATGAATTTACTGGGCTTATTTACAGAACGCACTGAGGGGACGTGGACAACTGAAAGGCAGCCATGTCACCAGAGTCCCAACGCATCCTGGTGGTGAGCTCATGACAGCCACATTGCCGAGTCTCTCCTCTAGCTAGCCTTCTACTTCCTAGCTTCTCCCAAGATCACTTGCAGCTGGGTGGAGAGCAGGAGGGCAGGAGGACAGAGTAGTCAAATCTCGGGTGAGGCTCAGGTGACCCTCTCCTCGCCATCTATTAGGAGTTTCACTAGCTCTATTACCTTGGCTATAGATGTGGCCATCACTGTATTATTCTGCTCCAAAGTTGCCATGGCTACAGGGCCAAAGCCTTCTCTGCTCCAGGATGGCATCACATTATGCCTAGAGGAAAAATGCCACACAACAAGTCATGTCTGTTGCTCACCTCGCTCCTGTGACATTGAGCAGCTGAGCCCTCACTGTCCTCGAGTTATCTTGGCAGTTTCTTCCACCGTCCTGATGCACCCTTGTGTTTTCTTAAATTTTCCAACTTAAAATATTTTTTATTTCCACCAACTAGGCATAAAGCACCAATCATCCTTAAACATGTTTAAGCCACATAATTAAACCTTAAATCCTCTACCAAGCCTTTTCTTTTTACCAAATACACTTCAAGTTTAGCCTACGTTTTCTCTTCTTCTAAGGAAGCACATTTTCCTTTTAGCCAATTTAGACATTAAGGACATTATTGCTCTGTGGAAAGTATTTATGCTTTTAAATAAACATCAATGAGAGCCAGTTTTGGGATAATAGTTGGGGATATGTCAGTGAATAAGAAAGGCATTTTCCCTCCTCCCAAGGAGCTTTTTGTCTCTTTTGGAAGAATGACATTAAGCAACACACACACACACACACACACACACACACACACACACACAGTTATTTCTGGAGGTCTTAGGATGAGTGTCTATGTTTGTGAGGGCCATACAAGGCAGCATTGAAAGAGAAATATTCGAACTAAGAGCGAGGAGAGGTGGGCGAGATTGGTCGACTGGGAGTGTGGGATGAGGATGTGGTAAGGGCTATCCAATAACAAAGTGAAAACAGCTTCCATGCCTATGGGCAGGTCATAACCTCGGCCTTGGAATGTGCATACAGCCACCTAGGATAGGATCACTAGTCAGAATATAAGTAACAGGCCTGCAGGGGAGACAAAGAGGCTGGAGTGTATATAAGCCAATGTCCTGCAGCACGTGGGGCTCAGCCTTGAGATGAACCTGCTTGGCCCATGCCTGCACCTGTAAGTCTCAGAGCTCTGCCTCTCCACAAGAAACCCTGTAAAGGACAGAAGGGCTTCATCTCCAGACCAAGGGTGAAGGAAGCGGGCGGTGTGGGACGAGGTGTGAGACTTAAGTTGGCCCAGATGGTGTAGGCCGGTAGGACTCATCAAGGAGCCAGGGCATGATTGTTCCAATGTACTTTCTGAAAAGATCACTGGGATGGTGGGTGGAAAGTAGATTGGGAGGGTAGGGCCAGAGGAGAGGCAGAATGGCAATTGGGAGGCAGTGGTAGTTGTGCAGAAGGGAGAGAATTGGTGCAAACCACGGTGATTACCATAGAGGGGAACAGAAACGGACAGATGAGGAAAAGCATTCTGGAGGTGGGAAAGGCTGAACATGCCAGGAAAACAGGCCTGAGGAAAGACAGGAATGGATAGATGTCAACAGGAGAGCTCTCGCTTCCAGTGGGTTCCAAGGAAGGGCCATTCTGGGAAGGTGGGAGGACGCAGTGACCATCAGAGGAACTAAGAGCGAGGAGAGGTGGGCGAGAGGAGTCGAGTAGGCGTGTGGGAAGAGGATGTGCTGGGAAGAGGGTGTGGATAGCATTTTTCATGTCAGGCCCACAGGGAGGCAGGTGGGTCACTAGATGTCTTCAGAAACTCCCATTCACTTGGAAATAAAGAGGGAATTTCCTCTTGGTAAAACATACGGGCTGTTTGCGCCCTTCCTGTCTAATAGCCAACTGGTCCTCAGCCTCCATGTCTTTGTCCATTTGTTCAACAATTTTGGCCAAGTTCAAACATGGCGTTCTTGAATACATTGCCGCAAGGAGCCCCAGTGGTACGCCAGGCAATTGCGAGTGGCATGTGGCACCACATCACATTGAATCACACAGTGAGAAAGTAATTTCCTTTTCAATTCTTTCTGAGGCCTTCTGATTACATCAGGGAGCAAGGCTCAGTTTGGTGTTAGTATGTCTTTACACCTCTCTAACACTTGATAATCTCTCTTTTTAACAAAGAGAGAACAAGGCCACAATCTCGGGGTGTTTTTAACAGGTCATTGTCTCTAACATGGATTTAATAACATGGTTTTGTTTTCACTGTAAAAAGAAAAAAACAAGATTACCTCCCATTTGTGGCAAGCAATATTGGCTTTTCGTGTATAGCAATGTTAGAAATAAATGTATTTAAAAATGAAGTTCTAAGTACAGAAAAAAAGGAAGGCTTGGAAAATGCAAATTAAATAGTAGTACACTTGGTACTTGGGCGAGGTGAATGTGATGGAAGAGGAACTTGTGACCCACGTCTAGAAAACACCGCGTGACAGTGAAGTAAGTGGTCATTTGTCAGTGCCGTGTGCGGTGGCTGCGCCTGCTCCCTCCCTCCCTCCGTGGGCCAGCCTGGCCTGACTTGCCCTAATGAATCACTCTTCCCTGGCGAGCTCTCCAGGAGAGGTCCATGCCCTCCCCGAGCTCTAGGGGGCAGCACTGGGAGCCTGGCTGAAGTCAGTCCGCACATCCCATCACTTCGGCTGGAGATTATTTGGTCCAAATGGGACTGATCAGACCCAGAATATGAATATGAAAACAAGTCGGCCTTTTAGGTCATGTCTGAATGCATCTTGCTCTCCTTTCTTTCTGATGCTCTGGCTTTTGAGTCGAGATCTGAGGGATGGAAGTCCGAATTAAGTTACAAGGAGGAGAGGGGGATGCGGACCAAAGCGCACAGGGCCTGGTAGGCCATGGTAAGCGTTCTGTCTTAAAAGCAGTGGGGAGCCTGGAATGGTGTTCATCAGGGTATGATTAGATTAGTACTTTCTACGAGAGAGAGAGAGAGAGAGAGAGAGAGAGAGAGAGAGAGAGAGAGAATTGGCATGTCAGAGCCTCTAGCCACTTCAAACACACTCCAGACGTGTGTGCCATACGTGACTTGTGTGCATGCATCATTTTGTGTGTCTGGCTTGTGTGGGTACTGGGGAGTCTAACCTGGGTCCTTAGGCTTCAGGGTCAAGTGCCTTAACCGCTATGCCATCTCTTCAGCCCTAAATTAGCACTTTTAAAAAATGTACTTATTTGAGTGAGAAAGATGGAGAGAGAGAGAGAGAAATAAAGAGAGAGAAAGAGATGCCAGGACCCTACCCACTGCAAACAATCTCCAGATGCGTGTGCCCCCTCGTGCATCTGGCTTACATGGGTACTGGGGAATTTAACCTGGGTCCTTTGGCTTTGTAGGTAGGCACATTAACCACTAAGCCATCTCTCCAGCCCCCGGTTATAATTTTTTTTTGAAACTATTTATTAGACAGAGGTGGAGGAGAGGATGAGTTTGCCAGGCTTGTTGCCACTGCAAATGAGCTCCATTTGCCACTCTGTGCATCTGGCTTTATGTGGCTACTGAGTAATTGAACCTAGGCCGTCAGGCTTTACAAGCAAGTACCTTTAACCACTGACCTGTCTCTACAGGCCTAGATTAGTACCCTCTAAGGTCACTTGGGGTGGAGCATTGTGGTGCACACTTCTAATCCCAACACTTACTCAGGCGACAGGGGAAGGAAGGTCATGTTTTCGAGGCTTGCCTGGGCTATATAGTGCGACTCTTGTCTCAAGAAAATAAAATATAATACTTGGGATGCAAAGGTAGGAAGATCAATATGAGTTCAAGGCCAACCTGAGACTACATAATGAATTCCAGGTCAGCCTAGGCTGGAGTGAAACCCTACCTTAAAAAACCAATAAATAAAATAAAATAAAGACTACTTTGGTATATAAAGCACATTTACTGGTTCTGGGACATACCTTAAATTGGAAGTATCCAGTATTTACAGGGCACAGAGGTGGGCCTCAGTATATTCCCAATCCCACCCTCTTCCCCTTCTTGTTCCAGAGGCTGCTTCTATGGGAAGGAGCCTCCTGGGAGAAGTAGTCTTAAGGGAGCAGAGACTGGCCCAAGGGCAGTGAAGTTTAGACGGCACCTGGTGGCTGAGGGCAAAGGTGAGTTCTTAAATTTGGCATCACTAAAGTTCTACAGCTCAAAAGACAAAAAAAAAAAAAAAAAAAAAAAAACCTCAGAACTCTAGAATGGAGAGCTAATGAAGCAAATGGATTTTTTTTGTTTCTTGTTTTTCAAGGTAGGGTCTCACTCTGGTCCAGGCTGGCCTGGAGTTAACTACGTAGTCTCAGGGTGGCCTCGAACTCTTGGTGATCCTCCTAACTCTGCCTCCCAAGTGCTGGAATTAAAGGCATGCGCCACCACGCCTGGCTGCAATGGAATTTTTTTAAAAGAGGAAAACAAGGTTTGATTGGTTAGGGAGAAGGCCTGGCTTAACACAGCTTGCAGGAGTCAGAGGAATGCTTTCCTTCCGGGTCATGGCCAACAGGCAGACACATGTTTAGGCTACAGGAAACAAGGCTTGTCTGCTATTGGCCCCAGTTTGCAGGTGGAAATGAAAGCAGAGCTTCAGGAGGAAGATGAGAGTGTAATGTGAAGATGGAAGGAGTCGAAGGAATTCAACTGAGAAATCATATCCTGGCACGATCTTAAGACATAAAAATAAAATCAATTTCACAAGGCCCAGAAAGCCCAACTCTTCTTGTAAAGTGCCCCCACGGAATAGCAGCAAGCTCCAAGCCCGGTCTTGGAATCCCTCCCACCCCCGCACTTTTGCTTCAGCCCTGACGGAAGTTGTTCGTAGTCCCTCAGTCCCTCACCCACCTCTGTTCAGGGCAGACTAGAGACACCAGCCCAGGCTTCCTGCAATCAGAAGCCCACTTTATGGAGAAAAGGGCTTTTGGAAGCTACCCGCTCCTCCTGGCCCCCCACTGGTGCTGGCTTGCACTGCTTCTCCTTCCCCCCTTACTCATGGGCTGCGCCCTGTGTCAGGCCATGTGGCTCCACCTAGGTGCAAATTGTAAGTTGGACAGATAGTCATGGGGTGCTGAGTCATGACTGACATTGGGCTTGGTGGTCAGATGGCTGGATCTAAGTTTTGGTTTCCCGTGGTGTGTTTTCTGGGATTGGTTATTTCACCACAGTGACCCTCAGTTTTTCTCCTCTGTAAACTGGGAATGCTAACTCTACCTACTTTGTGATGCTAGGGGATAAATTCACACCTGATATAAAGCAAGAACAATTTATTTTATTTTATTTTATTTTTTTTAGATTTTCAAGGTAGGGTCTCACTCTAGCTCAGGTTGATCTGGAATCCACTACATAGTCTCAGGGTGGTCCCGAACTCACAGCGATCCTCCTACCTCTGCCTCCCAAAGGCTGGGATTCAAGGCATGTGCCACCACATCTGGGTAAGAACAAATTTTTATACATTTTTTATTGAGCACTTTAATACATGAACATAGTATAATTTGATCAGAGTCCCATTCCACTACTCTCTTGTCCCTCCTCCCCTCCCCTTATCCCACAGAGGACTCTCCTCATTCCAAGTGGTCCTTCCTCTGTTTTGGTGTCTCATTCCTTTTGTCCTCCTCCATCTTTCAGGTCACCATGTTGATAGGCTCAGCAACGTGCAGGTCTTGTGGGGTTACCGACAACCACTGTGAGGTCATGACTGTGCCAATTGGTTCATGTATAGTTTTTGACACTATAGTGATTTATCTGAGTTGTCAACTTGACAGGGTTCAGACTGACCCTGGGGGGAAAAAAAAATCTCTGGGCATATCTGTGAGGGAATTTGTCAGTTTGGGTAATTGAGATGGGAAGGCCTACCCTACCTGTGAGTGGTCCTACTGCGTGGGCTGAGGTTCTGGACTGTATAAAAAGGAGAAAAATGACCTTGTACTAGCCTTCATCGTTCTCTGCCTCCTGAGTATGGACGCAGCGTGACCCTTGCCACCATCATGATGTGCTGTTGCCCTGGAACTGTGAGCTGAGCTAAACTCCTTCCGGAAGCTACTTTTAGTTGGGTGGTCACAGCAATGAGTAAAGTAACCTAGATATAGACACATAGAGTATTGGTTTCATTTTTTTTAAAAAAAATATTTAATTAATTTATTTATTTGAGAGAGAGGATCAGAGAATGGGCACAGTAGGGACTGTAGCCACTGCAAATGAACTCCAGACATATGCGCCACCTTGTGCATCTGGCTTGCCTGAGAACTGAAGAACTGAACATGGGATATTTGGCTTCACAGACAAGGGTCTTAACCACTAAGCCATCTCTCCAGCCCTAGAGTATGGGCTTCTGTCCTTGTTGCTGTGACAAAATAACCTGATGAACGCAACTTAGGGAAGGAAGGGTTTCTTTGGCCCACAGTTTGAGGGTCCTGTCCACCATGGTGGGATGGCGGGGCAGCAGGACTGTGAGACAGCCGGTCATCCTGCCCCCCCTGAGGTCCATGTCATCTTTCCGGCAGAGAAACATGACTATATCCTGACTTTCTGTAAGATTGCCTTATTCTCCTCATTAACTCAGAGAATCCAAACTTCGTGTGTGTGTGTGTGTGTGTGTGTGTGTATGAGTGTGTTCATGTGGATAGGCTTGAGTGTCCTTCCTAAAGCATGTCTTCTGAGTTTGACTGACACAGCGTCTCTCATTGGCCTGGAGCTTGCCAAGTGGGCTAGCCAGCACCGGAGTCCCTCCTGACCCACAGCCCCTCCCCGTGCTGGAGTTTCAAGCGCTCGTGACCACGTCCACTGTTTTGTACTGTGGATTCTGAGGATTGACCTCATGTCTGTAAGATTGCAAGCAAGCACTTTACTGATTGTGCTATCTTCTCAGCCCCAAATTTCACTTAGGAGGACTTCCACCCCAGTCTCTAGCATCTCAAACGTTTCTGGAGACTCCCCTAAACCTGACTCCATGATGGCAGTGTGTGTTTAGTGACTGTAGGGCGGTAAATAGATGATGCCCCCCCCCCCACCCAAACTAGTATGCCTTTCAAATGTATCTGAATTAAAAAAATCATTACAATACTTATTTACATTTTAAAATAGTAGGACATATACGCGGTTTGCATCAGTCAGTAGGAAACAGTGCATGTAAGAATTTAAGGACTCCTTTAAATCACTTCATATCCCTTGATGGTCTTTGGAAAGTTATAGTCTGAGAATTATTGGCCTAAAACCTAAGCTCTAAACCTTGTTTTTGGTGGGGGAGGTGTTGAGACAGGGACTCACTGTGAAGCTCTGGCTGGCCTCTCAGACCAGGCTGGCCACGAAAGCATAGTGATGCTCCTGCTTCTGCTTCCTGAGGGCTGGATTATAGGCAAGTGCCACCACGCCCAGTTTAAGCTATCAATTTCTTGAACCCCTTAAAGAACTTTTCTAATCCCGCTCCCCAGCCTCCCCCACAGCTCCAGGCTCCAGCTGTGGGGTCCTTTTTGTTCAGCAAAGAACACCAGAACCTTCTATACCTTTTGAGAACACCCAGCTTTTGCCTTTTTCAGGCCCTATCTCAGATGTCACCTCCTGATGAGCCCAGCAGTTTGCTACTTTCTTCTCCTCCACCCAAAACTAGCACCAAAGTTAATGGGTTGTAATTATGTCAATATTTTTTTCTTCCTTTCAAAGCTTCGTATGCAAAAAAAAAAAAATACCTTGACTGCTTTATCAACCTGTATGACATCCTCTGAAAAGAGCACCTGCAATTAGTAAGTACTTCATAAATGCTGGGGCTAATGAGTGGATAAGGAGTAGTCTCTAAAGAGATTGGATCTGCTCCTCAGTGAGGATGTGCTAATGGAAGAGGGCTGCTGTGTTGTCAGTGGCAGAGAGGGCGCATTTTAATGCAGTGCTGGAGAGGAAACAAAGGAACCAGGAGGAGGGGTGGCAAGAAGCAACCCTTCCAGGGACCCGGATCACCCTTTCCTTCATAGCAGAGTGAGTAAGGAAGGAAGACCAAAAAGTCTCCCTCCCCTAGCTGTGAGCTTAGCCTTGAGTTCCCAACCACCGCGCAGGACAGAATGACAGCCCGCTCTCACTCTCTACTGCTGCTCTAGCAAAGAGACAGCCTTCCTGGTGGTGTTCCCTAGTCAGAGACGGATCTACTCTGCTGTCCGATGATGTCCTAGCCGAGAGGAGCTGTCTGATGGAGGGAGGTAGATGGTTTCCACTACATCCATGGAGGACAGTGTCCCAGCAAGATGCTGGGCTACGTGGGTCCCAACTCGTTCACCTCCCATCTCCAGGCAGGTGCCAAATCTGCTTCCCTCCTCTGTGCTCATGGTCCATGAACTCAACGTCTTAGAAATCAAGAGGAGGGCTGGAGAGATGGCTTAGCGGTTAAGCGCTTGCCTGTGAAGCCTAAGGACCCCAGTTCGAGGCTCGGTTCCCCAGCTCCCACGTTAGCCAGATGCACAAGGGGGTGCACGCGTCTGGAGTTCGTTTGCAGAGGCTGGAAGCCCTGGCGCGCCCATTCTCTCTCCCTCCCTCTATCTGTCTTTCTCTCTGTGTCTGTCACTCTCAAATAAATAAATAAATAATTAAAAAAAAAAAAAAGAAATCAAGAGGATATGGTCTCCAGATCCAGTTTCCCCACTGAAATTCTGTGTGATTTAAAATATTTAAATGTAAATATTATGTTCATATAAAATGATTATTAATGTTAACAGAAAAGAATAAAACTTGTATTGCCATGAGTCAGTGTAAAAACAGGATATTTCCAATACCCTCTACTCCTCCTGTGCACCCCACTTCAAGCTCATTTTCCTTCCTGTCCCTCCCCACAGTTCTGCATGCACCATTTCTGCTTTCTTTCATTTCCCTACATATATAAACTCATCCAGTGATATATGCTATGAACTTTATGTACAGACTGCCATCTGTGACTTGTTATTTCAATCAATATTATGTTTATGAGATTCATTCATGTTGATGTGTTTAATAGTTACTCATTTATTTTCACCATATAAATAATCGATTCTATAAATAGATTGCAATTTTCCTGAAGGTGGATGCTTTGATTGTTTTTAATTAATAGCAAATATGCATAATGCTGCCATAAACCTCTAAGTGCCAGCCTAGGTATGGACAAATGTGCTCATGTCTCATAGACAAACACCTGTCTCATAGACAAACACCTGGAGGTAAGTGAAGAGTAACATTCCAGGAAATCTCAAAACTGGTTTCCGAGTGATTGTATTGTCTTATAGTTCTACTGGGAATAAATGAAAGCTCCAGTTGTTCCATATCCTTGTCAACACTTGGTATTGTCAGTCTTGTTAGCTATAGCCATTTGGCTGGGTACATAGAGGCATCTCATTGTGACGTTCACTTCCATTTTCCTGATGATTAATGAAGCCAAGCATCCTTTCATATGTCTATTTTCCATTCATCTATCATTGTGGGAGGAATGTCTGTTCAAATGTTGCCATTTTTACTGAATACTTTTGTCTTCTTATTATTGAGTAATAGGAATTATTTATATATTCTGGATATAAATCATTCGCCAAATAGATGAATTGTGAACACTTTCTCTTAGTCTGGGGCTTACTTATGTATTAAAGATAGAATCTTCAGGGTTGGGGAGATGCCTCAGTGTTTAACGGTGCATGCTGTGCAGGCCTGACAACTGGAGTGTGGGTCCCCAGCACGCACGTAGAGGTGAACGTGGATGGACGGTGGCACAAAGCCATCCGTGATCCCAAAGTGCCTCTGGCAGCAAGAGGCAGAGCCAGGAGAATCACAAAGTTCACGGGCCAGCAATGAAACCAGCCAGAGCGACCTTGTCTCACACCAGGTCAAAGGAAAGGATCAGCACCCCAAGGTTGTCCTCGAACCTCCCCGCATGTGCACTGTGGCACACATACACCCACGTACACATACATACACACAGAGACACATAAAATCTAAAATACCATCTTCCAAACATCAGAGGGGCTTTTTTTTTTGTATCAATGTAGACAAACTTAATAAGTTTTGTGTCCTGAGACACCTGTGCCTTTTTGTAGATAGTAAAGATGTTCTAGGCTCCTTTTCTGGCCTCCTTCCTGCCATAAGTTGCATATTAATCAATCTCTATCTATCCCATTTGCTTTTCCTTCACATACAAGCCCTTGCCTTTTTTTCTTTCTCTTTTTCTCTCCTCTCCTCTCCTTCACTCCCCTCCTTTCCTTCTCTTTCTCTCTCTCCTTCTTCTCTTCCCTCATTTCTCAGCTTTCACCTGGATCCCTCTCCTTGCTGATCCAACATATGCTGTTACTTCTGACCTGGTAGCTGGATCCAACACTGATTTTCTGGGGTCCTCACCCCTTCTTCTAAAACTCCTGCTCTAAGCTGTTAATAAACTCCCCTTTCCCAAACAGGAAAAGAAAAAAAAAACCATTTTCTAGAACTCTTATATTTTTAGTTTCTACATTTTGAAATATGATCCTTTTCAAGGTAATTGTTGTGGCTGGTTCAGGTTCATTTTCCCAGTCTCATTTTGTTGAAAAGGCTAGCATTTCCCCATGGAATTCTGTTGGCACCACCACATCTGGAGTGTCTACTAGATGGTGTAGCAAGGGAGAAGAACTGAGGTTACAGATAGACTGCTGGAAGTTAATATCTTGATGTTCAAGTAGAGAGATTATGCTGCGTTGTTTGGTCTGGGCCTTATAAATGGGCGAGGAAAGCAGAACAGCCGTGAGTGTAATGCAGCGTGAAAGGCACCGGATGTACTTGGATTTGGAGATGGAAGAGAGAGGTCACAAGGTGAGGGGTGTGGATGACATGTAACAGCTGGGAAAGGTAAGGGACCCAAAATTATTCCCTACAGCCTTGAGAAGGAGCAAGACGCTAGCATCCTGATTCTAGCTTGGCCAGGACCTGTGTTGGACTGCTCCCTTACAGCATTGTAAAATAATAGAATTCAGTTAAAGACATTAAGCAAGTTGTCATTTATTACAGCAGCAATAGAAAAGTGACATAGGAATTCCTTGAAGATGGTGTGGATTTGGTTGCAGACCACAAGGATCAAGTAAGTAGTATTGCATAAAAGTGAGCGATGGGTCTTTCTTTCTTTCTTTCTTCCTTCCTTCCTTTCTTTCTTTCTCTTTCTTTCTCTCTTTCTTTCTCTCTTTCCTTCCTTCCTTCTTTCTTTCTTTCTTTCTTTCTTTCTTTCTTTCTTTCTTTCTTTCTTTCTTTCTTTCTTTCTTTCTTTCTTTCTTTCTTTCTTTCTGCAGTGCTGGGGATCTAACCCAGAGCCTTGAGCATGCTAGACAAGTGCTTTACTAGGGAGACACAAACACAACCCTTGAGTAATGTGATTTTCTTAGTTCCCCAGAATAGACAGAAGTTACACAATGCTGTAGTCTAATAACTGACTACAAGGCAGTTGTGCATACCTTGTTTTCAAATCCTTCATTGTAAGGAATGTTCAGGATCCTCTGAGCCATGAAAGAGCCATTTTCCTTATGCAGGGAGAGTTTTGCCTCCATGCTGACAGCTGCTGATGGATCAGGGTTAGGGTGGCTGAGATAATTTATTAAAATATGACAACAGTGAAATTTGCCGCATGGGTTGGCTCATCCTTTCACAAAAGATTTCTCTATAGCATGTGATGTTGTTTGATAGCATTTTATCCACAGCCTAATAGTTTTCAAAATCAGAGTCAGGCTGGAGAGATGGTTCAGCAGTTAAAGGCACTTGCTTGCAAACCTGAAGACCTGGATTCAATTCCCCAGGAGTGATGTAAAGCAAAATGCACAAAGTGGCTTATGCACGTGGAGTTCATTTTGCAGGGGCAGGATGCCTTGGCATGCCAATTCTCCTTCCCTGCCTCTCTCTCTCTCTCTCTCTCTCTCTCTTTCTCTCCCCTCTGCTTGCAAACTAATTAATTAAATTAAATTAAACTCCAAGTCATCTGGGCTGGGGGAGATGGCTTAGTCTGTAAAACCTTTGCTGTGCTAGCTCAGATCCCCAGCATCCATGGAGATGCTGGCCATGGATTGTGTGCCTGTAATCCTAGTGCCAAGGACGCAGAGACAGCAGGTTCCCTGGGGAAAGTTGGCTAGCTAGTCTAGCCACACTGATGAGCTCTGGGTTCAGTGAGAGACCCTCGCTCAATAAACAAGGTGGAGAGGGACTGAGGAAGATACTTAATGTCGTAGTTACCTTTTCATTGCAGGGACAAAACATCCAATCAGAAGCTGCTTATGAGAGGAAGCCATCTGAGTGAGCAATCTAGTGAACACCCAGTAGGACTGGAAAAACAAACCTCAAGGTCCACCCCAGTAACACACTTTATCCACTTCCAAAGGAGCCACCAGCTAGGAACTGAGTATGAGGCTTAACGACAAGCGCATGAGGATATGGGGCCCTTCACACATTCAAGCCACCACAGCCAGATGTTGAACAGCAAAGGGACAACGCAGGCCCATGTTGTCAGGCAGACCTCTGCATGGACCCGGGCTCCGCTCTATAGCAGCCATGGGACCTCAGGCTCGTGTCTTCAGCAAGATGAAACTCAGAATGGTTATTGCCTTTTCCAACTGGGAAACAGGGAAATGTCTTCATGGGCACACTTGTTGTCACACAGGGCTAGTCAATGTGTGGCCTGCACAAAGGCACCTGCCCATGCTGAATGGGTGTGCCAGCTTCCCCTTTATGCTGTGCCTCCTTCCTGAGGCTATGCCCACCAAGATCAAGAAGCACCATTCTCCTCACATACCCAGAGGTTCCACCCGGACCTGCCTGTGTGCCCTGTCCTTGGCAACTGCTTGTGGTGGGATCAGCCTGCTTGCATGCAACATGACTGGTCACCGAGTTCCTCATCTCTACTCTGCCTCCTCCCTCGTGGCACTGATTCTGAGAGCCGGCCTATAGGTGGCCTCTTTGGTTCTCCCTCCAGGCCTCTGCTGGGTTCCAGCCCATCTAGCCATAGCCTTGTGGTAAGACCCGTGCTCTTCCGTTGTTATTCGTTTGATCAACACAGGCTCTGTGGGCTGGGCAGAGTTCCAGGCTTTGAGGTAGTAAACAAAAAGAATAGAGAACCTGCCCTGTGGAGCTACTGCTCACAAAGGGAAGACACGACAGATCAATATGTTTATGAGGACGGCAGGCAATAAAACATGAGATGAGCAAAATCAGGCAGGGTGGCCAGTGTGACCGTCTTTCCCATGCGTATGAGGCTGTGCGTGTGTACAGAGCCCAGAGCTCCATGCCAGGCCTCACCCTCAGTTGCTGTCCATCTCATCATTCTTAAACGTTCTAAACTGACAATTTTCATACATGTTCATAATGTGTTTTTGTTTTGTTTGTCGAGGTAGGGTCTCAGTCTGGCCCAGGCTGACCTGGAATTCACTATGGAGTCTCAGGGTGGCCTCAAACTCACAGCAATCCTCCTACCTCTGCCTCCCAAGTGCTGGGATTAAAAGCGTGCGCCACCACACCTGGCTTTGATGTCTTTTCTTTTGCCCTCCTTCACCATCCATGATGGAATGCTGATGGGCCCAATATTGTGCCTGTCTTGTGCAGGTAGTAGGCACTGTGAGGTCATGAATGCAATGGCCACTTCATGTCCAGAAGACCATGTTCCAAAGCCTTCATTCCCATCCTCTGGCCCTTAAATTCTTTCCACCCACTCTTCCACGATGTCCCATGGGCCTTGGTGAGCATGATACAGACATGCTCATAGTCACTTGTTCTCGTCCCTTTGATGAGTTTTAAGTCTTCCTAGTAGTCATTAGCATCTTTAAGACAGAGTTTTGGGCTGGAGAGATGGCTTATCACTTAAGGCACTTGCCTGCAAAGCTCTGGATCCATTCCCCAGTGCCCATATAAAGCCAGATGCTCTGTGGCACATGCATCTGGAGTTTGTTTGCAGCAGCTGGAGGCCCTGACACACCCATTCTCTCTGTCTCTTTCTGCTTATAAATAAATAAATAAAAATTGCTTGAGAAAGAACCTTCTGTGACCAAAGATCACCTATCTTTTTTTAAAAAAAAATTATTTATTCATTTGCAAGCAGAGAAACAGAGAAAAAAGAGAGGGGGAGAGGGACTGCACATGCCAGGGCTTTCAGCCACTGAAAACAAACTCCGGATACATGTGCCACTGTGCATCTGGCTTTACATAGGTACTGAGGAATCGAACCCCAGTCCTTAGGCTTTGCAGGCAAGCACCTTAACTATTGAGCTGTTTCTCCAGCCCCCATACTATCTTTTGAGACAGGGTCTGTCACTGTACATGGAGTTCATAGCTAGTCAGAAAGTCCCAGGGTTTCACCCATTTCCACCTCCCAATACTGGGGTTATAAGTGTTTGCCACCATGCCCAGCTGTATGTGGATGCTGGGGATCTGGATCCAAGTGAGATAGCTAGTCAACACCCAGTAGGGCTGAACTAATAATCCTCAAGTCCCGCCCCAGTGACACACCTCATCCAGCAAGGCTCTGCCTTCCGCAGGCACCAGTAGCTAGAGATTGAGTATGAGGTTTAATCACAAAACACATGAGCCTATAGGGGGGCAGTTCACATTTAAATCAACACACTTGGTAGTGACCTCTGTCCTCCACAAGCACACGCACATACACACACACACACACACACACACACACACACACACACACACCTGTTGCACATAGAACACACACACACCTATGCAAAATTGGGACCATTCTTCTCAGCCATGCCACTGATTTATCAACTACGTTTGTGTAGCGCTCAGAAGGCTCCGCTGTCGTTTCAGCAATGCTCACAGCATCAGCACTGGGGAGGGGGGGGGTCTATCTCTAGAAACCACTTGATTTGCTCATTCTTAAGAGACTGCTCACCTGTTCAAAATTCATCATGGGAGGCTTGAGAGATGGCTCAGTGGTTAAAGGTGCTTGCTTACGAAGCCTGACTGCCCAGGTTCAAGTCCCCAGGACCCATGTAAGCCAGAGGCATTAAGTGGCACGTACATCTGGGGTTCATTTGCAGTGGCCGTGACACACTCGTATTCTTTCTCTCTCTGTCTCTGCTGGCAAATAGGTAAATAAAATAAGATTTAATTTGCATGGAAGTGTAGCAGTCAGTCACAGCCTCAGGCTTCACTTGTAGTTTTCTCAGTCTTTCCACCTCCCCTGCAGTTTCTGTGTCCACAGAAGACTTGGGCCCCTCACCCTTGGCCATGAGAGTGGAAATCAGATTCTCCAATCTCCTGTTCGTACTGCCATTCGGACCTCCACCCATGACGCTATGTTTATCACGGTGACTGGAATGGCAAATACTTTCCAGGTGGATTTCAGTTTCTGTTTCTGGATCACCAGAGACATCACCAGTCACAACAGCGGCAGCCTTCCAAAATGTATTTCTTAAACAATAAGACTCAGAAGTCAATATGACTGCATGATCCATGGGGTACATGGTGGCTACAGTGCTGGCGGGCGTGAAGGTGACATTAATCTCATCGCACATCTCCATTAGAGTTCTTGGGTGACCAGGTGCATTGTCAATGAGCAGTGGTATTTTAAAATGAATCCTTTTCTTCTGATCAGTGGGTCTGAACTGTGGGTTTAAAATATTCAGTAACCATGCTGTCCATAGATGTGTTAGCGTCTGGGGATTTTGTTCTGTTTATAAAAGCACAGGTAGTGAGAAGTTAGCATGACTCTTAAGGGCCCTAGCTTTTTCAGAATGCTAAGTGAGCACAGGCTCCAACTTAAAGTCACCAGCGATCACCTTGTCTTCTTGGGAAAGTGGGTCCATCTTGGAAACCTTGAAGCCATGCAGGCGATGGCTTCTGTCTAGCTGTGAACGTTCTAGATGACATCGTCCTCAACATGCGGCTGTTCCATCTCCACCGAGGAGCTGTTGTTGACTGCGGCCACTTTGGTCCGTGAACTGAGCTGTACCTTCTGCAGAATGTGCTGCTGCCTTGACACCAGCAGGGGCTGCTTTACCTGATCCCATAAACTACGGACGTGGCTTTTCTCCCTACACCTCATGAACCAACCTGCGCTCGGGCCACACTTTTCTTCTGTACCCTTCTCATGTCTCAGCATTCCTGGAATGGAAGAGTGTTACGGACTTGCCCCGGATGAGGCTTGGCTTTAGGGGAGGCCTGGGCAGGTTTCATCATCCATCCAGAGCCCCAATGTTTTCTTCACATCACCAAAGGTTGCTTTGCTTTCTGATCCTTCTTCTAGAGTAACACTTGTCCCCTTGAGACTTCTCCTTTACATTCATAACTTGCCTGATTTTGGCACAGAGCCTATTTTGGTTTTATTAGGATTTTTAATTAATTTATTTATTTTGTATGTGTGTGTGTGTGGTTTTTTTTTAGGTAGGGTCTTGCTCTCACTCAGGCTGGCCTGGAATTCATTATGGAGTCTCAGGGTGGCTTGGAATTCCCAGTGATCCTCCCACCTCTGCCTCCCAGTGCTGGGATTAAAGGAGTGTGCCACCATGCTTGGTGCATCTCTTGTTTTGTTTTGTTTTGTTTTGTTTTTTTCTATCTTGTTTTTTAATGTGCCTGAATTGTTAAGCTTAATCATTTCTAGCTTTTGAGGGAAAGTGAGAGGTGTGTAATGTTTCCTTTTACTCGAATACTTTGAGCTGCTAGACACTTAGGTTGTCTTGATTTCAGTATTGCCGTGTCCTAGTGGATAGGGAGCCTGAGAGGAGGGATGGAGGAGTGGACAGTCAGCGGAATGGTCAGAGCACATATCATTGGCCGATTCAGTTTGCTGACTTTATGGACATGGTCTGTAGTGCCTCAGAGCAAGTACAGTAGCGATGCCAGAGATCATTTGTTAGCGATTACCATAAAGAAAATGTTTGAGGGCTGGAGAGATGGCTTAGCGGTTAAGCGCTTGCCTATGAAGCCTAAGGACCCCGGTTCGAGGCTTGGTTCCCCAGGTCCCACGTTAGCCAGATGCACAAGGGGGCGCACGCGTCTGGAGTTCGTTTGCAGAGGCTGGAAGCCCTGGCGCGCCCATTCTCTCTCTCCCTCTATCTGTCTTTCTCTCTGTGTCTGTCTCTCTCAAACAAATAAATTTAAAAAAAATTAAAAAAAAAAGAAAATGTTTGAAATATTAGAACTACTAGGACTGGAGAGATGGCTCAGGGGATAAGGCACTTGCTTGCAAAGCAAATCAAACCTTGGTTTGATTCCCCAGTATCTGTATAAAGCCAGATGCACTAAGTGGCACATGCGTCTAGAGATTTTTTGCAGTGGCGAAATGCCCAGGCATTCCCATTTTCTCTCTCTCTCTCTCTCTGCTTACAAACAAATAAATAAATAGTTACATTGAAATATTAGACCAAACGTGATACACGTACACACATGAGCACATAGACAGAAAACCAATGGTACAACCAATGAAGGGTCGCAACAAATTGTCAGTCTGAAAAAAAAAAAAGACATCATTTGTGAGAAGCAAAAACATGTTATACGCAGGTGCAGTGCCATTGTTGACAATAATGTGACTATACCCAGGTGAACCTTTTCCCATGTGTTTATGTCTGCCTTGATGACAATGCTACAGTCTTTCATTACCTTCCTGTTTTGCTTCAAGTCAAATCCTTAATCAGATGGTAGGAATTCTCTATTTTATTTTTCTTTTAATAGTCTGTTATTCCATGACATCTTTCTTCTCTTCCTCTCTCATTTACTAATATTTAAAAAAAAATATTTATTTATTTATTTATTTATTTATTTATTTATTTATTTATTTATTTATTTATTTGCAGGGGGGCAGAGAGATTGAGATAGAGAGAGTGAGAGCAAGAGAGCGAGCTAGAGAGAGAGAGAGAGAATTGGTTCACCTGGACCTCCAGCTGCTGCAAATGAACTCCAGATGCATGTGCCACTTTGTGCATTTGCCTTTACATGGATACTGGGGAACCGAGCCCAGGCTCAATGCAGGCAAGTGCCTTAATTACTGAGTCATTTCTTCAGTCCTATTTATTTTTTACTGACAATTTACATACATGAACATAATTTAATTTCATCCTAACCCCTCCCATTATATTCTTTAATCCCTTACCTTGACCATCTTCTTCACTGAACTCCTCCTTCTTTCCAACAAGACCCCCTTCTGTTTTGATGACTTTTTTTTCACCCTTTTCCATCATCTATTTCAAAATGTTGTGCTCCTCTTGGGGAAGGTCTTGTGGAGGTAATGGCAGCCACTGTGGGGTCTAAGGTAATGGTCACTTCGTGTCTGTGTCCAGAAAACAGTGTCCAAATGTGCTCCTTGCCATCCTCTGGCTCTTATATTCTGTTTTAAAAAAATATTTTATTTTATTTTATTTGAGAGAGAAATAGAAAGAGAGAGGCAGATAGAGGAAGAGAGAATGGACACATCAGGGCCTCTAGCCACTGCTAATGAACTTGATGCTTGTACCCCTTTGTGCATCTGAATTATGCGGGTCCTAGGGAATCAAAACTAGGTCCTTAGGCTACATAGGCAAGCGCCTTAACCCTGAACCATCTCTCCAGCTCTGTCTTTTTTTTTTCCTTGAAGTACAACTCTGGGGATGCAGCTAGGAAAGAGTAACCTCAGGAACTACTTCTTCCATGAGTGCAAAGGGGTTGTCCCCCTCCCACACTCCCATATTTTTTTATGAAAGAGAAAGAGAGAAAGAGAATTGGTGCCCCAGGGCCTCCAGCCACTGCAATCGAACTCCAGATGCCTGGGCCAACCTGTGCCCATGTGCGGCCTTGCATGCTTGGGTCACCCTGTGTCTCTGACTTATGTACAATCTGAAGAGTCGAATATGGGTCCTTAGGCTTCATAGGGAAGTGCTAAGCCATCTCTCCAGCCCTGGCTCTTATATTCTTGCCACCACCTCTTTCACATATTCCTTGAGCCTTGAAGGTTGCCACGTGTCTGTTGTACATTTGTTTGGTTGCTTGAGTCAAGGTTCATTTAAACAGGTTGGCTTGAACTCCCTATACAGCAAGGATTATCTTGAACTCTTAGGTGCCTCCTGCATTCACCTCCCAAGTGTGTGCACCCATTACTGGCCTATAACATGTTAGTCCTTTGGATTATCACTTAAATTTTAAAATATTATTTATTTGTAAGAAGAGAGAAGGGAGAGAGAGAGAGAGAGAGAGAGAGAGAGAGAGAGAGAGAGAGAGAGAGAATGAGTGTACCATGGCCTCCAGCCACCCAAAATGAATTCCAGATACATGCGCCACTTTGTGCATCTGGCTTTATGTGGGTACTGGGGAATAGAACCCAGGTCATTAGGCTTTGCAGGCAAGTGCCTTAACTGCTGAGCCATCTTTCCAGCTCAAATATTAGAGTCACCATTTTGATTTCTGCATAGAAGCTACTAGATCTTTTTTTTAAATTTTTTGTTCATTTTTATTTATTTATTTGAGAGCAACAGAGAGAGAAAGAGGCACATAGAAAAAGAGAATGGGCACGCCAGGGCCTCCAGCCACTGCAAACAAACTCCAGATGCATGTGCCCCCTTGTGCATCTGGCTAATGTGGGGCTTGGGGAATTAAGCCTCGAACCGGGGTCCTTAGGCTTCACAGGCAAGCGCTTTACCGCTAAGCCATCTCTCCATCCCTACTACTAGATCTTTGATTGGAATTCTTTCAAATACATAGCTCAGCTTGAAGAGAATTACAACAATATTGTATCCCAAATCTGAAGTAGGATGTATTTCTCTGTTTTCAATTTTTCCTATATTTTGTAGGATTTTATGTTGCTGTTAAACAGATCTGTAACATATTTTACTGAATTTATCCCAATGCACTGGATGCTTTGTGACACTATCATAACTGGAATGGTCTTCTTAGCTTTGGGCGGTTTATAAAATTGCAATCCACTTTGAATGCTGCCCTTTCAAAACCCACTTATTAGTACTAGTGGCTTTTTTTATACCTTGCCTAGGATTTTCTGCATGAAGATCATGCCAACTTATGCCCTTCCTCTCTTTGCCTTGTCAGTTTGCACTGCCTAGGACATTTTGTTTAATATTGAATAGAAGTGTTGTGAGCGGACAGCTTTGTCTTGCTCTGAATTTGGTGGGGGGGGGGGCGCAAAGCATTTAGTCTTTCACTGCTGAATATAATGCTCACTTTGGTCACTGTGTTTTAGATGTCCATTATCAGGTTGAGAAAGTCTCTTTTATTTCTACTTTGCTGAGGAATTATACCATGAATAGGCCTCAGATGCTTTTTCTGCCTCTATTGAAATGATCACAGGCTTTCTCTCTTTTATTCTGTTACTATACTGGGTTACACTGATTGACTTTTGAAGGTTAAATTAATAATTCCATCCCAATTAGTCAGGATGAGTTATCATTCTGTATATTGCCAAATTCAATTTGCTAATATTCTTTTAAGGATTTTTTTGTGCCTATATGTACAAAGGATGGTAGACTATAGATTGCTTTCCTCATCATGTTTCTGTCTAGTTTTGGTATCAGATGAATTCTGACCTCATGTTGTTTGGAAAATATTTCCTCTTACTGCATTTTTTTCAGAAAGATTGTGCATAACACTGGGATCATCTGTATTTTTCTTTAAGTGTTGAACAGATTTCACCAACAAAGCTACGTGGGCCATGCAAGTTCTTTATGAGGAAATTTTAAGATGAGAACTCAACTGTGGCCAGGCATGGGGGCTCACACTCTTTATCCCAGCATGCAGGAGGCAGGGCTAGGAGGATCACTGTGAGTCTGAGGCCAGCCTGGGACTAAAGAGTAAGTTATAGCTCAGCCTGGGCTACAGTGAGATCCTACCTTGAAGAAAACTAAAAAGAAATCAATTGTTAATAGTTGTAACGGCTCATGTTCTTTTCATATTTTTTGGTGTGTGTGGCTTATCTGTGCATGTGAGTGGTGTATGTGTGCAAATGCACATACCCCATGCACACACATGCAGTGGCTAGAGGGGTG
The DNA here is from genome assembly GCF_020740685.1 of Jaculus jaculus. Taxonomy (NCBI): domain Eukaryota; kingdom Metazoa; phylum Chordata; class Mammalia; order Rodentia; family Dipodidae; genus Jaculus; species Jaculus jaculus. The sequence goes on along the minus strand of NC_059106.1, from coordinate 70,896,720 downwards.
TCTTAAGTGTCCTGCTCCCTCATTCCTTTACCTTATCTCATCGAGACAGAGTCTCTGGATAAACCTGGTGCTTGGGGGCCATTTTTCAGTTAGGCTGTCTGACCAGCACACTCCAGGTTCCTCCTGTCTCTGCTCCCCTCAGCGTCAGGATTACAGGTGTGTGTGCCCACGCCTGGCTCTTCACATGAGTGCTGAAGCTTGGACTCACAGAGGCATCCCCCCCCAAGCTATTTCTTCTAAAATGAGCTATAGGAGATTTTGTTTTTCATGGAATTTGTCCCTTCTGTCCAAGGTATTGAATTTATTTCGTGAGGTAGTTCATAATATACCTTACACAGCACGCAGTGATGCTCCCTTGACATTGGCTATTTGTGTTTCTCTGCTTCTTGATCAAGTTCACTCCGTGCAGATTTATTAATTAAGTTGTATTGGTTTTGTTCACAAACTAGATTTTCATTTTATTCTCAGTTTTTTTTTTGTCCATTTCTTAGCTTATTGACTTTTGCTCTTCATTATTTCTTTTCTTTTACTTACCTTGGCCTTAAATATTTTCCATTTTATATCTTCTTAGAGAAGAAACCTGGATACCTGACTTTGGCCCTTTTTAATATAAGGAGATAAAGTTCTACATGTTTCTAAAATCATTCCATTAGCTTCATCCCAAGGTTTACAATTTATTTTGCCTTTTTTCATTTAATTGTAAACATTTTCTAGGTTCCCTTAGGATTTCCTCTTTGATATGAGTTAGTAGTGTTTGCTTTGGGTTTCAAATATCTGGGGATTTTTCCAGTTTTTTTTTTTTTTTTGTACTAACTTCTTACTTCATTCCCCTGTGCTCAGAGAATACTCTTTTGTGACTTCAATTCATTGAAGTTCGTGACCACTAATGATCCAGCATACGACTTGTCATAGTGAGTGGTCGGTGTCCACTTGAGAAGAAGGTGTGGTCTGCTGTTGTGGCAATCCCATTTCCCTAGTGTTCTGGTCAGTCAAACACCCTGTGTCCTTGCTGACTGTGTATGAAGTCTAAGGAAGGGCTGTGGCAACCCCTACACTAACGGCGAGTTTGTCCACTTCCTCTCTATCACCCATCAGCCTTCATTTCATGTATGTTGAAATTCTGTGGGGGTATATACCCACTGAAGGTGGCCCTGTCTCTTAATTAATGAAATGTTTATCTTTATGAAAGGATCCTTCTTAAAATTTATTTGATAGAGAGAAAGAGGGAGAGAGGGAGAGAATGGGCATGCCAGGGCCTCCAGCCATTGCAAACGAACTCCAGATGCGTTCACCCCCTTGTGCATCTGGCTAATGTGGGTCCTGGGGAATCGAACCTGAGTCCTTTGGCTTTGCAGGCAAATGCCTTAACCACTAAGCAATCCCTTCAGCCTAAAAGGATCCTTTTTATTCCTGTTAAAGATTCTTTCATATTAAGGCCTATTTGTCTAATGTTAGTGTAATTACATCAGGTTTCCTATGGCTATTACTTGTGTGGTATGTCTTTTTCCATCATTTTACTTTAACCTACATGTGTTATCATCCTTAACTTGTTTTTCTTGGTGTACCATTGAGTCTGGCTTTACAGTGCTGGACAGGATCTTAATTGGAGTGCTTAGATGGTTCACATATTATGTACTTATCAGTATGGTAAGGTTGAAATTTACAACCTGGTCATTTGCTTTCTATTTATTCCTTTTTTTCCTCCTCCCCTCCTCTTCTTCCTCTTGTCTTTATAACCCATTTTACTTCCATGTTTCCTCATCAGCTGAAGTTCTGTCCTTTTACTTATCCATTTATACTGTATATCTTGGCTTTACAATATACTTCTCTAACTTATTATGACTGTTTGAAGTAATTTATAAAGCATGGTCCCTCCAACAGTGTTGTGGGTTACCTCTAGATTACCTTATAGACTATTGGTAGAAATATCTACATGAAACAGATTCTGGTGATACTTAGAAAGAAAGGGGGAGCTCTGCACAGGAAGCTTTTGCTGTCAGAGAATACACACATCCCATGAATACTGTGTTGTGTTGTCAGAAATACAACTGATAAGGATGCATCTGTGGAAGTGTTAGAAATGTAAGGTAAGTGTATGAGTTAATTTCTCATTGGTGAGTCACAATGCCTGGCAAAAAATAATCACTATAAAGCTGGGTGTGATGGTGCATGCCTTTAATCCCAGCACTTGGGAGGCAGAGGTAGGAGGATGGCTGATAATTTGGGGCTAGACTACATAATGAATCCCACGTCTGCCTGGACTAGAGTCAGACTTGGAAAACCAAAAAATAAAAAAGAAAAACCACTTTAACAGAGAAATGGGGCTAGAGAGATTGCTTAGTGGTTAAGGCACTTGTGTGCAATGCCAAAGGACCCAAATTTGATTCCCCAGGACCCACATAAGCCAGATGCACAAGGTGGTGCATGTGTCTGGAGTTTATTTGCAATGGCTGGAGCTCCTGGCATGCCCATTTTCTCCCTCTTTCTCGGTCTCTTTCTCTCTTTCACATAAATAAATAAATAAAATTATAGTTTTTTTTTAAAAAAAATTTTGTTCATTTTTTATTTATTTATTTGAGAATGACAGATATAGAGAGAAAGACAGATAGAGGGAGAGAAAGAGAATGGGCGCGCCAGGGCTTCCAGCCTCTGCAAACGAACTCCAGATGCATGCGCCCCCTTGTGCATCTGGCTAACGTGGGACCTGGGGAACCGAGCCTCGAACCGGGGTTCTTAGGCTTCACAGGCAAGCGCTTAACCACTAAGCCATCTCTCCAGCCCAAAATTATAGTTTTTTAAAGAAAGAAAGGAAGGATTTATTTTGTCTCGCTGTTCTAGGATATAGTCCGTCGTGGCAGGGAAGGCATGTGGCAGGAAAGGCATGTGGCAGGAGCTGAAAGCAGCTGGTCACGTTCAGCACAGGGAGGAAGCAAGGAGAGATACATGCTGCTGCTCAGCCAGCGTCTCCTTTCGTGCAGTTCAAGACCCCAGGTAAGGTGGGTCTTCCCCCCACAATTAACCTAATGAAGATATTCCCCCACAGGCATGCCCAGAGGCCTACCTAATCTAGATGATCTCTCCTAGGTGGTTCTGGGGCCTGTCACATTGACAGACGACATAAACCATCACAATGTGTTACTGGAAGCTGGAGGAAAGTTGGTTCTGTTGCCCAGTAACAGAGGATTTGGCTTAATTTTAACTCTGTTAAGTAAAAAGGAGAACCTCCAAGCTATAAGTGTGGGTACTTAGCTGAGGGTATTTCTACACAAAGTGTTAAAGGTGTGGCCTGGTGTCTTCTTGCAAGGAAAGGAGACAAATCAAAGCAGTATTGCTAAATTAGAAAAAAAAAAAAAAAAAGCACCCACATGTGCAGCCTTGGAAGACTCAGCCTCTGTAGATGGTGTGGTTTTTGAACTTGACCATGGCTATGCTAGACATCATCTGATAAAATGATTAGGCATGCATTATGTGACTTTTCCTGGGGAGACATCAACAAACATCTACTCTCCCCAGACAAAGTACCACTAGCAGACCCAAGCAACAAGTCCGTATGAATCTAACTTGGCAAACCATTGAGTTTATTAGGCTTACATACAGGGAAGTGATGAGAGCTTATTAAAGGAGCATGGGTGAGGGCTTACTCACAGGATCATGGGTGATCCCCCCCCCCACAACAGGCTTCTTACTGGAAAGTCTCATGCTGGCGTGGATGATGATTTCCATAGAGTTTCAAAGACGGGGTCCGCCATCCCTTCACCCTGCATGGGCTGTATGCTGTAGCACTTCTGAGGCCACAGGCAGCTGGAGCAGGATCACATCTAGCTGGGAGGGAATCACAGGCAGGGGAGAGTGTGTGACAGCTAAGAGGAGGGTCTAGTGACCCTCCCCAGCATGAGAAAATGTCAACAGATCTGACCATGATGGTTTCTTTTGGGTGGTAACAGCTTCTCTGGTGAAGATGTAATTGGGGCTGGAGGGATGGTTTAGTGGTTAAGGCACTTGTCTCTGAAGCCTGAGGGCCCAGGTTCAGTTCCACAGGGCCCATGTAATCCAGATGCACAAGGTAGCACATGTGTCTGGAGTTTGTTTGCAGTGGCTAGAGGCCCTGCTATGTCCATTCTCCCTCTCTGTCACTCATAAATAAATAATTCTTTTTAAAAAAAGTTTAAAAAAATGGAGTGGGCTGGCATGGTGGTGCATGCCTTTAGTGCCGGCACTCGGGAGGCAGACATAGGTGGACTGCTGTGAGTTCGAGGACATCCTGAGGCTACATAGTTAATTCCAGGTCAGCCTGGGCTAGAGAGTGAAACCCTACCTCAAAAAAGAGGTTTAATGGCTAATATACTCAGAGGAAAGTGTTCCACAACAATTTCCAACCATCTTCATAGAAATCAGGAATGAAAGTGTGGCTATACAGGAAAGGCATGTGAGAGACTGTCTTGTTTGATAGTATGGACCCCACACGAATTTCACAAAAAGCCAATTTTGAAAATAATTTTGCACTAGCAGCAATATTTCCAGCTTGGATGAAAGGAACAAAGATGGGATGAAATAAGACTGAGCAGGCGCAGAAGCCAATAGGGTTGTCACTAACACAATTCCTGCAAGTTCAAGCCCCAGGGATCGGGCTCCTTCACAGAACCAAGGGGTCAGGACTTCATTCCCATTCCAGTGGTCCTAGAGGGCAGTCCAGAAACCCAAAAGAACCATTTTCAAGCCATCAAATTTAATGGAATTCTTCCTGCCAAGCTTTGGACTTGCCTGGGACCTGAGACCACTTCCAACTGCTCCCTTTTGGACTGGCCTGTCTAGTCTGTGCCTTGGTCACCACTGAACCTCGGAAGCAGGTAACAGGCTCACACATGGAGAGGAAATTCTCCCCAGGATAAATCGTACCCCTGGCACACCCATAGTAGTGATTGAAATGATCTTGGATGAGACTTTGAATTTATAACTAATGTCGGGATGGCTCTAATCTTTTGGAGGTGTTGAGCTTGGGGGTCATGCATTTTGCACATGAGGAAGATGAAGTTTGGGGAGGCAGAGAGCAGATATTTTGGTGCTGAATTACACTGTCACCTGCAAGATGCATAAGTTAATGCCCTAAATAAACTCTAGTTCCCCAGCATGTGAACTTTTGGAAATAGAGTTGCTGCAGATGTAATTAATAAGTTGGAATAAAACCATTGAGACTGGTCTCCTTACAAGCAAGGCAAGTTGAACACAGGTATGAATTCAGATGTTGAGTTACTCTTCCTGGGGAGACTATTTCTCTTCACCCCAGACAGAGGTGGCAATGACAATGGGACCGTTTCATCAAAGAACAGCTTGGTAATCTAATAAGTTTATTGGGCACTTGCAGGAGCAACGATGTGTAAGGCAGCTGCATCACTAAAAAGCCCCACCCCAGCATGGGTGAAGTCTTAGGAAAGCTGATCATCAGAGTCTCCTGCCCAGCTTGCAGGCAGCTCTACCTAAGTCTCTTCTCTCCCAGAAATTAATTGCTGCTTATATAACCTCAGGGAAGGCAGGGGTATCTCTGAGTCTTGTACGTTTCTTGTGCATGGCAAAAGCCAGAAGAAAATGTTTTAACCTGGAGGAAACAGTAAGTACAACAGTAAGGAAAATTCAATGCGTTAAAAAGATTTAGCGATTTTCTACAAGTCAAAAAATGGCCAAATTTCCACCACCAGAAGCTAGGAGAGGAAAATGGCATAGATTATTTCTTTCTCTGTCTTCAGAAGTAACCAAACCATGAGCCAGATATTGTAGTACACACCCATAATTTCAACAACTTGTAGGCTGAGGCAGAAAGATAAGAAGTTCAAGTCCAGCCTGGGCTACTTCAGTGTAACCAAACTCAGTGACATCTTTATTTATTTATTTATTTTACAGAGAGTGAGTGAGAGAGATAGAGAGAGGAGAGATAGAGAAATTATACCCCAGGGCTTCAGTCACTGCAATCGAACTCCAGATGCTTGCACCACCTGGTGGGCATGTGCAACCTTGCGTTTGCCTCAACTGGCCAATGTGGGATCTGGAGATTTGAACATGGGTCCTTAGACTTCTCAGGCAAGAGCCTAAGCTGCTAAGCCATCTCTCCAGCCCACTCAGTGACATCTTAATCTCAGACTTGCAGACTCCAGACCCAGGGACAGTTGTGTTTCTACTGGCTCAGCACCTAGCTTTGTTAGAACCCAGCCACTCTAGGCACTGCGACAAGGAGTCAAGTCCCACCTCCTGGGAACAAGGCCTTCCAGATGGCAAAGCCATAAACAGAAGTCTGCAGGCAGAGCACACTCAGCTCCCCTGTCCTCAGGCTTAAACTGATTGACCACTGTCACATCACATAAGTCACATACTCACAAGGCCCATTGCTCTTCCAGATACCTACTACCCATGGATGTCCTTGGGCCTTTTCAAACACCTGATTCAGCCAGAATACAAGAAAACATAATTTCTCTATAAGTCTACTTAGGTGATGTCACCTGTCTTTGGGCCCATTTCCTTATGGAAGAACACCTCTTTCCTCCCTACTTTTTCATAGGGAACCTTCAAATAACATTTTCTGCTCTCCATGGTTGGGCTGTAGCTTTTTTGGGGGATCCTACAACTTTGTAATCATTCTTTTACTTGAAGAGTGACCCCGCTCCATCTCTCCCTCAAACCACCTCCATCCTAAAACCTAACCAGTGTGTGGTACTTTGCCATCCAGCCACACCAAGCTAATATAAATGGAATGCTTTTATTTCTTTTTCTTCCTTCATCTGTACTGCTATTGCTATACATTTCATTTTTATGTATCTTAAAAACCTTCATAATAGGGCTGGAGAGATGGCTTAGCAATTAAGGTACTTGCCTGAGAAGCTAGGAAGCCATGTTTGACTTCCCAGGACCCATGTAAGCCAGACACAAAAGTGGTGCATGCATCTGGAGTTCATTTGCAGCGGCTGAAGGCCCCAAGCACCCATTTTCTCTCTATCTGCCTCTCTCTCTCCCTCTCCAATAAATAAGTAAATAAAATAGTTTTGAAAACTTCATAATACACTGTTAGTAACGTTTATGTTAGTAGAAAGTTATATTTTAAGGGAATTAACTTTAATGTTTACAGTCTTAGATCTCTCAGTGTGTATTTTTATAGGCTAATTGAATAAAATGAGTTTCATTTTGACATTTTCATGTATGTATATAACATACAATGACCATACCACCTCCACCTGTATTGTCCATATGTATCACCTCTCCCCTAAAAGCCCCCTTCTTTTTCATTATTTAGATTCCACATATGAGAGAAACTATATAATATAGTTTTTCTGAGTCTGCCTTATTTTGCTTAATGTAATTATGTCCAGCTCCATCTATTTTCCCTGTGAATGGCATAGCATGATTTAATTTTTCTTTGACATATTTTTAGAATTAATTTTATTTATTTGAGAAAGAGAGAGAAAGAGACAGATAGGAAGAATGGGCATGTCAGAGCCTTCAGCCACTACAAATGAAATCCACATGCATGTGCCACCTTGTGCCTCTGGCTTATGTGGGTTCTGGGGAATTGAACTTGGGTCCTTTGACTTTGCAGGAAAGCTGAGCCATCCCTCCAGCACACCTTTGCTTGTGTATTTATTTACTTTGAGGTAGGGTTTCACTGTAGCTCAGGCTGTCCTGGAATTCACTATGTAGGCTCAGGGTTGCCTCGAACTCACAGCGATTCCCTTACCTCAGCCTCCTGGGATTAAAGGCGTGTGCCACCATACCTGGCTCCACTTTTTTAAATTTAATGCTAGAGAATAAACCTATGGTCTTGTGCCTTGCTAGGCAAGTGTACTACCACTAAGCTACATCCTCAGTCCAGTTCCATTCTTATTAATGGCTGAGTAGTACTAATTTATTGTGTGTGTGTGTGTGTGTGTGTGTGTATGGGATAATTTCTGCATCCATTCATCTGTTATTGGGTCCCAAAGCAGATTCTACAGCTTGACTATTATGCAGAGTACTATTAGGAACATAGACGAGCAAGTATCTGTATGACATACTGACCTAGATTCCTTCGGATATTATGCCCAGGAGTGGTTTATCTGCCTCATATAGCAGTTCTGGCTTTAGTTAGTTCAAAAACCTTTGTACCAATTTCCCTAGTGACTGCATTTATTTACATTCCTACTGGCACTCTGTAAGAGTTCTTTTCTCCTCACCCTCTCTAGCATTTTACATTGCTTGTTTTCTGGATGTTGCCCACACTGACTCCGGTGAGAAGAAATTTTGGTGCAATTTTCATTTTCATTTTCATTTTCCTGATGGCTAAAGGTGTGGGACCTTTTCCAATGTATTTATTAAACATTTGTACTTCTTTTGAGAAGTGTTAAGTTCATTTGCCAATTCTTTTTTGTTGCTGTTGCTTTTTAAGGTAAGGTCTTACTTTAGCCCAGGCTGATCTGGGACTCACTATGTAGTCTCAGGGTGGCCTCGAACTCATGGCGATCCTCCTAATCTCTGCCTCAGAATGCTGGGATTAAAGGTGTGCACCACCACACCTGGCTACTTTTTTTTTTTTTCGAATTAGGGTTTCACTCTGGTCCAGGCTAACCTAGAATTTAGGGTGGCCTTGAACTCATGGTGATCCTCATCCTCCTACCTCTGCCTCCCGAGTGCTGGGATCAAAGGCGTGCATCACCACACCTGGATACTCATTCTATTTTTGAGTTTTCTTTTATATATTCCAGGTATTAACTTCCTGTCAGGTTTATAGCTGGCAAAGCTTTTCTTGCATTCAGCAGGCCATCTCCTCACTCTGTTGATGGTTTCCTTTTCTGTGGAGATGCTCTTTAACTTGATGCAGTCCTATTTGTTAAGTCTTATTATCATTTCCTGAGCTGTTAACATGCTATTCAAAGAGTCATTACCAATACTTATATCTTCAAGTGTTTTCTTCTGGTATTTTCAAGGTTTCAAATCTTATGTTAAGATTTTTGATTCGTTTTGAGTTGGTTTTCGTATCGATGAGAGGGAGAGGTAGAGTTTCTTCTACATGGGTTTATCCGCTTTTCCCAGCACCACCTCTTCCTTTCAGTTTTGCGTGATGTGACATATGGATGTATGTGTTTGTGCCCACATGGGTCCCATGTGCTTGCCTGCAGTTGCCAGACCAGAACACTGGTGTTTCTCTGTTCATTTTCCGCCTCCAGTTCTTACTTAAGCTAGAGTCTTTTCCTGATCCTGGGGCTTGCTCAGTTTTCATGAGCCCCTGCTCCCCATGGGATGGGGTTTGCAAGACACGCATGGCCATATCAAGCTATTTACGTGCGTTCTGCAGAGTGAACTGGAGTGGCCTCTCAAGATCCTCAGGTCCTCACGCTTGCGCAGGAGGTGCCCTTAACCATCTTTCCAGCCCTCAGCACCACTTCTTCAAGAGGCTGTCGTCTCTCCAGTGTGTATTTTTACTACCATTGTTGAGAAACAGATGGTTGTGGTTGCATGGGATTACTTCTGGGTTCTCTAATCTATTCCATTGTTCTATATGGCATAGACCAGAATCTGTGGGATACAGTGAAGAAAAGGATTCCTAGAAGGAAGTTTACAACGGTAAGTGCCTACGTTAAAAAAAAAGAATCAATGAGGGAAGATGACTCAGCAGTTAATAGCACTTTCTTGCAAAGCCTGGATTTGATTTCCCAGTACCTATGTAAAGCTAGATGCACAGATGCACTAAAATTGTGCGTGCATCTGGTGCTCATTTCCAGTGGCAAGAGGCCCCTCACACAATTCTCTCATTCACTCTCTCTTTTTCTTGGTCCCTTCACATATAAATAAATATTTTCTTTCCTTATTTTTGTGAGATCATTGTGGCTTTTATTACCTTTTTTCTGTTTTGTTTTTTTTTTTGAAACTGGCCATATTTTTCTTACATTGGTCATTTTTTGGTAGGGTCTCACTCTAGCCCACGCTGATCTGGAATTCATTTTGTAGTCTCAGGATGGCCTCCAACTCACAGCGATCCTCCTACCTCTGCCTCTCGAGTGTTGGGATTAAAGGCGTGCACCACCACGCCCAGCCCATTAATCATTTAAAAAATATTTTATTTATTTGAGAGAGAGAGAGAGAGACAGAGAGAGAGGGAGAGAAAGAGGCTGATAGAGATAGATAAATACAGAAAGAGAAAGAGAGACAGAGACAGAGATAGAGAATGGGCACACCAGGACCTTCAGCAGTTGTAAACAAACTCCGGACGCATGTGCCACCTTGTGCATCTGGCTTAATTGGGTCCTGGGGAATTGAACCTGGGTCCTTTGGCTTTTCAGGCAAACACCTTAATCACTAAGCCATCTTTCCAGCCTCGCTGGTCATTTTTTAATTCCACATCTGTTTAGTGACTGACTTGTCACACCTGTTGTCTATTTTTTGTATTGTATTTTTCTGGTTTTTTTCCTTATTGATTTATGGGAGTGCTGTGTATTTGCTGAATATGAATCCTTTGAGCATTCCTTATTCATGGTTGTTTTTCCTTTCTTCATGTGCTCTCAGAATGAATGTCTTAATTTCAATGAAATTGGATTTATATTTTTCTTTGTGAAATACTTTTGGAGTTTTATTTTAAAAATTTCCCCTAATACGGACATTTAATTCTATTGCTTTTTTTTTTCCTAAAAGTTTTATAGTTTCTTATTTCACATGAAATATTTCATATGCCTACAATTGATTTTGTGTATGATTTGTGACAATATTACAATTTATTATTTTTTTCTATAATACTAGCTCTTCAAGGAACATTTAAAGGAAGAACCATCCTACTTGCTACTTATTAGCAATAGTAGCTGGCGCAGTTACTTTCTCATTGCTGGGAAGAAACATTTAACCAGAAGCAGCTTATGGGAGGAAAGGTTCTACTTCAGCTTGGTTTCAAGGGGCAGTTCCATCATGGTGGGGAGAGCATGGCAGGCCTGAGCAGGAAATGTGGGTCACATTTTCACAGCTGCAGGAAAGAAGTAGTCTGAGTGTGCCAGCTTTCCCACTGACATACCTCCTCCAGCACTATTCTTCCTCCCCAGGGCTCCACCATTTCCCCAAACTACCACCAGCTGGGGACCAAGTATTCAAAACACTTGAGCCTCTGGGGGATATTTCACTCAAACTACCACAGGAGCTGTGGTATATCTGCTTTCTGGATATTTATGTGTCTGTTTCTAGGCTGTCTAATCTGTTCCATTGGATTGGTCCATATACTTTCACCTTTAGTAAAAGAACACCATGGTAACTGTTATAAAGCATTTTAAAATTTGGTGTAAGTTCCTCACACAAATATTCCTCTTTGGGTGTGTTCTTCACTTTCACACCTGGATTTTATTACCTATTTGTCAAGTTTCACCAGAAACCCTCTTCAATTTGTTATAGGGATTGTGTTGCTTACCTATGGCTATAGTTTTATTTCCTTCTATCCATGAATAAGGGCTATTTTTCCACCTGTTTAGATTTTCTGTAATTTCTTCCAATCAGCTTATATAATTTTCTCCCATGTCTTGGATGTATTTTGCTATATTTGTTTTACATTTTCTTTGTATTTAACTATGGTGTTTGGAAATGAAATTACCTTTTTTTTTAAAGATTTGTTTTTGTTTATTTATTAGATACTGAGAAAGAGAGGGGGAGAGAGAGGAGTAAAGAGTGAGAATGGGTGTGCCATGGCTTCTAGCCCCTGCAAATGAACTCCGGACGCATTTGCCACCATGTGCATCTGCCTCGTGTGGAGAACCAAACCTGGGTTCGTAGGCTTTGCAGGCATGCACCTTAACTGCTAAGCCATCTCTCCAGCCTGAAATTGCCTTTTTAATTTTCTTTAATTTTTATGAGAGAGAGAAATTTGGCGCTCTAGGGCCTCCAGCCACTGCAGTCAAACTCCAGTGCGTGCACCACCTTGTGCAAGTATGTGATCTCATGTGATTGTGTCACCTATTGTGCATCTGGCTTACATGGGACCTGGAGAACCAAACATGGGTCCTTAGGCTTTTCAGGAAAGCCCTTTAGCTGCTAAGCAATCTCTCCAGCCCTGGAAATGAAATTATCAATCTACATATTGGTTTTTATATCCAGAAATTTTGTTAACATTATGGAAATGGTAAGTCCCTTCATGTATTAGCTACTGTTGAGTTGCTGTGCCAGAATGCCTGACAGAAACAATTTCAATAAGGAAAGATATTCTTTTTACATGAGAGAGTGGGAGAGGGAGGAGGAGGGTGTGTGAAAGGGACAGAAACAGAGAGAGAGAGAGAGGGAGAGGGAGAGAATTAGTGTGCCAGGGCTTCGGCCACTGTAATCAAACTCCAGATGCATGTGCCACCTAGTGCACATGTGTGACCTTGCACACTTGCGTCAACTTTTGCCTGACTTATGTGGGACCTGGAGAGTGAAACATGGATCATTTGGCTTCACAGACAAGGTCCTTAACAGTTAAGCCATCTCTCCAGCCCTTAATGAGGAAAGATTTATTAGAACTCATGGTTTCAGAGGATTTCAGTCTATCATGACAAGGAGGCCATAGTGCCACAGCTGTGGAAGTGAGGTGGAGTCTGTTCACATCACAGATTAGGAAGCAAATAGCAAGACTGGAAGCAGCTGTTTTGAGTAGTTTTCAAAAATAACCATAAAACTCAAGAAAAATGATAATTTTGTTTACTGCTTTATAATCTTTATGATTTCTAATTTGTTTTCTTATATTACACAGCTAGTTAGAACTACAATATAGCATTTGGTAGTAAAATCACACATACACAACTTGTTCCTATTTTAAAATAATTTAAATAATTTTAAACTACTCAGAATGCTGTTTGCTGTGAAGTTATTTTAGACACCCTATAGCAATTTAAGTTTTCCTCTATTCTTAGCTTATAATAATGTATTTCAAGTAAAATCATCACAGATCTTAGATTGTGTGGTGCATGCATGTGCCTATGCTTGCTAATTTGAGTGTGGGCACACATGGGCATGTGGAGGCCACAGGTTGACATTAGTGTCCTCTTTGATTGCTGTTTGTTTATTGAGGCAGAGCCTCTCACTTAAAGCCAGAACTTACAGAATCAGCCCTTCTAGCCAGTTAGCTTGTTGTGGGAGCCCCCTTTTCTGTCTTCTACACACTGGGATTACAGGTCCACATCACCAAACCCACCCAGCATTTACCTGAGTGCCAGGGATCCCAACTCTAGTCCTCAGGGTTGTATAGAAAGGGCTCTATCCACTGAGCCATCTCCCATCCCCTGGATCCTAAATTTTATTGAATGCATTTTTGCACTTCCTAATAGAATCACGTGTTATTTCTTTTTTTAATCTTTAGTGATGTAAATTACGTTTGGCTGATAATATATTTCATCAGTCATTTGCTAATGTTTGGTTGAAAGTTTTCTATCATTGTCTATCAATGGGATTAAACTCTAATTTTCTTTTATTTCATTTATCTTTTTAGGTTTAGGTATCCAGTTATTCTAACCTCATAAAATAAGTTGAGGAGCATTCACTCTTTTCATAACCTCTGAAAAATTTATGTAGCAGTAAAATAACTTATTTATTACATGTTTGGTATAATTCGTAAGTATAACCTTCTGGGTCCTGTTTCCTATACAAGACAATCTTAAACAACTGAATCAGTTTCTGTTTGTTTCTTTGTTTGTTTTGAGGTAGGGTCTCCCTCTAGCCCAGGCTGACCTGCAATTCCCTTTGTCTTCTCAGGGTGGCTTTGAACTCACAGCAATCCTCTTACCTCTGCCTCCTGAGTGCTGGGATTAAAGGAGTGTGCCACCATGCCTGGCCAGTATTTTTATTGTAGGACTATTCATAATTTCTGTTTTGGTTTTTTATAGGTTTTGGCATTTTTAAAGGAAAATTTTCATTTCATTTTTTTTTTTTTATAATTTTTGAGGTAGGGTCTCATTCTAGCCCAGGCTGACCTGGAATTCACTACGTAGTCTCAGGGTATCCTTGAACTCATGGTGATTCTCCTACCTCTGCCTCCTGAGTGCTGGGATTAAAGGTGTGTGCCACCACTCCTGGCTCACTTCATATCCTTTTAAGGTTAATATCATTTGTTGATACAAAGAACTATGCCTGTATTGTGTCCCACTTTATGTACCTAATACATTTAAATTTGTTTACACAATTTACCTGACACTTGAAAATTAGCTCAATTTTTGAAGTGTTTACTAGTTGCTTTGTTATTCCTACTATATACACTTTTGATTGCAAAAACTTGTTTATATTCTTATTTGTTTCCTTCATTGCTGTTTTTTCCTGTTTATAAATTGAAGTAAAAGTAGGTGATTAATTTGAAATATTCCTTATACATATAACTATTTCACTCTATAAATTTTCCTGTATCAATGTGGCTATATTTTATAGCTTTAATATGTAATATTTTCAATATCATTTAGTTTTCAGCACTTTCAGGTTTCCATCATGTTCTTTTTGTCATGTGCACACATCAGAGGTCCAAAATTTAATTCTGAAATAGTTTTCTCTAACTATTCATTTGCTATTGTTCTGACTTAATTATATTGTGGTCATTAAATAATGGTCATCTGAAATTTGTTCAGACTTAATTTAGTATTCCTATTAACATAAAGACATTGTTATTCTCCAGTTGTTTCCACAGAGTTCAATTAGATCAAGCTTTTAAAATTTGCATTCCACAGTGGTTTGAATGTGAAAGGTTTCCCAAAGCCTCATGTGTTTGTGATTAAGCTTTATACTTAGTCCTCAGCTGGCTGAGTCTGTGGGAGGGAAAGCCTTGCTGGAGGAGGTGTGTCACTGATGGCAGACCATGGAGTGTTATAGCCCAACCCCACTAATCACACTTTGCTGACTCTACTTCCTCCCTGCTGCTGTGGATATCTGCTCTTGCCATGTGCTTTCCCTACCTTGGTGAAACTTCCCTTTAAAACGTTAAGTCCAAAATAAATCTTCTCCTTCCACGAATTGCTTCTGGTCAGTGTTTCATCACAGAAGTGAGAAGGTCATTGCTGCACATTTATATGTGAGGCCTTGAATACAGTCCCTAGTAACACACACACACAGGCACACAAACACACACACACACACACACACACACACACGTATTCATGTCATTTATATCACCACTGACTTTTTTTCTGAATATATTTATTACCGCACTATGAGAATGTTTTAAAACCTCCTATTAGGAAGTCAGGCTTACTGATTTCTTCTTATGATTTTATGTTTGTGTTTTATTTATTTCTTAAAAAATTATTTATTTATTTATTTATTTTAGAACGAGAGAATTGGCTAGAGAGGGCCTCAGCCATTGCAACTGAACTCCAGATGCTTGCACCACCTAGTGGGCATGTGCACCCAGAGGCCTGCCTCACCTTTATGTGCCTGGCATGACCATGGGTCCTTAGGCTTCGCAGGCAAGTGCCTTAATTGCTAAGCCATCTCTCTAGCCTTGTTTTTTTTTTTTTTTTTTTTTGGAAGCAATATCATTATATGCATACAGGTTTAGAATTGTTAAATCTTCCTAGTGGATAAAACTTGTTTCACTATGTAGTGATCCTTCTTGTCTCTGGTACTTCACTGTGCTTTAAAGTCTATTTAATCAAATAACACTAATTGAACTCTGTCAGCCTTCTTTTGTTTAGTGTCTGACTGGCATGTCTTTTCCACTCACATACTTTAATCTTTCTGTGTGTTTCCAATTCCTTTCTGTCTTATGAAGTGTATTTTATTTGGATGACTTTCTAAGTGGAAAATTTATTCTCTTTCTGTTTATTGGGATCACTGGGATGGTTGGAGTTATTCTGCCATTTTATTTTGTGCTTTCTAGTGGTGTTACCTTTTCTTTGCCTACTGCATTCTACCTTTCTGCCTTCTTTTGAACTGGTTGATTTCCCCCCTAAACTTATTCCTATCCCTCCAACAGTATGTGTTGCAGCTACCTTTTCATTGCTGGGACAAAACACCTGATCAAAAGCAGCTTAGGGAGTAAAGGGCTTATTTCAGGCAGACAGTCTTGAAAGAAAGCAGTCCATGGCAGGGAAAGCACATAGGAGCAGGAGGATACTGTTGCATAGCTGGGTGGAAGTAGTCTAAGTTCTGGGCTTGGAGCTGGATATTCTCATAAACCTCAAGATCTGTCCCCACTGGCACAGCTAACTCCTGCAGCTAGACTCCACCGCACAAACTGCCACCAGCTGAGGACTGAAGATGGGTATAATCACCAACACAAGAGTTTATGGGAGACACTTCACATTCAGACTCCCACAAAATGGAAATTCACAACCTCTTAAAAAATTTTAGTGTAATTTTAATTTTTATATGTCTTTTTAACAGATATCATAATAAAATATTTGTGATTCCCACCCAAGCAATTTGAAGAATTTAGAACCCTAATAATTATCTTCTTCCTGATTGAAGGCCTCTTTAATATCCAAAATTAGATATTATTACTATTATTTGTATGGTTAATATGTTTATTTGGATTTACTTACATGTTAACACATTTCCTTTTCAATTTTGGAAAATTCTAAGTCACTGTCTGTTAGGGTTTGGATGTAAAATGCCTTCTGCAGTCTCGTAGGTTTGGTCCCAGTGGTGGTGATATTTAGGAGGTTGAGAAACCCCCAGGACCTAGCTGCAGGAAGTAGGTCACTGTAGGAGGTGCGTCTTTCTGTCCTATCTCTGCTTCCTGGTCTGCTGAGATGTGAGCAAACCATCTTGTGCTCGTGCTGCTGCTGCCATTCCTTCCTGGCCCAAAGGGCAGTACTCCCCAACTGTGAGCCCAAGGAATACTTTCTGCCATAACTTTTTTCTTGTCATGTATTTGGTCCTAGCAATGGGAAAAGTAACACATCATCTCTTTGATTACTACCTCTTCTCCATTCTGTTATGAAGACTAGCCAGGGAAAATGCATAGAAATATACTAAGATACTAAAGACACTAAGGAGTGCATCCACTTGTCATCACCTTCCCAACAGCAGAACAAGAACTTCTGATTCCAAGACATCAGCTCAGCCTTAGGCTATACAGAGGCAGTAGTAAGCAATACTCACCTCTAAGTTAACAGGGCATGGGAACAGGGTCTGTCTCATTGTCATGTTAGGCCAGCTGTAAGCCAAGCAATCACAGAGATGAGTTGACAGAGACGGTGAGCTGCTATAAGGAAAAGCATCCTGGGCCCCTTACTTCCAAATTTCCTTGAGTCTCAGCTGCATTCCTCTGCCAGGTCTCTTCTTTAGATTCACCTGCCCAAGACAGCCTGAGTGGCTTTCACCTTTTGCAAGCAAGAGTATTCACTGAGGAAACTCATAAATCCAAGTGCAAATGGTAACAAACAAAAAATGAAAAGAAGTAAGTAAACACCCTCCCAGCCCCAAGCAATGCTTGCCCGTCTACCGGAAGCTGTACTATAGGGCTTGGTGTTCATGGGCAATCGTGTATTTTGCTCCTATAAAAAGAGGCAATGTTGATTCTAGTGTTCCATTATCCTTTTGAAAATATTCATCCGCTCTCCCACTCATCCTTGTGAACTAGCTTTCCTGCTATATAATTATTGCATGTATTGAGTATTTGTATCTGGTGAGGCTGCAAATGGATGGGATTTTTAAAGGGAGTTGACATTTATTGAATATTTTATAATGTGCAATCTCTTTTTATACACATGACCTAATTTGTTTCATCTATGTAGCAACACAATATTGACTTGATAAGCTCATTTCACATATGAGGAAACTGAGGTACAGAGAACTGATATGACTTAGAATTTCAATTTAAGTCCAGGTCAGTTTGGCTAGAACAACATATTCTTCATTTGTTTCGAATATGTATGTGTGCATGTCCATATGTGTGTGGGTACCTGTATGGATGTGGATATTAGAGCACATGTGTGCATGGGAGTGTGGAGGCCAGAGGTCAATGTTGGAAGGTCTTCCTCAGTCAGCCTCCACCTTCTTTTTTGAGACAGGGTATTTCACTTAGAGCTCACTGAGCCTGTAGATTAGCTAGCCAGGGAGGCTCATGGATTCCTTGCGTCTGCCTCCACAGCACTGGCCTGTTTATTGGTGCACACCACTCAGCCCAGCATTCTATGTGGGTGCTAGAGACCCAAACTTAAGGTTCACATCTTTGTGCAGCAAGTATTTTACCCACTGTTGCAGCCAACTTCTTGTTGCTGGACAAGCATCCAACCAGAAGCAGCTGATGGGAGGAAAGGGTTTATTTCAGACCTACAAATTCCAGGGGAACACTGTCCACAGCGGAAGGAGGTGGCTGTCTTCACGAGACTCATAGCACAGAGACACCATCAGATAGCTGGCAAGCACCAAACAACCCAAGGACAAACAGACAGAACTCCAATCTGCTCTCCACACACCTTAGAGCTGGATTCAAGATCTTTCCCCATTGACATACCTTTTCCCCAGCAGGGCTATCCCCACTGGAAATGCAATATTCAAGCCTATCTACAGTGTTCTACATTTAAACCATTACACCCACTAAGATACTTCCCTAGCCCCCAAACTTCATATTCAAACTTATCACCATCCCGTGTGTGAACAATGACATGTCAGTAGAGAATGTTCTAGAAGTGGATAGTGTTGACAGCTTCCATGAGACCAATCGCTGGATCTTAGGGGCATCAGTTAGCATGGCTTCAAAGTCATTGAGGAGGGAGTTTGAAAAGGAAGGGGACATTCTCTACATTGTTCTTTGGGAAAGTCACTGTATAAAGAGGATAGGAAGCTTCTAGTGCATGAGAGACAATTAACATATAAGGAGTTGAAGATGACACAGAGACCAGATGGTCCTATAAATGAGTAAAGCAGGCTATATATGCATTATGCATTCAGGCATTGGATGCCAGAGCCGACATCCCCACTGCCAGGCAGAGCCAGCACTATCTCCCCATACTCAGCTCTGGTCACTACTACCATGTGAGAAAATCAGGCCAACCTAGTCTCATCTTATAATTTCTTTAGGTTTCTGAAATCTGTACTTTTGAGTGACAGCTCCAGATTCTTTTCCATGCTACACAGTGCAAGTCAGAATGTATTTTGCTAACCAACCCCAGTCCCACTTTAATTTTCTCTTCCTTTCCAGCTCCTTATGGAGTCAGAATGGTATCTAGGTACTGCATGGGCCATAGACAGGCAGGCCATGAGAGGGGCTCATGTTTCAGAGGAGATCAAGCATCTCTTAACTGAGGGATCTACTTTACTATTGTCTTGAGTTATAGGTATCAATGCAGTATAACTCTCTCTTATATCACTTAATGTTTTGGAGAGCACAAATATACAAATATATACTTAGAAAAAATATTGAGCTTATGTCTTTCATATTCCCTGTGATTGTGTTTATAAGTGTTGTATTTTGACAGCATGGATCTTGGAGGAGAAAGAAGAATTATGATTCTTTGAGATGTGATATGACTGCTAAAAATGGATGAACTTAGCCACAGGATGGCTCTCTCCTTGTGTTGTGATGGAAATACCCCCAATTCTTCATCAAGATACCAAAAAAAAAAAAAAAATTCCCATAGCTTTCTCAGGAAGGTGGTCCAACGATCTTCTCCATCAGCCTCTATTTCTTTATCTGGCTCCTCTTTTATGTCCTAAGTTTCAGGTCTAGAGAAGAAGCTTCTAATCTAGAAGATGGGTGTGAAGAAAGGATGGACAGCTCTAGAGTCAGACAGTCCTGCTGTGCTAGACCGTTTTTCTCTTCTTGAGTCTTCACTGAAGGAGTAGAGCTCTGCATTTCACTGACTCAGGGCTACTTACAGGAGCATGGACTCAGGCAGCTACATCCCCTCCAAACCCACCTGTACATCAGTGATGAGTGGTGGAAGCTGCATCTCTCCAGCAGACTGCACAACTTGCAGGCAGCTTGGCTGGCCCGAGAGTCCTCCCCAAGCAGTTGGTTACCCTCCATATAAGCTTAGGGAGAGGTCTTGCAACATTTCTCCCAGACTTGTTGACTTCTTGAGCTTCCCTCCTCCCCACAGGAGGTATGTTTCAGTTCAGAAGAAACTGCTGTACAATGCTGGTCAGAGTCTGTGTGCCTCAACAGTTGTTGAGTGCTCCTGTAACCTTGGGGATTGGTTCGGTGACCTTTCAATTTCAACTCTCTCAGACTTGACTTCCTGAATCCCCTGAGCCTCCTTTCTCCCTTCAGGAGGCAATACTTCCATTCAGAGGAATTTGCTATACAACACGGAGCCCTTCCAGGAAGACACCATGCTGTATCCTTAGGGTCAAATCAGCCTGTCAAAGAAGTAATTCAGATAACATACAAACTGGGATCTGCTTAGGATGAGGCTTGAATCTGAAAGCTTCTGAGATATTACTCTTTCCTTCCTTAATTCTATCCATACACTGACCCTCACAAGGGAAGTTCAGAATCACAACCCGCCAGTAGTTTGTGCCTTGAGTTATTGCTAGATCATCAAGGGACTACTGTGAACTTCTATGCTTTGGGACCTAACCTAGTAGGACGCTGGCAGTCCTCAGGGTTGACCCTGCTTGGAGAGCCAGTCCCACACACCAGGGCCAGTGGGTGGAGAGGCTGGAGCCTGGGTTTCCTCACTGTCACCAGGGAGGCAGGCTGAGTGAATGATTTACTTGCCTTCCCATGCTCATCAGAGCAAATGAAGAGCTCCCTCATCTGAACAGAATGGATTGCTCAAGTTAATCCCAGAGTATGTCTGGGGTAACTGAAGCGTGGTAGGAAAAGTAATGTGGAAGACTCGCTGCTCGGAAATATATTGAGTCCAAATACAGATGAGAAAAGGATAAAATAACAGCTCAGAACAAGGTTCCCAGGTGCTACATCCTGAGGTTACCTCCCCAACAAGTCCAAGACACTTCATTATAGTTCTTCACCATACCAAGCCATGTCCTTTTCATTTTTATTTGTTTACTTATACCTAAGCCAAAGAATTTTAGTTGTGGCAACCCTAAGTAATGATTCCTGTCTGTCATACTTGACTAGTAAGAAGCAAGAATATGAGAATCTCACTGATTAATCCCCCTTGAGTATCCTGAGTATGTTGTGTACCAAGCTCTGTTCTTGGCTCTGGGTACAGAGCAGTCATAAAGCAAAGTTTCTACCCAAGTGTCATAGGTGCGATGCCTCTCATTGAGTTGTTGGTCATAGAGACTCCTGAGGACCACAAAACAAGGTTGCTCTTTCACCAGAACCAGATGGTAAAACTCTGTTGCTGAAACACATCCCAAGTGTCAAAGAACACTGAGAAACCACACTGGGATGAAGCTGGAAGCTTCCTCCTTACTGGCTATCTCTTGTAGTGCTGGCAAGTGATATGTAGCTTTCTGAGGGGGAAAAGACATCAACAGGCTTAACCCCAACTATGAATCCATTACATGTGCTATACAGCCAACTCGCCAGGAAGAGGTATCTGCCAGGGCAGTAGTGGCATGACTATTATAGAGGTAACCAACTGTTCTCTGATTGAATCAGAGACCAATTCCATGGGAGGAGAAGTTCTTCTTGATTACTGAGAACCTAATTCAGAACCTATGACTGAGAAAGTTATGGATCCTTGAGGGAAAACCAGTACTGTTGGTTGACTAGATTGCCTTCTAATACTTACATAAGATAAATATATAGATTAGTTCTGCTCTCATCTTTGGTCAGAAAAGATTCTTTTTATAGACAATTCTGACTACTGAAGAGATTCCAAACTCATCAAGGTGTTAAGAAAAAGTGAGTGTTTGGGGCTGAATGAAACATCTTTATCATGCCCTTCAAAGCTAGAGAATGTTGCAGAAGAGGAGACAGAGGAATGAGACAGCCAGAGCAACACACAGAGACACTCGTTTTCCAGTTTCCTAACATTCACACCATGACCTCAGAGTCACTGTCATTACCTCCAGAAAACTAAGCTCATCCACATTTCAACATGGAGGATGGAGGTGGGCATAAAAGAAACTCATCTGAGAAAAAGAATGACTATTTGGAAAGAAGGAGTTCAGTGAAACAGAGGAGGGGAGAGGAGACGAAGGTATCGGGAGGGAAATATGATCAAGTTACACTATGCTCAAGCATGAAAATTGTCAATTAAGAAAATAAAATAGAAAAATAAATAAAGCAATGTTTCTACTTTATGAAGCTTATATTCTTCTAGACTCTTCACATATCCTCCTTGGAAGTGGTATTGGTCAACAGGCTCAGCAAGGCAGGAGCTCACAACCTTCCCTTAGAGAGGGGTTCCTTTGTCCAAAGTTCCCATCATGTATGTCTTCTCATTATGTTTTGACAATAATTCTGTGTAGAGAAAGGTCAATGAAGCCTAGAGTCAAGGGGTTGACTTATGGCAAAGGGACTTTGTGGACATTAGGGCTCACAGCCCTGGGACTATGGCAACTCACACATCTCCGCTCATGTGTCTCCTGCTTCTGTCAAGGAGGCAAGACTCTGTGGATGCCCCAACACACTTCAGAAAGAGTCCCTTCTTCAATCTTGCCACATGCAATGACAAGGATAAACTTTGAGAACATTAGGCTACATGACACATCAGAGCTATAGAAAAATACTGCCTTGGTTCCACTTACATCAGGTGCCTATGGTCAACAAACTCAAAGAAGCAGAAAGTAGAATGGTGGTCACTAGGACCTTGGGGTATAGGGAAGGATGAGACATTTAATGGATATAGTTTAGCTAAGCAAAATGAAGAAGTTCAAGAATTCTACTGTACAGCATTGTGCTCATAGGTAATAATAGTAGGCTACAGAGTTTATGGAATCAAGGGTTCTTAAGGGGGCAGATCTCGTGTTATCTCAAGTTATAATATTTATAGTAGTAATAAGAGTTTCTTGGTTTTTTTCCCTGCAAGCCTGAAGTGTAGGTCAAGTGTCCTGGGTTGGGGAGGAGAAGGGAAGGACCTCTGGATTTCCTTCCAGTAGGTTTCTCATCCATTCAACAAGCATTTACTGCACACAGATTCTGTCAGCTTAGGCAGAGGGGAAGTAACAGCAGATCTGATAGAAAAGATTTCTGTCTTCATGGAGATTAGGTTTCCTTGGGGAGGCAGGCACAGATAAGTAAACAAATATTCAAGGAGTCATTTTAAACTAAGACAAGGATGTGGATGAAATAAAATAGATGGAGTGGTGTGATAGGACCTTGGGGATGGTTTTAGGTATGGTACCTCCAGGAGATTGTTGTATTTGCATTGAGACCAGGGGGACGAGAATAACCCAACCTCACGAAGAATGGGAAAAGAGGAGGATTCCATGAGCAGGAACTGTGAATTTAATGTCTGCGAGGGCTGAAAGGCACCTGAAGACTGGATAGGGGCCCCATGTGGAAGGGATAAGTGAGCAAGGACAGTGTTTCAGTGTGGGACTGGAGAAGAGGGCAGAGGTTAGTGTATTGGCTCCTGAGCCCCCCGAACATTGAGGCTGTGCTCTGCGAGAGATGGGAATCTGGGGAAGTATCTTATGCAGTGTTCATAGGATTAAATATGAGTCATCCATTATTTATGCTTTAAATATGACCGCAGAGTTGGGGAGATGGCTCAGAGGTTAAAGGTCCTTGCTTGCAAAAGCCTGATGATCTGGGTTCAGCTTTCTAGTGCCCACATAAAGCCAGATGCATAAAGTGGTGTGTGCACTCAAAATTCATTTGCAGTGGCAGAAGGCCCCAGAATGCCCACACTCTTTCCCTCTCACTTTCTCTGCCTCTTTCTCGGTGTGTCTCTCTCAAACAGATAAATAAAAATATCTGGGCTGGAGAGATGGCTTAGTGGTTAAGCGCTTGCCTGTGAAGCCTAAGGACCCTGGTTCGAGGCTCGGTTCTCCAGGTCCCACGTTAGCCAGATGCACAAGGGGGCGCACGCGTCTGGAGTTCGTTTGCAGAGGCTGGAAGCCCTGGCGCGCCCATTCTCTCTCTCCCTCTATCTGTCTTTCTCTCTATGTCTGTCACTCTCAAATAAATAAATAAAAAATCTAAAAAAAAAATCTAAATATGATTACTCCCGGGGCTGGGGAGATGACTGTGCAAGCATGCCGGCTTTAGGGGCTTGGGGGTGATCCCCAGCACTCACGTTAAAAAGCCAGGAATGGCCACGTGTGTTTGTAACCCCAGTCTTGCCGGGATCAGAGTGAGCAGTCTTTGGGGTTCACAGGTTAGCGAGTCTGACAAAAACCTGCACGTATGAGTTAGAGAGAGACACAATGGCTCGAGAAAACAATGTGGAAGAGCCATAGAGGAAGACAGTGGACATTCTCCTCTGGCCTCCACAGGGTGTGGCGCATCTGCCACACACATGCTTACTACATACACACGCTCCTCACAGCATAGTCATTAACAAGACCATGCCCAAGCTCACCCCAGTAAAGGGATGGGGACTGCAGAAAAAGGAAGAAAAGCAGGGCGATCCCCGTGGAAGCTTCTGGGAAGTGAATGTGGCCAGGCCTGTGCCAATAAAGAGAAAGATGAAGGCAGGAAAGATGAGTGATCAATTTTAGAGGTCTTACTGGTCAGAGTGGGTGATAGTTGGGATATACCAGTTAAAGACAAGCAAAGTTAGGCCCAAGCAATCCAGTGACTGAAGGTGACATTTTGATGACACAGAAAAGTTAGGGGAAGAACACATATCAGTCCCATGGGACATGGAAGTCAAGAGATGTCTGTTGGGCATCCAAATGGTGATAGTTACTTCACTGTACCTGGACCTCCATGAAGAAGCTTTAAAGCAACACAGTGTGACATGTAAAGGAGAAATGACAAGGACAGAAGTGGCTGGGCATTGTAAAAAACTACTTTTCTGTGAGCAAGAGGATTTGTCTAGGCTAGGTAGGTAAAGTCAAAACAAAAAGTTCCTTGGGCTGGGAAAATGGCTCAGTGGTTAAAAGTGTTTGCTTACAAAGCCTGCAGGTCTGGGTTTGATACCCCAGTACCCATGTAAAGCCAGATGCCCAAAGTGATACATGTATCTGAAGTTTGTTTGCAGAGGCAGGGAGCCCTAGCGTGTTCATTCTCATTCTCTCTCAAATAAATAAATGAAAATTGTTGTTAAAAGTTCCTGTTTCGGGGCTGGAGAGATGGTTTAGTGGTTAAGACATTTGCCTGCAAAGCCAAAGGATCCAGGCTCAACTTCCCAGAACCCATGTTAGCCAGATGCATCAGGGGTGCATGTGTCTGGAGTTCGTTTGCATTGGCTGGAGGCCCTGGTACACCAATTCTCTCTTTCTCTGTTAAATAAATAAATAAATAAATAAATAAATAAATAAATAAATGTGCCTGTTTTTAAGCCAGGTGTGGTGGCACATGCCTTTAATCCCAGCACTCTGGAGGTAGAGGTAGGAGGATCACCGTGAGTTCAAGGCCACCCTGAGACTACATCGTGAATTCCAGGTCAGCCTGGGATAGAGAGAAACCCTACCTCAAAAAAAAAAAAAAAAAAAAAGTTCCTGTTTTTGAGATGGTGTCTTCTTTTCTTGAACTATTCCCTGTCTTCCCAAACTTTAGGAAGCTCTTTTATCCCGGAAGTCATAGGAGGAATGAGGATAGGTGGTGCTTGGGAGTGTGTACCTCCTCCTCATCCAACTGACCTTGATATTCACATGGTGAAAGATTTCCAGGCCTCAGAATAATGGAGAATTGAAAATGTGAGAGAAGTTGACATTGGCTGGGGACTCATGCCATTGCTTCCTGGGAGAATCCTATTACTAGTCTGATCCATCACTAACAGGTAGGAAGAACATTCCATAAGTTCTGAGCATGCCGTACTGGAGTTGCATGTGGACATGTTACTGTTAGCATGACCTCACATCAAAACCAGGAGCCAGCAAACCACACACAACCTCAGGGCCAAATCCACCTGCCTCCTGCTTTTGTAAGTAAAAGTTTATTACATGCAGCCACACCCATTCTTGTACACATCATGTAAGACTGCTTTCAAGCCATTGCAGCAGGATTGAGTTGCTGGGACAAGGACCATTAGGTTCTCAAAGCTTTAAGGGCTTGTGTAGCCCTTTACAGAATAAGTTGTTCTGCTATCTGGCCCATCCAGTTAGCTCTGGGAGCATGCTGCAGAAACCCCTGGCTTCCTTTGTTGCTTTGGCCTCCATTGTGCTTTGAATATGAAATGTCCTCTGTAAACCCATGGGTTTGAACACTTGGCACCATTTTGGAAGATTGTGAGACCTTTAAGAGGTAAGGCCCCAATTGAGGAACTGCATCACTCGGGGGTAGGACTTGAGGTTTTCTAACCTGGCCTTACTTCATGGCTATCTGCTTCCTGCCCAACTAAGATGTGAAGTGTTAGGAGGCTCAGCTGCCCACCTCTGCCATATGGAGCTGTCTGTCACCATGCTGTCCCCTCCACGAGGGACTGTAGTATCCCCTTAAGCCGAAATGAATATTTTCTTTCTTAAGTTTTTATTTATTTATTTAGTTAGTTTTTTTGAGGTAGGGTCTCACTCTGGTCCAGGCTGACCTGGAATTCCCTATGTAGTCTCAGGGTGGCCTTGAACTCACGGTGATCCTCCTACCTCTGCCTCCCGAGTGCTGGGATTAAAGGCGTGAGCCACCATGCCTGGCAAGTTTTCTTTTCTTTTCTTTTTAAAGTATTCTGTCACAGCAATGAGAAAGGTAACTAATTCAGCATCCTATATCAGTTCTCTGGGTGTGGAGGACTCCTTGTCCTTCCATCAGACAACAGGTTGTAGAAATAACCTTAAGGAAACAACTCTCTAATATATACTAGGAATAGTACCCCAGGCGGGCGACCATGAGATTGGAAAGTAGTGTGGGACATAGAAGATTGATTCATCTTGACCACTGAGTCATTTCAATACTCCCAGATTTGTGGTGATGTGAAATACCTCTCTCCAAACATGCTCATGTGTTGGAATACTTGGTCCCCAGCTGGTAATGCTGTTTGGGACATTTGTGGAACCATCAGGAGGTGGAACCTTGCTGGAGGAAGTGCATCACTGGGGACAGGACTGGAGGGTTTATAGCCTTGCCCCATTTCCTGTTTGTTTTCTACTTCCTGTCTACTAATGTAAAGAGCTGGTTTCACACTTCCACCACCATGAATTCTTGGCCATGAAACTTCCCCTCAAAACCATAAGCCCAAAATAAACTCTTTCCTGCCTTCATTGCTTCTGGTCAGGTAATGTTCACAGCAATGGAAAGTAACTGATACACCAGCCATCCTTCAGAACAGGAAGATGATCAGGACACATTGTGTCATTGTGCTCCATTCCTACCTGCTTCCCAGTCTCTGTCTCATGTAAGTCCCCCTGTTAGAGAGTTTGTCCTTTCTCCTTCATTTGCCTGAGATAATACTGTTTTTTGGAGCAGAAATTTTTTAGCTAGACCAAAGCTTTCCCATTTCTTAGCCCCAGATGCTCTCCTGAGCTGGGGACCTGGCAGGGATGGTCACGTCATACCGCACGACAACCTCAGTGCGTGGATTCCATGTTAAGGAAGCAATAGGAATGCTAGTTCTGAGGTTGGACCTGCCCTGTATTGATGAATATGACATAAGCGTCATTGCCTCAGTAGAGCCCTAACAGTCTTCAGCACTTCCTATATTCAGAAGTGGGGTCAACCAAGATCTGTTACAGATGCCTGCCTTATCGACCCCAACATCTGTCATCAGCTAAATGTCCCCTCTCCAGTGATAATGTTTCTTCCCAGGATGTGAGGCAGCAGTAGCCCATCAGAAATGTCTTGTATCTTCTCTGTCTAGGAGACTGTCCACTCTGCCCAGTACTTTTTCTCAGTGGGGCATTGATTTCCATAGAATTGCTGCCAAACTTGGCTTTTCCGCTAACTTCACCAGCTATTCAGAGAGATCTGTCCTCCCTACTCCTCACTTCCCAGCAAAGCATGAAAAATTCAGTCATTTGACTCATTTAGATTTTCCAGATGTCAGATGTTGGGCCAGGGATGCATGGTGCTGACGGGTGGCACAGTTTACCTGCCACCCACGTGTTTGACATTGTGCAGATGTAGGCATTTGAGAAGAAAGGTTGATTTGTTTTATTAATGAAAAAGTCATGAAATAACACTGGAGAAACTCGATGAGCCCCACATGGTCCCGCTGTGACAGAACAATTCTATGCTTGCGTATTTCCTTCCTGGCTCTGTTCATCTTAGGCATGGCTGGTCTACTTTATGTTGCTATACTAGAATGGCTGAGACTGGCGAAAAGAAAATAAATTTATTCTAACTCCAATTTGAGAGACTAGAAAGTCCAAATAATCATGGCACCACCAATTGCTTTCTGGTCAGGTCTAGGGTCACGTGCATGGTGGAAAAGCAATATGGAAGTAGGTATATGGCAAAGAGAAAGACACAATGTAGACTCTTGGTTTCTACCAATCTATTCTCTTGGCAATAATTCAGTCCCATGAGAGTCTCATTTATTCCTCTTAATGACATAATTACCTCTTAAAAGTTCCCACCCTCTCTCTATGTTGTTATATTGGGGAATAAATTTCAATATGAGCTTTAGAGGGGACAAACCACACCCAGACATAGCAGACATATATAAATCTAATTGTAAACACAATGCTCCTACCACTTGGTAATTTGCTTTTCATTTGTTATCCACCCAGACATATTCTTTCTCTCTTTCTACATTATCATTAAAACGTTCAGCTTAATGGCTTCCTTGTCATCCTTTGGAATGACCATGCCATTTCTTGAGTATACTGAAGTATATTGGAGATGTGGCCTTCAGTGTTAGCTAGCCTTGTTTAAAACCAACGCTCTCAGTGACCTGGAGCAAGTCAGCATTGTACTTTCCCAGAGCTTCCGTTTCTATACTTACTTATAAAACAGATGATGGCTGATAATCACTCACAGGGATGCATCTCAGAGGGTTAAAATTCAGGTGACATTATGTGGTGCATCAGTCAGCAGAAGCTGGGATGCTGTAGTCACAAACCTCTACGTCACAGTGGCTTAAAAACACAGCTTACTGCTTCCTCATGTTAGAGTATTGTTGTGGTCAGCCCCAAGCCACTGGGGTGAACCTCCAAACCAGGCACAGTTTATAGGAGGAATGACATGTATTTCAGGCTTACAGATCCAGGGGAAGTTCCACAGTGGCGGAAGAAGCTTCCCCACCCCCACCAGCATTATCAATAAGCACCAAACTGTAGGGACCCCCGCAGAGCTCACTGTACACTTCAGGCTGGATACAGATCCACTGCCAGTAGGGCACCCCCCCCTCCCCTTTTTAGCAGGACTCTGCTTTCTAGGGGCAGAGGCTGCAAATACAATTTTAATAAAATTCGAGTCTGTTAGGGGGACATAGATCCAAACTACCACAACTATTATGGGGTGGCTGGTGGGTTCACTGTAGATGCTTAGGGATGCAAGCTGTCAAAACAACTAGATGTCACTTTTGTTAACACCACACTTCATCAGATCACATGGCCCACCCCACCAACAGAGGGAACCTGGTACCATTTTACCTAGTATCCCGAGGAAGAAGAACTGGACATATAATTTTCATAACATTAAAATTGTGTGACTACATGTATTCATAATTATTTCTACAACATACATTGTTACAGCTCAGTATCAGTGGGGGATTGGTTTCAGGATCTCTGAATAAAATCCATGGGAGCTGAAGCTCCTCACACAAGATGAGGTAGTGTTTGCATATAACCTGTGTGTATCCTCCCTTATCTTTAAAATCATTACTCATGATTCCCAACACAATGCAAATGCCAGGTAAATAGCTGTGGCACTGGGCGGGTAGGAAATAAGGATAAGAATGCCCACATATATCACATAATGTATCGTTCAGGTGAAGTTGCTATGCTGTAGTCCTAAGCCCTCAAGTCTCAGTGGCCTAAAAGAATTAAAAACACAGATTCATTTCTTACTCCTGGAATACTCTTGACTATGGTTGATTGTATGTGTGGAGTTGGAACCCACAGACACCAAGGGATGACTGTCTCCAAAATGGCATGATATCTATAGCTAATTATATCTGTCTATCTATCTATCTATCTATCTATCTATCTATCTATCTATCTACCTACCTGACATCTATCTATCATCTCCATCCATCCGTCCATCAAATTCTTAATGCAGTGCCCCAGGGACATTGGAAACACACAGTAAAGAAACCACTATTGCTACTATTCATTTTGTTATTTTGGTCTTTCCCCTCTTTTTGCTATAATAGGTAGTACTTTGATGATCATCTTTATGAAGTTTTTTTTTTTTTGCTTCTATTATTTCCTGATGATGAATTTTCAAGAATAGAATTAAGTTTCTAGGCTTTGAAATCAGACGGGATGATTCAAATTCTTACTGAATAATAATTTTAAAAAGTTTTCTGGATGAAGAACCTTGTCCAGATGTTATACTTGTGTTGGTAAAACATTTCATTTTATAAAAATTTCTATTTGTTTATTTATTTTATGAGAGAGAGAGAGAGATGGGATAGAACAGCAGAGAAAGAAAGGAGGAAAAAGAAGAAGAAAAAGAAAGAGAGAATGGATATGCCAGGTCTTTAGACAGTGCAAAGGAGCTCCAATGCATGCACCATCTTATACATCTGGCTTTATGTGGGAATCTAGTTCCTTAGGGTTTGCAGGCAAGTTCCATAACTGCTGAGCCATCTCTCCAGCCCACTGGTAAGACATTTCTAATTTATGTTTAAGGTACTACCCAGGTGTCATGAATTTCTTATGTCCCATATGGTGTACTCTTCCATCTGTAGCTACAGTTTCCTGTCTTGTGATGTTCGTGTAGACAGACTATTCTTTGTGTGAAGTTTGCCTTCAGTGAATTCTCAGTAGTTGAAGGCACTCAAGTCACTTGATGATGTTATTTTCAAGAGCGGAGCTACAGATGAGATGGAAAGGGTGTGCCTACTGCTTGTGGTTTCTCT
Organism: Jaculus jaculus; assembly: GCF_020740685.1. Classification (NCBI taxonomy): domain Eukaryota; kingdom Metazoa; phylum Chordata; class Mammalia; order Rodentia; family Dipodidae; genus Jaculus; species Jaculus jaculus. Next base: position 70,865,842 of record NC_059106.1, on the reverse strand, counting down.
GTCGCAGACTAGCTTCGGACCAGTATCTATTCTGAGACCCAAGGTATGAACGTGTGTAGCTTGCGTTCTGGTAGCTTTGCTTCTGACCTCAAACAAACTCCTTAATACTCCCATGCCCCTATTTACTACTTGGTAAAACAGAAGCAATATCATGCATCTGTGGTGGTCTGAATGTAAAAATATCTCCTTTGCCTCATGTCTTTGCGATGAAACCTCCTACTTGTTCCCAGCTGGTGAAGACAGGGAGTTGAAGCCTTGCTGGAGAAAATGTGCCACTGAGGGCAGGCTTAGGTGATCTAGCACCCCACCCCCAATTCTGCCTGAGCTAGAGAGCTTACTCATCATTTATTGATTTATTTAGATCTTTTGAAATAAGGTCTCACTCTAGCCCAGGCTGACCCAGAATTCACTATGTAGTCTCAGGGTGGGCTCCAACTCACAGTGATCCTCCTATCTCTGCCTCCCAAGTGCTGGGATTAAAGGCATGTGCCGCCATGCCCAGATACAGAAAACTTACTCTTGCTGCTTTCTCCCAGCTGACGTTATAAGACTTGACACCCCTGCTACCTCCTCTGCCATATTTTCCTCACTCCATGATGAAACTTCACCCTTAAATCTACAAGTCAAGATAAACCATTTTCTTCCATAAGCTGCATCTGGTTGGGTATTCTGTCCTAGCACTGAGATATCTTCTATAATATCCAATGGATGTGACCCACACTTCATCCTCCTTCTCCTTAGGAGAGGCAAAACAGCTTGGTGGCTTTTGCCAAGTGCAGTCATATCGGGAAGAGGAGGTTTGCGGATTTGTCTATGAATATTTAAATTAATGATTCACAACCCTCAATGTGTATCAAAAGTCACTTGGGGGAGCTTTAAAAATACTGAAGTCTGAATCTCACCCTGAGGGATTTTGATTTGATGGGGCCAGACCTTGGGTTGGCCACTGGGACTTTTAAAAGCGCCCCAGTGATTCTAATATTCGGCTAGACCAGGTGGTCCTCAAACCTGAGCATGCTGCCAAATTCCCCGGAGGACTTATTAAAACCAATTGCAGGGACCCTCCTCTGGAGTTTCAGACTCAGTGTTCATCAGATGTGGGAGGAGTCTAGGAGTTAGCAGTCGGACATGATTTGGGGTGATGCTTCTGCAGCTAGTGGTGATGGTCTAGGGTCCCCAGGAAAATGCCCAAGGAGGAAAGCTCTATGCTCTGTGTACCTGTCCCCAGGTGAAGGGCTTTGAAAAGGGGCAGTTAAAGCCAGCCTGTCAGAGGCACAGTAACAGGATGTTCTCCCAGAACCTTTCCCAGGCACTATTATGGTAATTTTTTAAAAAGACAATCTCATTTTGTAGCCCAGGCTAGCCTGGAACTTGCGATTCTCCCATCTCAGCCTCTTGAGTGCTAGAATCAGAATTACAGGTATGTATGACCATCCCAGGAAGTTATTGTTGTGTGTGTTCGCGTGTGTGTGCACATGCACCGCATACTGTGCATGTGGAGGTCAGAGGACAATATGGGGATGTTAATCCTCCCACGTTGCTTGAGTGAGGCTTTCTCTTGTTTTCTCACTGCTGATGTCGGGCTAGCTGGCCTGTGACCTTCGGGAGTCTCCCGACTCCTCTTCCCACTGCAGTTTAGTGATATGGGATTTCAGACATGGTTTCTAGTTGTCATTGGCATGTGGGTTCTGGGGATCTGAACTCTGGCTGTCAGACTTTAGCCATCTCCCAGGCTTCCCTCATCCCTCCTCTCATGCATTTGTGCAGCTAGCAGCCACTGAGGTTCAATGACCCTGTGCCACTCACCCTCCCTTTGGGAAGCGGGAGTCATCAGTCTCCCTCCCTCAATCCCCTCATCAGTGCCATTATCTGTGGCAATTTGCTTCCTGGCTGCTCGGGATACAGAGTACTGGCTGAGAAGCCGCACGTGCTGTCTGGAACTTCCAGAACAGAGAAGAGGATCACTGAGTCTCTGACCCAGGAAAACCGAGCAGGGCTAGGTGGTGTGATGGACAGGCAGCCCCAGAGACTGCAGGTGGAACAGGAGCCTGCAGAGACACTCTAGGGCCAAATAGCCCACACGAAGCCAGCCATCCTTGTGATACCCAAGCAATCTGGGGCAAAAAGAAGATTTTTCTTTCTCTCTTGTTACCCTGGTAAATGCAGTTATGAGGAGGCGGTATGTATGGCAGTTAGAAGCCATGGGGAAATATAATATTTTTGTGCATTATCTGAATGACTCTATATGAATATCTGAATGGCATGTACATTCTGTGGCATGGCAGGGAGGGAATTTAATCATCTTGAATTTACAGAAGGAGAAAGATTCTTGCAGACAAAAACAGCTCAGATTAACATGAACAAAAGCAATATAGTATCTAATGCAGAACACTGACCCCAGTGTCAGGCTTGGTAATACACACCTTCCATATACTGACTGGCTTCATTCTCACATCAGGCTCATGGTGTAGGGACTTCTTTATTCCCATTGAATAGATAGATAAACTGAGGTGCAAAAAAGGTTAAGTGACTTTCTCAGTGTCACCCAGCTAAGAAGTATTGTGACCCAGGCATTTTGGTGCCAGATTTTATGTTCATTCTTCTTCTTTTATAAAAAATTTATTGAGAGAGGGAAGGAGAGAGAGAAAGAGAGATAGAAGTGGCAGATAGATAGAATGGGTGTTTCAGGGACCAGCCACTGCAAATGAACTCCAGCTGCATGTTCCACCTTGTGCATCTGGCTTACATGGTACTGGGGAACTGAACCTGGGTCCTTAGGCTTCACAGACAAGCGTTTAATGAATAAGCCATCTCTCCAGCCCTCTATGCTCATTCTTGTTTTTTTTTTTTTTTTTTTTTTTTGGCTTTTCGAGGTAGGGTCTCACTCTGGTCCAGGCTGACCTGTCATCTCAGGGTGGCCTTGAACTCATGGCGATCCTTCTACCTCTGCTCCCGAGTGCTGGGATTCAAGGCGTGCGCCACCATGCCCGGCTTTCATTCTTTTTTTATAGTAATTTTTAAAACAATGTTTTTGTTCATTTTTATTCATTTATTTGAGAGCAACAGACACAGAGAGAAAGGCAGATAGATAGAGAGAGAGAGAATGGGCGCACCAGGGCCTCCAGCCACTGCAAACGAACTTCAGACACGTGTGCCCCCTTGTGCATCTGGCTAACGTGGGTCCTGGGGAATTGAGCCTTGAATTGCCGTCCTTAGGCTTCACAGGCAAGCGCTTAACTGCTAAACCATCTCTCCAGCCCCATGCTCATTCTTAATCCTAGATAACCTACTGGTTAGGGTGAGGAGTCTGAGTACTCTCCAAATCTAGAGTTAGCTTTATGGGCAGAGAGCCCAACCTCTTCCTGGCTCAGGCAAAATTAGGTCAAATGTACTGACTTGTTATCAGTCCTTCCTAGGGATCCTTGCACAATGATGCCTGGTCTCTCTCTCTCTCTCTCCCTCTTTTTGTTTTTTGAGGTAGGGTCTCACTCTGGCCCAGGCTGACCTGGAATTCACTATGTAGTCTCAGGGTGGCCTCGAACTCAAGGTGATCCTCCTACCTCTGCCTGGTCTTTTTTAGGTTTGAAAGTGGATGGTTGGTACAGGAAGGCAGGGTTAATCTGCCCATCTTCCCTCTCTGAGCCTAGGTCCTAGATGCCCTTTACCCTCTTATACATCTAATGGATGCCTCACTGAAAAGAGCGAACAATGCATTTATTTTTTATTTGTTTGTTTGTTTTTCTCCCTCTCAAACCTCCTCATATCTCACTAAGCGCCACCCCATCCACTTGGGGGATATAGAGAAAAGATGGACCAGAGGTTGGTCAAGTCAAGGTCTGCTTCAGCTCTGACATGTATATATTAGCTTTGAAACTATGGGCCAGCCCATAGTCTTGGTGATGGTTATGGGCGATGTCTATGGCATCAGACAGACCGGCTCACAGCTTGGTCTGCTTTCCCAATTGAAGTAAGTGACTGAGTCTCTGTATTCCAGTCCCTGACATGTAACGCTTTACCATTCTGATGGTCTACTGTGACCGGGAGGGAGAACCCAGTGATTGTCACTCAGCAATGACTGCGGTATCTGGCACAGAGAGCAAGAGTTCAATGAGCAGTAGTGACGATTTCTGTTGTTCTGATGAGTTCCCTCCCTGGCCTCAGTTTCCTCAGAGATGGGACTGCTTCATGTCTGAGGCCCTTCCAGCGCCAACATTGACATCCTCTGACTCACTGGCATCCTTCGTGCTTCAGGGTTTTTATTAGATTTCCTCACCTGACTCATCTGTCTCCATTTCGCTCTCTTATCATCACCCACCATGAAAAGAGGTGCTCTCCTTTCTTTTGTGCTCAGACCATTGCTCCATCATCCCTGCCTGGTGTGTGTGTGTGTTTGTGTGTGTGTGTGTGTGTGTATGTGTGTGTGTGTGCGCGTGCGCAAGTGCATGTGAATATTTCAAGCCAGACAGGCCCCCTGTGTGCCATCAGCACTTGGAGAGTCAGATTCCCTCGGATTTCTAAGGCACCAGAAGAGTAGGTAGTCAATATGAATAACCATTACATTGGGGAGGGCTTTTCTTCTCCCTCTGACTGATGACAGCTAAATTACTGCTAAATATAGGTGCTACATTTGCATGAATCTGCAGCTTGCCACTGCCAGGCTGGGGGTTTATTGACAGCTGAGGCGCTGGAGGCAGGCAGGCACCTGCTCCGTACACCTCTTCCCGAGGAAGTGTGGAGTGGAGTCAGGCGAAGTGTGTCCCTCTCTCACCTCCTCTCCAAGCCTGGACTCCTCTGTCTAAGCCTCCAGACCCACTAGTTCCAAGAAAAGAAGCTGAGCTATGGGTTTAAATCCTACCTCTGTCACCTATCTGTGTAATTCTGAGCTAATTAATTTCTAGCTCACTCCTCCTCCCCCAGCCTCAGTTTCCTCAATGGTCCAATGGGGAGTAATGATAACATAGAATGGAGGCTAGGGAGATAGAGCTCAGTTGAGAAAATGTTTGCCTTCAAAGCATAGCCGGGCATGGTGGCACATATCTTTAATCCCAGCACTGAGGGAGGAGGATTGCCAGTAGTTTGAGATCAGTCTGAGGTTACAGAGTGAGTTCCAGGTCAGCCCAGGCAAGAGTGAAACCCTACCTCAAAATCAAAACATGAGGCCCTCTTTTCATCCCCAGTACCCACATAGCAATGCTGGGTGTGGCAGTGCGCACCCATACTCCAGTGCTGGGGAGGTGGAGACAGGGATCCCTGAAGCTTGCTGGCCGGCCTAACCAAGTTGATGAGCTCCAGACTAATCAGAGACCCTTTCTCAAGAAGAGGTGAAAAATCAAAGTAATAATAATAATAATAATAATAATAATAATAATAATAAATTAAGCCAGGTGTAGTGGCACATGCCTTTAGTCCCAGCACTTTGGAGGCAGAGGTAGGAGAATTTCTGTGAGTTTAATGCCACCCTGAGACTACACAGTGAATTCCAGATCATCTTGGGCTAGAGTGAGACCCTATCTCAACAAACAAACAAACAAACAAACAAACAAACAAAAAGAGGTGGATGGTGTATCTGAGCACAACACCTGAGGTTGCCCTCTGGCCTACGCACATGCACGCATGCACACATGCACACACACCACACATATGTGGAAATAAAATTGCATAGCCACCCTTATCCCACACGAAAAGTTCTGATGTCAGCTGTTCCAAGTTCCTGTCACATTTGCATGTTTGATTTTTGTCCTTAGTTTAACTGCTTCAAATCCCCAAAATAGGGGCTGGGGACATGGCTGAGTTGGTAAGAGTGCTTTCTACGCAGGTATGAGAACCTGAGTTTGGTCACCAGCACTCACGTAAAAAGCTAGATGTGTGCTCGGTTTGGCTGCACATACACTGAAATTGGAACACTACAGAGAAGATTAGCATGGCCCCTGTGCAAGGATGATAGGCAAATTTGTGAAGCATTCCACATATGTGTGTGTGTGTGTGCGTGTATTATATATATACATATACATATATATATTTAAAGCTAGATGTGGCCACACATGCTTGTAACTCCAGTGTTGGGGGGGGTGCAGAGACAGGAAGATCACTGGAACTCTTTGGTCAACCAGTCTCACCAAAACCTGAGGTGCTTCAGGTTATGAGAGACTCTGTCTCAGGGAAACAAGGCAGAAGAGAGATAGAGGAGGGCATCCAACATTATCTTCTGATCCCCACATGTGTGTACTCAGGACACACATATCTGTATATACTAGAGAATACACCATATGCATATAACACACATCACATTTCACACACAGTAAAAATGGTAGCTCTGGGCTGGAGAGATTCCTCAGTGGTTGAGGCGCTTGTCAGCAAGCCAAAGGACCCCAGTTCGATCCCCCAGGATCTACATAAAGCCAGATGCACAAGGTGGTGCATGTGCCTGGAGTTTGTTTGCAGTGACTAGAGTCCCTGGCACACCCATTCTCTTTCTTTCTCTCTCTCTTAAATAAATAAATAAAATAAAGGTAGCTCCTAGAAATCAAATCATATCATAATCAAATTCAAGGCAGAAAAATTGGGGCAGCTGTCTTTTAAACCATCTCCTTTTCACTAAGCAGTGTGTGTGATCTTCCCTAGAAGTGACAAGGGAAAGTCCCCATCATGACTCCTAGCAATACTAAAAGCATCATGACAGGCATCTCTCTGCATACATTACATGGACTAGCTGAATGCAGACATCCCAAGAACTAGGTGCATTTCTTTTGAGAAAGGGTCCCATGTAGCCTGGGCTGGCCTTGCTATTTAGCTGAGGCTGACCTTAAACTTCTGATTGTCCTGCCTCTGCCTCTGGAGCACTGGAATTACAGGAGAGGGCCACCATTTCTGGTTTTATGTGGCATTGGGGAACCAACCTGGGGCCTTGTGTATGCCAGATGCATGTTTTCCTCACTGAGCTGTGTTTCCAACCCCCACAATAGGTGCTATGCCTAAGCTACAGGAGATTAAACAAACTTGCCCAGTATTTCTCAAAAATTAACTGTAAGAACTGAGATTTGAACATGGATAACTAGGCTAAGGCTTATGTTCTATAGCCAAACTGGACAGTTATGATCACTTGTTCAGGCTTAAACAATGGCTGGTGAAAGAAGGGACTTGTCTACTTACTTCCTAAGCACAGGAGACATGTCTACCACAGAAGCCAAACTGGAGATCCATAAACTGACGAATAAGGGTGGATAGTGTGGGTAGAAACTAGAAACTGCACCCATAGCTCATTAGATGCTAAGAATGCTCCTGTCTTAGTCTGCTCAAGTTGCATGACAAAATACTAGAAACGTGGTGACTTACAAAGCAGGCATTTATTTCTCACCATTCCGGAAGCTAAGAAGTCCAAGATCAAGGTGCCGGCCCAGGAAGATTTCATTGGGAGTCCCTATTTTTTGGCCTGTAAGTAATCACCATAGCACAGTGTGTTCATATGGCCTCTTGTATAGAAAGCCAGGATTGGAGGCAGAGAGACAGAGACAGAGTCAGAGGGAGAGAGGTGTCTCCTTGTTTAGAACCCTAATCTCATCACCAGAGCCCCACATTCATAACCTCACTAACACTATTACACTCCCCCAAGACCTCATCTTGAAATATCACATTGGGAATCAGCACTTACACATACGAATTGGGGTGGGGTGGAGTTCTCCATTCATAACATCCCTATGTGACCTTTTCAATGTAGACATGTCCAGTAATTCCCCTCTCCTTTTCCTCTTCCATTTATTGATTCAATTAATTATCTTGGACATATCATATGAGTCTAACCTTAAAACACTGCAGTCTAGTGGGGGAGAAGACAAGAAACAGTTAAGTCACGACTCACAGTGGCACTTGTTAGAGGGCCAAATGCCTGGGCTCGTTTAGAGACGTGCCAGATGGAACGGCAGCCCCAGTTCTCCTGTCGATCATGGTGGCCAATGCGCTGAGATAGAGAACAGAAGATCCCAGTTAACTTGGGGACAGGATTTTGGACGTCCTGGGAGAAACCATTTGAGGATAGAAAAATCTCAGCTGCCAGAACCAGTTTTAGAGAAAGATGATTTTCTGTGGCTGGGGGTAGCTGGACTAAATGTGGATGAGACTGAAGCTTAGAGACTGTGATATCATCAGAAGATATTTAGGGAGAGATGTTAGTGAAGGGAGACAACATGCATGATGGTATCAGGTCAGGCCAGCCTGCCTCCAGGGTGGCAGTCAGCCGAGCAGCTGGGTAAGTTGATGCTCAGGTGAGGACTGGGCAGGCAGACAGCACCCCTGCAAAGTTGAGGAACATATTACCCGAGGAGGAGTGCCGGAGTTAAGAATCGAATCGGTGGCTCCGTAGTACCCAAGGCTATGTGAAAGAAGCAAGAGTGGGGTGGAAAGACAGATGTTCCTGCTGCCTGGAGCTCAGGCTGCCGACAGAGGGACAGGGCTATCATGAGCGCGGCTGAGAGCTAAGTCCTTGTTCTAGCCAAGGAGCGCGGTTGTCGTGATTCCAGAAATGCCACACGAGAGGCCAGGAAGCAAGATGTCTCTGTGGTGTCACGGGAGATGTCAATTCAGGACAAGTGCCAGAGGGGCGGGGAGAGCTGGCTCTGACTCCATCTCCACACTGCTGCGATCGTGGGCAAGGACCGTAAACCTCCACTTCTCGTTTCCTTTGCACCTGGTTACTAAGGACAGTTATCAGTGAGGATTAGAAGAGCTGTTTGTGCAAAGTGCCCAAGTGCTTGGCACACAGGGAGGGTGCGGTTTCTGCCAGAGTCAAACATCCCCTGGTGGAATGGGAGACTTGTGAAACTCGGGAGCAAGTTGTAAGGCTTGTGAGGTCCCTTCCCAAGGGGTCACACGTGTGAGCAATTGTCGGGGAAGAGGAAGCATCAGGGGTATAGCTTGTGCAGTGACGTGGCTTCCATGAACTGTCATCCATGCTGGGGCAGGCTTTTCAGCGGTACAGCTGCCTGAGAATTACCCATGCTCCCTTGACCTACATAAGGAACCCCAGAAACCTCATTGGTTAGTCAAGATAGACATGGGTGGAGCCATTTCTTTGCTCCATTGTTGTCCTATGCTGTGATGCACAGGCATTTCTGTTCATCTCTCCAGGAAAGTTCACACAACAGAGGAATACCCCAGGCTCTACCATTTCTAAATCAATGAAACATGAGATGGAGACAGGCTGTCTCTGTCCATCCCTCCTCCCCCTCCCCAGGCCAATGACTCCAGGCTTTTGTGATGAAAGCCTAGGGTTGGGGAGAGTGTCACCCTGGGAGCAGCTCTTTGAACCCCTCCTTGATGGAAGATGAATCGGTAGCTGGTTCTGTTCAGAGACAGGTCTTCTAATCTCGACTTTTCATCTAGTTTCTGCCATTGCTATTCTCAAAGCCTCTTCAGGAAGGACCCCGCTCCAATTTAACTCACTGTTTTTCTTTTTGTTTTTCCAATTTTCCTCAAGGAGGAATGCTAGAGGCCCCAGTTCTAATCCCTTACATGATTTTCACCTGCCCTGGGGCTTACATTCCAGAGCATTTCTGAGGATCCCAGACAACCACCCACTTATTCAAGTTCTACCCGTTAGGGTGTCCTTGCACTGTGGCCAGTCCTAAATTCCCCGCTCTGAGTTCAGCAGTAGATTTTTTATTTTCTAAAGGCATCACTAGGTTGGAGTGCCCTGTTGTGCTTTGCAGAGCCAAAGCAGAGTGACCCTTGTTGGAGATGGAGCAGGTGCCCAGCTCTTCATCGACCAGCTTGCTTGGCTATGCTGTTTTCCTACCTATACCCCCATCTAATTCCCCAAGGAATTAGAATTATTCTTTCTTTTTTAAATTTAAATTTTTAAAAATAGTTTATTTATTTGACAGACAGACGCAGAGAGAAAGAGGGAGAGAGAGGAAGAGAGAGAAAGAGAGAGAGAGAGGGCACGCCAGGACCTCCAGCCACTGCAAACGAACTCCAGATGCGTGCACCGCCTTGTACATCTGGCTTACGTGGGTCCTGGGGAATCAAGCCTTGAACCGGGGTCCTTAGGCTTCACAGGCAAGCGGTTAACTGCTAAGCCATCTCTCCTGCCCTTAAATTAAAATTTTATTTTATTTTTATTTGAGAGAGAGAAAGAGGGAAGGAGGGAGGGAGAGGGAGAGAGAGAATGAGCCACTCAGATCTCCCAGCCACTGCAAATAAATTCCAGATTCACATGCCATTTTGTGCATCTGGGTCCTGGGGTATTGAACCTAGGTCCTTTGGCTTTGAAGGCAAATGCCTTAACTGCTAAGCCACATCTCCAGCCCTATTCTGCTTTCTATATAGGTCCCAAGCCCCTTCCCCAGCCAGGCTCCTGTGTTGTTGTTTCCCTGCTGGCATTCCAGGAAAGGCCTGGCTCTGGGCCCTGCGCTCCCTCAGTTGCTTCCTGCATCTCACCTCACATTTCTCTGCTCACCCTGCCAGGGACAAGTCCCTCTTGGTCCATGGTGGTGGAGTAGGTCTGCCCAGGACCTCTCAGGGCTTGGATTCAGTGACCACGGCTGGCTTCCCTTGACGCCAGCTTTGTCTGCAGTTGCCCTGTGTCTCTGTTTGCTCCAGCTCTGTGTTCCTGCCTGTGTCTGCCAACTCCCCAGCAGGGTCGGCCACCGGCCAGCCTTGCTCAGCTGTGTGGGCATGGGGGCTGATGGGTTGGACACAGGGACTGTAAGGCCTCATCTCTTATTCCCCTGGAAACTTCAAACTTGGATTTTGAATAGTGCATTGGCATGTGCATGCCCAAAGTTTTCTTAAAGTGCCTTGTGACCCACCAAAATATCATAACCCAGAGGACCAGAGTGTTTTTGTTGTTGCATGGCATGCCATTGAATCTAGGGCTTCACATATGCTAGACAAGTGCTCCATAAGTGAGCTGCATCCTCAGCCCTGAGAGTCCTTCTCCACGCCCATACAAAGTTGCACCTTTGTGGCCAAAGGCGGGATGATGTTTTGCTCATTTTGTGTCAATTATTCCTAGAGCAGTGTCTGCACACAGTGGGACTCATGAAACCTTCACTGATTGAGCATAATGGCATGTGCCTGCAATCCCAGCACTCGGGAGGCTACGGCAGGAAGATTGCAAATTTGAGGTTAGCCTGGCCAGCCTATTTGGTGAGCCTGTCTGAAAAACAAAAACAGCACCAGGAAGCTGGCTCAGTGGGTAAAGTGCTTGCTGTGTGAGCACGCGGAACTGGGTGTGGATCCCAAGAACCCACACGAAGCTGCAGTGCTACTGGGGAGCTGGGGTTCCCTTTTTTGTGGGTTCTTAGTTTCGTTAATAAAAGAATTTAGAAACAGACAGTGAAGAACACTTGAGGACATTTCATTAGCATTTGAGAGAGAAACCATTGGGAAGGCAAGTTCTAACTCTCTGCGGCTGCCAGAGGAGGAGGGAGATGGATTGCAGGAAGAGAGAAAGTGATGCCTTTTGAGTTAGGGCCCAGAAAGCAGGCAGTTTCGGCAGTGGAGGTGGGCAAGCAGCTGCATGACAGAGAGAGGCTCTTCAGAGAAACAGTGAGCAAACAGAAGGCCTGGACAAGCGTGCTTTGGATTTGGGCCAGGATCCAAAGAAGAGGCAGAAAGGGAGCCCAGGGAAAAGGTAGGCTATTTTTTTTTAAGTTAAGAACTCAGAAGAGCAGGCAGGCTCAGCAGTGAGGATCTACAAGCAGCTGCATATAGGAATGGGGTTCCAGGATGTTGGGGTGCTTCTCTCATTAAGGGGCTAACTATTACTCCTACCTCCTCAGCATCTAAATATTTATTTCACTATTCTCAAAGCCTCTTCAGGAAGGACCCCGCTCCAATTTAACTCAGTTTTTCTTTTTGTTTTTCCAATTTTTCTATTTAGATTCTAGTGAAGGGTGGACTCTTGGCCAGGGGATTTGATCAAGAATGTTTTAAAATATTTATTTATTAGAGAGAGAGAGGAGGATGGGGGAATGAATGGGTGCACCAGGGCTCCTGCTGCTGCAGATGAACTCCAGATGCATGGGCCTCTTTGTGTATATGCCTACTGGGGAATCAAACTTGGGCCATCAGACTTTGTGACCAATTGCCTTTAACTGCTGAGACACCTCTCCAGCCCCTTGGTTAGGTTAACACTTAAGGAAGGAGGGGGGCACAACCTTATATTTTGGGTAATTTATAATGTTAAGTCTCCACCAGGGCCAGGGCTAAATTCTTTTGAAAGAAAGTAGCTTTTCTTCAACAAAGCTCTGATGCTTCCACATTTCTCCTTTTAGTACGGTAAAAGGAGGGGAGTCCACAGCTGATCATGGGGGAAGGGTCCATCCTCAGTAGCCGGCTAATGCCTGTCTAACTACCTACTTCTGTAGTGTGAGCCCCTGTCGTGCAGTGCTCCTATGGTGAGAAGGGAGACACGAAGGGCCCCAGAAGCTCACAGGGCTGCCTGCTAGGCTGACAAATGGAATCAGAGAGTCTGTCTCAAACAAGGTAGAAGGAGATTAACACCCAAGGCTGTCCCCTGACCTCCACGTGGGTGCTGTGGCAATCCACACGTGCAGTCACACAAACATACACATGCCATATACACACATAAGGATTGAAAAAATGCTAACAAGAGAAAAGGGCTGAGGACATGGACTAATGGATAAGAACACTTGCCCCAAACATGAGAGACCGTGAGCACCCAAGACTGCCTGTGTTCAATTTCCCAGGACCCACGTGAACAGCCGGAGATGGCCATGCATGCCCATCATCCCAGCCCTACGGAGAGCACGGACTGGAGACTCAATGAAGCTCATGAAAGCTGACTTCATGTGCAAAGAGAATCCATCTCAAGGAAATATGTGAATGAGAGATATAAGAAGGACAACTGATTGTTGCCTCTAGCCTTGACAAACACATGCATATATATGTGCATATACCACACACACACACACACACACACACACACACATTTGCCAAAGAAAAAGAAGTTATTGAATGAATGATCCCTGAATGGGTAGAATAAGCCAGAGCATCCTGAACCCAGTGGGAAGAGACTGTCGCCAATGGGAAGCGTCCTTTCCCCTAAGAAGACTCACACATCAATTTCCCAGGGCAGAATGAGTTCTGTCCCCTTACAACTTCTCCCTCTGGCTCAAGTTTGGGGCTGGGGGTGGTGGCGGTGGTGTGTACGGCGGTGTGGAGGAAGGGCTGCACAGAATTCATTCCACCCCTGGGGCCCTGGAGCCACATCAGTGATGCAGACTTCGCCTTGCCAGCATCTGCCCATGCCAGTGGTGTTTGACCCAGCCAGGATGCTCCAAAGTGAAGCTGGCAAGGGAGAGGTTTTCCAGAACAGCTTATAATTCTCTTGACAGAACGGAGGGGATGAAAGCAAAGGAGAGCTTAGACCTCAAAGAAATTTTGATACCTGCATTTGTAGAGGAGCTGACTGATGCCCAGAGAGGGTGTAGCCGTGCTGCAGGCCCTGTGCCTAGAGCCAGCGCCCCAGCTTCCTTGCCCAGCCCTCCCCAGCCCCATGCGCCTTTTGTAATATATATATATATATATATATATATATATATATATATATATATATATATATACACACACACACATACATATATATATATATACATATATATATATATATATATATATTTGAAAGGAGAGAGAGAGAGAGAGAGTAAGAAAGAGAGATAATTATTACGATGCCAGGGCCTTTTGCTGTTGCAAATGAACTCCAGATGCATGTGCCACTTTGTACATACGGCTTTACATGGGTACTGGAGGCTTGAAGCCAGGCCAGCAGCAGGCTTTACAAGCAAGTGCCTTTACTCACCATGCTCTTTTTGTTGGGCTGCATAGCCTCCTCTCTCCCTTAGGCATGACCAGCAGGAGTAACAGAGTCCTGTAGGCCCTGACAGCCTCAAGATTCCCATTCTTCAGGACGGTCACCCTTACCTGCACTTCCCAGTGGCTGAGGCTCCTTCTGGTTTTGCTGAGGTACGCCTAGGTTGCTGATGGTCAGCCTTGGACCTCCTACACACGGAATCTGCAATGGTAATGTGTCAAGCATCCCAATTGCTCATGCACCGTAGGGCAGCATTTAGAGCACAGTCCCTGGGGCTCAAATCCTGATTCTGCCACTTAGCTGTGTAATCTTTGGCAAACTACTTAACCTGTGAAGGCCTCAGTTTCATAATCTAGGTCCTGAGACTGTTTGAAGTTATAATGGAGGTAAAGTTCTTAACTGAGTTCTTGGTAACAGTTGACTGTTAAGACCACTGACTCCTGTCCTGTCCTGAGTTCTTCACTCTCACTGGAGCCAACTGACTTAAGCTGTTGACCCAGTTAACCTGTGCACAAGGGACCGTCCCTGGAACTCCCCAAGGCACATGCTCAGCATGGTTCTTTGTTTCTGAGGAAACATGATGTCTGATAATACTTCTGGAAAAATCCAAGCAATCTGCTTGCCAGGCAGTGTGGTGAAGTGGCTGGGGTCACCCCTCCCTAGGTTCACATCTCAGTTCTACCACTTTCTCAGCTTCCTTATCAACAAAAGGTGGGGGTGGAGAGGGGATAACACCTACCCCAAGCACTGTGTGAGAATCCAATAGCAGATGTGAGACATGGTACCTGGTGTTCAGTCTCTCATTGCTAGTAGGGGTGTTAGCTGGTATTTATTGAGCACCTAGTGTGTTCCAGGCACTGTTTCAAGTGCCTTAAGATATATGAATGCATTTCCTCTTCACAACCAGCCTAAGAAATCTATAAAATTATTCTCCTTTGGTGGAAAAACTAAGGTCGGAGACATTCTAGGTGACTTGCTGTGGCTAAGATGTGCAGCCTGGTAGTGCTGCACTTTCTCCCAGAACTCTGGGGAACTCGGGGGTAGGGGTTGGGGAGGTGGGTCCTTCACAATGGGGTACTGGTGGCTGCAGCTGCTTTTGGATTGGGTTATAATCTGAAATGAATCTCAAGCATGAGACAGTCTGGAGCTATCTTTGCCCAGGAAGCCTGGGCCAGCCCTTGGGGTACAGGTTTGTGTGGGAAAGATAGAGAAAAAAAAAACAAGGTGACCTCAGCAGAGGTAGACTGGTAAATGATCACGTGGTAGCCACTGACCACACACCCGCTCATGGTTGGGGCAAAGCAGCTGTTGGCCGCATCTCCTGGGAGAAGCTGGCAGGCGTCTGCTGTCGAGATGTGGAGTGGTGTCCTCATGACTGTGGCCTAAGTGGACCTTGGAGGAGGGGAGGGTAAGTAGTACAGGGCCATGGTATAGTCTGGCCTCTGAGCCATACGGGGCTCCATGATCCCCCAGAACTAACAAATCTATCAGCATTCATCCCTCATCTCAGCTTCCCTGGCCACTCCTGAGATGAAGTCAATCCATCTTTCTAGCCCTCAGCTTTCCGGGAGCTTCGCCAACCAAGATCTATATGCTGATGCTTAGCGCACTTGGCAAAGCTCAGGAAACGACCACAGCATTCTGCATGTGTCCTAGCACAAGAGCTGTGGTGAGGTAGCAGTTCCTGTATTAGCTATTATTACCAATGCTACCTGGCTACGACTGTACCCAGCATGAAGGTGTCAAGGGAACCGTAGTGCCTGGTACACAGTAGGTGTCAAGGCTACCCCCATGACCAGAGTATTAAGGTTTCACTGTACCCAGCACACAACAGGAATCAAGGCTTTGCCCCTGAGCCAGCACATTGTAGAATTTACAGCTACCTTGTACACAGTAGGTTCTAAGTAAATGTTACTTTTCTCCAGGGTAGAGCTACTTTGGAAAAGATGCTGAATAAGAGGTCAGATGGCCAGGTAGCCAAAGAACTTGAACTGAGGGGACTGGGGAGATAGCTTAGTTGGTAAAGTGTGAAAGTATTTGCGGTATTATCATAAGGATGTGAGTTTAATTCTCAGAACCCATGTAAAAAGGCCAAATGTGGGGCTGGACAGATGGCTTAGCAGTTAAGGAATTTGCCTGCAAAGCCATAGGATCCAGGTTAAACTCTCCAGGACCCTCATAAGCCAGATGCACAAGGGAGCACATGCATCTGGAGTTCATTTGCAGTGGCTAGAGGCCCTAGCCCATTCTCTCTCTCTCCAATAAATAAATAAAATATTAAAAGAAAAGTTAAAAAATTAAAAAGCCAGATGTGGGACTGGAGATATGGCTCAACAGTTATGACACTTGCCTGGAAAGCCTAACAACCTGGGTTCAATTCACAAATTCCCACTTAAAGCTGCGTGCACAAAGTGGCACATGCATCTGGAGTTTATTTTCAGCAGCTAGAGACCCTGGCATGCTCAATCTCATCCTCTCTCTCTTTGATTGCAAATAAACAAATAAAATATATATTTTGAAAACTTTTGAAAAGAAAAAAAAAAAGCCAGATGTGGTGGCAGGTGCTCACAATCCCAGCACTGGGGAGATAGAGACAAGGTGATCATTGAGGCTTGCTGGTCAGCCATTCTAGCCTATCTGAAGAGGCTCTCATCTCCCAAAAGGAAGACAGAGTTCCTGGGTAAACCCAAGGTTATCCTATGGCATCCATATACATGTGCGCGCACACACACACACATACACACACACACACACACACACACACACACACACACACACACACACACACATACCCGAACACCCATGAACACTCATGCACATACACAGGAACATTTAAGAAAGACAAGTAACCTGGTCTGAGTAATAGGTGGTCCATGAGTAGATAACACTAGTAGTGGCAGAGGACAGGGCCAGGGACAAGTTCACAGCCCCTAGAGTAGTCATGGTCCTCACTTATGGTACCCAGCACTCATAGGCCCTGCTCTGATCCCCATCTGGTATCAGTGCTGGGAATTGGCATGTGGTGGTTCCAATATAAAGTGTCCCCAATAGGCTCATGAGTTTTGAATACCTGGTCACCAGCTGATGGCAATTTGGGAAACTTGTGGGCAATTTGAGAGGCAGAGCCTTGATGGAGGAGGTGGGTCACTGAAGGCTGTTCACAAGTGCTAGGTAACTAGCTCAGTCTTGCTGCTTCCTTCCAACTGATGTGGCAAGATGTGACACCTTGCTGTTTGTGCCATGTTTTCTCCACCATGATGAAACTTCTCCTTGAAACTGAAAGCTGAAATAAACTCTTTTCTTCCATAAATTTTTTTTTTTTTTTGGAGGGGTTGGGGTTGGAGGAGGGTCTCTCTGTAGCTCAGGTTGACCTGGAATTCACAATGTAGTTGCAGGCTGGCCTTGCATTCACAGCAATTATCCTACTTCTGCTTCCTGAGTGCTGGGCTTAAGGGTGTGCACCACCATGCCTGGCCATAAGTTGCTTTTGATCCAGTGTGTTGGCTCAACAGTGAGAAGGTAACTGCTCCACTAGGCACGCAGTCCTTTGTATCCAGACTGATAACCACCTGGTCTTCAGGCAAAGCACAGGACTCTGGGGTCTGCTTAGAACTTCAAAGAGCAATCTGTAGTCTTGCAGAGAGCAGAGCCACTGTTCAGCAGCTGAGCCTGGCTCTCCAGGTCCAATGCTCAGGAACCAGAGACAGTGCTCCAACTGTGCCCCCAGATGCTCCAGGAGACCATATGCCAAATGTCAGGAACACCAGGCCATGCAGATACACATTCTGGAAATGGGTTTCTGGCTTCCTGTCTGTGAGGCTATGTGGTGGTTTAATGTAAAATATACCTGCCCCACTCCACACAGATGCATGTGTTTTAACACTTAATCTCCAGTTGATAGAGCTGTTTGGGATGATAGGGGAGTCTTCAGGAGGTAGAACCTTGCTGGAGGAAGTGTATCACTGGGGGTGGGTCTCGAGATTTTACAACCCAATCCTACTTGCTTCTCCTATCCTATTTCCTCTGCACTGATGTGAAGATATGACACAGGCTCCCTACTCAGGCCTGCCATGTCTTCCCTGCCACAATAGACCCTTCCCTATAAACTGTAAGTCAAGAAGAAACCTTTCCCTTCCTTAAGCTGCATCTGGGCTATTTTGTGCCAGCAATGAGAAAGTGACTGATACAGGCTATAACAGTTATTCATGGCCTAGGCAGGAAAGAGCAGTTCTCTTCCCCCATCTTTGCTGGAGGCCTGGTTGGTCAAGCACATTTTAGATGACAACTTGACCAACAACCCAGTTCTGGGCTTTGAACCACAGAGGTTGGGATAATGGTCACCTGGGAACAGCCTCACATTTCAGGGAATGGATCTTCCCTCTCTTCCTTAGAATTAAGCTGGGGCTGAACTGCATGAGATGGAGAGATTTTTAGTACTGTTCAACTTCTGTACCGACAGTGTTTTCATCTAGAAATAGTCTATGCGTGCACAATCCTGTTTTGCATCAATGATGGAACACTCAGTACTTTGCTTTTTAAAAATTAATATATCTTGGATGCTTATATATCAACTGTCATCGTTTTTCATGGCTGCCTAATTTTCCATTGCATGATGGCCTATAATTTATCTAACGAGTTCTCTATTGATTGACATTTAAATTACTTCTTGTCTTTTTTGCTATTACTACCAAGCATGTGGTCCTACATGTCTTTGACACAGGCATGAGCCTATCTGAAAGCAAGTTTCCAGAAGATGGATTACTGCTTTAATATGGCTTTCAGGAGTCGGCTGTGTGGTTCCTTTCTGGAAGGAATGGTAGATACATACAATGACAACATAGAGGTATCTGGGTACAGTTTTTGGAAAGGGGGTCGCATAGTGCAATTGGGATCTACTCCCACGATGGTGAGGAAGCCAGCAGAGAAGTAGCTCCCACTGCCACTTTCTTCCTGGATGCGCTTGTCTTTGGGTCTCTACCCTGCGGACATTTTGCTCCAAATTGAAGAAGTTAATCCTGTGGTGATTCCATCTTTTGGTGGACCTTTTAGTTACTTTCTTATTGCTGGGACAAAATAGTTGAGGAAAATCAGCTTAAGGGGAAGGGCTTGTTTCCGCCTGTGGTTCTAGGTTGTAGTGCCTCGTGGTGGGGAAGGCACAGCGGCAGGAGTCTGAAGGAGCTTGGAGCTGGTCCACAGTGAGGAAGCAGAATGACAAGTGCTGGAGCCTGGCCAGCTCTCTCCTTTTTATACAGTCCAGGACCCCAGCTCATGGAACGATGCTGCCCACAGTTGATGTGGGTCTTCCCACCTCAACTAACCGAATCAAGATCATCCCTCACAGGCATGCCCAGAGGCTCACCTAATGGCCATAACCCTCCCGCAGCTGAACCTAGGTCCTGTCAAACCAACAATCAAAACAAACCTTCACCATGACCTCCATCTACCCATTAAGCTAACAGAGCTTGGAGAACTCACAGTTGAAGGGCCAGTTGTATCTGTGGTGACTCTGGGAAGTCTCCAAAATGATCAATTTATGTGTGTACAGTGTATACTTCATAGCACTCAAATCTCCCTTTTGCTAGGAACTACTTTCTTGATGTTCTGAAGGAGTTCTAATCACCCTATACATCCGGAGTCGTGACGAGTTGAGGACACAGTAAAGCTATCCCCATTCCAATAGTACAGCATGAGTGGTGCGTGAGGATCCATGGTGCTCCATGCCGACCTGGCCGGGAAGGAGGTCTCCAGGGCTTGGTGGTGCATGGGGTCCCAGCAGGTGGCTGAGGACAGGTGGATGTGGAGCCCTTAGGGGCTGGCCAGGGAGAATGCTATTTCAACCCAAACTCTATAAAGCAGGAGTTTCACTCATGGACCATCTGGCCCCTCCTTCCCTTTTGGTAGATGGTACTTGGTTGCCCAAAAAGCTGCGCTAATTTGTTCTCACTAACAGTGCATGAAAGTGCTGATTTCCCTGCCTCATATATGCTACCACTGGGTATTATGAAAGCTCTGAGTTCCTCAATCTAATAGAAAATATGTCTTGTTTAAAATTTGTATTTGGAAACAGAAATAAACACTAACACCATCATAGTTGGAGACTTCAATACTCCATGATCATCAATAGATAGATAATCCAAGCAGAAAAATCAACAGGGAAATAATAGAGCTCAACAACATCATAGATCAACTAGACCTAAAGGATATCTAAAGAACATTCTACCCCAACTCTACAGAATATACGTTCTTCTCAGCAGCCCACAGAACCTTCTCCAAAATTGACCATATATTAGGCCATAAAGCATGCCTTCATAAATTTAGGAAAACTGAAGTAACTTCCTGTACCATGTCAGATCATAATGCTTTAAAGCTAGAAATTAATAACAAGAGACACATCAAGAACTCCACCAATGCCTGGAGACTAAACAACACACTTTTAAACAATGAATGGGTAGTGGAAGAAATCAAAAGAGAAATTGTAAAAATTCCTAGATTCAAATGCTAATGGAAACACAACCTACCAAGCCTTATGGGACTCAATGAAGGCAGTCACAAGGGGAAATTCATAGTCCTAAGTGCCTTCATTACAAAGACAGAGAGATCACAAATCAATAACCTGACTGTCCACCTAAAGGCAATGGAAAAACAAGAAGTATCCAAACAGAAGAGGTCAAGACAAAAAGAAATAATCAAGATTGGAGCAGAAATTAATGAATTGGAAACTAAGGAAACAACTTTAAAAAGTCAATTAAATGAAGAGCTGGTTCTCTGAAAAAATAAACAAGATTGACAAACCCCTGGCCAAAGTGATCAAGCAAAAAAAAAAAAAAGTCTACAATTAACAAAATCAGAAATGAAAAAGGAGAGATCACTCTAGACATTAATGAAATTGGAAGAATTATCAGAGCATACTTCCAAACTGCTACTCCACAAAATTAAATAACCTAGAAGAAATGGATGAATTTCTAGATATATATCACCTACCAAAACTAAACTCAGAGAAGATTAATATCCTAAACAAATCTATCACATCCATGGAGATTGAAAAGTTAATCAAAAACCTCCCCAGAAAGAAAAGTCCAGGACCTTTTGGCTTCTCAGCTGAATTCTATCAAACCTTCATGGAAGAACAGAAACCAATATTTCTCAAACGATTTCACATAATCAGAGACCAGGGAATCCTCCTCACCTCCTTTTATGAAGCTAGCATCACCCTAATACCAAAACCAGACAGAGATGCAACAAGGAAATAAAATATAGGTCTATATCCCTAATGAATTTAGATGTAAAGATCCTGAAGAAAATCATTGCAAACAAAATTCAACAACACATCAAAAGTATTATCCACTTTGATCAAGTAGGATTCATCCCAGGGGTTCAGGGATGGTTTAACATATGGAAATTAGTCAACGTAATACACCACACAAATAAACTGAACCATAAGAATGACATGACCATCTCAATTAATGCAGAGAATGCCTTTGACAAAATATAACACCAATTCATGATCAATACACTGGAAAGAATAGGCACGGAGGGTGGGTTAGATCTCAACACACTAAAGGCTATATATAAAGCTCCTCACACCCAAATACTTCTTAATGGGGGAAAATCAAGGAGTTCCCACTGAGATGGGGAACAAGACAGGGTGCCCACTCTCACCACTGCTCTTCAGCATTATGCTACAAGTACTAGCTCAATCAATTAGACAGGAGAGAGAAATGAAAGGGATTCAAATTGGAAAGGAAGAAGTCAAGTCAGCCCTATTTGCAGATGACATGACCCCATATATAAGTGACCCCAAATTCTCCATCCCAAAACTTCTAAAGGTGATAAATTCTTTCAGCAAGGCAGGATACAAAATCAACACACAAAAATCAGCAGCTTTTCTATATGCAAAGGACAAATATACAGAGGAAGAAATCAGTGAGGATGTCCCATTTTCAATGGCAACAAAAAAAATTAAATACCTTATAATAACACTAGTAAAGGATATGAAGGAACTATATAATGAAAACATAAAAAAAAAACTCAAGAAAGAAATCAAGGAGGACTTGATAAGATAGAAAGACCTCCCAGGCTAATGGACAGGTAGAATTAATATTGTGAAGATGGCAATTTTACTAAAAGCAATATACAGATTTAATGCAATACCAATAAAAACTCCAGCATCATTTTTCACAGAGATAAAAAGAATGATCTCAAAATTCATATGGAATGGCAGCAGGACTTGGATATCCAGACAGATCCACAACAAAAGAATACCTCTGGAAGTATCACCATATCTGATCTAAAGCTATATTACAAAGCCATAGTGACAGAAAGAGCATGGTACTAAAATAAAAACACAAACATAGACCAATGGAAGACCAATTGAAGACCCAGACTTTAGGGCAAGCAATTATAGCTACTTGATCTTTGACAAAGGTGCCAATAATATAAACTGGAGAAAAGACAGCATCTTCAACAAATGGTGTTAGACAAATTGGATGACCATATGTAGAAAAATGAAATTAGACTCACTCATTTTGCCATACACAAAAATCAAGTTCAAATTGATTAAAGACCTCAACATAAGACCTGAAACTCTTCAACTACTGGAAGAAAAGATAGGAAGCATTCTCTACAATATAGGACTGGGAAAACACTTCCTGAACAGAACCCCAGTAGCCAAGGAAATTAAACAAGCACTCAACCAATGGGATCTCACGAAGCTAAAAAGTGTTTGCACAGACAAACATACCATAAGCAGAGCTAATAGATTACCCACTAAATGGGAGAAAATCTTTGCCAGCTATACCACTGACAAAAGCCTAATATCTAGAATCTACAAAGAACTAAAAAAACTAAACAATAAAAAAAATCAAACAACCCACTCCAAAAGTGGGGCAGAGAACTAAATAGGGAATTCTCAGAGGAAGAATTACAAATGGCTAACACACACTTAAGAAAATCTTCAACATCCCTAACCATTAGGGAAATGCAAATTAAAACAACTATGAGGTTCCACCTTAACCTCAGCAAGGATAGCAAACATTAAAATAGCAAATGAAAACAAATGTTGGTGAGGCTGTGGAGAAATAGGAACCCACATTCACTGTTGGTGGGAATGTAAGCTAGTACAACCAATGCAGAAATCAATTTGGAGACTCCTGAAAAGGGTGAATATAGTTACCAGCTGACCCTGTTATTACCTTCCTGGGCATTTACCCTAAAAGCTCCACATCTCAGTACAGAAATATTTGCTTAATAATAATAATAATAATAATAATAGCTAAAAACTGGAATCAACCCAGGTGCCCATCATTGGATGAATGGATAACCAAGATGTGGTATAGCAACATGACGGAATTCTACTCAGCAGTAAGAAAAATAACACATTGAAATTTGCAGAAAAATGGTTGAAGTTGGAGCAGATCATTTTAAGTGAACTCACACAATCATAGAAAGAGAATTGTCACATGATCTCACTCATCTGCACTTCCTAAACTGGATCAGCCCGAGTTGCTGACATAACCGAATGGCATCTTGAGACTTGGATAATAGGGAGGTTAGGGCTTGGGGGAAGGAAAAGTTGGCGGGGGGCACAAAATCTGAATCCAAATTGAACTGGTACCATAGAGTCCTATAGCATGGAAAACAGACTAAAAGTTAGAGTCCTCAAGCAGACCTTAGAGGGAGCACCTGAATCAAAGGGCCCTGGAGAGAGTGAGATGAAACCTAACCTCAAATTTCGCATGCATACTGGAGATCATTAGCAGTGGCTAGACGCCCTGGCACACTCATTCTCTCTCTCTATCTCTCTCTCTGCCTCTTTCTCTTTCTGTAAAATAAATAAATAAAATATTTTAATACTATTTAAGCAGGGTATGGTGGTGCATGCCTTTAATCCTAGCACTCAGGAGGCAGAGGTAAAAGAATTGCTGTGAGTTTGAGACCGCCCTAAGACTACATAGTAAATTCCAGGTCAGCCTAGAGCGAGACACTACCTCAAAATAAATAAATGAATAAATAAATAAATAAATAAATAAATAAATAAATGAATGAATGAATGAATGAATGAATGAAAGAAAGAAAGAAAGAAAGAAAGAAAGAAAGAAAGAAAAACTATTTAAAATGTGAATTTTGGGCCTGAAGAGATAACTTGCCTTGCCAATGAGTTTGATCCCCAGTACCTATGTAAAATGCCAGGTGTGGTGGTGTGTGCCTGTTGTCCTGGCACTGGGGAGGCAAAGACAGGAGAACCCCTGGGTTTTCTGGGAAGTGAGTCTAGCCTAATTGTTGAGCTGCAGGCCAATAAGAGATGCTGTCTCAAAGGAGAAAGTGGATGATGTTCTGAGCATGTGTGGTGATTTGATTCAGGTGTCCCTGAATGTTGGTGAGGTGTCCTGAATGCTAGGTCCCCAGCTGATGGCAATTTGGGAATTAACACCTCCTGGAGGCAGAGTATTGTTGGGGGCAGGCTTATAGGTATTAAAGCTAGTGTTCCCCTGCCAGTGTTTGGCATACTCTCCTGTTGCTATTATCTACCTTATGTTGGCCGGGGGGGGGGGGGGCGGTGATGTCCACCTTGTGCTTATGCCATCATTTTCCCCTGCTATCATGGAGCTTCCCCTCGAGTCTGTAAGCCAAAATAAACCACTTTTTTTTAACATAAGCTGTTCTTGGTCGGTGATTTCGATCAGCAATGCAAAACTGACTGCAATAGTAAAGTTGGTACCAGAGCAGTGGGGTTGCTGCTAGACACCTCACTGTGGCTTTGGCCTTTTGGAACTGCTTTGCAAGAGGAATGTGGTCGAATTTGAAATCTTGGCCTAAGAGATGCCTTGAAATGCTATAGGTACAGCTTGATGGACCATTCTGGTCAGAGTTGAAAGATCTGAATGCAGTAAGAACTATGGACTGTGTGTGTGAGGTTTGTCTTATGAGGGTGAGAAAGAGCTTTGTCTGGACTGGGCTAGAAGCAGTTTGTGTGAGAGGCTTGCTGTTATGCCCATGTCCTGAGAACTTGTGCAGGGTTGCTTTATGTAGAAATAGACTGGTGCAGAGTGCTATGGCACAGAAAAAATGAAATATTTGGGCCAAAACTGCTGCCTGTTTAGTTTCAATTGTATGAGAGATTACAACCATTGAGATTGCATCGGCAACCTGCATTAGAACAGGGAGACTATAGACTCTTTTGAAGGGGCCTGAGTGCTGAAGGAGTGTCCTATTCCTCAAAGACTGCTTTATCCCCCCTTTATTCCACCCTACCTGGTATTATGGAGTATAAGAAATGCAGAAAAGAGAGGGTCATTGAATTTGTAACACGGTCTTGTAGTTTGGAAACTGCCATGGGCAGTGTGAAGCAGATTTGCTGGATTGCCTGCATGGAGACCCAATAGAGCTGTGAGAATGAACCATGGCTTGCAGTGGAGACCCAGTGGAGATGCTGGGACCCCAAGATGGCTGCTAAGGAAAGCTGCTGGCCCCAGATGAAGTTTTCCAGGACTGAGAGTAGCCTTGCTGGAGGGGTGGAATTGGAATCCAAAGACTTGTTGCTGATTAGAATTATTGGACTTGGAGACTCGTTACTGGCTAGAGTTGTTGGACTTGGAGCTAGAGTTTGATGTTTACCCTTTGTAAATCTGGTATTGGTTAAATATTTCTTTGCTATGCCCAATGCCATCTTTTTCAGTGTGTTTATTCTGTGCCATTATGGTTTTCTGGAGGGGATTTTTTTGTATTATGGCTCAGTTAAAAGATCTCAGACTATGGGAATGTTTTAATATCATTGAGATCGATAAAAATTATGGGAATTTTTAAAGTCGGACTGAATGCATTGCGTTTTATAGAATGGATGGTTATCAGTTTATGGGGGCCAGGGGCAAAATGTGGATGTTTGATTCAGGTGTCCCCTATAAACTTGGGTGTTCTGAATGCTAGGTTCCCAGCTGATAGGGGTTTGGGAATTAATGCCTCCTGGAAGCACTCCATTGTCTGGGCAGGCTTATTATAGCCAGTGTCCCCTTGCCAGTGTATGGCACACTCTCCTGTCACTGTTGTCCTTCTGATGTTGGCCAGGAGGTGATGTCTACCCTCTGATCATGCCATCCTTTTCCCTGCCATAATGGAGCTTCCCCTCAAGTCTGTAAGCCAAAGTAAACCTTTTTTCCTCGCAAGCTTCTCTTGGTGGGGTTCTTTCTGCCAGCAATGCAACCTGACTGAAACAGCATGACATCTAAGGTTTCCCTCTGGCCTGTACACACACACACACACACACACACACACACACACACACACACTCACACACACACACTCACACATGCACACTCACACACGCACACTCACACACACTCACACACACACACACTCACACACACACACACTCACACAGAGAAACATGCACATACACAAAAATAGAAAAAATAAGATGTGTAGTTCTTCAACTGTGAAAGACAGCTTGAATATTTTAAAATATTAATTAATTGTTTGCAAGTCTGAGTGTTTTCTGTTCTTTAGTTTTCCTGTTGGGTTTTTTTTTTTTGCCATTTTCTTATTGATCTAGAAGAACTTTGACTTATTCAGTGAAGCAGGCCTTTGCCATGTGAGTTGCCGATATTTTTGCCCAGTTTGTTTGCTACTTTTGTGTTTATTTATAGTACTCTTTGAAGTTCAGAAAATTTAATCATTCTATTCACATGAATCAGTTCTTTACTTGCTGTCTTGGAGTTTGTGTCTTGCTTAGAAAGGCTGTCTCCACTCTGCAAAAAAAAAAAAAAAAAAAAAAAAAAAGTCTTCCACGTTTCTTTCTAGCACTTTTATGGCTTTATTTTTTATATTGAAATCCCTGCTCCATCTGGAACTTGCTTTGGTATGAGAAGTGAAGACACAATCCAGTCTTGCTTTTCCAGAGGACCAGCTGCTGGTCTCAACACACCTGATTGAGTAATCCCTCTTCCTTGACAGAGTGAAAATACAATATTCATCCCCTATTAACCTTCTATTTTCTCCCTTCCTTCTTCTTTCCTTCCCTCCCCTCCCTCCCTCTTTCCTTTCTTCCTTCCATCTCTTTCTTTCCTTTCCCTCCTTTTTCCTTTTCCTTCTTTCCTTCCTTTCTTTTTCTCTCCCTCCCTCCCTATTGCCTTTTTTTTCTTCTTGCTTTTTTTAACATTTTATTTTTACTTATTTATGAGAGAGAGAAGGAAAGAGAGAAAGAAAGAAAGAAAGAAAGAAAGAAAGAAAGAAAGAAAGAAAGGAGGGAAGGAGGGAAGAAAGAAAGACACAGAGAAAGAGGATGGTTATGCCAGGACCCCCAGTTGCTGCAAACAACCTCCAGATACTTGTGCACCTATTTTATGTGAGTCCTTGGGAATTGAACCTGGGTCCTTTGGCTTTGTAGGCAAGTGCCTTAACCGCTAAGCCATCTCTCCAGCTCTTTACTTTTTTTTTGTTGTTTGTTTTGTTTGGAGACAGGATCTCTTTCTGTAGCCCAGATTGGCTTTGAACTTGTGGTGATTCACGAAGGTCTGGGAGCTGGCATCACCATACTAGCCTGGTATCTATGCTTCTTTCTCCTACTATCTTCTTTTAGTAGCAGACAGTTTTGTTTATTTTTATTTATGTATTTGAGGGAGACAGACAAAGAGAGAAAGGGTGGGGGAGAGAGAGAGAGAAAAAATGGGTGTGCCAGGGCCTCCAGCTACTGCAAATGAACTCCAGATGCATGCGCCACCTTGTGCATCTGGCTTACGTGTGACCTGGAGAATCGAACCTGGGTCCTTAGGCTTTGCAGGCAAGCGCCTTAACCATTAAGCCATCTCTCCAGCCCTCATATAGACTTTTGATCAGTTCTGTTTCTCCTCACCCCTAAATCCTGAAGATGTGTTCATGGGGACTGCATTGTCCCATAAGTGTCACTCTTTCTCAAGGAGAGGACAGTCTCTTTGGGCTCCCAGGCCCTCCATATAGGAGTCTGTAGTCAAGGCTGGGGTCAGCCCAACTTCTTGGCAGAGACCCCAAACCAGTGTTCTCTGATGTGTAATAAAAAGGGTCAAATGGCTCAATAGGTTTGGAAAATCTTGGCTTGAAAAAGTTCCATGTCTCTCAGTATTACTCATCCAGCAGATCTAAACAGTTCCTGCCAGCTACCAAGCATCTCCAGGAATGCGGAGGAACAAAGCCACAGCAGACCCAGCCCACGTTGGGTCTACAGTCTGGTAGGGAAGACGTTAAAGCAAAACAATTGCCAAATACACATTCACTCAGGCTGACCTGAGGCGTGGAGGAGAGGTCAGTGAGCATATGTTAGGAACAGCTGGTCTACAGAACTGCATTTTCTGGGGCGAGGAATACCTGATGCAGAAGTGGGGTACAAGGCAGTGTACTATCACAGGAGCCCTCTAGGCTTTCGGGCTGGGAAACTGCCTTCACGTGGCCTTTCTGGACCTGTTGCTGTAGAACGTTCTTTGAGAGATGCTAATGTTTACTCCCACCCTGAGCTCTGTCATCCAGATCTGTCCTGTGGAGTCACGTATCTTTAGAGAGAGTGCTTGGCCTTTGAACTTTGCTTGCTCAACTTGTTTTCTACAGCTGCTGTAACAAGTTACCACAAGCTCAGTAGTTAAATAGCAGAAATTAATTTTCTCACACTTCAAGAGATTGGAACTTCAAAGCGTTAGTGGGACCATACTCCTGGAGGCTGCTCTTGCGTCCTGAGGCTCCAGACTTTTCCTGGCTTGTGGCTACCTCCTCTCATCTCTGCCTCCATCTACCCATGGCCTCCTCTTCTCTCCCTGTGTCTTCCCTTCCTCTGTCTCTCACATGCATGCTTGCCTTGGATTTATGGGCCACTTAACAGTCTAGGTGGAGCTTATCTCATGATCCTTAACTCAACTGCATCTAAGAGACTCTCTTCCCACCCAGCATGATCTCCACAACATCCGGGTTGGCTCTTTTGGTATAGGAGGAGCCACAAAGACTCACAGAGATTGTCGCAAAGAATCTTTGCACAATTTCAATGAGGCAAGGTGTGGAAAACTGCGCCCAAGTGGAGTGGATGTTCCTGTTATTTCCTCCACCCCACTTCTCCATCCCCAGGCACCTGTCCTCACAGGTGTTTAACACCATGAATTTTCCATGAGGCGAGGTGAGGGTTTTTTTTTTTTTTCCTCCCTTCCCACCTCCAGTGGGAGTTCAGTGTTGGGGCGCTGCAGCAGCTCCCTGAGCCATCCTCCTGACCTTCAAGGACAGGTCTAAGGGGACTCCTGTCTCCAAAGGAGACTCCCTGCTTTTCCTCATTGTCTCCTGAGTTTTCACTGCAAAACAAAGCAACCTTTCCCATATCTTCCCTTCCCGACATCCTTGTTGAGATGCACCTGTCTGCTTGATGTGAAGGGGCATGAGTGAGGCATTGTGGGCAGGAGAGGGGCCAGCGAGAGAGATGAGCTCAGACTTCTCCAGACTCCCTTGCCTCTTGGTACCTGGGTCCCTAGGGTCTTCTGTACCTCTGTCTCTGATCCCGGTGCCGTTCCTTCCGCCTTCCCCCTCCCCAACCCTCGCAATGACAGATCGATGGTAATTGCTTAAGTGCAGCTGTTCAATTCTCAGGCTGTTGAGAGAGAACTTAATGTCCAAAGAAGTCCCCCGAGAACCACACGCTGCTTGAATTGTGTAAAGCTGAGTGGAGAAGGGGGAATTTCATATGCAGAAATTCTTTCTGGCATTAAAGTTTCATGGGAAAAAAACTGAACCCTTGGACTCTTATTTCTGGTCAAAGCTTATCTCCTTTCATTCAGCACACATTTATTGAACTTTTATTGTGTACAAGACCACAGGCAAGGTGCCATAGGGAGAAAGAAAGACTAATTAATCAGTTGTGGACCCTTTCTGCAGACTGCCCCACTCCCATGGACACGCACATGGGGAGTAATCATATAGTCTGAAATGAAACCACACCCTGATGGACATTGGTCATCCTCATCTGTTTTATTTATTAACTTATTAAATTTTACTTACTTATTTACTTATATGCAATGAGTGACAGAGAGAAAGAGAGAGAGGGGGAAAGAGAGAATGAGGATGGGTGCACCAGAGCCTCCAGCTAGTGCAAACAGACTCTAGATGCATGTGCTACTTTGTGCGTCTGGCTCCACATGGGTAATGGGGAATTGAACTCAGGTCTTTAGGCTCTGAAGGCAAGTACCTTAACCACTGAACCATCTCTCCAGCACTATTTTATTTTTACTTGAGAGACAGACAGAGAGAGAGGGGTGGGGGAAGACAGACAGAGACACACAGAGAGAAAATGTTCCTGAGCCTGTAGCCACTGCAAACAAACTCCAGATGCATGAGCCACCTTGTGCATCTGACATGTGGGTTCTGGGGAATCAAACCTGGGCCCTTAGGTTTTTTGGGCAAGTGCCTTAATGGGCAGGCCATCACTCCAGCTCCCATCCCTCATCTACACATATCTTCTTCCAGCCCTCTCTCCGTTCATTCACTTAACATATGTTTATTGAGTACTTACATGAGCCAGAGTCTGTGATAAGCACTAGAAGCCCTGAGTTGCCAAGATAGCTACTAAAGGCAGGAAGTGATCAAGTGTAGTAGAATGGTCCTGTAAAGGAAGCTATTCTTAATATGGGTCTCAAAGGGCAAGAACACTTTGGGTGGAATGCACACGTATGCACGCACGCGCGCACACACACACACACACACACACACACGTATGTATGAAAAAAAGTCAAACCTCCAATTCCATTTTCTTTTCTTCATAGAGGTAATTTGCATTCTAGGGAGAAGGTCAGTTCCAGCTCACTTGGGAGTCTCACCCTCACAAGCTTTTCCCTCCTGAACTATCTTTTCTCTCTACTTTACACTGACCCCACTATCAACCTCATGTTCCTGATTTTCATAAGAGGCACTTTATGAGTCCATTTTCTGTGGCTATAACAGATTACATGATGCCAAGGAGTTCATAAAGAAAAGAGGTTTATATAATTCATTCCTCTGGAGGTTGAAAGCCCAATATCACGTAGCTCCATGTGCTCTCTTCACACACGCTTGGCACAACCTGATGCAGAAACTGAAAAGGAAACAGACTTCCCAGGAGAGCAAGGAGGCACACCAGAGAGGGCAGCTGAGCCAGATTGGAGGGCAATGCCCCATGATCTAACCACTTTCCATGAGGCTCCACCTCTTAGTGATTCCATCAACTCAATACAATCATCCTGAGGACCAAGCTTTGTGGGGCGGTTGGAGGGAGGAAGAGCTCATCTACCACACGGTGCTCACCAAAGTAAGACATCCTTCTTGTGTTGGTAAAGATAGGTTCCTCCACCCTGTCTGGACTGCCTGCCTACCTCACACATCTAAAGAGAAGTAGGCGGAATTGAACAGCACCCATCCCCCTTCACCACATGGGTCTCAGCCAGAGGACAAAAGCAGGATGCAGATTTATTTTCTGCTGATAGGAAGGGAAGTGTCCCAAGGGTGGGTATAGTGGTGTAAATGTAAAATGATCCCAATACCTCAGGTGTTTGTAATTGAGTCTCATATTTAAGCTGGTGGAGTCTTTGGGAGGTGGAGGCTTAATGGAGGAGGTGTGTTACTGGGTATGAGCCCAGCCTCGATGCCACACTTAGCTCACTCTCTCCTCCCTCCCTGATCATGTGGAGATATGAAACCTAACTGCTCCTACCATGCTTCCCCCCACCATGATGGAACATCTCCTCAAAATTGTAAGCCAAAAATAAACTCCTTCCTTCCACAAGCTGCATATGAGCATCTGCACTTTCTCTCGTACTTCAGCTCTCTCCTCAGAGTCATCCTAGGCCCTGCTGAAATGGCTCACAGGGTAAAGCGCTTTCCTCACGAACTTGGGATTCACAGCATACACATAAAAGCTGGGCATGACAGCATGTACTTGCAATCCCTGTATCTGGGAGGTGGAGATGGGTGGATCCCCAGGGCTTTCTGGCTAGTTAATATAGTGCAATCAAAGAGCTCCATGTTCAGTGATAGATCCTGTCTCAAAAGATAAGGTTGGGATAGAGAGATGGCTTAGTGGTTAAGTACTTGCCTGTGAAGCCTAAGGACCCTGGCTCGAGGCTCAATTCCCCAGGACCCATGTTAGCCAGATGCACCAGGGGGCGCATGCATCTGGAGTTCGTTTGCAGTGGCTGGAGGCCCTGGTGCACCCATTTCTCTCTCTCTCTCTCTGTGCTTCTTTCTCTCTCTCTCTGTCTGTCACTCTCAAATAAACAAATAAAAATGAACAAAAAAAATTTAAAAAGATAAGCTCAACTTTGGTCTGAGAAGCTTCTTTTTAAAGATGGTGGTGACTACTGGGAAGACACAAAACTCACCAAAGTGCTGAGAGTGAGTGACTCTGATGACGTCTCTAACGCGCCTTCCAAGGCCCATGGAAAGCTGTGGACAAGGAGGCGGAAAGAATGTAAGAGCTAGAGGGTAAGGGGGAGGGCTTACTGTCTTCTGGACGTGAAGTGGTCGTTGCGTTCATGACCTTACCTGCACAAGACCTGCACATACCGGGCCCATCAGCATTCCATCATGGATGATAAAGGAAAGCAAGAAAGACATCAAGATAGAAAAGGGACTAGTTGGAAAGAAGATGGGATTCAGTGGAAGAGGGGGGCAAAAGAGGGGGTTCTGATCAAAACACATTACACACACGCATGATACGGTGATAAATTAAATATACAAATGAAATATAAATATTAATAATAAATTTAAGGATAAGGTGGAGACCACCACCATTTTCTCCAGAAAGACAGCCAACATCAACCTCTGGCCTCCACACACATGCACACACATGTACACCTGCATGCATAAGAATCTGCTCTCGCAACATGAAAAAATATCATGCTGGCCACCATACCTTATTTTTCTCATCTCGTGTTTTATTGCCTGCCGTCCTCATAAACATATTGATCTGTCGTGTCTTCCCTTTGTGAGCAGTAGCTCCACAGGGCAGGTTCTCTATTCTTTTTGTTTACTACCTCAAAGCCTGGAACCCTGCCCAGCCCACAGAGCCTGTGTTGATCAAACGAATAACAACGGAAGAGCACGGGTCTTACCACAAGGCTATGGCTAGATGGGCTGGAACCCAGCAGATGTCTGGAGGGAGAACCAAAGAGGCCACCTATAGGCCAGCTCTCAGAATCAGTGCCACGAGGGAGGAGGCAGAGTAGAGATGAGGAACTCGGTGACCAGTCATGTTGCATGCAAGCAGGCTGATCCCACCACAAGCAGTTGCCGAGGATGGGGGCAGGGCACACAGGCAGGTCCGGGTGGAACCCCTGGGTATGTGAGGAGAATGGTGCTTCTTGATCTCAGTGGGCATAGCCTCAGGAAGGGGGCACAGAATGAAGAGGAAGCTGGGCACACCCATTCAGCATTTGTGCGGGCCACACATTGACTAGCCCTCTGTGACAACCAGAGTGCCCTTGATGACATTTCCCTGTTTCCCAGTTGGAAAAGGCAATAACCATTCTGAGTTTCATTTTGCTGAAGACACGAGCCTGAGGTCCCACGGCTGCTATAGAGCGGAGCCCGGGTCCATGCAGAGGTCTGCCTGACAACGTGGGCCTGCGTTGTCCCTTTGCTGTTCAACATCTGGCTGTGGTGGCTTGAATGTGCGAAGGGCCCCATATCCTCATGCATTTGTCATCCAGCCTCATACTCAGTCCCTAGCTGGTGGCTCCTTTGGAAGTGGAGCCTTTGTGGATAAAGTGTGGCACTGTCAGGTAGGGGTGGACCTTGAGGTTCACTAGTCCAGTTCACTAGCTTGCTCACTCTTGCCTCTACCTCCCAGCCAAGGCAACAAGATGTGATGTCCAGCTTCTGCTCTACCATGCCCTGGTGAAACTTCCCTCAAAACTGTAAGCTGAAATAAACACTGTCCTCCCATTCACTGCTTTGGCTGGATGTGTTCCCCAGCAACAAGAAGATACCTACTACATTGGCATAAGGCCATTTGTGTCAGAACCACCCAGAAGATTTTGCAAAGTGGAATCTCAGGCTCTGTCCCATACCCATGGGTTCCAAATTGGCATGTCAGTGAAATCCCAGATGACTTCTGTGCACGTTGGAGTTTGTGAGCTCTTGCTTCGTGACTCATGGTGTTCACGCTGTTCTCTCAGTTAATTTTTCTGTGTAAGGGGAGACTGACTCACCTCTACTTTTGTCCACGTGTTCTGTTACCAAATGTCCATAGGGCCAACCAGTTCATCATTCTAGAATGAACACTGGACATTGAGTTATGCTTTCAGGCTGTGTGATGTTTAACATGTTCACTCCTAAGAGTATATGCCTTCTAATCCAGGGCTTTAGAAAAGAATAATGGCATGATGCTTTTGTGGGACTCAAATGGCAGGATAGATATGAAAGTGCCTTGTCAATTATACAGTTCTACATACAAAGGATTCTTGCTCCCACCTAGTATAACATGATGGCCCCTGACAGAACCCACTTATCTCTAGAATGCTACTTCAACAAATTAGGAAGAGGGAGAAAATGAATGGTCTGGGGTCAGTAACTCCAATTAGTGGATCAGAATAGATGCAGGAAGCCACCAATTCATTTAGCTTACTGGGTAACCAGCTGATACCTGCAGGTTTCAAATAGGGCTTTGGTTGTAGGGTTGGCTGAAGTCTGGGGAAATTAAAAAGAGGAAAGGCACATGACGGTTAGTAGGGCCAATTCCATGGAGGGACTCTGTGGATGTGCGTGCTGAGAGTGTGGGAGGAGAAGATGGCTCCTGCAGATCAGCTTCAGCTCCCCAGAGAGACTGGGGCATCTTCTCCCCTCTATGCCCAGCCACCACCTGACCCGTGTGCTTTTCCTCCTGCATCCAGATGTTCTCTGCCCCTCAGAATTATCCAGCAGCCTCAGAGCACCCTGGCAGGGAATGCCTTTGTTGTAGGCCAATTGCTCACAGCACGGTGGCGTTCTGGGACCCCGGAGATACTTGGGTGCTACTGCCCTTAATTCCTGCTCCCATCCAAACACTGGACCCAGCAATGTTCGCTTGAACTCCAGAATACAGATGAATGAATGAACCTTGGCCTCTAGGATATATTTTTCTGCTATAGTCAGATGTACCCTAATCACCCAGTTTTGTGCTTAATCTCTCCTATCTCTGCTGCTTTGTATCCCTGTATCTCATGTCTGCTCTCCTCTCCCTTCTGCCCATCCTCTTCCATGCTCTCTTGTTCCTTCCCTCTGTTTTTCTCTATATATAATGTACACCTCCCCCCCGGGTAGAAAACCATTAAAAGTAGTAATTTAACCTGTTTTCATTCATTGATACATGCCTAAAGCAGTGCCCTACCCATTGCTGATGCTCAGCAAGTATTGTGTGTGTGTGTGTGTGTGTGTGTGTGTGTGTGTGTGTGTGTGTACGTGCCTACGTGAGGCACAGGAGAACTTTGGGCATTTGTCTGTGCTTTCCACCTTTTTTTTTTTTTTTTTTTTTTTTGAGACAGGGCCTCTCCTGTATCTGTCTGACTGCCAGGCTGGTCCATGGGCTTCTGGTGATTCTGCTGTGCCCACTTCCCCTCTCATCCTTGGCACACTGTGACCACAGACACTAGTGGTAGGTACTGTGGCTGGCTTTCCATGGATTCTGGGGATCCAAACTCGGGCACTCACGCTACTTTGGCAAGATCTTTATCCACCAAGCCGTCTGCCCAGCCCTCACATGTATTTCTTGAAACAAACTGAATTACCCTCATTAGAGAGTGACAGTGTCACACATGGTTTTTCTTGTTCTGTCACCAAGTCATTGGGTGACTCGGATGTATGCTTTTACCTTTCTTGCCTCAGTCTCCCCACTGAGTAGTGTGGGTCTATCTCTAGGGGAACTTTCAGTGCCAATTCTGTGACTCAGGATGGCTTTGGACGATTGTTCTCATGAGGTGACAAAGACATCACTACAAAGGAAGCAAACAGGGCCAGGCGGGAGCTCTTGCTCTGACACTTAAAGTACTGAGACTTCCGCGGAGACGTTTGACATCTAGTCCATAGATGGTGCTCCTAGCACAGTGCCTGGCACGTCTTAGGAACTGATTAAATGCCACCTTCTCCCTCTACTCACCATCTGGGCTTGGGTGCTTGGTGCCAAATGAGCCTCAGTTCACACAGTCACGAAGCAAATGGCCTCAAAAAAAAAAAAAAAAAAAAAACACCTGCAAACTATAAAGTGATCCACAAATGTAGAGGATCATTGTGGTGACGCTCACACCTCACCCCTGACTCCTCCACTCACAGATGAAACTGGGAACACGGTTTCTATTTATACCCAAACTATCTCATGATTCGCCAGCCTCACTGCTCATCAGAAACTTTGCACCTGAACAGGCCAAATTCACCTTGGGTTTATCAAAGTCTAATTAAAACTTGATCGTCATGTCTAACATGTGGCCTTATTATTTTGGCTTAATTAGGGTGATGAGAGGGGGCTGAAAGCAGCAATTCCAGTAGTTCTATGATGCAACATCTGTAGACGCATAGGGCTTAGCCAGACGCGCAATTAGGCTGAACCACACACACAGCAAGTATCTTTGCATCTGACAGCTGTCTGGCCAGCCCTCTCCAGTTCAGGCTGTGTGGAAACCAGATGAATGGTCTTCCTCGTCCACTTCTGGAGTAACAAGAACTAGTCAGAGCCTTCTGGAAACAGGGCAGCAAAGCTGTCCCCATGGGAATAGTTCCTGGGGTGGTGTGAGAGAGAAGAAGTGCATAGTGGTAAGAGGAAAGGGACTCACCGTTTAGTCTCGGAGTTGGTCAGCTGTGGTCACGTTGTTGATGCGGATCACGCTGGAACAACCACGTCTTTGAAATGTCATCGCTCATCTCTTTGGGCAATTGTTTTTTTGTTGTTTCTCTCTATTCCCAGGCACAGGCAGGATACATGAGGAAAATATTCAAATAACCTTTACAAATATTCACTGATACCAAAGCTGAAAATTAGTCCATCCGGCTTATTATGATAGTCAGGGCAGGATAGCTGCTATAATAAATAGACCCCATGGCTTCTAGAGATCTTGCCTCCTGACGTTCATACTGTGTACTTCTCCTTTCTTACTTAGGTGTATCAACCTTTGGGTGTGGGCCAGACATGGTGATTTCTTTCTAATGAATCAAATGTGACAGAAGGAAAGGATGTCACTTCTGAGATTCGGTTGCAAGGACCACGAGTTCCGCCCTGCTCCCTCATGCCCTCCGGCTGGTGTTTGGAACTGTGATGAAGCAAACTGCCATGTTTGGAGCTGCTCTGTGGAGAGGGCGGCTCCTGGCAGGTAGCCCATGAGCGCTAAATCTTGCCAACAGTGTCATGACTGAGCGTGGATTTTTAGTCGTCCGTAGCCCTGACTGACACCCTGATTACTGCCTGTGAAGACCTTGAAGTGGAGGACCTATTTAGCTCCATCTAAGTCCTGACTCATAGAAAATTGCAAGGGACATTTTAAAAAAAGCCACTAAGATTTGAGACAATGTGTTACATAGCAAGAGATCTTTAACAGACTCCAGTAAGTATAATGGCTCAAACGCAATAGAAACTTACTCACTCTATTTGTGAGCATGTTTAGAGAGACAATCATTTTCAATGTTTATAATTTCTTCCAAGGTTTCCCTGAAATTGTGCCTGCTGAGCCTGCATGTGCATGTTCATGTGTGTGTAATTGTGTGTGTACACGCACTCATGTGTCTGTGCGCATGCATTTGGAGGCCAGAGGACAGTTCTTAGGAACGTCACCCACTTTCTTTGGGACAGGGCCTCTCATTGGCCAGAAGCACACCAGTTAGGCTACACTGATTGACCAGTGAGCCTCAAGAATCATCTTCTATCCCTGCCTCCCCAGTGTTGGGGTTACAAGTGTATGCTACCATGCCTGGAATTTTTACATGAGTTCTGGAGATCAAACTCAGCTTTTTTTTTTTTTTTTGAGGTAGAGTCTCACTCTAGTCCAGGCTGACCTAGAATTCACTATGTAGCCTCAGGGTGGCCTTGAACTCAAGGCTTTCCTCCTACCTCTGCTTCCTGAGTGCTGGGATTCAAGGCATGTGCCACCATGCCTGGCTTAAACTCAGACTTTAATATTTGTGAGGTAAGTATTTTACCAACTGAGCTATTTCCCGACCCCCTGAGAATATTTTTAAATTGACTAAATTTTTTCATAAAATATTCATTGCATAAAATTTGCCAGTTTAGCCATTCTAAGTACTTAGTTCAGTGGCACCATGTATATACACACTCCCTGCAATCACCACTGTTGCCCACCTCCAGGACTCTGTGCAGCTGAGGCTGATGCATGGGACTTTTGAAGGACCAAGCCTGGAGGAGCCCTTCATTCACTTCCTCTCATGCCGCAGTGGCTGGAACCTGAGCTCACGCACACTTCTTACCGCAAGGGAGGCTGGGAAATATCGTCTGGCTCTATATCCTAGAAGAAGAGAAAAACTTAGATTCTTGTTCAGCACCCCTAGTCTTTGCCACTCTTACCTACATTCCAAATTAAACCCACAAGCCATCGTCCTCATGTAAACACCCTGACTCGAGAGCCAGCCCAGCCCCGGCCCCTCATGATTGCAGAGCTGGCTCCACAACCCCTCAGACTCTCTGCTCTTAATTATAGAAACAAGGTCTTAGAGAGAGTTCATAAAAGGTAACTAGCTAAGAGTCCCTGAAGCTTCTTTGAAGAACTTTCAAAATATATTTTAGGGGCTAGAGAGATGGCTTAGTGGTTAATGCACTTGCCTGTGAGGCCTAAGGACCTAGGTTCGATTCTCCAGGTCCCACATAACCTAAATGCACAAGGTGGCACATGTGTCTGGAGTTCATTTGCAGTAGTTAGATGCTCTGGAACACCCATATTTTTTCTCTCTCTCTGCCTTTCTGTCCCAAATAAAAAAAAATTAAAAAAGAACCCCCCCGCCAATTTTTAAAAGTGTATTTTGGCCATATCACTCTATCAGGGTTTGCTCCCTGCACATTTTGTAATTTTATTTTTAATTGCTTGGGATGTTTTCTAGAACCCAGTTTTCTGTTCTCTGAAGACTTTCTCCTTAAGGTAACTTCCCTCACATCACATCAGCAGTGGCTGAAGTAAAATTGGTCACCTTATGCATTTATGATGCCTCTGCCTCCCCTGCTGGATGAAGGCAGCTTCTGAGACGGGTCCCTGTGGAAATTCCACCCATGCTACAGAACACCGGCTTTCACTGTCAAAGGCAAGTGCCCTTTGGGGGCTATTTCAGTCTTGCCTTGTCTGAGCTATGGCCAAGGCGACCAATTCCATTTCATAAATCTCTCATTTCTAGAATATTTTAGAGTCTGTTTTCAGTAGAAAATGTCTATCAGTGAAATAAAGAAATAGCAAAACCTCTGTGATCTCTTGCCGTTTCTTTTAAGCTGACGTACTTGTGTGTGGGGTGCATGGCTTTGCAAAGGCTCTGTCTGTGAGAAGTTCGTTTTATGACTCACTGCCTTTGAAATTGCCAAATGGTCTGAATTTCCATCCTGATGTGAGCAGCCTGTGATTCGAGCAGTTTGGGGTACTTAGGCTGTACTTATCAGACTGTGGCTATGCCATGGTGATGTCTCAACAAATAATCTTTTGGAATATGTCAGATCATGGTGCCTGTCTGGGAAAACAGCCATAACACCTGGCAGCCCCGTTCTTGTGGTCAAGGTCCTTCTTCTCAAGCAGCCCACAGTCTGGGGAGGGAAACCTGGTTGCAATAGTGAGAAGGGGACATAGAATGCAGGCCATGTCGTGGTGGTGGACAGGAGGGTCTTCAAGAACATTCTTGGGGAAGGAAGGGAAGTCAAAGAAAATAGGTACAGAGATGACATTTTAGCAGAACCATAAAGGACAAGCAAAGAGAAGAACACGGAGGAAGACAGGTCACACAAGTGAGATTCGAGGCATGACTCAGACTGCAAGTAACGGGGAAAGGCAATGAAGTGGTGGCAATATGGGATGTAGAGTCTCAAAGACCCAGGTTCAAAGCCCAGATCCACTACTTCCTTCTGTGTGATTATGGTCACATCAGTAGACTCCCTACACCTCAGATTTTTCACCTGGGCCAGTGAAGAGCCTACAACCTAAGATGGTAAAGAGATACAGAAATACATGGGTAGTGCTGTGTCTGGGCCACATGCAGATCTGTGGCCCAGTAGGTAACTATCGTTGAGAAGGCAGAGCTAGCTTTTTTCTTGCTTCTTGGCCACCTCTGCGGTTGTTCTTGGATGGGGCCTGTCCTGCATCTAAGGCAGGAAGATCGTGGCCACAAAGAAGATGAAAAGGCCTCTGGAGTCTATCAATTCCAGGCTCAGGAATGTGCTGGGGTCCAAGCAGACTTTAAAGATGATCAGCCAGGGCAAAACAAAACTGGCCATCCTCAAGACAACTGGCCAGCTTTGAAGAAATCTGAGATTTCCTATACTGTGTCTGAGATTTCCTCTGCTATGTTGGCCAAAGCTGGTGTCCATCACTACAGTGGCAATAATATTGAGTATTGGGCTCAGCATGTG
The DNA here is from genome assembly GCF_020740685.1 of Jaculus jaculus. Lineage (NCBI taxonomy): Eukaryota > Metazoa > Chordata > Mammalia > Rodentia > Dipodidae > Jaculus > Jaculus jaculus. The sequence goes on along the minus strand of NC_059106.1, from coordinate 70,825,472 downwards.
GAAAATACTACAGAATACACACACTATCATTGATCTAGGTAATTCTGACAGTATTAGAAACATGCCAGAGTACACTGGTGAAAAGCAAACCATGTAACATTTTCCTTTAATAAAACTTGCCAGAAGCTTGTCTTAAAAACAAAACAGTTGAGCATGGTGGCACACGCCTTTAATCCCAGCACTGGGGAGGCAGATGTAGGAGGATCCCTGTGAGTTGGAGGCCACCCTGAGACTATATAGTGAATTCCAGGTCAGCCTGGGCTAGAGCAAGAACTTACCTCGAAAAACCAAAACCAAAACAACAACAACAAAAACCCCACACCAACAATGACAATAACAACAAATAAAGAAGGCAGATCTATGACAGAGATGTCAGCTCATTAATCACCAGTGTAAAGGTGGCCATAAGGAGCCTGTGGGGCAGGTGGCTGGGGAATGAACCCCCAGCAGCTTTGTCATGCAGTAAATCATCTCACATGTCACTGTTTAAAGCATCCCAGTGTCGCTGCTCACATGTGGTGGGCTGTGCCTATCATCTCGGCACTGGGGAGGCAAAGGCAGGAGGATCCTTGGGACTTGCTGACCAGCATGTCCAGCAAATCAGTGCATTTTAGGTTCAGTGAAGAGCTGGTGAAGAGGCAGAGAGCAAAAGTGGAAGACACAGGACACCAACTTTTGGCCTCCACACGCACACACACAGAGACGGACAAAAACCTTGTGGCTGATGCTCCATGGTTAAGAACACTTGTCACTTAAGCATGAGAGCCTAGGAGAGCCCCAAACCACCCATGTTTGACTCCTCAGAACCCATATTAAGAGTCAGGCATTGCCGGGCGTGGTGGCGCATGCCTTTAATCCCAGCACTCGGGAGGCAGAGGTAGGAGGATCACCGTGAGTTCAAGGCCACCCTGAGACTACATAGTGAATTCCAGGTCAGCCTGGGCTAGAGACCCTACCTCGAAAAACCAAAAAAAAAAAAAAACAGTCAGGCATGATGGCGCACGCCTTTAATTCCAGTACTTGGGAGGCAGAGGTAGGAGAATCACCATGAGTTCGAGGCCCCCTGAGACTACATAGTGAATTCCAGGTCAGCCTGAGTGAAAATGAGACCCTACCTCAAAAAAAAAAAAAGAGAGAGAGAGAGAGAGAGAGAGAGAGAGAGAGAGCCGGGCATGACCACATACGTCCACAGGTAGGGTGGAAACCAGAACACTACTGGGACTCTCGAACCATAAAACAATGCACGATCTGGGGTGAGAAAGAGGCCCTATCTCAAGGAGGCATGTGGATGAGCAATAGAGAAGGACACCTGAGGTTTTCCTCTGGCCGTCTTACATGTATGACATCACACACATGAATATACAACAAAATTATTAAAGCTAAACATACATACTCAAAAAAAGCAAAGGAAAAGAAAACTTATCCAAGATTACAATATAGGAGGAAAAGAGAAGAAAACCCAGCTCATTAACCCTGTCCTTCGAGGCCAAGAACAGTGGCCTAGGAAGGCTAAATAAATTCCGAGGGTGTGGCATCACAGGAGCCAATAGGAAGAGAACGTTTATCCAAAATGAACTGATTATAATAGTGTCAAAGGTGCGGAGACTCCCAAGGGGCATAGTGGCTAGAGGGAGACTGTTGAATTTCAAATGAAGTTTGGTGATCATGGCAAAGACAGGTGCAAGGCAAAGGCTAGACAATAGTGGCCCATGGAGAGAGCGGGCACTAAGAATTGGAGACAAAAAAGTTCATAAAGTTTTCAGAAATTCAGAAGACAGGCAAGAGATCTAGTGAGGAGTAGAGAGAGGCTTTAATTTCATTTTTATTTCACTTAGAATGGGGAGATCTGAGCAGGTTGCAATGTGATTTGGTAGAATGGATGGAAGAGAAGATGGACAATACAGGGAACAGAGGGAATAAATGACGGAAGATACCAAAAAAAAAAAAAAAATGGAAGGAATGAGATCCAGGCTGACATAGTAAACAGAGGATATGAAGCTTCAGAGGTAAGAAAGGGGTGTGTTAGACATACGCACGTGCACAGGGTAATGGGAGAAGGCCAAGGTGTCTCCCCTTCTGATGGTTTTGATCTTCTCGATGGGCAGGAGCGAGCTCTTCATCTCAGAGTGACTGGCATCTAACAGAGAGTTAAAAACCCTGCCGGAGCCAATGTGGAGCAGGAGCGAGAGCTGACAAGGGAACCAGAGAAGGATAGCCAGGCAGCACTGGGGTCCATTTGAAGTCTGAGACCATAAATTTAGAATGGCACCCATGACTTACAGTGACACCGATCTGTGTGGATTTCCAGCAGTGCTTAGCAACCAGAGATGAGAGATAATTGGATTCATCCAAAGTTGGTGTTTTTCCAGAAGTTGTATTGGGAGAACAGAAAGTTTGGGTGAGGGGTTACTGGTGGGAGAGAGAGGAGAAAGAGAGAGAGATTGAGGCTGGAATGAGAAATGGTATCTGGGCTGGATGGGGAAGGACGTTAAGATAAGAGACGGTTGAAACACAGAGAGGGATAAACAGTGGAGGTCTAGACCTTCATGGTGATTCCTCAAGTTCATCTCTAAGGACTGAACTTCCCCAATGCATCATCTACACCAGGCTCCTCAGTCTTCTGTATACTGAAATATTTTTCACTGTTGACTTCCTGTGGAGCATTCTATATCATACCTGCTTTGCCCTAACTTCTCATAGCCCCTGGAGAACTGGGAAGGTCAGGCTACCAGTAAAGGGAGGACAGTGAGTCCCCATCTATACCTCATACAGGCTTTAGGGAAATGAATGCACACACACTCAATCACCCAAGCCAATATTGGGGTAGTCGTCTTCAAACCCCACCATTGCTCTCACTCCCCTTTACCAGATCTGTTAGTAAATTCTGCTGCTCCAAGTATCTATCTCAAATCTGCCGCTTTCCCACCATCAGTACTCAAGTCACCTGTGTTCAAACCTCCATCATTCCTCACCTGAGCCTCAGCAGTAGATCCCCACTGGTCTCCTTACTTCATGCTGTATCCTCAAATTCATTCTTCATCTAGTAGCCACGTGTCCCTTTAGGAATATAAAACAAAGCACAGCCCTCTCCTTCACTGTTCCCTTGGTTCTTAAAATCAAGTCAAATTCATCACAACTGAATTGGGGCTGGGAATGAAGGTAACTAGACCCACGAGCAGGAGGGAGCAGAGCAAATTCAAAGGTCTGAGAAGTCTGTGTGGAGGCAATGGGTTGTTCAATGAAGTGGAGAACTTGGACAGAAGGGCTGGAGGAGGTCCTGGCAAGAATATAAGGAGAGGCACATTCTGGCTACAGTGTGGAGATCAGACCAATGGGAGGCAAGAGTGGCTTCTGTTAGCTCTCAGGAGATGGAAGAAGGAGGACCTCTGAGGCCAGTCTTGACGTCATGAGACCCTGCCTCAAGAAGAAATCAGAGAAGAAGAAAGAAAGGAAGGAAAAACATAAGGCAGAGAGAAAGAGAGGGAGAATGGAAAGGAAAAGGTGACTGCCACTAAACCAGTCATGAGGACTTTGGACTAGTGTACACAGAAATAAATGACAGCTGGGAACAGCTGCTGCTGGGGCTGAAGGATGGATTAAGAGAGATTTCAGAGGACAAAATGAAGCTTGAAGCACATCTTCATCCCTATTCCTATATGTGCAGGCTTAGGTTTGCTTTGTAGTCTAAGGTTAAGTTCATTCCTTTCAGGCTCTACCTGGTCTACCCACAGCAGGTCAGCCAGGAGCCCTGTCAATGCTGTGGACCTGGCGTGGAAGAGAATACCCGCTGAGGTGGAAGACACTGGACCATGCCTAGGGGTGCAGGGGAAAGCTCTGGTGGAAAGGCAGAGATTGAAGACACCTCAAAAGAGCGTGGGGATCCTAAGAAGGAAAGTGATGTGCAATTCAGAATGCAGATGGAAAGGTTGTTCTTGGATCAGAGGAGACCTCTAGCACGCCCCCCCCCCACACACACAGAGCTGAGATTACTCTGGGTAAACTTGCTCCTCACTGGTGACCAACCCAGTGGTCACCAGTTCTTTGTAGTTTGAAGCCCTCACCCCTTTTAAACTTCAAGATATGCCCCGGGCCCCCAGATGTATGCATACTTGAGAGTCTATCAATTGAGAAAATGCATAATGTCAGAAGCTGTATGGATTCAGGAAAGCTTTTAAATGAATTTCCTTCGTGGTGTTAATCACAACTTTATCTACTCTCCTTTAAAATAGCACATTTATGTGTGAAATGATTTTATCCTGGGAAAATGCCTTGTGCAATCAGACTTTGCAAATCTGGATGCCCTCTGCTTCCTGCTTTACAGAGTGGGAATCAGGACCCAGCCTCAACCTGCTCTAACAGCAATCGATCCTATCTGTGACTTGCTACCTTCCCCCACAGTGGGACATTGTCAGGCATAGGAGTCCTCTCTTTATTTTTCTATATGCCCCCAGCACCCAGCATAGGGTAGTGAAACAAAATAGGTTTAAAAAAGTCTGTGTGGAGCTGGATAGATGGCTCAGTGGTTAAGAATCTTGCCTTCAAAGCCAAAGGACCCAGGTTTGATTCCCCAGGATCCATTTAAGCCAGATGCACAAGGTAGTACCTGTGACTGGAGTTTGTTTGCAGCAGCTGGAGGCCCAGGTATTCCCATTATCTCTATCTGCCTCTTTCTGTCTTTCTCTCAAATAAATAAAAATAAAAATAAAAATTTAAAAAATCTGTTTGAGGGCTGGAGAGATGGCTTAGCAGTTAAGGGCTTGCCTGTGAAGCCTAACGACCCTGGTTTGAGGCTCGATTCCCCAGGACCCATGTTAGCCAGATGCACAAGGGGGTGCATGCATCTGGAGTTCATTTGCAGTGGCTGGAAGCCTTGGTGTGCCCATTCTCTCTCTCTCTCTCTCTCTCTCTCTCTGCCATTTTCTTTCTCTCTGTCATTCTCAAATAAATAAATAAGAATGAACAAAAAAATTAAAAATATATATTAAAAAAATCTGTTTGAGGGCTGAAGAGACAGCTTAGTAGTTAAGGTGTTTGACTGCAAAGCCAAAGGATCCAGGTTCAATTCTCCAGGACCCACATAAACCAGATGCACAAGGAGATGCATGCATCTGGAGTTTGTTTGCAGTGACTGGAGGCCCTGGAGCACCCATTGTCTGTCTGTCTGTCTGTCTCTCTCTCAAATAAATTTTATATATATATATATATATATATGTGTGTGTGTGTGTGTCATCTGTTTGAATGGATGAATGTATAATTATTCACACAACCATCTTCCTGTTATCTTACTTGGCATGTCCACATAGTCTCACATATTGTCTCTAAAAATGAGGTTGATTTTCTTTCCTCCTGGTGATTAAGATCATTCAGATTCAACCAATTTCTTTAAGGTGCTCGTCTGCGTGAGCGGAGGGAGCCCGGCCTGGCTCAGGTTCATTTTTCTGTTTCTAGACAGTCTTTAGTAATGCATCATCTTTGTAAAGCGCCTGGCTCACTGCGCGGAGGAAAATGTACTAAATGTGCAGGCACATCCTGTCCTTCAGATGTTCCTGCTCCCAACTCACAGCTCTGCATTTGCACATGCTTATTTTGGCTAAATGTATCTTGTTGGATTAGCTGAAGCCACTGCACCCAACTGACTTTTGATTTTGAACATTAATGTGCAAATCGGAAGGGAAGACACTCCTGGCCTTACGAGAATGAGATGAAGTGGCATTTCAGCCCTTGGCACGTAAATTGGGTTCTGTTGAGGATGGGAGAGGCCGGTGAAGACAATGAATCCCAGCGTTGTGATTCCAGAACTCCAGCCCGTCCTTTGGGATCACGGACAGCAAGCGCTCGTGGGGGGCGGGGGACACTACTCACCAGGAGCACATCGACAAGTGGATTTGAAGGTTCAGGAGCAGAGTCAGGTGCCATTCCTCTGGTGGCTCGGTCTTACCACTAAGTGTGCTTCTTCCAGCCACTAATGCAGAGGGCTGAAAATATCCCACGTGAGCGACAAACAAGAAGAGTCGCTGCTTTGGAGGTGGGACAGACTGAATGGTGGTCTAGAAATAAATGGAACGTGGGACACCCCCAACCACTGCCACCACCACACACACTGTCAGGAGGCTGCAGACGCCTGCCCCGGTCGCAAGCTGCCCACGTTCTCAGCCTCTTCCCACACTGCCACATTCAGTCGTTGCTTCTTTTGAGATATGGCTGTTGTATGAGGATGTCACTGCTCTGGAAGTCTTCTCATGTGGAACTTATTTTACTTTTATTTAAAAAAAAATTTTTTTTTTTTAGTTAGGAATTGTGAATTGAAAAATTACAGTTGTATATTCTCACAGAGTACAAAGTAATGTTGTGATTTATTAACACAGTGTAGAATAATTAAATCGCACAAATGAACATATCCATCACCTCAAATACTTTATATTTTCAATGGAGAGAACATTTGAAATTTAGCCTCTTAGTGCTTTTGAAATGTGCAGTGTTATTATTTATTCTGTTCCCTGTGCTGAGCAGTCTCCCAAAGGAGAAAGAACACTTGCTCTTCTTATGTAAGCGAGAATTCGCATCCTTTGAACATCAGCTCTCCACAGCCCCCATTCCCAGCCTCTGCACACCATTCTTTCTTCTGTTTCGCTGGGTTTGGTTGTTTCAGAGTCCACATGTAAGTGACAATGTGTATATTTGCTTGTCTGTGCCTGGCCAGTTCTAATTGCACCCACAGTGGCACAAATGACAATTATATTTTTCTTTTTCTTCCTTCCTTTCTTTCTTTATTTTTATTTTCCATGTAGGGTCTCACTCTAGCTCAGGCTGACCTGGAATTCACTATGTAGTCTCAGGGTGGCCTTGAACTCACAGTGATCCTCCTACCTCTGCCTTTCAAGTGCTTAGATGAAAGGTGTGCACCATGATGCCCAGCTATTATTTTTGTCTTTTAAAAGACAGAATAGTATTCCATGGTGGCTATGGGCTACATTTTCTTTATCTGTTCATCTGCTTGCTGACACTTGGTTGATCTCATAACGTGGCTGTTTTGCAGAGTGCCGCAGGAGCACGGGAGTGCAGATGTCTGCTCAATGTCGTGATCCCAGTTCCTCTGCATATATGCCCAGAGGGGGAACTGCTAGTTCTCATGTCAATTCTATTTTGAGGACCCTCCACACAGTTGTCCTTAACAGCTGTACTAATTTACATTCCACCAACAGTTTAAGGGCTCCCTTTCCCCCCATTTCACCAACAGTTACGTTTCATCATACCTTTCTGAGTGGTGTGAAGGGATGTCTCATTGTGGTTTAAATTTTCATTGACCACATGACTAGTGTGGAATTTTTTTCATATGCCTTTTGGCCACTTGCGTGTGTTTTAAAATTTTTTCTTTATTTATTTATGAGAGAGAGAGAGGGAGAGAGAGAGAGAGAAAGAGAGAGAGAGAGAGAGAGAGAAATAGGGAAGGAGAGAGCAAGAGAGCGAGAATGGGCATGCCAGGGCATTCAGCCACTGCAAATGAACATGTGCGCCCCCTTGTGCATCTGGTAGGTCCTGGGGAATCGAAAGCAAGTCCTTTGGCTTTACAGGCAAGTGCCTTAATCACTAAGCCATCTCTCCAGCCCCTGCATGTCTTCTTTTGAAAACTGTCTATTCATGTCACTTGCCCATTTTAAAATTGGATTATTTGTTTTCTTTCTATAGAGTTGTCTGAGTTCCTTGAGTAGTATGGATATTAATCTGTTACCAAGTATATGGACTGTAATTTTTTCTCTCAATTGATAGGTTGTTTCTTTCTTTGTTAATTGTTTCTTTCCTTGTTAAGAAGTTGCTATTTTTAACGGAATCCTATTTATGTATTTCTGCTTTTGTTGTATCGGGTCAACTCTAAGAAAACATATACTTGACCAATGCCATGTAGGTTTTCTACTATTCCTTCCAGCTCTGTACTACTATGTTAAGTATTAAGTTTAAGTCTTTAATCAATGTTGTGTTCATGTTTGCCTATAGTGTGGGATAAGTGTCCAGTTTTCCCACTGCCATTTATTGAACATATTGCCTTTTTCCCAGTGTGACCATTTGGCTCCTTCTGTTGAAAGTCAGCTGATCTTATGTGCATGCATGGGCCCATTTCTGCTTCTCCATTCTGTTCTCTTAGTTAGAGTCTGTTTCCATGCCAGTACCATGATGTTTAAATTACTGCTGCTTTGTGGTATAGTTTGAAATCAGATAGTGTGATGCCATCTTCTTGCTTAGAATATTTGTGGCTATAGCGTGTAAGTGTGTAGTTCCTATGAGTTTTGGGATTGGTTTTCCTATTTCTTTGAAAAAATATTTTAATTTGTTATTTTTCATTCATTTGAGAGAGAGAGAGAGAGGAGAAAGGGGGGATGGGCACACCAGGGCCTCCAGCCACTGCCAACAAACTCCATACACATGTACCTCCTTGTACATCTGGCTTACATGGGTATTGGGGAATAGAACCTGGGTCCTTAGGCTTCACACTCAGTGGTTACACTGAGCCATTGCTTAAGCCCTGATTTCCCTATTTCTATAAAAAAATGACATTAGAATTCTGGTAGGAGTTACATTGATACAAGGATAGATCACTTTGGGTAGTATGGATATTTTAGTAATAGCAATACTTCTAACTCATAAATAGAATTTATCTTTCTGTTTATATTTTATAGTTTTCAGTATATATAGTTTTTAACTTGTTGCCATAAAAATATATTCAAGGGCTGGAGAGATGGTTTAGCAGTTCAGGCACTTGCCTGTGAAGTCTAAGAATCCAGGTTTGATTCCCAAGTACCCATCTAAGCCAGGTGCACAAGGTGGCACATGCATTTGGAGTTAGTTTGCAGTGGCTAGAGGCCCTGTGCACCCATTCTCTCTTTCTCTCTCTCAAATAAATTAATAAACAAACAAAAAATTATTTTAAAAGCTTTAAAAAATGTATATGAGTTTAGCTATGGTACATGCAATTATTTTCTCAATTCTTTTTGAAATGTTAAAAAAATGAAAGGAAAATTTAAAAGAATCTTGAGATAACTGTAAGAGGAAATACAGCATACCAAAGCTTATAGAATTCAGTAAAAACAGTTTTAAGAGAAAAGTTTATACAGTGAATACCTATCCCAGAGCAGAGGAAATATCTCAGATAAACGCACCTTAATGCAAAGCTTCAGGGAAATAGAAAAAGAGTACCACCCTAAACCCAATGTCACCAGTAGGATATAAACAACAAGGATCAGGGCAAAAATAACTGAAGTAGAGACCAGTAAAACAAGGCTAAAGATAAATGAAGCTGATCTGATTTATTTTTGAAAGGTAACATTGACTAGCCTTTAGCTAGTATAAGAAAACAAGGCCCAGGGCTGGAGAGGCCTCAGTGGCTAAGGCGCTTGCCTGTAAGGCCTAACAACCTGTGTTTGATTCCCCAGTACCCACATAAAGCCAAATGCACAGTGGCACATGTGTCTGGAGTTTGTTTACACTGTCTAGAGGCCCTGGTACATCCATTTTCTCTCTCTCCCTCCCCCTCTCTCTCTTCTTGCAAATAAATAAATAATTTTCTTAAAAAGATAAAAAGTCTTAATAAATAAAATCAGAAAGGAAAGAAGATACATTACAACTGAAACCATGGAAATAAAAACAAAAGATTATAAGAAATTATTATGAGCAATTGCATGACAAGGATAACCCAAGATAAATGGACAAGTTCCTTAGATGAGTCAAGGAATTTAGGCAGAATCATGAAGAAACTGAAAATCTAAATGTACCAATAATGAGTAAGGAGATTGAATCAGTAATATGTTCTTCCATCAAAGGAAAGCCCACTGTCGAATATCCAACATCTAAAGTAATCCTTCACAAACTTTTGCGGACAATGAAAGAGAAGGAAATACTTCAAACGGGTGAGGCTGGCAACGCTCTGACACCAAAGCCAGACAAGAGTCTCACAAGCAATAAAAATTACAGGTCAGTATCACTGATGAATATAGGTGCAGAGATCCTCGACAAAAAACTAGCTCTAGCAAAAGCTACTGGGGCAATAGTCATATCACTCTTTCAGGGGTAACCTGCCACTTTCTGATTGGACTGGAGACCTACGATGAGTTCAGAACTCACGCCTGGTACTGTAAACCTGATCAAAGCCCTATGACTGAGGAGGTCACAGGACCCAGACAGGAATCTACTATGGCAAAAACAAACAAACAAACAAAAAAAAAAAACACTAGCAGGTCAAATTCAGCAACACATAGAAAGTGTCACTCATCATATGAAGTTGGATTTACTCCTGGGATAAAAGGGTGGTTCAACGTACACAAATAAAGAAATGTGACACATCACAACCAAAGGAACAACATGAATCGTCTCATTAGATACAGAAAAAGCATTCAATACAAAATTCAACGTTCTTTTATTTTTTTCCTCTTTAGAGATAGGCATTCCCTATGTAGCCAAGGCTTGCCTCAAAATTACTGTGTAACACAGACAAGCCCCAAATTGGTGGCAATCCTCCTTTCTCAGTCTTCCAAGTGCTGAGAATCCAGGCATGTGTCACTACATCTTCTCAAAATTCAATTTTTATGATAAAAATATTCAACAAGTTAGCTACAGAAGGAATTAATTGTAACACAACAAAAGCCATGGAGCTAGAACATGACTAACGTGTTTAGTTATGAGACCTGGAGACAAAGATGCCATTTCTGCTCCTTTATTTACTGCCGCACTGGAAGTGCTTCCAGCGCCATCAGGGAAGAGAAAGAAACGAAAGGCGCCTAAATAGGGCAAGAAGAAAGAGAATTATTGCTGTTTCCTGATGATAAGGACGTATGTACAGAAAACACTAAAATTTCCACAAAAGCTCTTAGAAATAGTAAAGAAATATGAAATCACACAAAACCCAAGATCGTGTTTCCAACTATCCTTAGGACAAGGGCAAGAGTTTAGTGTTTTTACTCTTGGTAGTTGCTTCCAGACTGCCAATCTCCGTGTGTGTGTGTGTGTGTGTGTGTGTGTGTGTGTGTGTGTGTGTGTGCGCATGGAGTATGTGTCCTATGGTGTATGTGTGTGTATGTGTGTAGTATGTATCCTATGGTGTGTTGTATGCACATATATGGGCAGATGTGTGTGTCCTATGCATGGGCCAGAGGGGAAGGCCAGGTGTTTTCCCCTACTGTTTGTGTGTATCTTGAGATGGCACTGGTGAACATTTGGATGTGAGTGCCTCACGTGTCTGTGACTAAGCCTCATAGCCAGTCCCCAGCTGGCAGAGCCTTTGGGAGGGGGCATTGCTGGCTGAGGCATGTCACTAGGGGTGGGCCCTGAGCTTGAGGAATCTAGTGCAGTGGATGTCCAGAGATAGCCAGCTCATTCTTGCTGCTGGCTCCTAGCTGATATGACTAGATGTGACGTTCAGTCTCTGCTCTGCCATGCCATGATAGAACTTCCTCAGGATGTTTTAAGCCTTAATAACCTCTTTCCTTCCATAACTGTTCTAGATTAGGTGTTTTGTCCCAGCCATGAGAAGTAACTGCAACAGTTTCTTTTCACGAACCGAGAGCTACCATTTCATTCAGAATGGCTGAGCTGTGAGCCCCAGTGACTCTTCAGTCTCCGCAGGGCTGAGGTTACAAGTAGGAATGGCCACGCCCAGCTGTTTTGCAGGCCCTCATGCTTATATGCAAAGGGCTCTTACTCAGTGAGCCATTGCCCCAACCTCACCTCTCCTGCTTTTAAAAAGGTACCAGTCCCTTGAGGCACTCATATTGGGAGGTATTCTGCCGTGATCACACCCAAATCATGACTGCTGCTGCTACTAGCCTGGCTCTAGCCCCTCACCCACTGCAGACTTGGTTCTTAATTTTCTACTATCACCGAGTTTCTGAGCACCCGGATGTCCACATAAAGGACTCACCTAGTGCACTCTACTGTGATGAACTGATGCACGTTCTTTCCTTTCAAATTCGGACGTTGCAGTCCTAACTCCTCAGACTACTCCCGATCTCTGTCGGAATGGGAGCATTTGGAGGTAAGTTTAAGAAGGCAGCTGAGGTAAAATGAATTGAGTGAGTGGACCCTCAGCCAGCATGACTTCTGCTCTTACAAGATGGAGAGAATAGAACACACACACACACACACACACACACACACACACACACACACACACACGCTGCAGGACAGCCAGGTGAGTGCCCAGCAAGAACGCAGGTAAAGAAGCCTCAGAGGAAACTAACCTGCTGCCACCCTCCTCTTAGATTTCCAGCCTCTATAATTCTGAAAAAAAAAATAAATAAATAAAACACCTTTCTGCTGTTCAAGCCACCTCGTCTCTTGTGTTTGACTTCCTTACCACACACTCAGCCTCCGGGCTCTTATCCTCCCTGTCTTCCAAGGACACTTTCCTCTGCTTCACTACTGACGTCTTCGTTTCACCCCTTTGACTGAAATATCCCCATCTGGTACTATATCATTGTAGCACCTTGCCCTCCACTAAATCTGTGTGTACGTACACTTCCTCGTGTGCCCTCGGCATTCACTCTGATCCCATTACTGCCTCCCACACCCACCTCCAGCACCTACACTTTCCCATCTGTCTTCACTCCGAGTCTATCCACGGAGAGTTTGTGGTCTGTCGCTATAATTACTCCCTCTCAAACACCTCCACAACCTTGCTCACCTCTTCGTTAATCATATGCCTCGGGAAAGCGCCACCTATGGATGAGCTCAGCTGTCCGTCTTCTCGGCGCCCATATGAGAGCAGGTTGACTGCATCACACGTGCAGGGTGGTGAACAGCGTCTCTGTGCTGCTCGTGAACGTGACGCCTTTATTCAGTGAGATTTGCCTTAAGAAATGTCAGACTGGTGGCCCAGACTGTCTTCAGGAGGACTCTGATCGGTGACCGGCAGCCCCGCTGTTGCCCAGATACCTCATATTCCTGCGCCCCATGACTTCCCCCCTACAACCCTCCTGAGCCGCTGTTTTCTTGGCTCCTTCCACAGCACAGTGTCTGAAAACACAGGCAACATGGACTCTATGTGCTGTGGGGTCGTTATGCCTTTACTTGAGGCAGTCTGGGTTCAGCTGTCATCCTTCGGCTGTGACTGATCTTGTCACGTCACCCACCACCCCCTTGTCACTAAACCCTGCGGACACTTCACTGCCTCGTTTTATTTTTACTCAACTCTTCAGTTTCACTTAGCACAGCTGACGACACCCTCAAATACTCTCCATGACGTCAGTCTCTTCCGTCTCCCTCAGGCTCTGGTCACTTCTCCACCTTCTCAGAGGTTTTGCCTTCTGTTCCACCTTGGCTGTGGTCTCCTGTGTCCTCTCCGTGACTCACCTGTGACCTTTGACCTCTTTGGACTTCCCTCTCATTCCCCAGATCCAAATGCCACCAGAGGCCCGTGGCTTCCTGGCTACACTGTCCTCTGTCTTCTACGTGTTGTAATAACATCCCGCCACCTTAGAGGCCTCTCCGGCTGATTTTCAGACTTACTGTGTCCCACGTTGTCAGGCTCCTCTCCTTTCCACATGTGAACTTCTCCAGTACTTGTCACTGTTGCAAATGGTGCCTCCCTACCTTCAGTTTCTTGGGTCTGCAACACGAGGATCACCCTCTGCCTTTCCTCTCCACCAGACCCTGCCCCCACCGACCCAGCATGCACTTCAACTCTCCATCTCTCAAGTAGGCCTGGAAATGCGGACCTGCCTCTCCCCGCTTCCCCGTCACTGCTCACCACCACTAGCTCACGGGTTCTTTTCTAGTCTCTCAGATTTGCTTCTTAAATCCCCCAATTTATCCCCACACAGCTGCTATGGTAATCTTTTGAGAGAAAAAAAAAAAAAAACCCACCACAAATTGGATGTGGTGTTTCCCAGCTTAAAACTTTCAATAGCTTTCCATTATACTTTTCACAAAAATGAGCACCAGTTTTCCTAGCTTAACGGGGCCTGTGCGATTGGAGCACATCCGTTCAATGGTTTCTCATTACATTCTCTTTCTCATCAACTCTACTCCAGCCCCACTGACCCTTAACCTTCTCAAACAGAATCAGCTTTCTGCTGTAATCAGGCTTAATGGCTTCGTTATGTGTTTTTCATTCTCTCCCTTGACTGTGCATGGCTGGTTCTTTTTGATATATGTATATGTGTATATGTGTATATGTGTATATATATATATATATATATATATATATATATATATATATATATATATACATACATACATACATACATATACATATAATATATATATCATATGTATGTATATATATATACTTTTTTTTGTTTTTTTTTGAGGTAGGGTTTCACTTTAGTCCAGGGTGACCTGGAATTCACTATGTAGTCTCAGAGTGGCCTCAAATGCATGGCGACCCTCCTACCTCTGCCTCCCGAGTGCCGGGATTAAAGGCGTGTGCCACCACGACCTGCTCTTTTTTTATATATTTTAAAAATCATTCTTAGTTTTTAAACAAAATCCATACATATATTGAAATACATAAAATATATACTAAAAACTAAATTACATGTGTATGTATGTATGTATGTATATATACACACTTGCTACAATGCACACATAGAGGTCAAGGACAAACTTGAGGTACCTGTGTTCTTCTACCTTCGTGGAGACATGGTCCCTGCTGCTGCAAACAAATGCCAATCTAGGGGATCCCAGCACATGAGGTGCTTTGTTCCCAGCTTGATGAGGGCTGGGGAGGGCGGAAGCCAGGTCAACAGGCTCTGAAAAGAAACACTTTAACTGCTGAATTATCTTCCCAGCTCCCAAGGTGAACATTTTGGACAGGTTAACAAATATCCCCATAACCTATATCTTCATCAAGAAAGTGTCCTTCATGGACAAGGAAGTGAAAAATGTCTGGGCTGGAGGGTGGGGAGGACCACCGTGGAGCACTGTCCTCTGGATGTGGCATGGTCTTGCACTCATGAACCTATCACCACTGTGGCTATGTGCACAAGACTGGGCCCATCAACATTCCATAATAGAAAGGGGAGGGGCTCATGAGGTCTCACCCCTCCCAAGGGCTGTTGACAATTAATGGTCGCTGAGAGAAAGAGGGGCATTTTCTTCAGAGGAACAGCCACAGGTGAGTCGCCTATGCTCCCATGAATAAGCCTCCTACATTTTCACACAGGCAACGCTACTTAAGTCCAGTAAGATACACACGCACACGCACATACACACACACACATATGCACACACACACATGCATACATGTAGTCATAGGAAAAAAGAAGAATGGACCTTGTGGGGTTGGGAGGAGGTAAGAGAGATTAATAGGGAATGAGTGTGATCCAAATCCAAACATAAGCCAGGTGTGGTTGTGCCTGCCTTTAATCCCAGTACTTGGAGTCAGAGGTAGGAGGACCGTCTTTGTCTAGGTCAGGACAGGCTCCCAAGGTGGAGTCACCATGGTCAGCAGAATAGCGACAGAGGCATGGGGAAGTGGACTATCCATGAACCCGCCCAGTCATTATCCCCTCCTTGCCTAACAATGTCCTAGATCAGGGTTTCCTGCCTCCTGTCTCACAAGTCACCTGGTCACTGTTCTGGTGTCACACCCTAGCTATTCTTACCGCAAGCACGTGTACATGGTTAATGTAATGGTCTCCCCTAGAGGAACTTTTCTATTCAGCTTAACAAACGAGGTTTTTCCCTTCCTCACTTTCCTCCAAATGAAGAAGCCCTATGAAGCCCACTACCTGAAAACTCAGGCTGGCTGGGCTCCTCTCTTGAGAGTCAGCCCTGGCAGCTCGCGCTTTTCCAGAATAAAAGCTTTCATCTTTGCCTCAGAGTGGTATGTGTGTTCTTGGTCACTCCCAAACCTTACAGCCTTGAATTCAAGGCCACTCTGAAACTAGTTAGTGAATTCCAGTTCAGGCTAGAGTGAGACCCTACCTCAAATAAATAAATAAATAAATAAATTTCCAGTTAATCTTCTATTCCAACCCAGAGGCAAATCACTGTTGTTTTCCTTTTTAAAAAAAATTTGTTTAGAACTTCATGTACACATGTCAACATAGCATAAAATCCTTTGTCTAGCTTCCTTTGCTCAGAGTATCTGATGCTTATCTACGTTGTTGCATGTAGGATATTATAAGACATGTTATAATATGTCTTTTTAAATCATTGGTTAGAATTCAATTGTATGACTATATCACACTTCTTAAACCCATTCTACCATTGGCATATATTTGGATTGTTTTGTTCTTTTTGGTTATTAGGATTAACAATTCCTCAAGCAACTGTTTCAATGGATATTTGCTTTTATTTCTCCGGGGTAAGTGCCTGGAACTCTGACAGGGCCGTTCTTGGCTTAAGTTTATGAGCAACTGCTAAAGCTCTCCCTAAGTACATGGTATTTTATAATCCCAGTAGCTCTCAATGTGGCTCTGGTAGCTCCTACTCTTAGTAATGCACTTTCAGTCTGCGATTTTCCTTTTTGCTATTCTAACAGGGAGTAATGCAGCTTGCTGCATTCTAATTTGCATTTCCCTGACAATGAACGAGATTGAGAACCTTCTCGTTTGCATCCTGAGCATTTCTGCATATACCCGTGTCTCTCTGGATCTCCTCAGGCCCTTACCTGTGTATTGATTGTCACTTGTCTTGTTTATTCTGTCGTGGTGGGTCTTTATACATTCTGGATAGGAGTCCTTTGTAAGATGTATGTTCGGCAACTGTTTTCCCCTATGTTGTAGACTGCCTATTCATTTTCCTAATGGTGGTTTTCCATGAGCAAAACATTTAAATTTTGATGAAGTCTAATTTATTACCTTCTTATTTTATACTCAGAGCTTTCCTAAAAGACCTTTGATGACCCAAGGTCACAAAAGTATTTAGGGAGGCTTTTTTTTTTTTTTGCTAAAACTTTATAGTTTCACATTACATTAAGGTCTGTCCATACATCCAAAATTGATTTTTGCATGCAGCATGAGACAGAAAGTAAACCTTTATTTTTTAACAGATGGTCATCCAATTGTTCTAGCATAGATTGTTGAAAAGCTTATTTTATTGTACTGAGATTATATATGTAACACAAAATTTTCCACTTTAGTCATTTTCAAGTATACAATTCCACAGTATTAACTGCATTTACTATGTTGTATATGCATCGCTACTATCTATTTCCAAAACACTTTTTGCCACACCAAACAGAAATTCTGTAACTATTAAGCCATAATTCCTCATCCTTCCACCTCCCCACTCAGACCCTGGTAACATTTATTCTATGGTATGTCTCTATGAGTTTACATATCATGGATATTTCAAATCAATGTCTGGCTTATTTCACTTAGCATAATATTTTCAAGATTGATCCAGGCTGCAGCATAAATCAGAACTTTATTCCTTTTATTGACTGAGTGCTATTGCACATATGTATATATATGTTAATATAAATGTATATCTAGATGTAGATATAGATCTATAGTTTCCAAACTCTGTTTACTCAATTGCCTGTTGCTAAGACACTTGGGTCATGGCTACTTTTGGGGTATTGTGAATAATTCTATCATGCATAGTGACATGAGAATATTCTTTTACAATCCTGTTCTATTTCTGCAAGATTGATATTCTCTTTAAAAAGTATTTTATTTATTTTTGCACAGAGGAAGAGAGAAGGGGCATGCCAGTGTCTCTAGCCACTGTAAACAAACTCCACATGCATGTGTCACCTTGTGCATCTGACTTTACGTGGGACCTGGGAAGTTGAACCCAGATCATTAGGCTTTGTAGGCAAGTGCCTTAACCACTGAGAAATCTTTCCAGCCCTTCCTTTGGCTCTTACACACTTTCTACTACCTCTTCACCTGTTCTGCAATGGACCCTGAGCCTTGTAACGTGTGATAGAGATGTCTCAGTGCTGAACACTCCACTATCACTTCTTCTTAGTACTGTGGTAACTTTTGAGTTATCCTAGTGGTCATTGCCATCTGAAAAGAGAAGCTTCTCTAACCAAAAGTAAGATTAACATTAATATAGGGATATGAACATTTAAAAAAGTGCTTATAGGGCAATTTGGTGGGCATAATATATGCATTTAGCCAGACAACAGCAGATGTTACTCCCCTAGGGCTCATGATCTCTCCTGCCATAGGCTTTAAAAAATATTTTGGTCATTTTTGTTTATTTATTTGAGAGCAACAGACAGACAGAGAGAGAGAGAGAAAGAGGGAGAGAGAGAGGGAGAGAGAGAGAGAGAGAGAGAGAGAGAGAGAGAGAGAATGGGTGCACCAGGGCCTCCAGCCACTGCAAATAAACTCCAGATGCATGAGCCCCTTTGTATGTCTGGCTTACATGGGTCCTGAGGAATCGAGCCTCGAACCATGGTCCTTAGACTTCACAGACAAGTACTTAACCACTAAGCCATCTATACAGCCCCCCTGCCATAGGCTTTTGACTACGTTTTCAGTACCAGACATGTATTTCCTCCTATGGAGTGGTCCTCCAGTCCAATTAGAGAACAGTAGGTTTCCCCCATAACAGACATGCCACTATTGTACCTGTTGGCTCATATGGACTGGTTGGCTATCTTTTCTTGTTTTGTTGGTAGATTTTGGCTGTCTTCAGTTCTTGCTGCCTTTTGAAAAAGAAAAACAGATTTTTTGACAGAAAATGAGATTAGCATAGGTTAAAGGGGATAAGCATTGTTAATTTATAGAGATTTTGATGGGCATAGCCTCTCTTTTGACCACAAACTAGGGGGACTTCTTATTGGAGTCCAAAATCTTGGTCTCTGTAGGATTCTGACTTGATTCCCAGTTTCAGCTATGGGTTCCTTTCCAGTTAGTAGATCTCTTGGCCAATCAGAGAGCCATTGGTTACCCACCTAGTCTGGGTGCCCATTTCATAGGTAAGCGTGTTTTGTCAGGCTGGTTGCTTTTGTACAGCAGTGTCCCCTGCTTGCTCACAACATTGTTGGCCATTTCCCCCAGCAGCTCATATAGTACTTTTCAGCACTGTACAGGTGAATCATCTGGGAACTGCCTTCTTTTCCAGATTTGAACCCAATCTCTTGATACTGTATATTGGCAGTATGTGGTTTCTTCAGTAAGAGTCTTACCTTTTACATCAGGTGGGTAATCAAGTGACTTGACAGAGCCTGTCTTATTTTGGGGACCTCATAGGTCTCTCTGATCAACAGCTCAATGTGGGTTGTAAACTATTTCTGGTAATGGGACTTATAAGCCAGAGCCAAATGTTTTAAGGTCAGGCTTCATCCCATCCACTCCAGGGCCCTTCTTACCAGACCATCCCCTAATGTTCCTATTGAGGGTTATATCTTTTAGCCTACTACCTAGGAGAAAGGTTTCTATGGTACCAGTTCATTTTGGATTTAGTTTTGTGTGTATTTCCACCCACCTTTCACTTCCCTTCCGCTCAAACCCTTCCATTCTGTCCCTCAAGTTGGCTGTCCAGTATTCCTGCAACTCAAGCTGTTCCAGGTTAGGAACTACAGATGAGGGAGGACACATGATATTTGTCTTTCTTTGCTTGTGTGAGTTCATTTAGCATGATCTGGTCCAAGGGCTGGACCATCCATTAAGGTGCTTGCCTGCAAAGCCTAACAATCCATGTTTGATTCCCCAGCAACCATGTAAAGCCAGATATACAAAGTGGTTCATGCACCTGGAGTTCATTTGCAGTGGCTTTAGGTCCTGGTGCACACCTTTAATCCCAGCACTGAGGAGGCAGAGGTAGGAGGATCTCTGTGAGTTCCAGGCCAGCCTGAGACTACATAGCAAATTCCAGGTCATCCTGGGCTGGAGTGAGAACTTACCTCAAATAAACAAAAAAGATTTGTCTAAGGTCATACCATCCCGAACACATATGGTTTTGTCTTTTTGTTGTTGTTGTTGTTGTTGTGTTTGGATCTAATTCAAGCGTGACAGAATCCCCCAGCATTTAAAAAGTGTTGGGACATTTTCTTCTAGCCTCTGTGGTTTGGGATGAGAAAATCTGCCATCATCCAAACCATTGCTTCTTCATAATAACATGGCACTTTCTTCTTGAGCCTGCAAAGATTTCTTTTTCTTTGGTATTCAGCAGTTTAAAATATATCAGAGACATGGATGTTTTGGGTTTACCATATCTGAGATTCACTGAATTTAGTGAATCCTTCCTAAATGTAATCAAATTTAGGATGTTCTCAGGCATTATTTGCTGTGACTTATTTTTAATGTGTTTCAAGTATGTTTATGTTGCCTGTTTGGAGCAGCTTATAATAACAGTTACATTTTTAAGCCTTTTAAAATTAGTTCCAACATGAATGTCATCTCAATATTGGCTTCCACGTCTTTCACCACAAGAGTTGAGATTTTCTCTTTTCTCTCACCAGACATGTTTGGACTGGGTTCAGGACACTGAGTATTATGTTATAAAACGTCATAGCAAATGTACCATCTTGCAGGTGGTGCTGTTATTTTTGTTTAAATTCAGGCCTACTGTGGGTGGTTGTCCCTGGGTTAGGTCATTGTGCTTGACTGTCCCCTGGGTGTGACACCTAGAAGCTAGTCTGAGTACTGCTGTGTTACATTAGTTCTTGGGATCTTTAATGTACAGATTGGATCCACACAAGGACTATGGGGTAAACTCAAGAGTTCAAAATGATCTCATGAGGAGTCTTTATTTAGCTCTGTTCTTGCTATGATTTTCCCACTACTTCACAATTCCCTGTAGCACCCCTCTTTGGTCCTCTGGCCAGCAAGTCTGAGCCTTAGTTACCCTATTCTGTGGCATGCTTTTGTAATTGTACTAAGTATCCAGGGACAAGCTGTAGGAGGAGAAGAGACAGAAGGAAAAGAGTAAAGGCAAAGCAATGGAATTTTCCTCTACTTTCTTGAGGCTAAACTGGAGACCTTCTTGCTAAGGCTTTCTGATGGAGTTCTTTGTCAAACTGCTACCCTGCCATGATGGCTCACCCTTTAATCATAACACTGCGGAGGCTGAGGTAGGAATATTGTCATGAGTTCAAGGCCAGCTTGGGCTACAGGGTGAGTTCCAAAGTTAGCCTGGGCTGAAGTGAGACCCTGCCTTAAAGAGAAAAAAAAAATACATCTCATGGGCTCATGGGGAGACTGGATGAGGAAAAACCCTGTAAGTCCATTGTCACCATACTGGTACTTTCAGTTCTTCTCCAGTCTGCTCACTACTATTTTCTTTTCAGTGCACAAGTTGCTGCTCTCTCTCTATTCTGTCCAAGTCTTAGCTGCTGCAGTGGGGTGGGGTGGGGGGGCAGTGTGGTCCTGCGAATCATATGTCCACCATAAACTCATGTGTGCTGAGTGCTTGGATCCTAGCTGATGGCAGTTTGGGAGGTGAACCCTTGCTGGAGGAGGTATGTTGTTGGGGGCTGTTTTAGGGGGTGTTATAGCCAGCTCCCCTTTGCCAGAGTTTGGCTCACTCTCCTACTGCTGTTTTCCATCTGCTGCGGCACAGGTGATGTCCAGCCTTGGCACTACTATCTCTCCCCTGTCATCATGGAGCTTCCCCTCCCACCCTCGTCCAGACTGTAAGCCAAAATAAACAACTTTCCTCGCAGCAGCTGATGCTGGTGGGGTGCTTTGTGCCAGGGACAAGGAGGTGACTGCAATAAGCAGGGTGGAATGGAATGACTCCATCTCGCCCCAGACCCTCGCTGCTTTTATTGCTTCTTAACGTAGAAGTTTGAGTAATTGATTTTCCACTTTCCTCATATAAGCACTTAAGTTAAATGCTTCACATTGTGATGAGCTGTTTCTCTTTATCATTCAGTGAGAATTACTTTCGCATTTCTCTTTTGTGATCTCTTTTTGGACACATGAATAATTTGAGAGTCTATTGTTTAATTTAGAAATACTTAGGGCTTTTCTGCATATCTTTTTTATTATGTGTTTCTAATATTGGTTTGAGAATGTGATTTGGTAACTTTTCAATATTTTAAACTTTATAGAAACATGTTTTTTGGCCTAAAACATTGTCTCAGTAAATTCTATATGCCTCTGAAAAACATACATTTTCTGTCACATAAGGTCAAAGCAATTGGCAGCCTTACTTAGATCTTTGAAATATTGCTGTTTTTTAAAAATTGGTTATCTTATGAATTTTTGAGGTGTATGATTATATATATTTCTTTTCCTTCTCTTAAAATTCTGTCAATTTTAGCTTCCTAGAGTTTGAAGCATTGTTATTAGGTAGACCTCTGTCTGTGTTTCAGTCAATTTTCTGCTGCTATGACAGAATACCACAGACTAGAATTTGATAAACTATAAAGGTTTATTTTGCTCACAATTCTAGGGACTGGGAGCTCAATAATATGTCTCTAGCACTTGGCAAGAGCCTTCCTGCTGCATCCTAACATGGCAGAAGCCAAATGAGACCCCAAGAAAGACCAAGAGAATGCACTGTTAAAATAAATCCACTCTTAGGATGACAAGCCCTGTACCCCGATAATAACGTGAACTCACTTGTAGGCGCTCACCCTCGGGAGCTAATTGTCTCTTATTGGGCCACTTCTGCATCAGGGACTGTTTCTAGCACAGACCTTTTTTTGTGGGATTCATTCAAGCCATGTATTCATTACATTTCTTTCAAGTTTTATTCAAACTTGTATTAACTATATTTTATAAAGTAGAGACAATTTAATATTTTGATTAAAAAAATGTCTGATGGGCTGAGATGGCTCAGCAGTTAAAGGTGCTTGCTTGCAAAACCTGGATTCTATTGTAAAGCCAGATGCACAAAGTGGCGCATACATCTGTAGTTCATTTGCAGTGGCAGGAGGCCCTGGTGCATTCATTCTTTCTCTCTCTTTCCTTCTTTCAAATAAATAGCTATAAATAAGTCATATTTTAAAAAAATTGGCAATACTCCCTAAAGTCTATTTTTTCTGGTATTTATACTGTCATTTCACCTTTCAAAATGTCTTTGGGCATGAAAATTTGTTTTCTTTTCAAAATACTTAAAAACTAGCCATGCGTGAAGGTGCATGCCTTTAATCCCAACACTCGGGAGGCAGAGGTAGGAGGATCGCTGTGAGTTCAAGGCCACCCTGAGACTACATAGTGAATTCCAAGTCAGCCTGGGCTAGAGCAAGACTCTACCTTGAAACCTCCTTCCCCCCAAAAAACAACTTAAAAATTAAGCCTGAAGTGGTGGTGTACATCTGTAATCTCAGTGCTCTAGGCCTCTAAGATCTTGAGTTTAAGGCCAACCCGAACTATATAAACAGTGCCAGTCCAGCCTTTACTACATAGCAAGATCCTTTTTCAAGACAACCAAAAAGTTTTTGAACTGTTTATATCTCCACAGGTATATATTTTATAGGCAGTATATATAGCTAGGCCATTGTTTTTGCCCTTCTGAAATATTTTTCTTTTCCAGAATCCATCTATATTTAACATGTTTTTTTACTGTTACCATCTTATTGACATGGATCAATTTATATTACAATATTTCCATACAGACATACAACATATTTTAAGTATTTTATTTATTTACTTATTTATTTGTAAGTAGAGAGAGAGAGAGAGAAAGAGAGAGAGAGAGAGAAAGAATGGGCATATAAGGACTTCTAGCTGCTGCCAATGATCTCTAGACACTTTGTGCATCTGGTTTTATGTGGGTACTAGGGAATCAAACCTGGGTCGTTAGGCTTTGCAGGTAAGAGCCTTAACCACTGAACAATCTTTCCAGCCCCACCCAGTATATTTTGATCACATTTACTTTATTAACCTTTCTTATTCTAGCCCCTTCTCCTTTCCCTTCCACATCCTTAATAGATGAATTATTCAAGGTGGATTAAATCTAAAATGCTATACGAAGAATCCAAAGTTTTAATGGATAAATCAAATGTGATATGTATATTTGATAGACTTTTACTCAGCAATGAAAAAAAGCCAAAATGACAGAGTTGGCAGAAAACTGGGTTGAATTGGAGGCAATTCTTATAAGTGAAATAAGTGAATCATAAAAGCAAATATTTCAAGTTTTTGCATATATCTAGAAGTGAGGGGGCAAGAAGATGGAATTAATGTAATTTTTTGATAAATTTGGGCTTAGAGGCATGATTTAAGATTAATTGGGTTAGAGAAATGGTTCAGTAGTTAAAGAACTTGCCTGCAAGCCTAAGGACCTAGGTTCAATTCCCCAGTACTCACTTAAAGCCAGATGCACAAGGTGGCACATGCATCTGGAGTTCATTTGCAGCAGCTAAGAGGCCCTGGAATGCCAATTATTGTGTACCCCCTTTCTCACCCTCTTTCATGAATAAAACTTTCAAAAATTTATTTGAGAGAGAGAGAAAGAGACATATATATATATATATATATATATATATATATATATATATATATATATGGAGAGAGAGAGAAAGAGAGAGAGAGAATGGGTGTGCCAGGGCCTCCAGGCACTGCAAACAAATTTCAGATGCATGCGCCACCTGGGCATCTGTCTTATATGTATACTGGAGAATTGGACCTAGGCTGTTAGACTTTACAAACAAGTGCCTTAACCTCTAAGCCATCTCTCCAGCCCTGATTTTTTTTTTTTTTTTTGCTTTTAAAATTTTATTTATTTATTTGAGAGAGAGAGACAGAATGGGCACACCAGGGACTTTAGCCATTGCATGTGAATTACAGACACATGTGCTACCTTATGCATCTATCTGGTTGATGTGGGTCCTGAGGAATCAAACCTGGGTTCTTTGGCTTTTCAAGAAAGCACTTTAACTGCTAAGTCATCTCTCCACCCCCCTTAAATATTTTTTAACGGATTGATCTTAGAGTCTGCTTAGTGGTTAAGGCACTTGCCTGCAAAGCCAAAGGACCCAGATTTGATTTCCCAGGACCCATGTAAGCCAAATGCACAAGGTGGCACATGCACCTGGAGTTCCTTTGCAGTGGCTGGAGGTCCTAGTACACCCGTTCTCTCTCTCAAATAAATAAATACAATATTTTTAAAAGGGATTGATCTTTATGTAAATTCTATTGAAATAATTGTATCTTCATGTGCAATTATAATATTGTTAAAGGATACAAAGTTTTAAATATACACAGTAAAGTCTTCTGGAGGTCTACTATACAGTATAGTACCTGTAACTAGTAAGCACATTATATACTTAAAATTTGCTGAGAGGGGAGATCTTAGGTTAAATACTCTTTTATTTTTGAGGCAAGCCCAACAGACTGGCCTTTTTTTTTTTTTTTTTAATGTGAGAGAGTGACAGCAAGACCGAGAGAGAGAAAGAGAGAGAGAGAGAGAGAGAGAATTATTGTGCCAGGGGCTCCAGCCACTGCAACTGAACCCCAGATATGTGCACCACCTTGTAAGCATGTGCAACCTTGTGTGTGTGTGTCACTTTGTGCTTCTGGCTTACATGGGACCCAGAGAGTCAAACATGGGTCCTTAGGCTTCACAGGTAAGCACCTTAACTGCTAAGCCATCTCTCCAGGACAGGTTAAATAATTTTACCACCAAAACAATAACAATAGTCATAAAGGAGCCAGAATAGATTTGCATGTGGGCTTCATGAGCACTTACTTCCAAACTTCCAAAAGTGTGTACATTAAATATGTATAGCTTTTTTTCTTGCTAATCATATCTCAGCAAGTGGCTTTTCTAATTGTAAAAACAACAAAAAAAAATGATAAAAGGAAGAAAAATGCAGGGAACTCCCTTGTGAATTTTGCCTAATTTTCCCCAGTGGTGACATTTTGCAAAACCACAGTGTAATTTCACAACAAGGACAGTAACAGTGACATAATACATCGATCTTACTCAGATTTTCACAGTTCTGTGCAGTGTGTGAGTGTGTGCATGTGTACACGTGTGTTTGAATGTGCATGTGTGCACATGTAAGTCCTGTATAACTTGCCATCTGTATAGGTTCATGTATCAGCCACGACAGTTAAGGTTATGAGTCATTCCAACACCCCAAAATCCCTCATGGCATCCTCTCCCTTCTCCCATGCCCCTTGCCTGCCTTTCCTCAGCCCTTCCACACCACTGGTCTGTTCTCCATTTCTAAAATTTTACCACTTCAAAATTTTTATAGAAAAATAAACCTCATGGTGTAACTGTTCATGGTATTTTCCAGAGAGACTGTACCCTGTTCCATTACCCATCATAATGGGTGAGTGAACAAGTTCTTCTGTATTCTTGCCAGAATTTGGTTATGACCATTTTTCTCTTATCTATTTTCATAGTCGCTATATATATGTGTGTGTGGTGTGTGTGTGTGTTTTCTTATATTCTTGGATGGATCTAGAAAGGATTATACTAGGTGAGGTAATCCAGGCCGAGGAAACCAAACGTCACATATTCTCTCTCATATGTGGATCCTAGCTACAAATATTCTTTTTAATATTTTATTTTTATTTATTCATTTGACAGAGAAAGAGGGAGAGAGAGTGAAAGAATGGGCATGCCACGGCCTCCAGCCACTGCAAATGAACTCCAGATGCATGCATCCCCTTGTGCATCTGACTAACATGGGTCCTGGGGAATTGAACCTGGGTCCTTTGGCTTTTCAGGCAAATGCCTTAACTGCTAAGCCATTCCTCCAGCCCTATTTCTTATATTCTTATGCAATTTTAATTTTAGTTCCCTGATGGCTCATGATGTTCAATATCTTTTCACCATTCATTATATCCACATATCCCCCATGATAAAATATTTTTGTCTGTTTTCTTTTGAGTTTTGAAAGGTTGAAAGGTCTTTATATGTCCCATATAATAGAAATTTTTTGATTTTTAAAAAATATATTTTATTTATTTATTAGAGAGAGAAAGAGTGAGAGAGATAGAGATAGAGAGAGAGAGAGAGAGAGAAAGAGAAAGAGAGAGAGAAGAGAGACAGACATAGAGAGAATGGGCACACCAGGGCCTGTAGCCACTGCAAATGAACTCCAGACACATGTGTCCCCCTGAGCATCTGGCTTACATGGGTACTGGAGAATCAAACAGGGATCCTTTGGCTTTGCAGGCATACCCCTTAAATGCTATGCCATCTCTCCAGCTCCTCTTTTTGATTTTTTCAGGTAGGGTCTTGCTCTATCCTTGGCTGACCTGGAATTCACTATGTAGTCTCAGGTTGGCCTCAAACTCATAGCGATTCTCCTAGTTTAGCCTACCAAGTGTTGGGATTAAAGGCATGTGCTACTATGCTCAGAAAATAGTAGTTTTTTTTTTTTTTTTTTTTTTTCTTGTTATTGTGTTTTTTTGAGACAAGGCTTTGTTCTTGCCCAGGCTGACCTAAAACTCATGGCAATCTTCCTACCTCAGTCTTCCAAGTGCTGGGATTAAAGGCGTGTGCCACAATGCCTGGCAATAATAGTATTTTTTCAGATATGCACTTGACAAGTATTTTCTTCCTAGCCTGCATTTTCATCTTTTTCACATGCTCTCTCACAGGGAAGTTTTAAATTTGTGTTTCAGAGATAAAAGAGATTCAAAGCACCAGGTTTTCCTTTTATAGATCATGCGTTTGGTGTTAAGTATAAGAATATTTTCCTAGCTTTAACTCCCAAAGATTTTCTCATATGTTCTTTGCTAACATTTTTTTTAAATCTTATATTCCATCTTGAGCAGTTTTTTATTTAAGACTTGAGAAATAGATTGGAAAGATTGCTCTGTGGGTAAAGTGCTTGCCATACAAACCTGAGGACCTGAGTTCAGATTCCCAGAACCCCATAAAATGCTGGATGTTGTAATGTATGCCTGTAACCCCCATCCGAGGAGGTGGGGATAAGGAATCCCAAGGGCTTTCTAGGTAGTGAGCTTAACCAAACTGTTGAACTCTAAGTTCAATGAGAGACCTTGTGTCAAAGAATAAAAGCAGCAAGTGCCCAAGGAAGGTAACTGATGTGTATTTTTGTGTGGTCCATGTTTTCCATTGACCTATTTGTTCTTTTGTCAAGATCATAGTTTTCATTATGATAACCATATACTAAGCTGGGATTATAGGTATGTGCCACTGTGTCTTGCTAAAGTCCTATTTCTTTTTACACAAATTTTAGATTAAACATATTTTCCCTAAAAACCTTGTAGGAATTTTCATAGCCATTCCTTTAAACCTCTAAATCAACCTGGGGAAAATTTACATCTTTACTATATTGAGTTTTC
This sequence comes from Jaculus jaculus, assembly GCF_020740685.1. Lineage (NCBI taxonomy): Eukaryota > Metazoa > Chordata > Mammalia > Rodentia > Dipodidae > Jaculus > Jaculus jaculus. Next base: position 70,797,357 of record NC_059106.1, on the reverse strand, counting down.
TAATTCAGGAAAATAGTAGGTCTCACCATTTTTTAAAAAAATTTCTTTCATCAGTACTTTGTAATTTTCAACATATATGTTCTGCAACTTTGTTGAACTCATGATTATTTGTAGAGGGTTTTTTTGTTCATTTTTGTTTTCAATTTCTATGATCCATGCCATTAGTTAGAAGATTTGTTTTCTTTCTTTTTTTCGAATCTGCACACCTACTATTTATCTTATTGCTACAACTAGGATTTCAAGTACTGTTTAATAAGTTGTGAGGTTAGGAATCTGTGTTTTAAATTTTAATATTTCACTACTTAACGACATGTTAATGCTAATTTTTAAAATGTTTTATTTTTATTTATTTGAGACAGAGAGAGAAAGGGAGGGGGGAGAGAATGGGCACATCAGGGCCTTTAACCTCTGCAAACGAATTCTAGATGCGTGCACCACCTTGTGCATCTGGCTTACTTGTGTGCGGGGGAATTGAACTTTGGTTCTTTGGCTTTGCAGGCAAGTGCCTTAACTACTAAGCCATCTCTCCAGGCCTAATGCTAGTTTTTTTGTTTTTTTTTTTTTAAGCTGTTTTTGTCAAGTTGAAGCAGTTTCTCCTGTTCCTATTTTTTTTTTAAGTTTACTTCATGAATATGCACTGAGTCATTTCAAATGCTTTTAAAATTTTTTTAAATTCATATGATTACATATCTTCTCATATTTGTTTATTTTGTATTATGGATTATATTGATTGAGTTTGAACAGTGATGCTACCTGCTATATCTTAAATAAATCTTATTTAGTTATGGAATATAGTAATAATTTGGTTGGAACAGTTATTTTATACATTGTGAGATTTTGCTCATTAATATCATTAGAGGATTTTCATGTTTAAATTTATGAGAAGTATTGACCTGTTGTTTCCTTTATTTGCATTGTCCTTGTCTGAGATTTTGATCACAGTAATACTTATTTCATAAAATTAATTGGGAAGTGTGTGTTTCTTGTATTCCTTTTTTCTCACTATTAATTTCACATTGCCAGTGTAACAAATTACCACAAACTTAAAACTTTGAAAAACAACAAAAATGTACTACTTTACAGTTCTGAGCTCTTGAGCAAAAACAAAGATGTCATCTGGGCTGCATTCCCTCTGGATCTTGGGAGGATCTGTTTTCTTACCTTTTTCAGCTTCTAGAAGCCACCTGCATTTCTTGGCTCCTTCCTGTATTTTCAAAGCTATCAGCAGAGCATCTCCAAATCTCTTTCTAAATTTGATCCTCCAGCTCCCCTATTTCACTTTTCAGGGAAGAATAACAGAATTCATCCAATCTGAACCAAAGAATGAAAGTAGAGCAGTGGAAAAATAAAGCCACAGTACGTGGGGCACCTGGGGGACAACAAAAGGTCTAACGTCTATGTCTTCAGCGTCTCAGAAGGAGGTATGTAAGTGGTAGTGAAGGAATATTTGGAGGCTTATAAGATTGCCCGGTGGGTAAAATGCATAAGGACTTGAACACATAAAAGGTGCTACGATGACACGTGCCTATAATCCCAGAACTGGGGAGTCAGAGGCAAGAGAAAAGAGAAGTCCCAGGACCCACTGGCTAGCTAGTTTCTCTAAATTGGTGACTTCTGGACTCTTTGAGAGGTTCTTTCTCAAAAAACAAGACTGCCTGGGCATGGTGGTGCACGCCTTTAATGCTAGCACTCGGGACGCAGAGGTAGGTAGGAGGATCATTGTGAGTTCTAGTCCAGCCTGAGACTACATAGGGAATTTTAGGTCAGCCTGGGTTTGAGCAAGACCCTACCTCTGAAAACCAAAAATAACTAGATAAGATGGAAAAGAAATTGAGAAAGACATCTCATGTTAACCTCTAGCCTCCATACACATATGTGGACGTGAGCACTCACATACACATGAGCATGCATGCACAACACACACACACACACACACAAGCACGAAACATTTGAAGAAATATTGGCTGAAAATTTCCCATATTTCAGTTAAGGAAAACCAACAGGTTCAGCAAACTTCACAAACAACAGCCAGTATGAATCTTGTACTCACACTGGACTTACTTGGAAAATGGGAAATAAAAAATCCTGTGTGAGTTGCTTTCTCATTGCTGAGACCACATCTTGACCAGAAGGAGTGCAAGGAAGGAAAGGGTTTATTTTCAGCTTCCAGTTGTGGGGGAAGTCTGTCATGGCAGAGAAAGCATGTCAGGAGCAGACATCTGGCATTAAGTCATCACACCAGCAGGGAGGAGATAGAGAGCAATGGATGCTCAGGTGTAGCCAGCTCTCTCCTTGTTATGCAGTCCAGGAAGACAGCCAGTGGGAGGGTTCTGCCCACAGCTGGTGTGGGTCCCCCTACCTCAACTAACCTAATTTAGGACATTCCTTGCAGATGTGACCCAGAGATTTGCTTCCAAGGCAAACCTGAATCCTGCCAAGTTGAGATCAGCAGAGATTAAACACCACAACCCCCAAGCTCAACATCCTTAACAACAACAACACGAAAAATTTTGCCATGTAAAATAATAATTTCGTGCCTCCAAGCCATTATTCCCCATATCTACTCCATTTTTTTTTTTTTTTTTTTTTGGAAGAGATTGCAGAATAGTAAATGTTGCTCAAATTCTCCAGTGAATCTGTCTGGGCCTGGATATTTTTCAGAGATTTTTACAGTTGTAATTCAGTTCCTTTGATGGGTCCCAGACTACTCAGACTCTCTGCCTCACCCTGACTGAGTTTCAGCACTTCGTCGCTTTTGAGGCAATGGTTCATTTCTTCTAAGTTGTCAAATTTATGAGTATAAAGTTGTTTATACATGTATGATATGTAACATTCCTCTGTCATCTTTATTTAAAGTATCTGTCCGTGTATGTGTGTGCGTGCATGTGTGTGTGTGTGTGTGTGTGTGTACTCATGTGTGTGAGTGCAGGAACCACTGTGTGGAGGTCAGAGGACAGTCTTGCATGTTGACCCTCAGCTTCCACCTTGTCTGAGGCAGGGCCTCTTGTAGCTCACCATGGCATCCCCCAGGCTAGCTGGTCCAGGGGCTTCCGGGGCTTCTCTTGTTCTACCTCATACCTCGCTGATGGCATATTGGCATTACAGACGCACACGATAGCACCTGGCTTAATGTGGGTTTGGAGGATTCAGTTCAGGTACTTTTCACTTTCATGAGAAGCACTTTTTCAACTGAGCTGTCACCCCAGCCCAGTATCTGTGTTTAAGAAAAGACTTCAATTCAAAGAAACATTGAGCAGAAGGTACACAGATTTCCCCCACAGTCCTAGCCCCTCACTTTCAAAGCCTCTCTACTATCAACATCTCCCACCCCAGTAGTACACTTGTGATAGTTGATGAATCTACATTGGCATGTGATCATCACCCAAATTCCAGCGTTTTCTGTAGGCTTTGATCTTGGCGGTGCGCTTTCTCTAAGTTTAACAAAGATCTGACACAAACTCACCACTGTGATTGGACGCTATGTAAATCCTCTGAGCTCTGCCCACTCAATTGTCCCTTCCCTTTAACAACTGGTAATCACTGTAAGTTTTTTTTTTTTTTTTTTTTTGAGACAGGATCTCATAATCTAGTCCAGGCTGGCCTCAAAGTTGCTATATAGCCAGGCTGGCCTTGAATTCATGATCCTCCTGCCTCAGCCTTCTGCATACTGGTATTATACACATGAGCTACCATACCCAGTTCCACTGATTTGTTTGCTGTCTACATAGTTCTCTGTTTTTTGTTTGTTTGTTTGTTTGTTTCCTCACAATGTGATGCACTTGGGATTCTACTGCATGGAGTCTTTATCCTGGCTTTTTTCACAGAGTAGTAGCCACTTCCATTTCCTCCATGACTCTTTGAGACTTCATAGCTTCTTTCCATGTGGCAGTGAACACTGGCTTGTCTAGATGGACTACAGATCACTCATCCTGTCACCTACAGAACAGCACACTAACTGCTTCCAAGTCTTGGCACTTAGGAATAAAGCCGCTCAGTGTACAGGTTTTTGTGTGGGCATACATTTTCAATTCCTCTGGGTAAATACCAAAAAATATGATTGCATATCATATGGTAATAGTAAGTTTAATTTTATGAGAAAGTGCCAACCTATCTTTCCAAATGGCTCTATCATTCTGTTTCCCACCAGCAACGAGTTGTTTTTGCTTATGCAAGTGTGTGTGTGTGTGTGTGCATGCACACACACACTCATGTGGTCATGAGGCCCCTTTTGTGCTCATGGGTATTGGAGTGCACTCACCTGTGGTGGTCAGAGCAGAAAGTCAGGTTCCACTGCTCTTCCATTCATCCTTTAAAAGATTTTTCATAGACACAGAGAGAGAGAGAGAGACTGGCACGCCAGGGCCTCAGCCATTGCAGGCAAACTCCAGTGTGCCACCTAGTGGGGATGTGTGACCTTGCACTTGCCTTGCCTTTGTACGTCTGGCTAACGTGGGATCTGGAGAGTACAAGGTGGGTCCTTAGGCTTCTCAGGCAAGTGTCTTAGCTGCTTAGCCATCTCTCCAGCCCCACTCATCCTTTTTTGAACAGAGTCTCTTACTGATCTCTCTTGCTGTTTATTCTATAAGCTCTGGTGATTCTTAGATCTCTGATCCCCTTAGGGGCTGGAGTTACAGATGTGTGTGGCCTTGCCCAGATGTTTTAGTATGGGCTCTGGAGATTCAAACTGGGTCAGTTTCAGGCCCTCTCAGGTCATACCTGCACAGGAAGTGCTCCTAACCACCAGGCAATCTCCACAGCTCAAAAGTGAGTGCTTCATAGCCCAAGTCTTCACCAGCCTTGAGTGCTGTCTATGTTGGGATTTGATTTGGGCCATTCTCATACATGCATAGTGGTATAACTGTTTTGATTTGCACCTCCCTCATAACATATGAAAGGAAGCATCTTTTCATGTGTTTATTTTTCCATCTGCTATCTTCTTTGGTAAGGTATATAATACCTCTGACATATTTTTTTAAAGTTTCAGTTCTTTGTTGACTTATTGTTTAACTTTATAAGCTCTTTGCATATTTTGAATAATAGCTCTTTATCAGATTTTTTGTAAATATTTTCTCACAGTCTGTGACTTCTCTTTGGAATCTCTTGACAGTATTGTTCACAGAGCAGAAGAAATTTAATTTTAATAAAGTTTATCTTATCTATGATTTCTCTCATGGATGAGGCTGCATTTTGAATCTAAAAAGTCATTGCCAGATATTAAGTTGTCTAGATTTTCTCTTCTACAAGCTTTGTCATTTGACATTTTACATTTAGGTCTATGATCCAGCTTGAGTTAAATTTTGTGAAAAGAACAAAGTCTGTTTCAACGTTGTTTTGTTTTGGCATATGGATGTCCAGATTTTTCACCATCATTTGTTGAATAAACTATCACTTCTCTACTATATTGCCTTTACTGCTGGCCTTGAACAGTTTTAGGATTCGCTCTTGATTATTTATAGTGAATTTAATCATTTTTTCCTAGAGTTTTCTTGGTGGTTTGTCCGGGTGCTATAACATATGCCTGAGCAACCTAGTCTGCTTGCATCCATCCACATTTGATCATTTGAAGTTATGCACAGACTCTGTTCCATTTAGGTTTCTTTATTCTCATTTACATGTATTTTTAAATATTTTATTTGTATTTATTTATTTATTTGACAGAGAAAGAGGGAGGGAGGAAGGGGGAGAGAGAGAGACAGAGAGAGAGAGAGAGATAGACAATGTGTCTGCCAGGGCCTGCAGCCACTGCAAACGAGCTCCAAATGCGTGTGCCCCCTTGTGCATCGGGCTTATGTGGGTCCTGGGAAATTGAACCTGGGTCCTTTGGCTTTGCAGGAAAACACCTTAACCACTAAGCAACCCCTCCAGCCCTACGTGTATTTTTTAAAAAATATATTTTTAACTTTATTTACAAGAGGAGAAAAAGAGAGAAAAGAAGGAGAGAGATGAAGTAAGAAAATGAGAACACAGGGCTTCTTGTTACTGCAAATATACTCCAGATGCATGTGCCACATTTTTCATTAAGCTTTATGTGGGTACTAAGGAATTGAGTTGGGTCATCAGGCTTTTCAAGCAAGTATATTTCACTACCATCTTTAAGAATTTCTCTAGCCATACACGTATTTTGTTTTAAATATTTCATTTTGATTTATTTATTTAAGAGAGAGAGATATACATAAATAGGCAGGTAGAGAGAGAGAGAGAGAGAATGGATGCACCAGGGCCTCCAGTCACTGCAAACGAACTCCAGATGTGTGTGCCCCCTTGTGCATCTGGCTTATGTGGGTCTTTGGGGAGTCAAATCTGGGTCCTTTGGCTTTGCAGGCAAGTGCCTTAACCACTAAGCCTTTCTTTAGCCTGGCAACTCCTTTCATAGGTGGGCAAGTAGCCCTAGACAGAGTATTTTTGTTTGTTTGTTTGAGGTAGGGCCTTGCTGTAGCCCAGGATGACCTGAAATTCCCTATGTAGCCTCAGGCTGGCTTCAACCTCACAGCAATCCTCCTACCTCTGCCTCCTGAATGCTAGGAGTAAAGATGTGTGCCACCATGCTCAGATACATGTGTTTTTTGTTTTTTTTGTTTTTGTCCTGAGTTTTCAATGACATTATGACTTTTGGTTCAATCATGAAATGAGACATAAAATACATGTGAAAAGTATGATTGTATGCGTGTATAATTCTGCCTTCTCCCTTGTTCCTTCTCCCAATGCTCCAGAATTCCGTCTATCATTTCCCACCTGGTTGGTGAGCTTTGTGCTCTAGTTTGTAAGTGGAGATGAGTTAAGGGCAATTTCTTTGAGGTTTCTTTCATCTGAAAATGTTTTTTCGTTTGCTCTTGGTTCTGTAAAGAGAGTCCAGTAGAATCCATGACTGACAGCTCATTTCTTTTCTTCATCATGTGTAATGTATGCTACCACTTCCTTGCAGACCCCATGATTTCATATGAGGAGTCTGCTGTCATTCTTGGGGTGACCATCCAAGTTCTTTTACGAGGTTTCCTTCCAGATGTTTGGTTTTGATGTTCCTTGGCAGGGATCTTCCTGAGCTTACCCTTGTGGGTAATTCCAAGTCTATAAATTTGTTACTAGTCAAATTTGGAAACTTCAGCCAATATATCTTCACATACTTTTTCTTGTTTTGTTGTTATTCAATTGGCAACTTCATAGTATAACGAATGTGTTGTGATGGCATTCCCCTCTGTTATCTGCCTCCCCCCCCCCGCCGCCGTCTGTACCCCTTCTTCCACCCAACTAGTCCTTCCCCCTTCTCTTTCATGTATTTTTTTTAGCCCACTGCATTTAGCTGGGGCTGCTTGCCTGAGCATGTGTGGGACGGGTGCTATTTACCAGAGCGTGGGCAAAACACCAGTGGTTTTATCACTAAAGAAAATTACATTTCTTCCCCTGGCAATCATGAACTCATGAACTGCTACTAGTTCTCTGTGGAGAGGTGGAGCCTCATGAGGACCCTCTCTCATCCATGACAGAATGTTGACAGACCCCCATCTTGTTCAGGTATGGGCAGCGGATGGGAGTTCCTGAGTGTAAATGCCAGGTTATCATTCTACAGCTCTCCTCTTCATCAGCTCTTCCATTCTTTCCATTCCCTTTCCCCACAATGTTCCTTGAACCCTGAAGGAGGTGATACAAATGTCCACGTTAGGGCCGAGCACCCGACAGTCACTTATTCTCCAAACTTTGACTAGTTATGTGTTGGAGACCACTGTGATACCTAACTATTGCTGACAGTATAATTGTGTGAAAGTATGTTTATCATGGCAAAGCCAAATAAACATGCATGCGGATGTAAGCTGAGGAATGCAGCTGCTCCTACCTCAAAATACATAAAATAAGTGAAATCCTAACCACAGGCCCCCATGCTCTGTTTACTATAGCCAGATACCTTCCTAGCAAACAAACCATTATCTTTAACCACATGCCATAAAATCAAGTAAGTTCTCTCAAGGCAGTCTGTATTATGTCAGGTTGTTATTTTTGATGTATATGTAAGCTCTTCTCAATACATGCATAAGCCTGAGAATAAAACTATGATGGACCAAGATTCAAGGCTTCTGATCCCCATTGGGACAGGGAATCTCCAGGTTCCCCCACTTTTACAGCTACCATCTTGGGCATGGAGATATGGCTTAGTGCTTAAGATGCTTGTCTGCAAAACCTGAGGAACGAGGTTTAATTCCCTGGTACCCACATAAAGCCAGATGCACAAGGTGGCATATGTTTCTGGAGTTCATTTGCAGTGGCTGGAGGCCATGATGTGCCAATTCTCTCTCATCTGACTCTTTACCCTTCTCAAATAAATAGATAAACAAAACATTTTAAAAATTAGACAAGTTGTCTTACGTTTCTTTAAACCTTGTGCCATCTTCCATAGATCTCCTGACCGTTCTGTGTGTCAGTGCAGCAGGTATGAGCAGTGGCATTTGCTGTCACCCACTGCTAAGGGAAGCTTTTCAGAGCAATGCTGCGAGCAGCACTGATCTGTGGGTATAAACGTAAATGCTTAGAAGGCAGCTTGGCATCATACCCATTTAGTAAAACCACTCCTCAACACTTTTCTTCTCTTTTTCTAGAGGATACAGGCATTAGATCCTTCAAGATTTTCTCATCAATAGCTCAGGTTCTAGCCTACTTTCCATCTGGTGTTCAGATTATAATGAACTTTGTTATTCTTTCCTCAAACCCACCAGTTCTATCTTCTATCACCTCCACTGCTGTTGAGTTCACTTACTCAGATGCTCAGTCATTGCTGTTTCAGTTTCATAAATTTGATTTGATGACTATAGATCCTGTATTTCTTTTCTGGAATTCTCTATTTTTTAATTGCTTCAGGAAAATGTGTGATTCATAGCTACTTAAAAATTCATGTTATAAAATTCCAACATCTGACTGAACTCCGTGCTGGCATTGGTTAATTGTGTGCATGTACTCCTACAGTACGCCGCCCAAGGAAGGAATTGAGGTGGAATAGGGGTGCCAAGTAGAAGCAGAGGCTCTGACCTTTGAGGACTGTCTCAAAGGCCAGCACAATGCTGGGGAGTCCAAGGATGAGGTCTCTAATGATAGCAATCTGTTGTTTTCTTGGCGTTGGCTGATTGATATTTCTCATTCATGCTGTAGTTTTCTTAGTGTTTGCTTGTTATGATCAGTGCATTTTTCAGTTGCATCCAGGACATTTTTTCCCAGTGTGTTGGGTACTCTTGATCTTGTTTAAATCTTTGTCCTAGCTGGCAGGCGCCCTAGTTAAGTTTCGTACAGGAGCCTTGGCGTACTCCTGCAGATTGTGGCTTCAACGGCAATTTACTTTGCAGAGTTATGTAATGATGCCTTGTTCTTGGTTTATTTGGCCCCTATTTAGTGCTCTCCCTGCTAGTGCTTCTTAAGGGTAAAGGAGGAAGCTCCATGGGTTACATGGCTGGGGGTCACAGTAGGGGAGAGGTTTGGGGGAGAGGTGTAGCTGTTCCTTAATTATCTAGCTTCTCAGAGCTAGTGAGGAGAGTTTCAGGCCCATGGAGACCATACGACTTTGGGGGACATGCCATTTTCTATGGGTTGGTCTCTGTCTAGGGCTGCTTGCCCACCTAGAAAAGGAGTTGCCAGGTTGGAGAGATGGCTTTGTGGTTAAGGCACTTGCCTGTGAAGCCTAACGACTGAGGTTTGATTTGATTCTCCAGAACCCACATCAGCCAGATGCACAAGATGTGGCATGTGTCTGGAGTTCGTTTACAGTGGCTGGAAACCCTGGCACACCCATTCTCCCCAGTCCCTCCATAAATAAGTAAATAAAAATAAAATATTGAAAAGGAGTTTCCAGAACTGTGAGGGAAGACAGACTTCCAGCCTGCTGTATTATAGTGTATACTCTAGGGCCGACCTCCTTCCCCTAGGATGCTATCTATACATGGAGATGGGGAGTCATGGGTTCAGGGAAAAGAAGGAAATCTCCCATGCCAAGAGATCACACCTGTTGGGGATGGTGGCTCATTTGACTTTCTTCGAGAGACTGCTGTTCAGTCCAGGGGGCGGGGGGGTGAGCCTATTCCTGGGAGGAGGTGAGTGTACTGTGGCCTGTAGCTGGATCTGGGGTCAGGAAGTGCCAGACCTGGCAGACTTCCTCTTTTGGGTAGAAAGACATAAGACACGGCGTCACCACGATTTTCCTCTGGTCCTGAGGTGACACACCAGGTCCCTTTCTTCTTACTGCCCTCCTCTTCCTTCTTACTAGAGTTCTTTGGCTGTCTCTTTTGTCATTCCCAGAATTCCTAAGTACTTCTGGGGAGGAGCAGGGAAAATGGGTCCATGGCATACTGGGTAGACAGAAGTTCTCATGAGTGCTTCTTTCTCTCTACCTTTTGTTTCTTTGGTCTTGTTATAGCAGAGCAAACAGACCCCGAGAGTAACTAGTCTTACTGTATTACATAGGACTTTCAGGAGGAGCAACTAGAGGGAACACCCTTGTATTATTGCTCATATTAGTAGGAAAGGTGTACTTCCTCATTATTGGATAGGTCACCAGCCATAGGGGCATTGTATATAATTTTGTCAAATTAAGAAAACTCCTATTTTCATGATTTGCTGAGAAGTTCTTATCATGCATGAAGATTAGATTTTGTCAAATACCTCTTTGCCTTCATTGATATGCTTCTGCAGCCTGCTGAGGTGATGGATTACAATGACTAATTTCCATTCAGATAGGTTTTAATGACATATCTCATTGTTGGGTGTGTATACATGTTGTTTATTCTTAAATTTTTTTTCTGTCAATGTCATTACTCTATGAAGTTGAGCACATACTATATTATGCACTTGCAAATATTAGTCAAATAAACGAACTCTCTCCCACTTATATTTTTGAATCTGTGGAGGAGCTATGCAGGGAGGATGCCAGCTGATTGGAGTGCAATGACACAATGCAAGAAACTGAAGGAGAGATGCCACTGTAATCTATTCTTCTCTGTTCCAGATCGCAGGTTCGGGCCTCACTGGGTAGAGGGTTAAAGCCAGTAGCTGATTGAATTGTTCTGTTGAGAGGTATCATGGATTTGGGGAAGAAGCAAACTGCTTTGGGCCTAGGTGACAGAGTGTGACAGAGTTGTCAGGAAAACTGTGATGCTGTTTTATAAATGTTATAATCCAACAGGTGAGAGCTTGGAGCTGCAGTAATTTAGGCATTAAATATGACCCCCTTTGCTGCCTCTGAGGTAAATGCAATGTAAAAAAAGAATCCCAGCTCTGCTTCTCTCCAAATGTTTTGACTTTCTGAAAATCCAGCCAGAGCTTCTTTTCTAGGCATTTTATCTTTACTCTGAGTCTCGGTCCCTGGAACCATCTGTTCCATCTGACTGGTCTCACACAATTCCACACATCTTCTCTAAATGGAACCATGCCTGGACTGCTGGATCCTTCTGGGTCTCAGGAACTACTGTAATAATCCCAGAGCCCTCTGGTCCAAATGGACTTATCCCAAAAGTCCATTTCCTTCATCATTAGCCATGATCTCCCTTCTTTTTCTTCACAGCCACTGCCTAGACATTTTTCTGCTCACATCCAACTTTTGTTGTTTGCTTTCAGAAAGTCTCAGGCTTTTGTGTTGGAAGTCTTCTGATTCGTATTCCATGTTTCTATCCAGAGCTGCTGATGGTGAACGTCTGTGGGATTTTCACCCTCCAGGCAGTAGGCACTGAAGCATCTTCCAGCTTTTAAAAAGGAAGTCTTGAATTGCCTTTGAGGAGCTGTCTTGGCTATACCCTAAGATCTTGTGGTCTTGGTGGTCTTGATGCCTGCCATCTCACCAATGTCCCCTAATTAGCAGAAGCTTGTTAGCATGTGATATAATGAGGAATCAGGATTAGCTTAGGCATGATTACATGGCTTCATAGGGCCCAAAAAGAGTCAGGCCCAGAACTTTATTTTAATCATTGACATAGTGTCTCTCCTTTTACCAGATGTTGATTCCAAAGGATGGGTGATCTGGTGGGGCTGTGCCTGCCTGTGGCCCTGAACGGTCAGGCTGTCAAATATAACACAATGGTGAGGGCAGAGCTAAACCAAGAGATAGGAAAAATCCTGTCCTGTGATACTGTCTCGCCTCTGCATTAAGCCATGCCAGAAAATAACCTTATCCAACAAACTTCACACTTTAATGACCAGGTATTATGCTAGTAAACAGAAACTCCCTTGCTGAATGTTAATTTGCTTTGCATTTTTGGTGGTCTTCTGGACTTCACTTTGGGATCTCTTCATGGGATTGTTTTCTCCTGACCCTAAAAATCCCACTGGCTAGTTGCAAAGCCAAGCTCTTGACTGTCAACACCACCCTAGACTTTGGTTTCTAACCAGGCATTTCTATAATTCCATCTCTGGAAGAACTTTCTGTCACAGTATGAGAGGTGACTGCACCTAATGTCGCAGGCGACTGAGGAGGCTGAGGCAGGAGGAAAATAAACTTAAGGACTATGTGGGACTATATAGAGTGAGCATAAGGCTAGCCAGGGCAAATTAATGTACTCCTTCTCAAAATACAAAGAACAGGGCTGGAAAGATGGCTCAGTGGCTAAAAGCAGTTGTTTGCAAAGCCTGATGGCCTGGGTTCAATTCCCTAGTCACCCACATAGGGCCAGATTGGAATTTGCTTTGTGCATCTGCAAAAGAGCCTGGAAAACACACACACACACACACACACACACACACACACACACACACACAGAGAGAGAGAGAGAGAGAGAGAGAGAGCAAGTGAGAGAGAGACACATGTGTATGTGAACAAATAAATACATAAAATGTTTTAAAAAGCCAAAAGGATGGGGTTGTAGTTCAGTGTTAGATAGAGAACTTACCTGGCATGCAGGAGGCCCTAGATCCAATCCCCAGTGTTGAAAAAAAAAAAAAAAAGACTAGCATTCATCCACTACTGTCCACAAGAAGAGCTTATCTTCATTCATAACTAGACTCACTTGTGTATGATCAGAACTGTGCTCCAAGCACTTGTATCTTTAACCATAGCACATCCTTGTTTGTGCCTAGCCTAGACCTCTTTGAGAGAAAAACTCAGTCTCTCCTCACAGCCCACATCAGAGAGAACCCTGAAAGGAAACACAAGGAGGACAAGAGGGGGTGTTCCAATTAGACACTGGGGGTTGTCAGGGATGGTGGGGCGTGTGATGGAGACTGCCTGGGAGTCAGAGGCATCCGTTCCATACAGGTTCTAATATTAGCTGGAAATCTGTGTGCTCACATATGCCGATAAAACCCAGTGAATTAGCCCAAAGCCAGCAGCTCAGGGCATCTGTTCCTGCTGCCAACACTCATATTCTTGAAAGTGGCAGTGGCAGTGAAGGTGCCATCGAGGAAATAGCATTTCATCCTTCTAGATAATTCTACAAGCAGAATGAGTCCCGGATTATCCCAGCCTGCTTTGCCCATGAATGCAACGGAGACACGACCACAGCTGTGGCCAGGGCTGAAGAATTTGAAAGCAGCTTAAGATTTTCTTTTAAGATCCACATACAGGGGCTAGAGAGATGGCTTAGCGGTTAAGACACTTGCCTGTGAAGCTTAAGGTCCCAGGTTCTATTCCCCAGGACCCACTAAGCCAGATATATACAAGTGACACATGTGTCTAGAGTTCCTTTACAACCGCTGAATGCCCAAGCATGGCCAGTCTCTCTCTTTCTTTCTCTAAAGTAAAATGCATAAAAGGTGAAGGGCAGGGCAAGGGCAAGGGCAGGGTAAAGTGGCCTCTCTTTACTTCCAAAGCACTGCCCTCTGATCACATCTCTCTGGATTTACAGACATTGGTGGACTTGCTTCAGGACCCTGTGTGGACCTGGGGTAGTGTGAATGGGCTGCCCCTAGCGGGGAGACCCCTGCTGCAGGGGGAAGCGTGTCGTGGAGTGGATCTCGACATCAGCCCAAAGGTATGCAGAGAAGTCGGAACTTTGGGGGATCCTGCTTGCTGCTTTGTGGTGTTTGCTAGGTAGTGGTGGTTTCTTTCTGCTTGGATTTAGGAAAGGGAGCCAATTTCTGCCATTGATGGAAATTCCCTGGATCTGTACGGTTGAAATAAATTCCTTCCTCCCATAAGACTATGTGTGGTTGGATGTTCATCCCAGCCTCTTGGAACGTTCTACTACAAGACCCATGACTCTTGAGGCCATATGACTTTAAAGGCAAAAGTCATACTTAATCCCGCATGAGAAAGTATACCCATTAGCCCATTTAAAGCAATAAAGCTCCTCAAATACAGTGACTTTAAATTACCATTGATTAGCATACACAAGTCTATGGGTTGGCTAGGCAGCTCTTCAAGTCTGGGCAGGGCCAGAGTGCTTACAGCAGCGTTCAGTCCTGTGTTTCTTGTCTGATGGGGATTGCTAGTATAAAAGAGGCTCAACAGGCTGGAGATATAGTTCAGTCAATAAACTGCTTGTCTTATAAACATGGGGACCTGAGTTTGATCTTCAGAACCCACATAAAAAGCCAGGCATAGTGGCACATGCTTGTAATCCCAGCTTCAGGGAAGTAGAGATAGGCACCAGGGCCTCCAGCCATTGCAATCAAGCTCCAGATGCATGTGCCACTTTGTGAATCTGGAGCACTTTCTTTTTTATGTTTTATTTTGCTTTCTTTTGGAGCTTGTATCTTTCTCTAGCCCAGGCTGACCTGGAATTCACTGTATAGTCTCAGGCTGGCCTTGGACTCACAGCAATCCTTATACATCAGCCTTGCAAGTGCTGGGATTAAAGGCATATGCACCACACCCAACAGGGAGACAGAGAGAAAATGGGTGGGCCAGGACCTCTAGTCACTGCAACCAAACTCCAGATGCATGTGCCGCTTTGTGCATCTGGCTATCTGGGAATCAAACTCAGGCTGTTAGCTTTGTAGGCCAGTTCCATAATTGCTGAGCCATCTCTCCAGTCCTCACTTTCTTTCTATAAACATGTTTTATGTTATTTGCAAGTAGAGATAGGCAGAGAGAAGAGAGATAGAGAGGAGAGAGAGAGAGAGAGAATGAGAATGGACACACCAGGATCTCCAAACATTATGAACAAACTCCAGACACATGCACCACTTTGTGCATCTGGCTTTACAGGGTACTGGGTAATCAAACCTAGGTCATCAGACTTTGTAGGCACGTGCCTTAACTGCTGAGCCATCTCTCCAGCTTCCCCCCCCCGCCCAGTTACCTTCTATCTCCTAATGCAAATCATGGACCAGCACAGATTCAAGTCAGGAGAAAATGGAGTCTGCCATTAGGTGGAAAGAGGGGCAACATCACATTGGAGTGGGGGCTCAGGGAGGGAAATAATTGTGTATATATTTACAAACAACTTACTTCAGGAGATGTGTGTTGCACTCTTGTTTCCTAAAACGGACTAGGCCACTCTGGTCATTTGGGCAAACACCTCAGGAACTAAATGCATGTAAGCCAAATGAATCTTGCCACTTTGCTACTCTTGAGAAAGTGTGTGTATGCACATATATAGTGTGTGTGTGTGTGTGTGTGTGTAAAGGGTATTTCACATGTGAATTTGTACTGTCTTAAGTCTTGAGGCTTTTGCCATGACACTTTGTAAGTGTCACTAGGTAACTTCAGGAGCAGGAAGAGCAGCAGACTTGCAAGCGAGGCAGTGCCAGACCCCCAGCAGAGCTCCATCTCAAGTGACAGACCATAATCAGATCCCTTCTGACAGCAACAGCATACTGGATAATAGAGTTTCCATTTCTGACATCAGAAGACACGAAAGTGATCTGTACAGAAGAACCATTTCCTGGAAAATCATCCCCAGAGAACCACAGCAGTTAAAGGAGACTGACTTCTTTCAGCTACCCGGAAGGAGACGACCTCCAGAGCCAAAGCTGCCCAACTTTCATTCCGCAGACACTCCTGAGGTGATGCTCAGCACTCCATTGCGACCTGCCCTGAGCCTTGTGGCCTCAGGGTAGACGGTGTCCATGCCCCTTGTTTCAGTCACACTAAAGTCATGGGCTTTCCTTCGATTGGAATTGACTATGTAGATTCTACGCTCCAGGTACCCAAGGAGCTACTGGGCATACAGAGTGACAATGGCGGTCACAATGTCTGTCCCTGTGTTAACTCATAGTCCAGTAAGGAGATGCGACACCACATGAAGGAGTATAGAGTTTGTGACAAATGATCTGAAACAAACAACAGAGAGGAGTGTTTGAATGTTTCCTTCCTTCTTTCTCTCGCATGTGTGTATGTGAGTGTGCATGGCTTCACTGGTGCCAAGGCACATGTGTGTGTGGAGGTCAGAGGACAGCCTTGAGGTGTCTGTATTCCCCCTTCTTGTGAGACAGGGTCTCTTGCCACTCCAGATGAATGCCAGTCCAGCGAGTTTCTGATTCCCCCGGCCCAGCCTCCCATTGTGTATGCACACTGGGATCACAGACACATGCGCCACTTTGTATCCAGCTTTATGTGGATGTTGGGAAGGACTAAACTCAATCCAATGGGCTTTATAAGCACCTTTAACCCTGGGTCATCTCTCCATTTGGACAATAGGAAATGTTAGAGGAGAACAAGTGATCCCCTACATTTTTGTCCTTTCCTAATCCTGTCCTGAAATCTAATCTAATTATGAAGTGAAAAATTTATGAGGTTGTCAATAAAGATAGGGTTGGATGTGATGTGTATGTGTGTGTGTGTGTGTGTGTGTGTGTGTGTGTGCTGGGCATTGACTCCAGAGACCTGCATGCTGGGCAAACACTCTGCCACTGAGCTCTAGCCCCAAAGTTTGGCATTATCTTGCCTCTCTTTTTCTTCTTTTGGATGGCGCAGCATGAAGGTCCTTTGTCAGATCCTAGCCCCTTGCTCTTGGACTTCCCAGCCTCTAACGCTATGACTGACCATATTTCTGTTCATTGTTATCTGCAGCAGCAACAAAGTGGCCTGGAATGGAAGTGGAAGCCACGTGAGGCTGAGAAGGTCTTCAGTGAAGAGACGATATTGAAATTAGCATCTGGAGGTGGGGATGAGCTAGCCACATGGAGAGAAGGAAGCAAGAGCACGAACAAAGGTCCCAAGGCTAGAAAAAAAGCGCAATGCCTAAGGACCCAAGGGAGCTGAAGTGTGGTGAGTAGAACATATTATCTGAGATAACTGTGGCAACTGTGATTATGGTCTCGTACAGTTGCAGTCAGCTTCATGTTGCTGGACAAATACTCAACCAGAAACAGCTTATAGGAGGGAAAGGGTTATTTCAGGCTTATAGAATCCAGGGGAACACCATCAGTGGTGAAAGAAGCTGGCTTGTTTCCACAGATCCAAGCTGAGAAACTTCACCAACAGTTGGCATACACCAACCAACACAAGTAGAACTGTAAACTCTCCATACACTTTAGGGCTGGACTCCAAGACCCACCCCCTGGTGACATACCTCTTCCCCAATAGGGCTCTGCCCACTAGAGATTTGAGATTCAAGCCAGAGTCTGTGGGGCCACACATTTAAACCACTACATGTAATCTATGCTTTGGAGTTTGAATTTTAATTTTTAAAACAATGGTAAAGGCTGGGCATGGTAGGACACACCTTTAATCCCAGCGCTTGGGAGGCAAAGGTAGGAGGATCACCCCGAGATTACATAGTGAATTCCAGGTCAGCCTCAGCTAGAGTGAGACCCTACCTCAAAACAAACAAACAAACAAAAACAATGATAAAGTAGAAAACATATTTTCAGGTGATTCAGATATTCATGACCTCTTGTTAAGACTCCCTAGATTGAAAAGTTTCCAGCAAACTAAAGTGAAATACCTCCAGATTCATGCCCTGCCTCTACAGATGAACGTACTATGGGCCAGTCTTCTTGTTCCTGCCAGCCAGCCTAGAACAAGCCCATAGTTACACAGCCTCCCTGAACTGAGCTCTATACTCTTTTGTGTGTGTGTGGTGCATGCATGGTTGTGTGTGTGCAGGTATGTGTGCAGGTGTGTGCATGTGGAGGCCAAGAGCACATCTGTGGGTATTTTACTCAGGAACAACACCCCCCTTTTTGACACAGAGTCTCATCCTGTCCTGGAACTCACCAATTAGGCTAGAGTGGCTGACCAGTGAGCTCCATGGATCCACATGTCTTCACCTCCCCAGAGCTGGGATTACAAGTGCTTGCTCCTGTGCCCAGCTTGTTACCTGTGGATTCTAGGGATCACACCCCATGCCTGATGCTCACAAGACAGGCACTTTATTGGCTAAACAGTCTCCCCATCCCTGAGCTCTGCTTTTTGAATTACAGTGGCTTCTTGCCAGGCCTGAAACTGTGCATCCTGCCCAGGACTCACTCTTTCCTTTCCTACCATGGGACCCAGGATGTACCAGTCTCACCCTTCATCAGTGACCAGCCTGGCCCTTGTTTCCACTTCTTGTTTCCTAGCTCCTGAATGACATACCTGCCTGTACTTGAGTCCCCAAGCCCTTCTGTATCACAAGCCTGATAAATCACTCCTCTCCTACCCTGTGAGCCCTGCCCCTTACCCTCTACCCAGGTTCATTTAGGTAAATGGTTACGTGACTCTGCTCCTGAGGAAATATTATCCGCATTGCCATTGCAGTGAGCAGGTGCTGACAACCCCTTACTTCCAAGAGCCCCTCTTATCCTTTCCTCAACACTTTCCTCCAGGCTGATATGTTGAAAGATTTCTTCCCAGCATATCACATCCAATAACAGTAGCTGCCCTTTGCTGAGTACTTTCTATATACTGAGCATTGCCTTACGTGGTTTCAACTGGATGCTTATTCAATGTGTGTACAAGACTGCAACGCAAGGATGGCAGACTGCATCTTCCAAAGATGATGACACAGCAGAATGCCCCTCTGGACCCTCCATTCAGAAGCAGAACTTAATTGTCTTCCCTTCAAGTATGCTGATCCTGTGATGTGCTCATAACCCAGAGCACGACGTTTCGTGGCATTCATGACCTCACAATGGCTGATGCGACTACATAAACCTTCATAACAGGAGGAAAAATGATGACGTGACATCAAAATAGAAAAGCAAGCAGTTGGAAAGAAGAAATTCAGTGGAGGGAGGATGAGAGAAGGGGAAAAGGGAAGTTGTGGGAGGGGATTTTGATCATGCTACATTGCCTATAAGGATGAAGGTTGTCAATAAAAAGTTAATTTAAAAAAGTGAGTGTGATGGAAGTGACTGGTTGATTTTGAGTCTGGGTCACAGAGACTGATGCAGTCCCCTTATGATTTTTTCCTGTAGTTTAATTGTTTAGTTGGCATACAGACCTTTAGGTATCATTCATTCTGACTGTTGCAAAAGCAATTTGCTTTAGGTTATTCTCATCCCCCTTTTCCCCAATTCCCCTTTCCTTCTCCCCCAATATCCTGCCCTATCTTTTGTTTACGTTACATGTGTCCTTTCACCCTTCCCTCTCCCCTCACCTACTCATATCTTTACGTTCATACTTGGTTATTCTCCTATCTTTATAGGCTCTACCCACATCTGCACCCTCATATTTACATGCCTACAGTTATTACAAGCTAGGATCCACAAATCAGAGAGAACATGAGGTTTTACTCATTCTGAGTTTGGGTCACTTCACTTAGTATAATTTTTTTCAGACTCATCTATTTTTCCAGCAAATGTCACAATTTCATGTTTCTGAACTGCTGTGTAGAATTCTATTGTGTATATGTACCACATTTTCATTATCCATTCATCTGTTGATGGCCTCTAGGCTGATTCCAATTCATAGCTATTTCTCTTAAAAAAAAAAAAAAAACCCTGGTGGGTGTGGGAAGATAGCTCAGTGGATGACACACTTGCCACATACGGATGAATGCCTGAGTTCAGCTCTCCAGCACCAAGGTAAAGCTTGGTGCTATAGCCAGTGAGCCAAGGGTGAGAAGAGAGGTGGAGGTTCTTGGAATCTTGCGGCCCGGCTAGTCTGCTGAACGCAGCAGGGAACACTAGGAGTCCCTGCATCACACAAGATAGAAGGTGAAGATTGACATCCTAAGTTGTCCTCTGACCCCCACATGCATGTTATGAACGTGTGTGGCCCTTACTCTCAAACGCACAGACACAAAAGAAACCTTTTTTTTAGGAGCTCTGGATTGCCATGCGAGAAGTCACACCCTAAGACGGCCCAGCTAGTGGGTCCACGTGAAGGCATTCTAGGAGTAGCTTGCTGTCCTCAGGCAGCAACTAACACTACAGCCAGCCCTAGGAGTGAAGCGACTTGGATGTCAGGCTCAGTGGAGCCCTTGGATGGAGCAGTTCAAGTGACTTTGCACTATAGTCACGTGAGTCCCCACACCATATCTGCCCACCCTAGCCTATCCCATGTGACTGGCCCACAAAGTCAGGAGCAGTTGTTTTGACCAACTAAGTTGGGGATAATTCGCTATGAAACAGCAGTAATCAAAACAATAGGTATTGGTACTGATCATTGTTGTGATTTGAATCTAAAATGTCCCCATAGGCTCATGCTTTGAATGCTCAGTGCCTACTTTGCGGATTATTTTGAAGGCTGTGGGGCCTCTAGGAGGTAGGGCCTGGCTGGTGGAAGTAAGTCACTATGGGCAGGCCTTTGAATTATACCTATTTGTGTTTCTAGCATGCTCTTGGCTTCCTGGTTTACTATGATGTGAGGACTCTCTGGCACATATGCCCAGAAACTTTGTCATGTCTTTCTCACCATGGTGGATGGGGACCCTCTGAAACCATGAACCAAGATAATTATTTCCTCCCTAAGTTTTCTCTGTCAGGTGTTTTGTCACAGTTATGTAAAAGTAACTAATACTAGGGCCAGAGAGATGGTTCAGAGGTTAAGGCACTTGCTTGCAAAGCCAAAGGACCCAGGTTTGATTCTCTAGTACCCACCTAAAGCCAGGTGCCCAAGGTGGCACATGTATCTGGAGATCGTTTCCAGTGGCTAGAAGCTCTGTCATGCCCATTCTCTCTCTCAAGTAAATAAACAAAATGTACATATTTTTTAATTTACAAAGTACCTAATGCAGTCATGTTCTACAGATAGATCTGAGACTCAAGCCAAGTGCATCCTCTCTTCAAGGTCAAGGAGATTTGAAGTGGTAGGGTGAGAATCTTAGGTCCTTTATTTATATCACAAGGCCTGTGATATCATGATCCATCTGTTAAGCAAGGGTCCATATATTCTCAATATGGGTTGGCTATAAGGTTCTGAGTTATGGACTTTCATTCAGGGATTGATCCAAGATTGGTTGCTCCTGATCTAGGCTCATGTTGAAATTAATCTCAGGAGGTACCCTCTAGCTTCCAAGATGTATTCAGGCACCAAGGATGGTCTATGCACCACAACATAGGGCTGGCTGTAGTGTCAGCTATCACCAGAGAGGATTGAAGCTGTTTTTGGAATGCTTGGATGTGATCTTTCCAGCTTAGGGAGTCTTGGGATGTGGCTTTCCACATGGCAACTCAGAGCTCCTGAAGAAAGTTGTGGTGTGTGTGTGTGTGTGTGTGTGTGTGTGTGTGTGTGTGTGTGTTCAGCTTTCTTCAACTTCAAAAGGCAGCAGAAACTGTAGATTAAAAATATATGGGGTGGACTAGAGATATTGCTTAGTGGTTAAGACATTTGCCTGTGAAGCCAAAGGACCCAAGTTCAATTCCTCAGGATCCACATAAGCCAGATGCACAAAGGCCACATGCCTCTGGAGTTTGTTTGCAGTCGCTACAGGCCCTGGTGTGTCCATTCTCTCTCTGTATCTCTTCTCTCCATGTCTCTTGTTCTCTACTTGCAAATAAATAAATAAAAATAAAAAAAAATATATTAGGGCTGGAGGGATGGCTTGGCGGTTAAGGCATTTGCCTGCAAAGCCAAAGGTCCCAGGTTTGATTTCCCAGGACCCACATAACCCAGATGCACAAAGTGGTACATGAATCTGGAGTTCATTTGCAGCTGCAAGAAGCCCTGTCATGCCCATTTTCTTTGTGTCTGTCTCTCTCAAATAAGTAAATAAAATTAAAAATAAAAGAATACATGGAATGGGATCTCCCTGTGAGGAGATGTATGAACTTGGAACTGCAAGTTACTCCACTTCTCAAAGCCTCAATTTTCTCAGATGAGAAGTGGGATACAGTCATTTTCTACACATGAAGAAGCTGGGATCAGACCAATAGGACAGTAACAGAATCTAATTGATAGGGTTGTCTTGGTTGTTAAATGAAATAGTGCAGATGAGGTACTGATCACATTTCCCAACAGTCAGTAGGTTTCATTTAAAATGTTCCTTCTTCATTAGTTACTATTGTTATGACAGGCTAGAGACAGATACACATTAAGCCTTGGGGGGCAAAGCAAACTCCTTCTCCACGTCTACTACGGCTCTATGGGGCCCCTTTAACAGTACTTAATTTACCCCATTGTCCTCACAAAAACACTAATTAAAGGTCGAACAGCTTCTCGGGTGAGTGAAGAAGCCCACGCTGAGTAAGAAAACGGCTCCTTCCTCCTCACCTGATGGCAGAATGGCCATGGCAGAACCATTAACAATTTGGATCCTTGACTTCTCTGGCTCCCTGTGTTCCCTTGTAAGAAATAGAAAAAGTACCAATTACATTGTAGTGGCTGTGAACAGCCGAGATGATGATTAACGTGGGGCCCTGGAACACAACACGTAGAGAAGACTAACCCTTCTCCTTCTTCCTCTGGGCTATTCTTTGAGTCACTTCCCAAAGGGTGGCTCTGTATGGTGTCCATTCCTACTGTGGTGGTCTGAATGTCAAGTGTCCCCTCTAGGCTCATGTATTTGTGATTAAACCCCACACTGAATCCCCAACTGGGAAGATTGTGGGGCTTATGGAAGGTGGAGCTTTGCTGCAGGAGGTGTGTTTGTGATGGAGAGCTCTCAGGGCGCAGCCCTGCTTGC
This sequence comes from Jaculus jaculus, assembly GCF_020740685.1. Classification (NCBI taxonomy): domain Eukaryota; kingdom Metazoa; phylum Chordata; class Mammalia; order Rodentia; family Dipodidae; genus Jaculus; species Jaculus jaculus. Next base: position 70,774,465 of record NC_059106.1, on the reverse strand, counting down.
TACACTCAGCTCATTCTTTCTACTTCCTCCATGCTGCTGTGGAGATGTGATGCCTGGCTGTCTGCTCCTGCCATGCCTTCTCCACAATTGTGAAACTTTCCCTCAACACTGTAAGCTGGAAATAAACACTTTCTTTCCATAACCTGCTTCCGTTTGAGTGTTTTGTCTGAGCAATAAGAAGGTAACTGCTACACCAACCTTGCCACACTGTGGCCAGTGATCTCTGTGTTAGAGGGAAGGGCTTTGAAGGAGTCACACATCTATGGACACTGAAGCAAATCTTGGTAACCCTGAAGCTTCACCCTTCTTATTCCATTCCTGCAAGACAGGAAAATCAGAGATTATAGCTTCTCTGGGCCTCTGCTGTCACTGAGGCTTTGGAAAGCCCATGAAGAAGCAAGAGGGTGGTATCAATGTGGAGTCATAGCACAAGTACTGGGTTTAAGGGTCAGAAGACATCTCTGTGTACGGCCCCAGGCGGCAGTGTCCTCACCTATAAAATGGAGACAATGGTCTTTCTTACTTGCACTCCAGGCTTATTGCGCAGTTTCAGAGAGTAAGTGGGTATTAGGAGATATCCTTCATTGCTATTAGTCTTGAACAGGATTCCAGTCTACCTACATAAAACGGAGAGCATTAGTGGGAGTGCTCGGTGAGAAGCAAGGAGCTGAGCTTCAGCCTGGGCACTGGATCCCTGACTCTCTTAGAAGACAGTGAACATTTTTGCAATGTTCTCATTTTTCTTACTCTTGGGAATGTCATTGTCCTAGCCAGCCCTCTAGAAGCCAACTTTGGACCAACCGCTTGCTGACTGTCTGCATCAATTACTAGGTCGGATGGATTTAATAAGAACCACTGGTAATCACAGAACATGTACAATGTGCCAGGCGCTTTACATGGACCCTCTCATTTCATTCATAGGATAGCCACTATGAGCTCGTTACTTTTATAACCCTTAGTTTACTTGTATTCATTACTTTCTCACTGTTGTGATCAGATACCTGGACAGACCAGCTCAGGGCAGGAAAGAGTTTATTTCAGCCTACATTCCAGAGGGCAGGGAAAGCATGGCAGGACCGGGAAGCCAGCATTCCACTGTCAGTCACATCAGCAGGAAGGAAGGAGGGAAGGAGAGAGAGACAGAGACAGGGAACCGCAAGCTGGGCCAGGATGTAATTCTGCAAACTCTCCCCTAGTGACATACTTCATGCAACAAGACTCCACTTCCCAGAGGTTCCACAACCTTCCCAAACAGCACTACTTTGTTGGGAACCAGGTGTTCAGAATGTGAGTCTGTGGAGGGTATTGCATTCATACCACCAATTACTGATGAAGAAAATCAGGTGTGCCAGAGTTAAAGTAGCTTGTCCAAAGCCACACAGCTCATGAGGGAGCTCTGAACTCTGGAGGGGTGCTAGACCACTGCAGTAAGGCTCCCCCACTGTTCCCAGAGATTCCCATAGAATCTTCTGGAAGGCATGACTGTCCCTGGCCTTACCCCTCTATAAACCAACTCCCACCCAGCTACTATTCTACACTTTTAACAGAGAGCCCTGGCGAAGTAGCTCTCGTTAAATGCTTCTCTGTGACTTTCCATGTTCACAGAACGATGACCACTGGCCCATAAATCCTCCTGTGGCCTGGCTCTCCTCAGCATCCTGACAACTTTCTCCCCCCTGAGCTCTGTTTGCTCTCACTCAGGGCCACTGTAGTGTTTTATGCTCTTTCTTTCTGCTGCATCGTGGTGAATTCAGTTCCTTCTTCCTCCTGAAATCCTTCATCACCTGAAAACTCCCACTCATCCAGCCCTAATACAGAGCCTTCCCAGCCCCCACTTCCCAGGCCCCTCCCTTGGATGCCCCAAGCACCCTGGCCTTCCTCTCATCGCAGTGTGCATCACTTGGAATGCAACAATTTGCAAGTTAAAAGTTCCCGGAGACAGAATCCTGTTTTGACTCCCCAGCACTTCCCATAAGACAGTGCATTGATAAACATTGCTAAGGAATTCTTTCAGGTTTAAAAACTTGTTCCTGTTACTAAGGTGGCACAATACCAGGTGACAGGGCCCTCAGGACTCCAATCTGTCACCCTGGCTTCTTATAAGAACATGGCCTTAGTGGTTTAGTGAATCAGCCTGGTCCCAAAGTCAGGAGTACAATGGGGCTCAGCAACCCCACACCTTCCTCTGTCTTTCTCTCCTCACTATCTCAGCACCCCAGGTTGCTTCACGTGCTAGAGGTTGCTCTATCACAGCCCACAGCAGCCCAGGTGAAGTCCTGAGCCATCCTTTGCATCTGTGGTGTATGTTATCTAGGTTTAGTTGAGGTCAGGTACAGAATTTTCAAGAGACATTTATTTATTCAAGAGGTACTATGGGAAGGGGAGGAGAAAAAAAGGCTAAAGGTGGAGTTTTATGTTTCCAGGCTTATATTTGTGTCTACCTGTCAGGTTAGGCTGTAGTTATTCCAGGGTATCTCAGACACATGACATGGCTGGGCTGGAAATGTTCATGGAATGAATGAATGATTACATGCATGAATTTAGTGCCTTGTCAGTAGTATTTTTGTTTTTCTGTTTAAGTGTGTATGTACCATGTGTGGTATATGCATTCATGTGTATAGATGCAGGTGTCCACTGTGCATGAACACCCGGTGCACATGCGTGTGGAGACCATGAGTAGATTGCTTTTTCACCATATTTCCTCATGCTAAACCTTAGAGCTTCCATTAGACTGGCCCACCAGTGAGCCCCCGCCATCCTCCTGTGTCTGTACTGCCCACTCTGAGCACCGGAGTTTCAGGCTTGAGCAGCCACACCCAATATCCACACCTAGCACTTCATGAGAGTACTGGAGTTTGAACTCAGGTCCTCATATCAGCCCAGCATGTGCTCTTACACACTGGACCCTGTCAGCCATCTTCCCTTCCCCCCATCAGTAGAAGATTTGTTTTCATTCTTTCATCAGGGTACTGCTAAGAGCACCCCCCCCCCCACATCCACACACTGGATTAACCTGAATGAGGGTTACTGGAAAATATCTTTTGTACAAAGAGCCTGGTCAGAGGGTGCGGGATTATTCTTTCAGGACTTCCCAAGGCAGTGGATGCCTCTTGGCCAAGCCCCAGCCAGGTGGATGGGAAGATGGAAAAAGATCAGCGTCTTCCTGTTGCCCGAGACTGGAATTCCAATTCTCCACTTGAAAGGGCACGCATCACCAGCTATCTCTGCTCCAGGCCTCAGGGTACACCTGTGAGAGGCTGCCAGGGAATCTGCCAGTGTTTTCTTTCTACACTGGTGTCTAAATGACATCTAGCTGCCTTTCCAGCCCGAGGGAGGGTTCTGCTTCATTCAGGCTCTGGAGAGCTACCTCCAGAAACCCACCGCACAAGTGGGGAGGTCTGTCTCATTGTGCATGCAGGCCCACCTCCCTGTTCTGCTCCAGGATACTTGGCTATTTCTTGCTTTCCTTGAAATGCCAGAGCTGCCACCTCTTCCATGAAGCCTTCCCAGCCAGGTGGCCCTCACCCCCCATGAGCCCGCCCCCTCACCCCCACTGCATTAGCCACATGTGACCAGGCCCACAGCAGTGTTCATTCACCATTAGTTTTTGCTACAGTAGCCTCCACAGTGTGGCCCGTGGACATCAAACAACGAATACTTAGGAGTTCACTATTCAATGGGCAGTGCTGTTGACCACCATTGGTTTCTCCCCTGTATCGTCAGACACCTGTTACTCACATAGGCTCTGTGGAGTGGCCCCAGAGCCACGTATCTCTCACGCTCTAGCCTGTGACCCAGCCTGTCCTTACTGCAGCGCAGGGTGCCAGGGGAGAGCAGAAGTGGAGGGTTCCCCAGATGGCTGAGCTCAGACCTGCACATCCTTGTCTGCCCTATTCCAAGAGTAAAGGAAAACACTCAAAGCCAGCATTGGTTTCAGGCTTAGGGAAACAGGCTCCAATCTCCAAGGAAGGGACTGCGAACTCAGGCTGCAAAATGATGTACAACCAGAAGGAGAACGCGTGGCCACTTCCATCCACAAATGGTCTGTTACTGTTTCAATACTTAAACCTATAACCGGTAAGGACTTGGTCTGTGGCTAAAGTACAGAAATATGGGTTCCCTCGTACTATCAAGAGAAAAATCAGGCATCTAGCCTAGAGTGCGGGATTTGGAGTCTGTGGACCTAGCTCGGGCGTGGCTTTGCACTTCCTCATCGTATGACCTTGGGCAAATCATTTTCTTCCTGTGAGCTTCCATTGGCTCTTGCAGCAACTGGGAGTAGTAATAACGCCAATATTGAGAATCAAAGGCTGTGTGAGTGTAAAGCCCCTTAGCACAGTGCCTGGCATGGAGAAAAAAGTGGCTCTTATTACTGTTGTTATTAAAAACAACAGCTATTATTTTATCTGCCATGTGTTCGAGCCATGGAACTCCCCTCCCCAATTCCTATGCTGTGAGCTCCTCAAGGGCATGGACTGTAACATATAGAAATACCCACTACGGCTTTGTTTATAATGGGAAGAAATTGAAAGCTGCATAAATATCTAACAGTAGGGGGCCGGTTAAATGAATTTGAGTATATCGACCCAAAGCATTGCGAGGTAGTCATTAAGAATGATGAAGCGCTCTGTGTGCTGACATCGAAAGTTGCACATGACGGACCGTCAAAAAGAAAGGAAGGTTACAAAACACTGCATGTAGTGCCACTACGTCTGCAAAATGTATTTCTGTGTAAACACATGTGTGTGAGAACTGCTGGGAAGATATGGTGGTGTTTAGGGGTATAGCTTTGTTGGTAGGGCTTTTGCTTGTCTTGCATTTGTGAGGCCCTGGGTTCAATCCCCAACACCACCAGAAACAAACAAACAAACAAATAAATAAATGGAAATTTTAAAAAGGCTGGGTCTGGAGAGATCACTTACTGTGCAAGAAAGAGGGCTTAAAGATGCCTAAGAGGCCACTTAAGTTAACCCAGGACCCACATAAACATCTGGCTATGGCCACGCATGTCTGTAACCTCAGTCCTTTGAGGAGCAGAGAGCAGTGAATTGCTTAGGCTCATGACAAAGACACAACAAACTCTTTGATAAGTAAGAAACTCTGGACCTATGGGAGAACCTCTGGAGGTTGCCATAGAGGCAGGTTTCAGAACATTGTTGTGTGCCAAGCCTTGAACTTGGCACCTAGAGCTCTTGAGCATGCGGTGCTGTGAGGACGCCATAGCACTTTAAAACTACAAGGATCAGGGCTGCAGAGATTGCTCAGTAGTTCAGGTGTTTTCCTGCAAAACCTAAGGGCCTGGGCTCAATTCTCGAACCCTACTCAAAGCCAGATGCACTAAGTGGTGCATGCTGTTTGCAGTGGATAGAGGCCCTAGTGCACCCATTCTCCCACCCTCAAATAACTAAATAAAACTTTTAAACAATGAAATCTTAAATATATATATATATATACAAGGATCATTCCTGAGGCTCAATGGACAAGGTCTAGGTTCAGTGAGAGTCTGTCTCAAGGAAATAAGGTCAAATGTGCTTCCCGGGCCTCGGCACGTGTGTGTCCACATAACCATGTAGCACATCCACACATGCACATGTATATACCACACACATACCAAATACTACACATCCCACATATACACCTCCCCAAACAGACACACAAATGAAAAATAAAGAAATCTACAGCTGGGTGTGGTGGCACATGCCTTTAATCTCAGCCTTCGGGAGACAGAGCTAGAAGGAACGCTGTGAGTTTGAGGTCAATCTGAGACTATAGAGTGAATTCCAGGTCAGCCTGGCCTAGAGCGAGATCCTACCTCGAAAACAAACAAACAAACGAACAAAAAAGCAACCTCCAGCCTACAATGATTACTCCTGATGGGATGGGGACTTCTTTTTCCTGAGGACACCAAATGGCTTCATGCTCTGCCAGCCCATGGTGACGTTCAGGTAGTCTCCATGAAACAGACTTGTGGGGAGTACCTCGGGATCTCAGGTCTGTAGCAGCTTCCTTCCAAGCAGTCTGGGTGACAAGACAGGTGCCCAGGCTGTCAACTCAGGCCATGGCAGTGCATGGGGTAGAGGGACTCCTTGTTCTGCCTTCATTGTGAGTCAAATGTTTGACAGTACAGCTGGAGGTCAGAGACTCCTCTAGGGGCAATGGTGTGAGTGTGTGTGCAAGGCCAAACTGCTCCCTGGCCGCCAGGGGACCAGTTGTAATCGATCCCAGTAGAGGCTGCCCGCCTCCAAGGAAATAAGCACTCCATTCTGAGCAGCAGTGTCTGGTCCAGACACACTCAACTCCCCAGCTGCCTTGGCTCTCTGAATGTTCATGACTCAAACCATCTCCATTAAAAACTGACCTCTCCGATGGACATGGCGCCCCCTGTAGGGCTTTGTAAGTAGGTGCACCCTCTTACGGATACCCTGAGATGAACCAACAATCCCAACCACTTAAATAAGAGGACGTTTGATGCTCCCACACCTCAACAAAGGTGGTTTTCCTTGGTGGAAGAGTTCTGCATACATTGGGGCATCTGAGAAAAACAGTTGCTGCTGGCATTGCTCATTGACTGGGAGCTTACCAGGCATGGTAGAGAGGATTAAGATAATGGAAAGGAGGGTATGGGCACCCGTTTTTAAGTTGTTTCCAGGAATTATTTCTCAGTTACCTCTTTGGCCCGATCAGCAAGACCCTGTCCCTGGTTACTCACGGAAAAGCAAGGTGGACGGAGTATCACCCTTGTCATGCCAAGTGCAAACGCTCGTGGGCCTGTGTGGATGCAATGTTGAATCACAGTGTTGTTCATTACGAGGAAGTTTTGGAATTGAGCAAACTTTCTCCCACCTCCATTTGCCAGCAATTAAGGAAGACTGGCTGTGAATCACTAACCGTTTTTCCCTTGTCTGACTCCCATAATTGAGTGAGGATATATCTCTGTTAGGCAAGCATACCTCCAGAACTCCAGCGAACTTAGAGCCCTCTATCACTGATGCTATCAGTTGGAATATATCTCCCCATCTGGTATCCAAGCTCAGGACCTCTGTCCTTTGCACGAGATGCTGAGAGGAGCAGCAGAGTCCAGGCTGCCGTGGTCTGTACGGGTGCCTGGCCAGCAGCATGGGCAGCAGGGCAGCAGTGATAAACCTCTTATGTGCATGGAGAAAAATGAAACTTCATGGTAGAACCGGGCTTGTCTTCATGGCACACCTGACTCTGCCCGTGAATTATGTAGGTGGCTGTGGACACATGCAAACCTTTTTGTGTCAGTATTTTCATTAGCCAAATGAAGAGAGTAGGTTTTCATGGAGATTAATGAAACAATCCATTTGAAGTACTTAGAATCCCATCTGATGCACTTTAAGAAGTATTTTATTTATTTGGGACAGAGAGAGAGAGAGAAAGAGGCAGACACAGAGAGATTGAGTGTGGGTGAGCTAGGGCCTCCTGCCACAGCAAACGAACTCCAAATGAATGTGCCACTAGCTTTACGTGGGTACTGGCATTGGAAACTCAGCCGCCAGGCTTTGCAAGCAATCCCCTTTAACTGCTGAGCTATCTCTCCAGCCCCCTAATGCATTTTAATTCCAGCACTTGGGAGGCCAAGGCAGGATTGCTATGAGTTTGAGGCCAGCCTTGGCTACATAGTATGCTTCAGAAAAGCCTAGACTACAGAGTGAGGCTTTGCCTCAACTCCTCTCCTTCCAAATAAGAATGTCGCCTAGTATACAGGAACTCAGTAAATACGCACAAATCTACACATAATGTTCATAAAATTACAAGGGCACGCACAAAGACATCCAGCCATCAGTGACTTATAGGGACAACTCAAGGTCAATGTGGCATGGGCAAGCCCTCTTTTCAAGCAAGGTGGTCTCCACTAGCACAACTGGGTGCCTCAACCTGGAGCAAACTAACTCCAGCTCCCCGCCCACTGGCACACTTACGTGTTTCTGGCTTTCTGCGTCTGCAAGGCGCGCCGCAAACCGTGGTGAATGGGGCCCCTTTCCGTTTATGCCCACAAGCTGAAGCCTTCAGTGCACCCTTCTCCTTTTCGCCCTCAGCTGAAATCTCCCCTAATGATAGCCTGAGAAATAGGAACATACTGAGATTCGCTTTCATAGGTTGTCACAGTAGGCAGACCTCGACGGCTGGTCTCCCGGCCATGCAGACATGCACATGTTTCTGTCATGCCTGACCTCCTCACAGACTCAGAAAGGCATCCGCCGCTCCTGAAACGATCTCCTCACTTGTGATAGTGGTCTATGGGACCATTGATTATGCCTCTCCCCTCAGATCCTGCCCCACTCCTCCTACGCACAGAAACACTATGTGTGCCCCCTCCTTCCACACCCATGAGCTCACTCAACAAGCTTTCAGTCCCGCTTGTCTACCAAACAGCTCTTATCCGGCTTACCAGTCACCTCATGTAGTCTAACCCAAGATCAGCTCTCAGGGCTCAGATGCAGCAGACGCAGCTGCTGGGCCTCTCCTTCCTGAAACTCTTTCTTTCCTTTGTTTTGGGTCCTCCTCTCATGTTGGGCACTTCTCAATCTCTTTTTTTTTTGGGGGGGGGGTTCCTTCTTGTCTCTCTTATCTTTTTACTTATTTATTTGCATACAGCAAAGTAGGTGTCAGTGGCGGTTTGATTCAGGTGTCCCCCACAAACTTACGTGTTCTGGATGCTTGGTCCCTAGCTGGTGACAATTTGGGGATTGGAGCCTCCTGGAGGCAGTGCATTGTTGGAGGTGGGCTTATGAATGTTATAGCCAGCGTCCCCTTGCCAGTGTTTGGCACACTTTACTGCTGCTGTTGTCCACCTGATGTTGGCCAGGGGTGATGTCCATCTTCTATTTATGCCATCATTTTCCCCTGCATCATGGAGCTTCCCCTCAAGTCTGTAAATCAAAATAAATCCTCTCCTTCCAGAAGCTGCTGTCAGTCGGGTGTTTTCTGCCAGCAATGCGAACCTGGCTACAGCAGTTTTATTATGTTGTTTTCAAACAATTTCTTTGCTTCCCTTAGCTCCTCCTGCCTTGTGCCGTCTCCTCTCCCACACTTTAGCCTCCATTCTGCTTTCATACTCTGTCTCCTTTATTCTCCCCCCTCCCTGTCTCAGCACCTCTCCTTCCCGTCATGGGCTCTTCTATCTCAAATCATAGCCCTGTCTCACATCCTCCCATTTATGTCCTTGCCAACATTGAAAGTTAGAATCCACATATGAGAGATCACATGTGATTTTTGTCTTTCTGGGCTTGGGTTACCTCACCTAGTATGATTTTTGTTTTCCAATTCCCTCCATTTTTCCTGCTAATGATATAACTTCATTTTTCTTTACAGCTGTGTAAAACTCCACTGTGTGTGTGTGTGTGTAGGTAGGTAGGTAGATAGAAATCATTAGATACAGATATTACACATTTTCACCATGTTGTCGTTGGTTGATGGTCATTTAGGTTGATTTCATTTCTCAGCTACTATGAATAGAGCAGCAATGAACATGGGTGTGCAAGTATCTCTGTGGTAATCTATAAAGTCTATGCTCAGAAGTGACATAGCTGGGTCACATGGTAGTTCTACATTTAGCTTTTGGAGAACCCTTCAAACTCATGTCCGTGGTTGCTACACCAGTTTACACTCCCACCGAACGTGGATAAAAGTTCTCCCTTTCCTACAGCCAAAGAAGCTATCAGCAGAGTGAACAGGAAGCCTCCGCAATGGGCTTGTTGCCAGTTCCTCCTCTAACAGGGGGGTGATATCTACAGTATATGAAGAACTGCAAACACTAAACACCAAAATATCCAAACTGCCAATCAATAAATGCGCTAATGAAATGAACAGACAGTTCTGGAAAAAAAAAAAACAACAAACCACCCACAAATAGCCCACAGTTATAAATACTTTTAATGTTCAACTTCCTTAACCATCAGGGAAATGCAAGTTAAAACCACTTTGAGATTTAATTTCACCCTGGTCAGAAAAGTATCATCTCTTGTTTTTTTACTCTCTCAAATGTCCTCTCTCCTCCATTTAAACCAGGTTCTCTTACCGGTCTTGCGACTTTAAACACTGTGTGTGGCAGCTGGCTCCCAGCCCTGACATCTCCCTTATGCACAAGTACAAATAGGGACATATATGTATTTAGTGATTGAACATGTCTATTAGACTATCTAATGGATAGTTCTAGCCCAAAATATCCAAAATGAACTCCTGAAAGCCACCTCCACCCTAGCTCCTCCTGAAGACTTCCTAGTTCAGAAAATGGTAGCTGCATTTTTCCAGATGCTCGGACCCCAGATCTTAGAATGATCTTCACTCCCCATTTTTCCTCCATAATCCACTTTACCAGCTCTGCTCTCAGAATGGGGTCAGAATAAGATGACTTCACATACCACTTCTGCCACCCTACACAAGGCATTGCCATCTCTCATCTGGATTGTTCCTGTAACTTCCTGATTGGTCGTCTCCCTTCCACCATGACACTCCTACATCCACGCTCAGTATAACAGGTAGATGAGACTTTGATCCTTTAAAAACTATACATCAGAGGCTGGAGAGATGGCTCAGTAGTAAAGTATGATTCCTGTGTAAACATAAGGGCCTGAGAAGACTGGAGACTGTCTGCATTTGATCTCTGGGAGCCACATAAACATTAGGGTATGGCCATGCATGTCTATAACCCTAGTTCTGTGGGGAGCAGAGAGCAGAAAATTGCTGGGGCTCACAAATGGGGCAAGATCTGGACTCAGTAGGGGACTCCATTGCAAGGAAAAGATGGGCCGGTGAATGAAAGAGAGGGACACCTGACATTCTCCTCTGGCTGCTTCAGGTGAGCCTGCAGGGTGCTGCAGGTAAACGACCAGCAGTTACCTTCTTGTTTGCTGGGATAAAACACCTGACCAAAAATGGCCAATGGAAGGAAAGGGTTCATTTCAGCTTACAGTTCTGAGGGCAAGTTTCATCATGGCAGGGGAAGAATGACAGGCCCGAGCAGGATGTGTGGGTCACATCTCCACATCAGCAGGAAGGGAGCAGTCTGAGTGAGCTAGCTCTGAATATCTAGTGGGCTTGGCTAATAAATTTGAAGGTCTGCCCCCATGACACCCATCCCTTAGCAAGGCTCCACCCTCCACAGAACCCACAACTTTCCTAAATTGCCAACAAATGGGGATTAAGTATTCCAAACACATGAACCTGTTGGGGACATTTTATCATACCAGCACATGAGTGCACCAGGCACAGAACTAAACATATGCATAGACCCCCCCCAACATGCACACTACATATTACACACATGCAAAAAGCATACATCAGTTGATGTAACCTTCCTGTTACAAGCCTCTCCTGCCTTTTATTTCACCTTAATATAGAGACAAAGGATTTAGAATGGCCTAGAAAGGATGAAAGCCTCCCTGGCCTTCTAGACCTTGGATCCTATGACACTTGCCAGTACTTGACCCTATTCTGGCTTGCTTCTTGCTCCTTGAATGCATGGAGCAGCACTTCAGAACCTTCGCATGTGGCATTTCTCTTCCTAAAAGTTTGTCTGTCTGACTCTCTCTCTGTATCCACAGGAATCAGTGAATGCGAGTATGTGATCTTCTGTTATCTCTCCAGGAGAACACCTATCTCTTCTCTTCATTTACTTTTTAAAAATTTTTGTTTGTTTGTTTGTTTGTTTATTTATTTATTTATTTATTTAAGAGTGACAGAGACAGAAAGAGGCAGAGAGAGAGAGGGAGAGAGAGAGAATGGGAGCTCCAGGGCCTCCAGCCACTGCAAAGGAACTCCAGACATGTGTGCCCCATTGTGCATCTGGTTAACGTGGGTCCTGGGGAATCGAGCCTTGAACCAAGGTCCTTAGGCTTCACAGGCAAGCACTTAACCACTAAGCCATCTCTCCAGCCTTCATTTACTTTTTAATTGTACTCCACAGTACTTCCCCAGCAGTACCGCTATTCAAGTGTTCTGTGATTGCTGTAGCCTTGAGCCAGGCATCTTGGCAGTTCTCAGTTCCCAGAACCTTTGCTAGAGGAATAAATAAATGAATGTTCTCACCCCCAGCCACAACCCCTTGACAGGGGTGCCCATGGTGGCTAGCAGTAAGACTACCTTCTGTCCTGGACAAGGCTTCCTCACCATTTGAGTCTGACCAGCAACTTCCCTTAGCACTTGGGGACGGGAGGGAGGGTTTTAACTTACCTGTGTTCTCCTCCCATAGGAGCCATCAGACAGTGCAGGCTATTGCCCTCAACTTTCAGAGGCTTAAAATAAAAATTCACTTGCCTGCAAAACCTACACCCAGATGCACAAGGTGATGCTTGTGTCTGGCATTGGTTTGCAGCAGCTGGAGACCTTGGTGTGCCCATTTTCTCCCTCTCTCTCAAATAAATAAATACTTTTTTTAAAAACTCACTTCTTGGGCTGGAGGAATGGCTTAGTGGTTAAGGCGTTTGCCTGCAAAGCCAAAGGACCTAAGTCCAATTCCCCAGAACCCACATTAGCCAGATGCACAAGGGGGCGCACGTGTCTGGAGTTCATTTGCAGTGGCTGGAGGCCCTGGTGCACCTCTTTATCTCTTTCTCTCCCTCATTCTCTGTCAAATGAATAAATCAATGAAATTTTTTTTAAAAACTCACTTCTCACCCATGGAAAGGTCAGATGGGGAGAAATTGAGGGACCCACGTCTGTCCTTCTTGTGGTCCCATCATCCCTTTGAACATTGAAGCTTTCTATAGATGCCTGGGGGGCAGACTTGGAAGGAGAGCACAGGAGGTTTATGAAAGCCAGGCGTAGAGCAGCAAACTTGCCCACTCTCTCGCCACTAGCTAGGATTCCGTCACATGGCCACGCTCAGCTAGCTGAATGGGATGCTGGGAGGTACCATCCAGTCAGGTGTGAGGAAGAAGAGAAAGTGGTTCTGACATTAGCTGCTTGGCACATTGAAGAGTCACTTCAGCCTGCCAGGATCACAGAGTGACAAATGCTGTTTCTTGGATAATCTTGGATGCATTAGAATCAGTCCATCCCTCCCTAAAAACCCTCTTCCTCACTTCTTTTTACTCTGGATTTCATTAACTAAGTCCATGAAGAGGAAAGAGTTGAAGATGGATTCACCCAGGGTTTGGCTACTTTTTCTTTATTTTTGCATATTTTTGAGTGTGGGCATCCATGTGTGTTCATGTATGTGTGTATGTGTTTTTAGGCTAGAGATTGATCTTGGGTGTGTTTTTTTTTTTTGGCTGGGGGGAGTGCAGAATATGTGGCCTTACATTTGTCATGCATGTATGTGTGTATGAAGATACATGTGCCCCGTGTGTAGAAGCCAGAGGAGAATATTGCACATCTTTCTTCATCACTCACCCACATGTCTCCTGAGGTGAAGTCTCTCACTGAACCCGGAGCTGCCATTTCGAGGTTGCCTCGCTGACCAGCTGGCCTCAGTGATCCTCAAGTTTCCATGTACCACAGGACCGGGCTTACAAGGGTCTGAGGTCATGCCTAGCTTTGTATCTGCGTGCTGGGGGTCACACTCGGGCCACTTCTGGGCCCCAGGCTTGTGCAGCAAGTGCTGACCCACGGAGCGATTTCCACAGGCTGAGTGTCTTCTCTGACCACTCTCCCCTTTATTTTTTGAGACAAGATCTGTCACTTGGACCCAGAGTTTGTCAATTTGGCTAGTCTTGCTAGTTAGCTTGCTCCACGGACCTCCTGTCTCTTCATTCAAACACTGGTATTACAGGCAGACTGCCATGCCGGCCTAACATTTACATGGGTGCTGAGATCTGAAATCAGGTCTTTATTCTTGCTCAGCAAGCACTTTAACTATTGAGCTGTCTCCCCAGACCCTATTTTTTTTCATTTTTCTATGCTCTGCTGTTATTCTGTCTCATCATTTTTGCTGATCACTGAGATCTGAGGCAGCAGAGACTTGGCATAAACTTACATCTTATTCCTCTGTTATTCATTATTGAGAATGTTCCAAGAAGGGGCAGCAACATGGGCAGCAGAGAGCCCAGGGTGTGAGAGGAGCAGCTGAGGCCTGGAGGCTTGGCACCGGGACTCTGCACCGGCATCTCCAGTCCGCCACTGCTGATCGGATGACTTTAGACAACTTATGCAACTTCCAGGGCTGCTTTCATTTTTGTAAACCAGGAATAATTGACGTATTCATCTCATCAGTTTATTACAGTGATTGAATGAGCTAGCACATCTGGGCTACTTAAAACTGTACCTGGAGCGTGAGCTATGAAGGCTGTTAGCCTGTCACCATAATTGCATCCCAAGTTATCAGCCATCCTTTGCCTCCATCCTTGCTTTATTTAGGAAGCCTTGCTTTCGAGACAGTCTCTGCCTATCTAATCCAGTGTCCTAACGACACAACCACAGCTGACAAGAACAGGCTGACCTATAGTTGAGGTGGTGCAGCTCCCCTAAATCCATGCATCGGCCTTGTGGCCCCCCTTCTCTGGTGGCCTGTGTATGAGTAGTGGAACTTTGATGGCATCAGATGCATCTGTCCATCCCTGTCCTGCTTTTCCACACCCGCACTTCCTTGTGCACGTGTGTCAGAGTGTGGACGGGCCTCACGGAAATCCCCAGTCCGCCAGGAGTGTATTTACCAGTGTCACAAGGGTTTAAGTTGCAGTGCCCAGCCACAGCCAGGAGACTCCCTGAAGCTGGTCCGAGTGATACTATGAGAAGACGGCTCAGCCAGACTCTCTGATGCTCCCTGGTTGGCTGCTCTCCATCCATGTCCCTTAGGAACTTGCTTCAGACAGCCACAGATCAAGGGGGCAGCCAGGAGCCACCAGGGGAGACCCTCTGGAAACAAGAAATCTCTACATAATCAAGGAAATCTCTAGTCCGCATTGCATAGCCTTTCATTCCCAGCAACAGATAGCAAAACGGTTCCTCTAACAGAGGGACATGACAGCTTGTGGAGTTTATTGTGATGAAGGTGTGAGCCCAGCAGAGCTGGCTTGCTGCTGACAGCCCTCTGCAGTGTTTACCTACAGAGGGAGAGCAGAGAGGTGGGGGGGGGGTGAGAGAGAGAGAGAGAGAGAGAGAAAGAGAGAGAGAGAGAGGAGGTTTAACTCTTCACGAGACCATCTCCAATTTAGCCCTAATTGTTCATTCGTTTGTTTAATCAGTCAGTTGAAGATTTAATAAGCACTTATTATATGGTAAATACTAAGATTACTGTTGGGAATATCAGGATAAATAATGCGGTCCCTTTCTTTGAGGAATACATGGTCTAAACCCACAACAGAGCGTGAGCCAGTGGGAAAGATGCTGCCACAGAAGTGAATACTCCCATGTCATGGGGATGCAGGAAAGGAAGAGGACGGCTATGCCTGGCAGGGAATGATGTGTCAGAGAAAAGGGGACATAACAGTCTTGAAGGAAATGTCAAGAGAGTCCCTAGTGTACCGAATGAAGTTATTTTGGTTGTAGCAGACACTGACCAGTTCATTTAAATAAAAGAGAATTGGGCTGGAGAAGATGGTCCAGCAGTTAAGATGCTTGTTTACAATGCCTGATGGCCTGGGCTCTATTCCCCAGGGCCCACATAGAGCCAGATGCACAAAGTAGCACATGCATCTGGAGCTAGAGACCCTGACTCACCCATTCTGTCTCCCTTTCTCTCTCTCTCTCTCTGTTGGCAGATAAACAAATAAATAATTAAAAACAAAAGAAAAGAGAATTGCTGGGAGGATGTTAATGGGTTTAAAGGATCTAAGGAAGAGATAGGCGAATTTCAAGAGTGGCAAAGTCCATGGGCTGGGAAGATGGGGCATGGCTAAAAGGGCTTGCTTCCAAAGCCTGCCAGCCCAGGTTCAATTCCCCAGAACCCATGTAAAGTCAGGAGCACAAAGTGGTGCATGTGTTTGGAGTTCATTTACAACAGCAAGAGGCCCTTATGTGTCATAGTCCCTCTCACACACACAAATAAACAAACAATAATTAAAAAATAAATAAAAAGAATGGCTAGGTCCCAGATGGTTTGTGAGACTTAATAGCAGAAGTCCTTGTCCTTCCTTTCTTTCTCTCTCTCTCTCTTTTTCTTTCTCTCTCTCTCTCTCTCTCTGTGTGTAGGCATGTACATGCCATAGCACATGTGTGGAGGTCAGAGAACAATCTCAAGGTCTTGGTCCTTGCCTCCCCTTGTCTGAAACAGGGTTACTCTTGTTTGCTGCTCTGAATGCCAGACTAGCTGGCCCATGAGCTTTGAGGTTTCTCTGACTCAGCCTCTGTTGCAGTCAGGTTCATATTAATGGCAGAAAACATCTGACCAAGAGCAGCTTGTGGGGTAAAAATAGTTTATTTTGGCTCACAGACTTGAGGGGACACTCCATGATGGCAGGGGAAAACGATGACATGAGCAGAGGGTAGACATTACCCCCTGGCCAACATCAGACAAACAACAGCAACAGGAGAGTGTGTCAAACGCTGGCAAGCTGGCTGTATGGCCGGTAAGCCCACCCCCAACAATACACTCTAACCAGGAGGTGTTGATTCCCAAGTTGCTATCAGCTGGGAACCTAGCATTCAGAATACCTAAGTTTATGAGGGACACCCGAATCAAACCACCACAGCCTCCTATTGCCATAGGTGTGTTGGGATCCCAGGCATGCGTCACTAGCCTTCAGCTTTTCTTGGGCATTGGGGATCTGAATTCTGGTAGTTAAGCTTATACAGCAAACACTTTTAGCCATTAACTCATCTCTCCAGCCCCAACCTTCCTTTTTCCATAATTTTAGAAATTTATTTATTTGTGTGGGGGTGGGTTGGGGAGGGAGAGAGAATGGACACACCAGGACCTCCAAATGAACTCCAGATGCATGTGTCACCTTGTGCATCTGGCTTACATGGGTCATGGAGAATCAAACCTTGGTCCTTTGGCTTTGCAGGCAAGCGCCTTAACCACTAAGCCACTCTCCAGCCCCTAACCTCCCTTTTGAAAACTTTGCATTGAGAAAATACCTCTCCGGCTCCTGGACAGTGGCTCTCTGTGATTCGAGGTACTAGATTCTCAGAAGAACCTGGTTGGCCCAGCATAGGGCAGAGGCCCCATTCCTGATTTATTTAGCTGGATCTGAAGATCAAGCTTAGACCCCAGTGTTGAATCCAGAACAGTTTTTAGAGAAGATGGGTTTGTCCCAAGCTTGGTGCCTACCCGAGATATGGCTGCTGTGAAGCCAACAGGCTGGCTGGAAAGTCCACGGTGGGCAGGTGCAGAGACAAGAGGGGAACATGTTGGGATTGTGACAAGTCAGCAGCTTGGGGGTTCCTTCCTTTGTGCAACTGCTGTAACATTACATGTAAACTGAACAGCCATTAATCATGCCAGGGTTTGTATGCATGAAGAAACTTCTTGTTTACATCATTTCAGTTAAGGTTTGTAAGCTAACTTAAGCATAGAGAGCATTTATTAGAAACTTTTGGGTAGTGGTCACAGAATTGAGAGTGATAAAAACCAAATTTGTCATTGGCAGGATCTCGATACCCCCAGGAAATCTTGGTGATAGGCCCTTTTCCATGTTCCTCTGGTCACCTCTCCTGGAATGAATGGAGCAGAGTAACATATGGTAGGATTTCTTAGGCAAGGGACATGTGGGGTGGAGGGCAGGATTCACTGGGGCTCAGAAATTTTGCCCTTCCCGGTAGAAAAACAAAATTGCCTCTGTGGGTGGGTGTGTGTAGGTGGGGCACAGGGGCCCAGCCTTCCTCAGGTGAGGATGGCTTCCCAAACCCCGCCTTGGGCACACTTACAAGAAGCAATTGTTTTGTGAGGGGTAGCTGTTCTGAGAACTAAAACTAAAGCCCAGTTCAGATGTGGGTCATCGGAAAGTCTTCACCTCTTGGCCCATGAAGGAAAGTCTCAAGGAAAGGCTGGGGAACTGTGTAGGTGAGCTGTGGCAAATGCAGGCCTGTGGCTCTCCCCACCCTTCCCATGCCCTGCCTCTGCAGAGCAGCCCCACTCCTCCTGCACCATGGAACTTAAACATGGCACAAAAGTCAGGCGGGCTGGGTGTGTGTGGCTCTGCCCCTTCCCAACTGGGCAGCCTCACCACTTCAGACCCAATACTCTCATCAGAAATGTCAATATAATTATAATCATCATATAATCATCGGGTGATTGAACAAATGAGATCATGACCCATGAATCACAGAATCCATAGTGGGTGTCCAACAGAGGCCAGTTGCAAGTATGGCTGTATTTTTGTTTATTTATAATGAAAGAGAGAGAGAGAGAGAAAGAGAGAGAGAGAGAATGGGTGCACCAGGGCCTCTAACTCCAAACTAATTCCAGATGCGCCACTTTGTGCAAGAACCTGGGTCATTAGGCTTTGTAGGCTAGCATCTGAACTGCCGAGCCATCTGTTCAGTCCTGGCTGTATTTTGTTTTGTTTTGTTTTTTTGAGGTAGGGTCTCACTCTAGTCCAGGCTGACCTAGAACTCACTATGTAGTCTCAGGATGGCCTTGAACTCATGGTGATCCACCTACCTGTGCCTCCCAAGTACTGGGATTAAAGGCGTGCACCGCCACGCCCGGCCTGGCTGTATTTTTAACTCAGTGTTTCTATCATTGTTGAAAAGTATCTATGCTGGACCTCTGTCCACAGACCCCAAAATGAACACCCCATGTGTATTAGTTACTTCTCTCACTGCTGTGATGGAATACCTGGCAAGATCCACTTAAAGAAGGAGGTTCATTTCAGGCTACAGTTGGAGGGGGCACAGCCCAGCACGGCAGGGAAGGCATCGCGGCAGCAGCGTGAAGCGTGGGTAATGTAACCGCCAGTCAGGAGGCAGAGGGTGATGAAAGCCGAGCTTCAGGCCACTTCTTGTTTGTATTCAGTTCAGGACTCCAGTCCATGGGACAGAGCCACCCACAGTAAAGGAGGGTCTTCCCACTTTAATTGACCTAATCTAGAAACTCCCTCACAGACATACCCAGAGATTGGTCTCCTCGGTGACTGTAGATCCAGCCAAGTTGACAACTGATATTAGCCATCACAACATCAGTGATAATAAAAAAAATGCTCCTACTCTGGAAATCTTTCCAAACGTGGCTTCCTCACCCACCTTGCCTATTTCTTATTTGTGATTAATCACGGGAGATTTGCATTTTTATGATCAACCAAGCCTAGGAAGGGAGGCAGGACCAGAAGTCACCAGGAATGAGCATGTGGCTCTGCCCTGGCCTCTCAGAAAGATTGCTGTCCATCCTTAATGCTGTGCTCTGAGAGACATGCCCGGGATGGCTGGGGCTGGATTCCTGTCAGCTTCTGTATCATGTAGAGATGCATTCAGCTGCAAGTAACAGAATAGTCATTTAACATTGACTTAAACAGAAAAGGCCTCATTATTCATCCCACGAGACACCTGGAGGTAAGAGCTTCTGGAAATGGCTCGGCAGTTGGATGAGGTCGGAGATAGCCTTTCTGAGACTCTCTGGGCCTCACTTGTGAGTTTGGCCTCCTCGTCACAAGATGGTTGTGACACCTCCGTACATGGCACCCAAGCCCATGGCAGGAGGGGGAAGAAGGAAGTGGCAGGCAGCTCTAGCTCGCTCGTCCCTTCAATCAGGGAAGTATGAGACTTCAGAAGAAGGTCTTGCTGTGTAGCCCAGGTTGGCCTTGAACTCAATCTTTCTGCTTCAGCCTCCTAAGACAGGGATTACAGACATTACACCATCATTGTTTACTTAAGCCTTTTTAATGAAAAGAATGATAACTGGGCCTGGGGTATAGGCCTGGAATTCCAGTCACTGGAGAGACTGAGGCAGGAGGCTCACAGGTGTGAGACCAGGCTGGGGAATTTATTGGAACCCTATCTCATAAATAAAAAGAAAAGGAGCTGGGCATCATGGTGCACGTCTTTTAATCCCAGCACACAGGAGGTACAGATAGGAGGTTTTTCAAGAGTTCAAGGACACCCTGAGACTTCATAATGAATTTCAGGTCAGCCTGGGCTAGAGTGAGACTCTACTTCGAAAAACAAACAAACAAAAAAAGTGGTAGAGCATTTGCCTGTGCCAGAACATGGGTTCAATCTGCAAACAGTAAAGGGAGGCTGGAGAGATGGCTTAGAGGTTAAGGTGCTTGTTGGCAATGCCAAAGGACTAAGGTTTGATTCCCTAGTACCGATGTAAAGCCAGGTGCACACGGTGGCCCATGCGTCGGGAGTTCATTTGCAGTGGTAAGAGGCCCTAGCACACCTTTTCATTCTTTCTTTCTCTCTCTCTCTCTCAAATAAAATAAATATTAAAAAAAAAAAAAGCAACAAGACCTCACCAGATCACTCAGAGGGCTTCTAAGCAGATATATTTGCAGTAAAATATTCCAAAGGTTAGGCATTGTTTCAATAAGAAACTAGTTATGGCTCATCTCCAAAGAAGGCACATTGTTGATGTATTTAATAGACAAGAAGAAAGAAAGAGGAAATAGACATGTGGTGAGCAATAAATAGAAGCTGCTTACTTGCCCACCTGCGAAGCAGGAGCACCGTGTCGAAAGTGAGCACAGGAGACAAACACCCGGCCCAGGAGACCCAGGGAGGGGAGATTCGCCGAGAGGCAAGGAAGTGTGCGTGCGGTCCTGGCCTTGGTTTTGGTTCCCCTACCCACTCTGCAGGTCCCACAGAGCTCTCCGACCCCTCCCACGGGCCCTATGACAGTGGCTGGTTCCCAACCCTTCACATCAGCACTGGCCTTTTGTTCTGGTTCTCAGGACAGCCACTCTTCCACAAGCAAAACCATTAGAGCCTGGCATGCTGTTCCTCTTCATTCCAATGGTATTTGTGCCATGCTGTTGGGGGGATAAAACTCCTGGGATCCGTTGCATCCTGTCCCCACACCACGTCTAATGCTCTTTATTTTTAATCTTTTATTTTGTGAGAGAGAGACAATTGGCATTCCAGTGCCTCCAGCCCTGCAGTCAAACTCCAGACAACGTGAATTGTCTCTTGCTCATGTGTGGCTCTGCGTGCTTGCATCACCTTGTGCATCTGGCTGACGTGGGACCTGGAGAGTCGAACATGCGTCCTCAGGCTTCCGCTGTAAGCGCCTTCACAGCTAAGCCATCTCTCCAGCCCCAGTGATCTCTTTGAAACAGCTTGTAGACACTGTTGACTCTTTCCAGGTCCTTTGGCCTGTGCGCGCCTGCCCCAGAGCTGCTGCCCACGGCGTAGCTGGTGTGTGTTAGCTTATGACTGTGATCTTCTCTGGAGATTCACCTGCAGAGAAATGCCTAGGGGCTGGACTCAGCTACAGGCTGGAATCCTTGTAAAAACACAAAAACACGTGCCTCTTTTGTCTTACTGAATGACTAGCAGAGCTGTGTATGTGGTTTATTATGTAGAGCGCCCCCTTGGGGCAGGAAAAAATAAACCATGCTTGGTGCTTTCCGCTTCCACTTCCTGCCTCTGTCTCCTGCAGGTTTTCCAGAACAGCCCCCACTTGACAAAGCACACACATGTCCAAAGTCTTCTGTTCTGACAAATGCTCTGTTTTCAGGAACTCAAACCTAAGACAAATCTCACATTAAGACTGTGCTCTGAGGCTGGCTCTGGGGATCAGGCATGATGACTTGAGTTTGGGTCCCCAGAACCCATGTAAAGCTGGATTTGGTAGCATCTGTCTGTAATCCCAGTTCGCCACCATGAGATGGGAGGTGGAGACACGAGAGTCTCAGGAAGACCACGGGCCTGGCATATACAGCAGCAAACAAGAGAAACCCTGCCCCCACCAATGTGGAAGGCAAGAACTGACCCTTGTGACTCACGCACTCACATTCACACCCAGACTGGAGAGCACTCTATGCAAGATCAACAAGTCTTGGGTATTGTTTGAGGACTCTCACCTATGGTCCTGTTGGCCCTGAAAGACCTTCCCTCCCTCCAGCCCCGACCTCTTCTTGCCTTCTGCTTCCCACACTGCTCTCTGCTCCCTAAATCCTGAACCAACCTCACAGCTCCTCCTCGCTCCTGGTCCTTCCTATTCTATGACAGACTTTCCTGTGTGCTCGGACGTGTCCCAGAGCCCTTCCTTCACCTCTTGCCTTAACTGACAATGAGGCCTGCCCAGGACAATCCCGCCTCCATGGTCTTTTCAAGCTGAGGTTGTTTCTTCCACCAGGTATAAGATCTCAGGTCAGCACCCCTCTCGCTCCTCAGGACCACTTCAAGCCATTATGCCTCCACCCTCATATTAAAACACACCTCCTCTCTTTCTCATGCTGCCTGGCTATATCATTAAAACTGACTGCTTGCATATCCTTTGACACAGCAATTCCACTTCATACACGACTGTTAGTGTGAGGTGAAAAGATATATGAAAGACCATGTGAGGTGACGTGGCTTCATAGCAGTGAAAGAAAGAAAGAAGGAAAGAAAGGAAGGAAGGAAGAAAGGAGAGAAAAAAAGAAAGAGAAAACAGAAATAATCTAAATATCCATCAACAGGAAGCTGACAAAAGCTATAGTACGGGCTGGAGAGATGGCTTAGTGGTTAAGCACATGCCAATGAAGCCTAAGGACCCTGGTTCGAGGCTCAATTCCCCAGGACCCACGTTAGCCAGATGCACAAGGGGCACACGCATCTGGAGTTCGTTTGCAGAGGCTGGAAGCCCTGGCGCGCCCATTCTCTCTCTCTCTGTCTGTTGCTGTCAAATAAAAAAAAAATAGACATTTAAAAAAAAACAAAGCTATAGTGCGTTATTCAGTGGACCGCCACACCCTGACTAGAGAAAGTTCATGACTTTTTTATACTGCCATGAGGAGATGAGCATGGCAGACAGTGAATGAATCAGAAAAATTGATTGTAGACAAATAAGAGTATGATCTCATTTTGTAAAGGCAACAAAGAAAGAAAACGCAATTACAAGATTAGGAGACTTGCTCTAGGCCAAATCACCTTTGGCTAGCAAGGACCCTGCAGTTGCCATTATATTTTTAGCCAGGAACTGCTCAGAGGCACCGCATTGTTCAAGAGTCCATAAAATGTGAACAGAAGCTATGTAGTTCTTGTTACCACATCCTGATGCTTGCTTTGTCCTCCTGGCAGGAGTGTATAGGAGGTAGTAAGAGCCAAAGGTTCTGAAAACCTCACTTGTAAAGCCTTTGAAATAGGCTCCTTGACGCGCACGTGACAGTCCTCCCATCTAATCTCTGGACAAGAGGCATGCAGGCAGGAAGTCCGCCCTGGAACCGTGGTGGCCATGAAATGGAAGCTGCTTTTCCCCTCCCCCCAGGCCAAGCTCCTTTTGCAAATTAGAACCAAGCCTATTCATGGTTGTGTCACCTCTGCCTACTTCCTGTTAGCGAGGGGCTGATGAAGAGGCGCAGGACAGAGACCCTCAGGGAGAATACGATGATGAGAAACTCCGCTTTTCTGATGTTTGACTTGGCTGCTAGAAACGTGTACAATCTGGATAATAATCAATAAATATTAAAAATTAATTTGAAAAATGCCACTTTGGGGATGGAAAGGTGGTCTAATGGTTAAGGTGCTTGCCTGTTAAGCCTAATGACCCAGGTTCGACTCCCCAGAACCCACATAAGCCAGATGCACAAGATGGCACGTACATCTGGAGTTCATTTGCAGTGGCTGGAGGTCCTGGCCTTGACCATTTTTATTCTCTCTCTCTTTCTCTCAAAAATGAATAAATAAATAAATAAATAAATAAATAAATAAATAAATAAATAAAAGCAAAGTATGAAAAAAAGCCACTTCAGGCCAGTTGTGGTGAATTGTACTTTAATCCCAGCACTTGGGGAGCTGAGGTAGGAGGATTCCTGTGAGTTCAATGCCAGCCTAAAACTATATAATGATTTCCAGGTCAGCCTGGGCTAGAGTGAGACTCTACCTCAAAAAAAAAAAATGATAATGAGGTTGTGGCACATTTACATAATTAAACTCTATTCAGCGGTAAAGAAAAATGACGTTATGAAATTTGCAAGAAAATGAATGGATCTGGAAAGGATTATACTAAGTGAGGTAACACAGGTCCAGAAAACCAAATGTCACATGTTCTCTCTCATATGTGGATCCTAGCTACAGATGCTTGGACTTCTGTGTGAGTAGGAGGAAAACTCAGTAGCAGAGGCCAGTAAGCTAGAAAGGAGATAGAAAGGGAATAGATAGGGAGAGAAGGGGACTTAATAGGATGGTATTGTATATATGTAAGCAGAAGAACAGATTAATGGGGGTGAAAAGGCCTAAGTGAGGTCAGGGGAAGAGATTGAGTAAAGAAAAGGTAGAGGGAGGGCTAATCAAAATCTAAGAGGATATAAATAAGTCATATGGAAACCAACTTTTTTGGACATTGGAACACACAGGAGCCATGGATTGTTACTAGAAAATTTCCAGTGCCAGGGATGGGATACCTTCTGGTAAATTGTTGGCCATCACATACAGATAGACACACTTACATATATGCCTGCAGCCCTCCACACACACAGCATAAGAGAAATTCTCCCTTTAAAGTCTTTGCCTGAATTCTGTAAACTGTTGTGCTTCTTATTGAGCTTTGTGCTTTAAGGACACTTAATCCAAATTAAAATAAAATACCTTTGATGGTGGAATTTACAAGACACACTATTTTTGATGAGGAGGCTTCCAAAAAAAAAAAAAAAATTCTACCCTGAAGCTGATTTTCTCCAGCTAATTCTGAGAAGCATGGTCTGCCTTGTGGCTCCATAAATCTGTTATTGTAAGTCTCGGGAACAGAGAACAGATGTGCTTCACGCAGCAGAACCTGTGCCAAGGCGTTGATGGCATCAGAGTCACACTCAGGGTGTTCTGTCCCTTGGGCAGGCATGGGGAGCCGTGCATGGGTCCTTGTCCTGCTCCCTGAAATTATCCAGGGGAGGGTGTGGCAGGTTACAGAGTTGCTCTTCCTACATCTAATTCACAGTGACTTATGGACCTGGTTGAGTGCCAAGGAAACTTAAGGAAAACATAAGAAATATTTAGATCACAGGCCAGGGACTGCATCTGAACTTTGGATTACCTTGGGTCTCCTTGGAATAATGGGGTTGGGGCTGTAAACCTCAAGGGCCACGCTGTAGGGTCTGAGATGCATCTCCTTGGGGAAGAACTGGTGTGTTTCAAGTTACCTCTCTCACATTCTCTTCCTTATTTCTTTATCCTCCACTGCCTGCAACTTTACCCTATAGAACTCTTCTCTCCTAAACTCCTAAACTCCATGTCACCAGCCTGTCCCCCTCCACCTTCCTGCTAGAGGCAACAACTAAACAGACCCATCCTTGCTGTGTTCTCGAGACTCCTCTGACATCTTTTGTGGCATCCCTGTGCTGGGGGCGGTCTCACACTACTTTACAGGCATTGGCTCTAACCTTCACAAGTTGGTCAAGCTTTTGCTATAACCTTTTTCTAAAGTTAAAGCAGTTGAGGTTGAATTCCCTCATCCCCAACCTGAATAGAATAAGTGTTGCTCTTTCCAGCTGCTGTGAGATAATGTTAATGGTAGGCACAGGATGAATCCAGGCACTTGTATTAGTTACCTTGACATCCCTGGATCCAAAATACCTCACAGAAACGACTTGCTGAAGGAGAGGGTTATTTTCGCTTGTGGTTTCAGAAGGGTTCCCTCCCTCGTGGTGGGGACATCATGGTGAGAGGGAGCGTGTGGTGGTTTCTTCACCATCCTGGTAGAAAAGGAAGCAGAGAGAAGTGTACTAGAATTAGGATGGACTAGCCCTTCAAAACATCATCTTGACTGACCTATGTCACCAGCAGGCCTCACCTCCTGTGTGCTTTATCACCTGCAAAAACAGCACCACAAGCTAGGGCTCAGGTGCTCAGAGCATGAGCCTGCAAAGGGCATTGGAGATTCAAACCACAACAGCGCACAGGACGCATGGTCACTGCTGCCCTACCCAACTCCCTTTTTAGACCATATAAGCTCCCGAAGGTCTGCAGGGCTGCATAAAACTTTTCCTGGGGAGCCACAGACAGATGTCTATTCGTACCAAAATCCAACTCGGTGGACACACGGGTTTATTTGGGATTACTTACAGAGCACAGGCGAGGGGTGACTCACAGGAACCTGGATGAGCTAAGCTTAGCTGCATCACTACAAAGCCCTCCCCAATGGTGGAGGTCACTCACAAAATATGCACCTCTGGGCTCACCGCATTGCTCGCTACTCCCTATTTGATAACCAATTGCTTCTAAGACTTTGGGGAGGGGCTTGTGTGTCTTGTCTCAGATTTTTGGGTTGTTTGCTTCCTGAATCGCACTAACCTCCCTTTGCCCTCTAGGAGACAGTTATTTCAATTGAGAGGAACCTGCTGCATAGCATGGAGCAGATACATTTCTCCGTTTCAAGCTCACACCATCGAAGGGAAGTTTTGCTCATAAACAGGTCCCTCACATGCTGGGGATGTGTAGCAGCAATTCATAGAATGAGCATCTTTACAGATAACTGCCTTGTTATAGTTCCTTACATCAATGTGCCAAGCTACTGGAGTAGAATGATAATCATAATGAACATGGTGATAATAATAATAATAATAATGATTATTTATCCAGAAAAAGCTACAGGCCTGTGACTGTGCTGTGTGTGTTTTACATGGCTGGTGATGTTTACTTTAAGCAGTGCTGGGGAGCCATCCTGAATTCAAGGGTGCAGAAGTAGGAGAGAAGGCGTACATATGTGCACAGCCTAGCCTCTTCCTTTATCAGTCCCTTCCATCCCTCTTGAGGTGCAGGCCCCCAATATCCCAACCTTTCTTGGCAGCTTAATTGCCCTGCAACTCATTTGTGGCCTGCAGAAAACTCAGATCCCTAAATGCTGCTGCTTCCCCCTCCCCCTCTCCAGCATCTTTTGCACCGAGTCTGATGCACACTCTCAAGCCCTTGATTAGATATCGATTTCGAGAAATTGATAATAATCCTAATAGCAGTTACTCTTTATCGAGCCTTTACTAACCACATTGCCTCCTGTGGCATCACAAACCACCCTGAGTTAGTGCCAATGCTATTTCCACTTTATAGATGTGCACATTGGAGGCCAAGGCATTTGACCAAGATCACTCTTACACTAAATATCAGAGTAGGGCATTGAACATCAGATGCTTGCCACAAAAACTATACTCCTAACTACTGCACATGAACCATTCTGCTGTGTGTCTCATTGGCGTCCCCAGTAAGAGCCGGAATGCTTTGAGGATATGGGATCTTCCAGCAGAGGTAGTGTAATGTAGAGGAAGAGCTTGCTGTTCAAAGATAGCCACATGTTTGAATCATGGCTTGCTCGTTACTAGCTGAGAAGTGTGGCTCAGTGGAGGTGGAGGCATCGGCGTGGATTGAGGTTGTGTGATAGGAATGGGAAACGAGAAGGCGGGTTCTGAAGAGTTAAAAGTATGGAGTACCAGGTAAGAATGTCTGTAAAGGGCTAGAGAGATGGCTTAGCGGTTAAGGTGTATGTCTGCAAAGCCTAAGGACCCTGGTTCAATTCTCCAAGTCCCATGTAAGCCGGATGCACATGGTGGCACATGCATCTGGAGTTTGTTTGCAGTGGCTAGAGGCCCTGGAATACCCATTCTCACTCTCTCTCTGTCTATCTCCTCCTCTCTTTGACCCTTATAAATAAATAAATAAAAATAAAATATTTAAAAAAGAATGTCTGTAAAAAGACTTGCAGGGCCGGACAGATGATGGTTCAGTGAATAGAGCGCTAGTCGTACAATCATGAAGACCTGGGTTTGGATTCCTAGCAGTCAAGAAAAATGTTGGATGTAGTGATGCACATTTATAATGCGTGTACTAGAATTAGGGTGGACTATTCACCTGGAGTTTGTTTGTAGTGACTTGAGGTCATGGTGTGCCCATTCTCTCTCTTTTTCTCTCTTTCTCTCCTCTATCTCTGAATGCAAATAAATAAATAAATAGGGAGGGGCAGGCAGGGAACAGCTGGAGGTCATGGGCTAGCATGTCTCACTGCATCATTGCATCCTAGGTTCAGCAAGAAGCCCGGCCTCAAAGAATAAGAAGAGAAATCAGGTGTTCCTACAGGCAAATGAACATGCATACACACATGAACACCACACACACACATGCACGCACACACACACACACGAAGAAAAATGATCACCTGTTCAGTGGCTGGATGGATTGAGTGGACAGAACTAGGACGTGGGCGTAACAATTGATAATTCTCTTCTTCGTGGGAAAATTTGAAGTTAGGTGGGATTATGTAACAAATTCGAATCCAGATTATGAGAAGACAGAATACGTGTGTGATGTTGGAGGAGCTGCTGTCCAAAGCTCTTGAATGACTGTCTGACTTTCTGCAATAACCATCTCTGTGATAATAAACCCTGTATTCAGGTAATAAGTCACACAGGGAAACCCACCAGGTCTCTAAGGTGCTAATTAAAGGAGAATTGCCCTCAAGAGCCACTGAACTTGCTGCCAACTTTGCCTGGGTAAGAAGCCAGCCTTATATTTATTTTGGCTCATGGTTTCAGAGGATGAAGACTGTACTCATCCATCTTCATTGCTTTGGGCATGAGATTAGGCAGGACATTAAGGCAGGAGTCTGTGATGGAACAAAGCTGATTACCACATGAGGACCCTGAAAAGAGAAGCCAGTCTTCACTGTGTTAAGCTATTTCTATTAGAAGGTGGCTACATGTCATCACAGCATGACTCAGTCTGTCATGACACCTGGCTTGATAAGTAGAAGGTTCAGGAAAGAAGATTAGATGTTGGCAATGGAAAGGTAAGGTCCAGATTCCAAGCCTGAAGACTGAGCAATCTCAGGTGCTTCTTGAACAATCAGGTAAACACTAAGAGCTGGGGTCATAGTCCCCAGCAGGCCAAAGCTCAAGGCAGATCACAAAGAAAGAGGGTTTATTTTGCATGTAGCCCCACCCCCAAGGACCTGTGCAGGCAGACTCCATCCCTACAGCACCTGGCTCCCCCACACTGGTTCCTCCTACAGATTTGCAGCGGAGTAAGGTGTCATTTCAGATGTCCATCCTAGCCTTTAGCTTTCCAAGGGGTGCTTCAAAATGCTAGGCACCTAAGAGATGCAGGAGGGCTGTGTCTAGCGAGTCTTCAAGGTTCTGCTCAAAGCCTCCCTCTTTCCATAATTCATCCCATACATCCTTGGCTCAACTTCATTCCTGACTCCTCTGTCTCTCATAGTTTATTATTACAATTGCTTCTGTCTGCCTTAACTCCATTCCATATGCCTGACCCTTCCTCCTCTGCCTAGTGAGTGCCAGAAAGAAAGACACAGGATTCTGTGCAAATTAGAAATGCCCCTCTGCATTGTGCTAACTTCACTGGATGTCCTCGAGAAACCTTTCTGAGTGGCGCCACTCTTCTCACTGCTGTGACCAGACACCTGGCAAAAGGTGAAGAGAAGAATTTACTTTGCCATACAGTTCAAAGGGCACACAGTCCGTCATGGTGGGAAAGGCATGGTGGCAGGCACAGTAGGTGGCTAGTCACATATTGTTCACAATCAGGAAGCAGAGGGCAATGAATGTTGACACTCACCTTGCCCTCTCCTTTTTTATGTACTCTGGGACCCCAGCCCATGGGGTGATGCTACCCACAGTTAGGTGGGTGCTTCCACCTCAGTTATCCTAATTGAAAATCTCCCTCACAGGTGTGCCCAGAGATTTATCTCCTAGGTGATTCTGGATCATAGAAATTGACAATAGAAATTAACCATCACACATGGACTTATAAAATAAAGGTGAGGGCTGGAGGGATGGCTTAGCCATTAAGGCATTTGCCTACAAAGCCAAAGGACCCAGGTTCGATTCCCCAGGACCCATGTTAGACAGATGCATATATATATATATGCCTTGCATGGACCAAATCTGATTCCCAACCTAAGGTTTCTTCCTGTAGTTTCTGAGTTTGAAACATCCATCTTCCTAGCAGGGATCACATACCTTAGAGATGGTGTGATGAATACATGTCTGCTTAGCTCACTGTAACTGTATGTGCAGGAGCCACATCCCTTTGTCTTCATCTTACCTGGAACATACCTAGATCCTACCATGGTGCTTGGTCTTTGTAGATTCTTGATGAAGATAATGGATGAATGGATGGGTTGGGGAATTCAAAGTGGACAATTTCTGCTTCTTGTCATCCTGACCTGCTGCCCATGACTTTCTTTTCCAGCTGCGTTCATAGCCGTCAAGTCTTCAGAATAGTCAAGTCTTCAGAAGAGGTCATGGAGCTCTAATCCCCCCGTCCCCTGCCTGCTGACCTCACTGGCTTCTGAAGAAAGCTCTTCACTTGAAACTTCTTTGGCTTTTCAAGACAGAAGCAGAGAGAAATGGGCCCTTCATTTAGCTGATTGAACCAACAAAAGAGAAGTTTGAGACAGAAAATGAATATAGATCCAGCTACAGCAATTAGAGGGGAAATCGATAGAACATCATCAGCAGCCTCAGACCCGTGCAAGCCGGCCTCTCCGGGGATGGGTTGGCAGAGCAGTGTTCATTTCAGGTTTTGTTTTCCTAACTTAATCCCCAGCAAGTGAAGATGAGTAGGTGAAATAGAGTAGGGGAAGTGGGCTGGAGAGATGGCAAAACTTGCCTGCAAAGCCTAACAACCCAGGTTCGATTCCCTAGTAGCCATGTAAAGCCGGGTGCACAAAGTGGCACATTCACCTGCAGTTTGTTTGTAGTGACTTGAGGTCATGGTGTGCCCATTCTCTCGCTCTCTCTTTCTCTCCTCTATCTCTGAATGCAAATAAATAAATAAAATATTTTCAAAGTAAGGGGCGGGTCAGAAGAAGGAGCTTAGATAACAGGATGGGATGGGCAGAGGAGCACAGGGTCCCTTCTCCTCCCACCACTTCTGCCCCTGTCCGTGCTGGGTAAGCTGGCAGACAAGTCTATTCCTCACATGGCATCAGGTCCAGATGCACACGAGTCTGTGATTGACTGTGGGACCTCTGTGAGCTAGGATGCTTTTTTATATACTACTTACTCTATTTCTTCACTGTCACAAAGCACCTGACAGAAGCAACTTAAGGGAAGAATGATTTATTTTGGTTCACAGTTCCAGGGAAGAGCGGCTCAGTCCAGGATGGCCACAGCCTGCTGTTGTTGCTTCCCACATCTTGGCCAAGCAGGAAACAGAGAACTCAGGCTGGCACCGGAAACAGCTCTCACCTGCAAGGCTTGTCCCTAGTAACCCACTTCTAGATAGTTAGGCCACAGCACAAGAGGTTCCATAACCTCCCAAAACAGTGCCACCTCCTGAGGACCAAGTGTTCAAAGGCACAAGCCTGCGGAGGATGTTTCACACCCAGGCCATCACATATGTGATTATAGTCATCCATAAAATGAGCATCCACTTAGTTCTCCTGAGGAGGGAATAAGCCCAAAATAGGTATGCCACAGGCCCCCAGGGAGGCACCCTTTTTTTCTTCAGTGTTTTCATTCTTCACATTTCCCTCTTCTTTCTCTCTTGTGGAGGCTCTACGTCTGCCTTGACTTTACCTCTTACCTATGTCTCTGATATTTTAGTAATAAGACGTGGAGGTTAAAAGCAAGGATGTGGGATTTACAGAGATCTGGTTCGAATGTCAATGCTGCTTCTTTCTGGCCATGTGATCTTGGTCGCACGCCTCGACCTCCCTGTGCCTTGGTGCCTTCAAGAGAAAAATGAGCCTAACAGCTGATGTCATAGGACAAGGGTGAGGGTTATGCTTGTGAGTGAATGTGAGTGGAGGAGTGTTGAGAACAGTGACTCTAAAGCAGTATTGTTAGAGTGCATACTGTTACTAATAAAAGTGAGAAGGCTGGGGCGGTTGCTTGGCTGTTAAAGATGCTTGCTTGCAAAGCCTTCTGGCCCAGGCTTGATTCCCCAGTACCCACGTAAAGCCTGATGCACAAAGTGGCGCATGTGTCTGGAGTTTGTTTGCAATAGCAAGAGGCCCTGGTGTACCCATATTCATTTTCTTTCCAAATAAATAAACAGTGTTTTTTTTTAAGTGATGGAAATGCCTCTAATAAAAAGTATACCAGCGCACACAGGCTTGCATGCTCATGAACTGATCTTTGATTGTTAGTGATCTTGCCATCCAAACTCTAGCCTGAAATTTGTCCACGCACTGATCAGTGCATGGTCTACAGAATGGGGTCTGTAGGCTCAAGGAGGCCCCCACCTGTGGATCCTGGAACCCTACTTGGCATCACTTCCACAGCCTTCAGTTCTCTCTGCTTTAAGTCCAGATGTGGCTCTGACAGGCCGTGATTTCAGGCAAAGACTCCACTGGAGCTTAGGTCTGGGAGTGCAGCTGCGCCCAAGGGGCTCAGCGAACGTCCTTCATTTCAGGCTGCGGGTGGCCCCAGGAGGCAACCAAAGGCAGTTTTTGGCCTCTCAGGCTGCAAATGTGTCTATGAACCTGGAGGACCCAGGCAGAGGCTAAGAACACAGGAAGGAAGACCACCCTAAAGACATGCATGGAGGGGTCCCAGAATGGGAAGCTAGGCCCCAGCCAGCTAAGCTCAGGGACTCGGGGCTGAGGTCTTGAGGAAGCCCAGGGCCTGGTCCAGAAATCCACAAATGGGGTCACGTGCGGAACATGGGACAGAATCTGGCCTAAAGCCTGCGGAACTGTCTCCAGCACAGGGGAGGACAGCATCCTCTTTCACTAGAAGGGCAGGCACCTGTGGCTCCTAGATGTGAGTGGGGTTGACGCTGCAGTTGGAGGTTTAGCTTTGCCCACCAAAGGGACCTGGCTGCCGGGATCCAACCCAAAAGGGCAGAACCACCTTTCACCCAAGCATAGCAGCTGCTGCGGCTCCCGAGCCAGAGACAGCCAGAGCTGAGGCAGCACTGGGGCCAGGAGGCCTCAGAGAGCAGAGCTGGCCGCAGATGCAGCAGTAGCTGACCAGCACAGAGAAGCAGGGCTGGCCGTGTGGAGCAGGAGAGACAAGCATCTGTGGAGAACTTTAGCCTGGATCTGTTCTATTCCAGGAGAGCCAGGGAGAAGCGGCCCATAAGAAATGATCTGGGAGGGCTGGAGAGATGGCTTAGAGGTTAAGCACTTGCCTGTGAAGCCTAAGGACCCTGGTTCAAGGCTCGATTCCCCAGAACCCATGTTAGCCAGATGCACAGGGGTTCACGTGTCTGGGTTTCGTTTGCAGTGGCTGGAGGTCCTGGCTTGCCCATTCTCTCTCTCTCTTTCTCTATCTGCCTCTTTCCCTGTCTGTCACTCTCAAATAAGTAAATAAAAATGAACAAAAAATTTAAAAAAAAAAGAAAATGATCTATGAGTTCCTGCTGCAGAGGGGACTCCGTCTCTGGTGCCCCCAGTGATGTGGCTCCTTCACATGACACAGTTTGTAAAATAGAGAGACCCACACCCACTCTAACTAGGATGCCAGTTTAGGTTAAATGAAATTCAGTTAGATACGGAGTGGGCTCACCAGAAATAAATTGGCAATTTTATCAACCCATCCAGTCAGCTGTCCACTCAACAATATTTGCTGACTGCCTACTTTAGCCAGTTAGAAGAAACACTCCCAGGCTGCAGAGATAGCTCAGTGATTAAGGCACTTGCCAGTAAAGCCCAACAACCTGAATTTTGATTTCCCAGTACCCACGTAAAGCCAGGTGCACAAAGTGTCACGAGTGTATGCAGCTCACTTGCAGCAGCTGGAGGCTCTGGTGCGTCCATACTCATCCTCTCTCTCTCTCTCTCTCTCTCTCCTGGGCATGGTGACTCACGCCTTTAATCTCAGAACTCTGGAGGCCCAGGTAGGAGGATCGCCTGTGAATTCAAGGCCATCCTAAGGCTACATAGTGAATTCCAGGTCAGCCTGGGCTAGAGAGAGACGCTATCTCAAAGGAAAAAAAAAAAGAAAGAAAGAAAGAAAAAAGAATAAAAAAACACTCCCAAGGAATGGGGACTCGGAAGTAAAGGGATTGGCCCAGTAAGAGTCATAGGAGGAGATGAAAGAGGGAGACTGAGGAAAGGCGGGCTGGGGTGGCAGAGTGGTGTGATGCTCGAGGTAGGAGTTAGTTTGCAGCCCGATCTCCACTGACCTGAAGCCAGCGTCCAGCGGACAGAGAGCACATGGTGACTGCTGGAGGCATTTCATTATGTGTGCAACATTTCAGGCGCAACGAACTGGATTAGGGCCTCTCTGATAGTATGGGGCTGCTATGGCTTGAGCATCCCTTAACGTTCATCCCCTGAAGCTTGGTTCCTAGCATGGCTGTGTTGAGGTGTGTGTGTGAGGTGGGGGATTTTTAAAAGGTGGGGCCACGTGGGTGCTAATTAGGCCACAGGACACTGCCTGCAGAAGTGTGCTGCTTTTGCAAGCATCGCCTGTTATAAAGTGAGGCTACCCCATGCGCTGGGTACCTTCTGCATAAGGCTGGCTCCCTTTCGCTGCTCTGCACTGTTCTAATACCACCAGGGGGAGCCCTTGCCAGGACACCCACGCCATGGTCCTGGACTTGCACAACCGTAAGCTAAAGAAACCCCTTTCTTTTTTAAAAAAATAATAAAAGTTCCCAGCCTTGGATATTTTGTTATGTCAACGCACAATGAAATGAGACGGTGATGTGGCGTGGAGAGGAGGAGAAAGGCCTCTTGCCCTCATTCTGCCAGTCTGCAAGGAGGCATCCTGTCCTCTGCTCAGAATGGCAGAGGGGAAGTTTCAGAGTCGTGGCCAAGAGTGGAGCCTGGTGGTTTGGCTTAGCAGGGGCCCGGATGCCCATGAAAGGCCACAGGAGAAACTGTGGACACAGGCAGAAAGCCATGTTACAGCAGCAAGGAAAACCATTCAGGTGTCCATGTAACATGACTCCCCCCACCCCACCTCCACCCCGGACTCACAGAAATAGGCATAGAAAGCTGGGGTAATACCCTGGCATTTGTTAGACACGCATTCATGAAATTCAGGTAATCGTTAGGAATGTGATCTAACTTATATTCAGAATTGTAAGGCCTATGGTGGCCTTAGCCTTACCCCTCACACTGCTCCTGCTCAGATCCATGGTGGCATTTACAGAGACTTGCTGTTTACACCGTGGATCCCTAAGGTGGGAACCCAGAGCAAGGCCAGCACTGTCACAGGTGTGATCATTGCCACGGCGCAGAGCTGTGGTGGCTGAGCTAAAAGCATGCTGGGAGAGAAAGAGAGAAACCTGCAGACACGGTGTTCTGGGTTTGTACCCATTTCAATCATTTCTGGCCCAGTAGTCTGGGATGGGCAGGGTGGGCTGCTCTGCCGACAGCTACCTGTGGCTTCCGTGTAACAGGCTGAGGGCTGGCTTCAGGAAGGCCACGAAGGAAATCGGGGGGTTGTGGGGTGAGTTCCATGGACACAGAACCCTGAAGTCATGAAGGGCTTTGTGACAAGCTCACACTGTCTCCTGTCCAACGTTTGACCTGCAAAGTGTGTGCCAGTAGGTGGTGGGACCCCCAACTGGAGAGGATCTGGCTTCTGTCCCTTGTGCTACTTAGCACCATCACCTCACTCTCAGCAGTCACCCCCTTTCCTAGTCTAAACTTACTTCAATCAGACAGTCTTGTCTTCACGTGGTCACGGCGACTGCATCAAGAATGGGGTGATGCCCAGCGGGCGCCTGCAGGGGAAGGAAACCTTTCTCGGGAGTCTGGAGCGCCATCCTGGCTGAGCTTGCAGCGCTGAGGGTGTGCTTGTCGGAGCTGGGCCACCCTTCCGCTAAACACGGGAAGTGCTCGTCTGAGAGCGGAGCCAAACTAGAGGACAAAAGAGGGATGGAAAAGGAAACCCATTCATTCATGCTGGGAATGCTTGAACCCCTGTACCCGAAGCCAGAATGACTTCCTGGAGAGTAACTGCTGCTAGAAACTTAAGTCCCCTTTTTACTGAAAGTGGCCTTTCTTTTGTGTGATTTGAAATTTTTATTTATTTGCAAGGAGAGAGACAGAGTGGGTGCTCCAGGACCTCCAGCCACTGCAAACAAACCCCAGATGCGTGTGCCACTTTGTGCACCTGGGTTTACATGGGTGCCGAGAACTTGAACCCTGAACATCAGGCATTGTAAGGCAGGTGCTTAAC
Organism: Jaculus jaculus; assembly: GCF_020740685.1. NCBI lineage: Eukaryota > Metazoa > Chordata > Mammalia > Rodentia > Dipodidae > Jaculus > Jaculus jaculus. The sequence continues at coordinate 70,738,400 of NC_059106.1, read as the reverse complement.
CACTGACCAATCTTCCCAGCCCAAAGTGGGCTTTCTTTAACTGAAATGAAAAGATACTAAATGAGAGTCTCTGCCTTCAGGGGTCTGGCTGTCTGGGATGAAGCTGAAACCAGTAAGCATGCGGGCCTGCCAGATGCAGGCTTCTCTGTGGAGACCCACAGAGGCAATGCCCGGAGCTGGGAGTGGAGGGGGTGAGTCCCGCAGGGCTGAAGGAGGCTATGTGGTGAAGCATAAAGTTATAGGAGATGAGCAACTATGAGAAGAGGACACGTCTACCCTCACTATGAACATTACTAATCACTTCAAGCCTTACTTTCCAATCTCTGGACCATCTAATATCTTTCCTATTCCCTGCTTTTACTTATTTACTCATTTATTTAACAGAGAAAGAGGAAGAGAGAGTGAGAATGGGTTCACTAGGGCCTCCAGCCACTGCAAACGAACTCCAGATGCGTGCCCCCCCCTTGTGCATCTGGCTAACATGGGTCCTGGGGAATCAAACCTGAGTCCTTTGGCTTTGTTGGCAAATTCCTTAACTGCTGAGTCATCCCTCCAACCCTATTCCCTGCTTTTAGATAAAATCCTAATACCCACCCATCTTTCCTTCCTTCAACCCTAACACCCATCCATCCATCCATCCATCTTCCATCCATTTATCTTTTCTGTATTCCTTTCATCCACCACCCATCTACCCATTCACCCACCCACTTATCCATCTTTCCTTTCATCCATACATTCCTCCACACACCCACTTACCTGTGCATCATCCATCTTATCCATCTACAAGTTCCCATCTATCAGCTATATCTATCCATCCACCCACCTACCCACCCATGCACCCATCCATCCTGCCAAGCTTTAACCATGGTGTGACCATCTATTCTGAAAGTAAGACTAAATCAAAATAGTTTGTGCTTGGGGCCCTTGGGAGTTACATGTAGCTGTGCCTAGAGGTCAAGTTTAACACACAGCGTGTTTATGTACAATATGCAACTCTCTCTGCCTTGAGATGTGCAAACACTCCCTGGAGAGAAAATTGGGCAAAAGCCAGAGGAAGGGATAGGCCAGAAGAAGAACACTGAGGTGGAAGCTGGCCTCCTTGGGGCAACAACCTCTGCTCAGAATCAGGTTGCCTTGGTGACAAGAGCATCCTGCTGGATCCTCTTGCTGGGCACTGAAGTTTGTATGGGAGGTGACAGGGTAGAAGGCGACGTGAGTGATTGTGCTGCTCACTCATGTCTTCCTACACCTCACTGGCAGTCCTGGGCTGGTTACGGAAGCGCTTGGCTCTCATCCTGCCTCCCACAACAGGCCGTCTTCTAGCCCCCATTTCATGGAGTCTTCCGTGGTACTCAGAGGAGCTTCTCCCTGGCTGGCAGTCCTCAGCTTCAGAACGAGACAGAGCCAAATCTGACTTGCCTTGGCATGGGGTGGGGAGGGCTGTTCTGCTGCTTAATACTGACAATTACAGTGTCATCACCTATTCCACCAAATCCAAGTATTTTGTTCATGGCATTTTTTTACTTTCAAAACATAAAAATAATTCTTGATTATTTCAGAAAAATTGGACAACACACAGAAAAACACAAAGGAAATTTAAAAAAACAAACAAACAGTAATCTACTGCTGAGTAGATAAGGCTAACATTTGGAACCTGCATAATCCTAGGTCTGCACATACACATCCGCGGTGCTGATCTACCTTGTTTCTTAGTAGTCTGCTTTCTTCACTCAGAACCTTCTACACATTTTCAGATGTTAGTAAATATTCTCCAATAACTTCAATTTAATAGTTTCATGCTATCTCACATTGTGGATTTTCTATAATTTGTTTTACTAACTGCCTGTGGTTGGATATGCAGATTATTTCCAGTATTCATTAGCATAAATAATGCTCTATTGAATACACTTATGCATAAATAGTTTGCACATATATTGGCTTTGGTCATTAAGATAAGTGTCTAGAAGGGAAATTGCTGAGTCAAGGATATATGTATATGCACATTTTAAAGGCCTTTGATAAATATGGCCAATTGCCCTCTAAAAAGGTTGCACCATTTTACACTCCCTCCAGTAGGCCACAAGAATACCCAATTCCCCATACTCATTGCTGATTTAATTTGCATATCTTCTGTTTTTGGTTTGATGGAATGTTTCTTCATATGTTTATTGTCTACTTGCAGTTTTTTCTTTAGTGAATTGCCTATTTATGTCAATTGCCTGTTTTTATGGGGTTGGTTATCTTTTCCTTTTTGACTTTTGAGAGCTCTTCATATATATCACCAATTTGTCTATAATATATGCTTATTACATTTTCCCCAGTGTGTCATTTGCCTTTTAATTTTGCTTATGATGTTTTTTGACCCACTGAAGATTTTGTTTATAAGTAATCAAATTCATCAATCTTTTCCTTTTTTTTTTTTGCTTAGAAATGCTTGCATGCTTAAGAATGTTGAGAAAGGCTCAACCACACCGTGGTTTGAATGGATGGCTCCCAATATATTCAGAATTTTATTAAAGTTTGTAATTTAGATTTGCAGCCACCTGGCTGGAGGAGGAATCACTGGGCCGATCCTAGGATCCAGCCCTCAGGTGCAGCGGTGGGTTTGGAAATCCAGTCTAACGACATGCAAAGTGCCTGAGTTGAGCCTGGGGTTCCAAAAGTGTGCTTGTATGTACTGGTGCTGGTGGAGGTGGCTTTTCTCTCTCTGCGTGGTCCTGTAAGAGAGGGCCAACTTCTTCTGCCATTATGTAACTTCCCCTGGATCTGTAAACTTCCATAAATTCCCTCTACCATTACTGTGCCTGGTTTGGAGGTTCATCTTACTGACCTGAGGCTGCCTACTACACACCTCAATTTTATAAAAGCATTCCTTTTACTGTGTCTCTCATTCTTTTATGGTTTTAGTTTTTATGTTAAAATATATTTTATTTTATTATTTTTGTTTGCAACCAGATATTTTTAAATTTTTATTTTTTTTTTAAATTTTTGTAGTCAGTGAATACAGTCAAGTTAGGTCTTAGGTTTTTTTAAATATAGTTAATTCTAATCACCTGAAATTTATTTTGCTGTTCACTACACAGCTGTCACTCAACTTTTCTCCACAACTAGTTAGCAAATTCTCTGAGTTCCACAGCCTCCTTTCTCCCTTTGCTCGAAATAGATAGTTCTATGCGATTTACACAAAATGCCGGCATCTTTTGAGGTGCAAGAGATTTCCCTGTATGGGGTGTCACACTGGAGACCGGGGTGGGGAGTAACGCTGCTTTCCACTTAGCCTGGGTGGAAGCCTCGCGGTCTGTTGTCAGCAGTGTTTATGTCTTGTGTTAGTGTCTCCGTTGTAAGCTCTGGGAGGCGCTGAGGACCCAGGGGGAGTAAAAGGGCCTGCGTGGTTGGCACCTTCCAAGTGTCCTCATCACCTGTGTCACGGATGCTGCCGTGCCCCTTCTCGAAGGAGGGTACGAACGCACTCCCCACGTGGGCCCAAGCAGTCAGCAGCGCTGATGGCCCACGCGTCCTCCCTGGGCTCTGCTCCTCCTCGTCCAACGGTACGGCCCCCCACCTCCCCGGGTCAGCCTCATCCCATAACTGGTTGCCTCGCAGGGTCAACGGTTCGGTCTCCTTGGACAAGCCCCCCTCGCTATGCGACCCACTCAGGTCTGGGTCACAGCTAGAGCTTCAGCTCTTGCCCTCACCCCAGGGGCGTCCCTACCCTTCTGACCTTGGTGGGGTGACTCCTCCCACCTCCTCAGGCCTCCATTTCTGAACAATGACCTTCCTGCATGCAAATGTCCCAGGGGAACCTCACCTGAGACAAGGGGTGAAGGCTTGGATTCTGTTGGGTAGGAGCTAGGGGCGTAGATGTGAGGCTGTGCTCTGGGGCCCCAGCAGACCAGCCAGGCTAGGTTGGACCCATCTTCCTCCCAAGAGCTGTATGGATGAGGCAAAGTCTAGCCCTTGATTCATATAATGGGCTTTGAACAGAAGGACCATTTAGCATTAGCATTATGGCTTTTCCTTTTAACAACAGAATTATAGCTACAGAAGTCTTCTCCTAGACAAATGTGTACCAATTAGGCCCTATGCTTAGGGACCAGGTACTAATAAATGTCACAGTTTAATTGGCTTGTTCTCACCCAATCCCACCTGGTGTCGCTTCATTTTCCAGATCTGAACAAAACTGGGTCTTTATCGTTTAGGTTTTAAACATAACTAGGCTCTTCTTACAGGAATAATCATGTAACTGCTTCTATTTCCTGATGTAGACATGTGTATGTACATGGATGTCCATTTAGCATGTGCGTGAGTGTGAATGTGGTGTGTGTGTGTGTGTGTGTGTGTTCTCAGGCACCACCAAGCTTGGCTTGGAGGGCCTGGTTCCTCTGCAGATCGATCATGGTGCAGGAGACAGCCGCGCAGCTCCTCCGGAGATGTCTGTATCTAATCACACATTTTGCTTTTTCACTTTTGGCTGCGGCAAATTCAACTCAACAGCCCCAGACAATAAGAAGATTTATTATCTCATATTACAACTGGTCTAGAGGCAGGGCAGCAGCTCCAGGGTTGATTAACTCAGAAGCAACCAATGTCATCATGGACCCGGGCTTTTTTCAGATTTTCTTTCTGCTGTATAGAATATCTTGGTTTTGTCGTTAGGAGGGTTCTCCCTAGGGCTACAGTCATTTCCAGGTCTCAAAGCCAGATCTGTAGATGTTGAGAAAAAGGCAATCCCTTCTCTTGTGTCAGTTTCCTTTTAAGAGCAAGTAAATCTCTCCCTCTTAAAAAATGTTCCTCAGCCAGGCGTGGTGGTGCACGCCTTTAATCCCTTGGAAGGCAGAGATAGGAGGATAGCCAAGAGTTTGAGGCTACCTCGAGATTACAGAGTGAATTCCATGTTAAAAAAAAAAAAGTCCCTCTTACATTACCCAGTCACTGGTACTGGGAATGGTAGTTACCATACATAGCATAGACTTTGGATGCTCCACACAGGTCTAGGCCTGCTTCCTCCCGGAAAAGAGCCAAAGGGGCAGGGTAGACATTTAAAAAATGGGCTCCTCTGGGTAGAAGGAAAGCAGGATCAGATACTCAGTGTGGGTAAATAGCAGTCTGTCACACTTATTAGTTTACATGGGCAAAGATGGGACACGAGGGATTGGGGAGATGTCTCAGACAGGGAAGCTCTTGCCTGAGTTTGGCCTCTGGCACCCACATACAATCCTGGGTATGGCAGTGTGCACTTGTAATCCCAGTACTGAGGGGAGGCAGAGGCAAGAGGATCTCTAGAGCTCACTGATCAGCTAGTCTAGACTAATTGGCGAGCCCCTGGCCAATGAGAAACTCCATCTTAAAAAGAGGAAGGGCTGCCTAGAAAGAGGAGGCTCCTCCGTGGATTGAGGGTGGGGAAGAGAGGACAAAAAGGTTAATGGGATTGGAATGTGATCCTTACAGTATGTTGACCTATTAAAGTATAATAATAATAATAATAATAATAATAAGAAGAAGAAGAAGAAGAAGAAGAAGAAGAAGAAGAAAATAATAATAAGAAGAAGAAGAAGAAGAAGAAGAAAATACAATACTAAAAAACAATAATAAGAAGAAAAGAGGTGAGCCGGGAGTGGTGGTGCAAGCCTTTAATCCCAGCACTCAGGAGGCAGAGGTAGGAGGACTGCCGTGAGTTCAAGGCCACTCTAAGACTCCATAGTGAATTCTAGGTCAGCCTGGGCTAGAGTGAGACCCCACCTCGAAAAACATAAAACAAAACAAAACAAAAAAAGAGGTGGACAGTGCCTAAGAAATAACACACAAGGTTGTTCTCTGGTCTCCACATACACCCACACATGTATGCATGTATGCACAACCATAAATGCACATGAACATACATACACAGGCACGCAGACCATATGTACACACAGAGAGATGGGGCAAGAATGTTTTGCTCGCAGTCCATGCGGCCAAGGCGGAGCGGTAAGGGGAGAGGACATGCCTCGCACTTCCCAGGTGCACGGGACCTGAACCCCCTTGTGCTGCACGGGTCCTCCCTGGCTGCTCTGCCCATCTCTCGCTGGGATCAGAGCTGTGGCCTGTTTAGTGTGAGATCTTAAGCACACTCCACTGGCCTCCGTCCTTAAAGGATTCTCTGTAGTTGAGTAATCACAGAGGAGGGGCTGCCAGGAAAAAGATGAAGAGAACCATGAACCATGGGGTATCTCTGAGCTGCCCACAGATCTTCTAAGGCACTGGGGCTGTCACTAATGGCCCCTCTCTTTTAACGTAATCTTTTGGGTGTAAAGGTTAGAATAAACACTGGTAGGCATGAAAGGCATCTCCAGGAGGGGGAAGGCACTACAATCCAGCTCTGAGCCACC